>NW_027045443.1:5053519-5685209 GCF_025399875.1 Dalotia coriaria | reverse complement strand
AAAATGATAATTCGTACCATACTGCTGGGTCACTCTTCACCCATTAATAAACAAGTATTTAATCAACAAAGTTTAACGGGTCTTTTATAGATAAATTTTAGAGGAGCAGCATTTGACCTAAAGTTTAATTTCAGTTAGAAAAATAGCCCGGAAAAGTAAAGTTTACTTTGTGTGCAGATGCGCGTAAAAAGTTTTAAAGTTTATAATTAGAACGCTTAAACTTTAAAAATATAAAGAAAACTAAAGAGTAATAAAACTATCTCAACATCGTAAGTTATAAATATGACAGAGCAATTCAATTTGTTTATAATAGCAGCGAAGAATTTTGACATATGATGTGTTGGGTGTGTTTTCAACCCTTTTCCGCCCTCAACATATTATATATTAACAAAACTAATAGCGGAGATTATATAACATTATAAATTGTTTTGCCATACGACAAATCATACATTCATGCGTAATGATAATAACACCACATGTTATTCCGAAGTAAATAATCATTTCCTGCGCCACAAACATAGTCGATTCGCGGGTAGTGTGCCTACGCATGGAATATTTATTAATGGAAGCAAAGGCAAGTGACTAAAAATAAATAAAATAATTTTGACGAACTTATGATATTTATAATTCAAATACACGTAATTTTCATTGTTTCATGCTAAAAACTGTTTGATTCGGAAGAAAAAATAGAAGTATAATAACAAAATCATACAAAAAATTCTTGCTTCATTGTATTAACTAAATTTTAAATTATTCCAACTACAAAATCGATTAACTTATCTATCATATTGTAATTAATACGTTTTTGCTATTCGTATATATATATAATATACGAATATTCGCAATAAATGAACTTATAATACATGATACAATCGTTTTTAGTATATTTTGTGCCATTATTTCAACAATATTGTTTTCGTTACTATCAGTATTTTGACCAAAAATAACATATTCATAATATGTATCACTTTATCTTTCATGTTGCATAATATTCCATATGAATAGGTGGACATTACTGTGGATACAAACGAAGCGAAAATAATAAAATTTGACACCACAGAAATGAGCACACTATATCTTATTTTCAACTATTTGGTAAATTTTATATTTCAACACTAGACACTCGCTTTTATAAAATCTTGTAGGTTAATAATTTATCAATGTAAAAGTAATGATTTTCAATATATATTAATATACTATGCAAATAAGAAAAGTAATTGAAATGTGTTTCTTTACAATAAGTAAATAAGTTATATGAATTACGAATGTATTGGGCTTTCTACGAGAAAGGTGTAAAAGCTGCCAATCATGAAATTAAATATTCTATTTTTAACGTGTATTTTTCTTCAACTTATAAAATGTTTTCTGTGCTGCGCATTTCCGCCTAGTTTGGCATGTTATCTTTTTCTTATTTAAATGAAATTTTAAATGTAATATAATAGAAGTATAGGAATTAGGAAAATTACCAGTACCATTTGCAACACTAATCAGACATTAATTAAAAAAAAATCCAAATGACATGTCAACTTAAAAACCATAAGTGATTTGTAGAGTGTACATCGTGATATTCATGGCAAAGAATAGTGAAATTGGAAACTAGAATCACGCTTCCCTGGTTAATATGGTCTTGTATATCAATTGTTGATTTAATTTATCAATTTATATTAAACATTTATGAGCTGTCAATTTGTATCGTGATTATCATTTATCATTTGTGTATGAATATTTACTTTGTACGGTCTCAATGTTAAAAATTATCCTGATCAACACAAAAGAAGTATTCAAATCAGTAATTAAAAATTATATGACTGACATAATTATATTTTACTTTCCTTTAATTTTAACACGAACTAGTAAGAAAATATTTAATCAGTTTATACTTTTCTATTGCATATCAAACATCCTCTAATGTTTAGCATGTTGTTGAAAGTTACTAACTGCTATTAACAACACGTCATTAGACTTATAAAAAGCTTTTATGTTTGGCCCCAAGTGTTATTTTACTAATGAGTAACTACAAAAGTAGTGCACTTCAAAGGCAACGTTTATAGGATTCTCGTCACTGGCAACCATACAAATTCTCGCATTACAATACGCCAAAAACCCATCACTAACATAGACGACAAACAAAAGCACCATTTATGCACCACCGGATTCCCGATATTAGCCCAACACGAAAAATGTTTTAACGAGTCAAAAGTAGATATATCGCGTCCGATGTTGCGACCTGTTTGTCTCGCATAGTTATTATAAAGTCATTATAAAGCACACAGAATGTCTTCCTAGTAGTATGATACCGTAATTTTTTCGATAATAACCTTTGCATTTCTAAACCGACGCTGAATGCGATAAAAGTGCTGAGCTTGCATGCATTAAAATAAATCCAAATGAATTGCTCAATTAAAAAATGCATCCACAGGCGCGTGGGCGATAAAAAATTAAATGCAAAATATTTTACGTGGCGCAACGAAGTTTTATTACCTTGACGTCGGGGCGGCGCCGTTTAGTTTTGTTATTTTTGATTGTCGAATATGTGCAGAACGTGAAATATTTCAAAAAGGTAACGCCGGCATCCGGCTAATACGCATTTGCATAAAGTGTACAACTTCAGATTGCTTTTTGTGCACACTGTGCACCCACACGCGGATGCGGGGCAGCGCACGGAGGACACGGGGGTCACGCCGCCGCCAATTTTCTCGAATGCGCATTAAAATATGCATATTTTAATGCGCTGCCTCGCGAATATAAAGTTAATACTGCCTCCTACGTATTCCCACGTCACGTGTACGTGAGCGTTGGCGAATTAACTGGACGAACGTGGGAGTTGGCACGACAGGGGGCGGCGAGGAATAAAAAAAATATATTTATATATAACTTCAATTGGTTCTGAGAATAGTTTTCGTATAGTTATAATAATACGGCAATGATATTATCAGAAAAGTTGCTCCCCGTGCGGAATATCACGAAACGATGCGACAAGCAACAAGCAACAAGCGCTCAACGCAAACTTACATTGTGTGTTGGTTCTGTGCGGGCGCGTGCAGCTCAATCGAGGGATGTCATATTTACGAGTCCATCGAGTATCGTTTTTCATTCAATTCGCCAGCCAAACGGTTTATCCACCAGTTGATAGCGCTTACACCCACACCGAACTCACCCCGAGTGCTGCACCGAATTGCTTCACCGTGTTACGTAAGGCGCGCGCAACACAGCTTAATTAAATTACTCAAAACAACAATTAAATTTTAATTACTGCCAAACAACAAACCGCCTGCTCATAAAAACTTTCCGCGCGAAATGTTTGACTTTCGAACCGAATAAATACAATCACTCGAAGTTTGCTGAAGTTTGAGGACGCGCACGACTCTTCGCGATTCCAATGCGGTGGCGGTGGCGGCAGCATGCGCGTCGGTGACGGCCTTCCATCAACTGCGAGCGCGGCGCGCAATTCGCGCCCGCTTTGCCGGCGTACCTGTTAACCGCCCCCGTGGTGCGTGCGCGGCGGCCGCGCGCGCGATAAGTGCACTCACTCGCTCTGTGTAGGCACACACCGGGCGCACAGGTGCAAGATTACTGCTACCTTCCTTGACCTTATCGCCATCCGTTTTCTTTTGCGTAAATTAATAATCGGCGGGAGCGCGCAGGATGCGGCGCGAAGATGCCGCCGCCGAAGACGATATCGCATTTCTAATCGAAATCGATTTCATTACCGGACGCTTCGGATTGCGCCCCGTGCG
This sequence comes from Dalotia coriaria, assembly GCF_025399875.1. NCBI lineage: Eukaryota > Metazoa > Arthropoda > Insecta > Coleoptera > Staphylinidae > Dalotia > Dalotia coriaria. The sequence goes on along the minus strand of NW_027045443.1, from coordinate 5,681,472 downwards.
ACTCCTATGCTCGTCTGATTGAAAATGAGAAATTGAATTATTGATAAATTAATTAATCCACGGTTATTTCTGGTGTTCCGGATGTCCTGCGAGATCGATGCGCGCCGCTTGCCAATATGTAATTATCACTGGCATGGGTGTTTTCTTGTTTGGTTAAAAAAAAAAGGGTTCGTCGGGTGTGAATTAAATTTAGAAAGACGATTCTGCTATTATAAGAAATTTAACAGCATGTATTTGTATAAATTTAGGTATTTAATGTGAAATTGATCCAGAACACAGTTTTTCATACGCAATTTGAATTTATTTAGTGTGCATACATCATAACCCAACCATTATGTGTTTACATTATAGCAAGACTACGGCAACATTTGCCTACATTGCCCACAATAAAACAAATTTCACAAAAACAGAGAAATGTTAAAAAATAGTCCATCAACAAGCATCAATAACGTAACATACTTTTTTCTACTTCCAGCATTAAATACGATTTAGAGACACTAAAAGTGATGCGTTATACATGGATAGCCAAAGCCGTTACTAAAGTACTTTATCTTACATATTCCAGTAGTGTGCAAGCAAATTTCACAACAAAAGTTCAAATACAAAAACCTCAACGTGGAAATAGAGTGGAAGTGAAAAAGTAGCATAAGCATCACGTGGCTAAACATTGTTAAACACTCGCTAAGCTTGCTCTCAATCATTCTCGTGACAAAAACGCCCGTTAAGCCACGAGATACTCAATATACTATTAGAATCTTCAACTTTTATGTACAACTTCAGAGCTGTGAAACTTGAGTCCAAAGAATGATAAGCTAATCATTTTGTTGTATAAAATAACGAATGGTCAATTAAATGTGTCCCAAATTGACACCAGGAAATATGTAATACACGTAGATACTAATACATTACGTTTTCGTTCGCATTCGACAAAATAACTACCACTTGTTTCACTTATGTGCTTCGTTTTCACTTACCCCACTTCACCACACGATAAACATTACATTATTAGTTTTGAAAGAAAACATGGCATCGTCAAAACTTACCAATTTCATTTCCTTCGGACGCCAGCAGATAAAATTTAAATATTGTATCCTATTTGTTTATTTATTGATGACTGTACAAACCTCGTTAAAATCAACCAGTAAGTTTGTTCAGCACTGTTTGATGTACGGCTATTAATAATTAATTGAGTACTGCCTCGCAATGTCTACATACAGTCGTATAATGCAATGGCAGTTTTGAAGTAATTACAAAAAAGGATTCGGCTTGATTTGAAATTAAGAAGCATTTCATCGGATGGCACACGACGCGCGACGCTTGTTTTGCAAGTAGAGTAACGATCGACGTGTGCAGCGTATGAACTCGCGAGCGTAAACACGCGCGAACAAATAGCCGCTCAGTTTTGTATTCCGCGTACATATCGGGCATTGCGTCCCGCCGGGGTTACCAATTGGCAGCGCCCCAAACTCGCGAACAATATAAAACACACAAATTTCATTACGAAACTAGTCAACACAATTCTTATCGCGAGAAAGCATACAACTGCCTTTCGGAGTACTGCTAGAGGCATTAGATGACATGCACATCCTCGTGCCGCGTTTGGTAACCCTCGGACGCACTTGCCCGGCACAAATAAATCCAATGCACAATAATTCAGCGAGCGTGTGCAAGCAGACTGCACATGCAGTTACTAGAGCGCGTGCACGACTTCTTTGCTTCCCTCTTTTAATTAGAAGCGTGTAGGCCATACGGTGCATGTGCGATCGTGAATTATTCGAAAATTACTCGCTGCGAATGCACCGAACGGGACACATCTTTGTTGATGCGAACGTCATTGTTGTGAAACTTTGCGCTCCAAAGATTTGCTCATTAATGTAGCAAGACTGAATATGCGCGGCGAACTAGCGCAGAACTAACAAAACGAAACACTCATGTCAACAAGTTGCATTTGCAAGACGCTGCAGAAACAAAATTAAACAAAAACGTAAATACTGAATTACATTAAGTTAATTATTACTTTGGAGAAATTAAGTCTGTGGTTATTGCAGCGCGAAATTTGCAGAAGAAAGTCTCGTTGAAGATGGAGGGTTTTGTTGGTTCGTTTTTGTTTTTCTTTTTAGCGCTGCGCAGGAATAGTTTACCTTTACCCGAACGCTCGGAAAATATTTTCTTTGCCTAGCGTCTTCTGCATTCGCAGCCGCTTGTTTTCGTGTGCAAATTTCTCCAGAGAATTGTTTCGAAAGGAAAAAACCGACGTGGAAATGAAGAAAGCGCTAAATATGTTTCAACTTTGTTTGCTCGATGCCGGCGCTGTTAGTTTTATTACTATCATGTATTATTTTATTCTTAATTATGTGCGATGTAGTTTTCTCAGCAGTCACTCCTCGGCTGCTGCAGCACCTGCATTAATTTCGCGCGGAAATGAAATTGAGAACATTTGTTTAAGTTATATTTTGACATCCGCCGTATTTTATAATTTATCGCATATTTTTGATAAATATCGTTACTTGTATTTGTTTTTATAAGACACAAAAAGCAAATTTAAAAGCAAAATTTGTGAAATCGGTGTTGGGAAATTAATGATTGCTTTATAAAATAGTTACAAATTGTTTAATTTTTTTTTCTACTAAAGTACTTTAGTCACTGGCTTTAGTCATGGGGTGGAGCTTGCGCCTGCGCATTAAATTTTGCAGTTGTCTGCGATCGAATTTCGAAAATTTAAAATACAAAAGTTCAGATACAAAAACCTAAACGTGGAAATAGAGTGGAAGTAGCAAAAATAGCGTAAGCCATGATTAACGCTTGCTACGATCGCTGTTGATCAATCTCGTGACTAAAACTCCCGTTTAGCCACTTGATACTAAATATACTACTATTATGATTTTCAAAATATAAAAATAATTATTCCTATAAATTGATTATATACTCGTCATAGCTGAGTATGACTCTAAGTGAGCGTGTTGAATTGAAAAACGTTAGAAATGTTATTAGAAGCGGGTAATTTGACAAGAAAAACGCCAAATAAACAGTCGTGAGCAAACTTATACCACGCGCTCACAACCATCTACAAAACGTGGCATAAGAACTTGTTCTACTTAATTTCTATCCATATTCTGAAAATAGAACTCTCATTTAGATACGAAGAAAGGAAAACTTATGTTATAATATTGAGCAAGTTGATAGATTATTGTTTTTACTCGAAAACACAGACAGCAATGCTAAACTTCGAATCAACCCTTATGATAAACTTTACGATGTCACTTTCGTCTGTTTTTGTGGGGTGTCTTCCCGAATTGCTTCGCCTCGAACGCAAATAAGCAGGGCGCGGAATTTATTAAAATCCCCGGCACGAACACACACGATCTACATGCACACTGTTCAATAATAAAGCAATGCGAAGCAATGAAACATTACTCAAGCGTTGGCGGGGGCGGAGGCGGCGCACATAACGATAATAAATTCAGCTACGCGTACGTGCCTTATCGCCGCGCGCGAATCAAACAAGAACAAAGATATAACACACATCTTGCCCGGCTCGACGCAAGATGGAAGAAAAAAAAACGCCACGGAAATATCGGTCTTCCGGCCGCGACTTTCGGCCTTCGAACAGCTTAAAAACTCATCGATTATACTTGCGCTCGCACTCATCGCGTACAATGCCCACTATTGTGCTGTCAACGTGTCCACACATGAAAACGGATTGCACCGCCCCCGGCCAGATCGCCCACGCTGATGTAGATCGGGCGGAAGTGTCGCTGTCGCGCTAGCGTAATCTATCAATTAAAAAGGGAAAATTCTCGGTCCGAGTTTGGCGCCAAGGTTAAAAGTGCACGCTGTTGAATATCACATGGAGGCACGTTTCCTGTATATTTTTGGGATATGGAATTAGCATTTTGAATAGGGTATTGGGTATAAATATTTTGGGTAAATTTTAAAGTAAATTTTTGATGGTCAGTAGTTTTTGGGCGTTGAAATGTCTGCAGAAGTGATTTTTACTTGTGGGACACAAGTAATCTTCTGTACTTGCTTTGCAACCCATTGACAAATCACAATTTATATATGACTGAGTCATATCCTGTCATTAACTGAAGAAGAAAAAGACTTAAATTAAATAATAAAATAACACAAAAGTATTTAATTTATCAAATTAATTAGCTCTATGTTACTGGTAGTGATCTCGCCATCCAAGCAAAGTGGTTCCGCTCTTTTCAGAATAATTAACACTGGATACCAATGAACCATATACCCATGTACATGTTTCTTGAAATTCATGAAATGAGAACATTTCAATTTTTTTTTGGGTTTTTGGAATGTTTTGTCCAATATTACGACCAACCAAAACCAGAGCTTCAGAGGCTGTTCAAGATCATAATATTCAACAAATCGATGTTCAATCTACAGAAGCCTGTGCTGTCGCAAGGACAAGAACCATGTCTATCCATGTTAGGGTCAGTAAACTGATTAACAAGAATTCTTTAAAATACGATGCGCGACTTGCTGTGACACGTGTCTGACGTATCTGACGAATTGTCAAACAGTTAGTAAAAAAGAAGCTGGCCGATACAAACAAAAAAAGGTTAAATTCACCCAGTTTCATCTAAAGTGCAATGAGCAATGTCACTCAGACGCTTTAGTTTTATCTTTATTTACAATCACAACTTTCATATAAATAGTGATTTATCCGACTCAGATACTTAGGTATATGTCATCTATTTGGATATGGATCTACGATTCACAGGATTAAACTCAACTGCCAACAATCAACTTGTGATTGAATCGTAATATTTTACTCTGCCATTTAGGCAAGATTACACTGCCAAAATTGAAAATGAAAACCTGTTGGCGAAAAAGCCGCTATGTATTTGCAGTTATGATTAGAGTGCGCCTTAACGCAATGATTGCAGTTGCAGTTTACAAGCCCAGCCGTCGGAATTGCGGCTCATCTCGTACGCTCGAGTTGATTTTATCAAGCGGCAATTACGTCGGCCGGCAATAATCGTAACCGTAACAAAGCGCTGACAATAATAGAAAATAGCAATAACCGTTGTTAAGTAAACTATTCGCACTGCGGCGTGGTGAGCTGAGTCGCCTCGATGGTGGCATTGAGATGTTCTTTGCTTCTGGAGTGCGCACCAGGCCACAACCGGCGCTAACTCGCAAAGAAATTGGATGTCGAGCGAGTCGGTACGCGTCCGGCGTGTGGCGGCAACGGCGGCGCTCACCGGGGCGAAGAGTTAAATGAAATTTATGATAACGCTAAAAGCACACAAAGGACTTTACGTTGAAGTAGCTTTATATATATATATTTTTTGTTTTGTTCTCGAGGCTATCTTCTTACTACACATTCGTGGGGCGGCGAGCGTTGTCCCGGCTTTCAGTATTCCCTTTAGTGGAAATGGGCGCCCATTAGATCAAGCGAGCGACCAGTGGTCTCGGCCCGGCGAATGCAATGAAGTACTTACGCGTACGTCACGACGCACGATACATAATTGAATTGCTTTTGTACTGCCCCTGGCCGCTGCCACCACCCTGCACCGTGATTTCAGTTTGGTCAACAAATCAAGCTTTGCGATTCGCGAAAAATGTTGGAATGGAGAGGATGCGGCGCCGAAATCAAATCTAGCGAACAGTCCTTCGTATTTGCTTGCTGCAACATAATCAAGTTATTTGGCGACGGCAATACGATCGCGCGCACTACGCCTCCGACGTGGCTGCAAGGGCGCAGTATAGGGAAAAGAACCTCCTCTGAAAGGTGAATCGATAAGCTTAACCTCGCGTCTCGCTGTAATAACAAGTAAATCCAGCGACGGCGAGGCGCATAAACCTCCTGAACGCATCGCTACTTTCAGTCGTGTAATGAAAGATCGAAAATGCACTATTCCCACGACGCCCAGCGCATATCGTCTAATACGCAGCGCACCGGATGCACTCAGTTCATCGGGGAGCGCGCGCGCGCGTCTAAAGTAAGCAATTATTTACTGCAAAGTTACACGAAGTTTTATCAACCTACGGCATATTAAGTTTGATCAGACTAGGCTGCCTTCAGTCTCGTATTGCCATAACAACATGTTGCTCGGCGCGTTACGCAAACTTGCAAAAATATGTTAATTTCGTGTCGCGGCGAAGTTCGCAGTTAGCGCGTATTTAGTGTAATCGCATTCATGCCTTATCGCCGCGGCCAACCTGCGAAGCCTTTCACATAAACTTCGGTGGCTTCTCTTTCCAAGATACCAGCCCACCGTCGAACGCGGAAGAAATTCGATTAAGTTGTCGCCGCAGAGTGCCAGCGTGAACTCTTTCATTCTTAACGTGGATTGTATGCGGGTGATGCACTCTCGACGGCAGCAATAAACTTATGCAGAATTAGTTAGTAATTTAAGTTTTACAACCCTACGCAAACTCATAGGCATTCCTTAAGAAAACATCGACTTTGTTGGTTCAGTTTAAATTAATCATAGAAAATCAATTCATAAAAATCATTTTATAATATGTTGTTCATTTTATAGCAAAGTGCTTGTAATTGAATTTCTAAATATAGTTCTTTGTCACATTATACCGTTCTAATGCAAGCCAAAAAGAAGCAAAGAAAGAAAGTGTCTTCAACGGCGGAACTGAAAACTTGTCAAATGTCAAAACGACGAAAATTTAATAAAAAGCATCTTTCTTCAATAAAATAATAATTTCTACGAATATGTAAAATGCTCTACAAAGAAAATACTCGAATAAAAATATTCTCAATAAAAAAATCATTTTAATCAGTAATTTTAGCAATATGAAACCAATTGTAAGGAAAATTAACATTTAATTTATATATAGATCGTAATTTTAAAACTTCTGACAGATGTGCTGGCATTAATAAAAGTGCTGAATAACTGATCTCATTCGTTGCTAGCCAAAGCAACAGTTAAGCAAAAGTTATTTTTTTCATTTCGTCATCCATTTCGCAAGAATTATCCTCATCCGCGATGAAGTCGAGCGCATTCGCCCTAAGCCGCGCGCCCGACGATCGCAGAAAGAATAGGTCTTTCATTACGAGTCGGCAATTGCCAGTTAGCGTCGGCGATAGTCAGTTGACTAAATGGTATTAAGAAAGTAAAAGTTATAATCCTCGCCATGTCGCGCCGTCGCCACGTCGTGCGCTCAAGAAGCTGTTTAATGCGTTCGCCGTCAAGCAAAACTGACAACGATAAAGTGCCCATTTTTAGTAGGTATAACGGGCGCGCGACGGGAACTGGCCAGACGGGAATTAAACGCGGCGAGGGCGGCAGGCGGAAGAACGCCGGGGAAGAAGCGAATAACGCAAATGTGATTAAACGTAACGCTAACATTGTCGTTTTTCCCTTGTTTTATTATTCGCTTTGCAATGCGGAATTTGCGCCGCGCGTCTCGCGAAAAAGTGCGCTCGCCGCGGGATTGAATCGCGCCCCGCCGCTAACTGCCGCCCAGCGCAATGTTAACGCGATTAAAGTCGATGTTTTACTTAGTTTCGTCGCGTTTTAATGCGCGCCACGTCTTCCAGCCGGGTGTTTTAATTCAGTTATCGAGAATGCGTCTACAACATCGAAATGTTTGCGTTGGGCTTCTGGTCGCGCGATTGCAAACAATGCACACCGACATATATTTATCTTTGCGGCTTAAGCGAGCGCCTCTCGCCTGCTTTCGGACGAGTGCTTTCCCAGCATGCACCGTTTGCGCATAGGTGCTTAGCATATGCCTCCTCCCTCGTAGGTCGCAGGTGAGCGGGGGTGCTCATTTCCGCCCGGAGTACAGACGGAACTAAAACTAGAACTGGAAGTGTGCACGGCAACCGTGTCGCACAATTAATACCGAATGTATACACACATAATACACCGTGCTAAAATGCTTAGGCGTAATAGCAACGCCCCAGTCGCCCATTACACCGAATTCAAATTAAATTCTAATCGTCTTACTTATGCAGGCAGACCCCGCCACGCGCGTATTAGCCCGCTTCGTAGATGTAAGCATCCATTACTTCTCGCACCGGTAAAGCCGTTCACGAAATAATAAATTTGTTTCCTCTTCCAGCTTTCCAGTATTTCATCCGCTCATTACAATCGCGCTTATCGATCGCGCACTTAAAAACAGTCGGAATATAACTGGAAACAACATAAGCAAGCTAGACGGGATAACATGTCAGGATGGAAGAGCATATAATTGCTTCCAATAGAATTTAATTAACTTCTGGGAGAATATTCAGCTGCAAATGTTTAACGTAATTTTGTGTATCGACTGGGTCAAACTACTGCAACATAGGTAAACATTTGACTGGAAATAATATAAATAAGAAATTAGATGCTTGTTACTTGCAGTTTTTTGAACTATCTTTAAATAATGCCTTGGTTGAGCATCTTGGTTTCTCTTTAACGGCAATTGTATTCCCTTCGGATTGTTTTGCTTTGTTGTTTTACTGAACGCGAATTATGAAAATGTGAGAGTGCAAAGTCAGCTCTTTCCCTTGCTTTTCTTGCACTAGATCCAATTCCAACGATAAATCCCAACAACTTGTCAGTCATAATTGAAAAGCACTGACGCCACCTGTCAAAAATTTGCCGAATTGCAGAATTGTCATGGTGGTACTTGATGTGAGTTTTGTTATTCTTATTTTTCTGTTTCAGATTTCCACTGGTTTCTCGATTGTACTATTTCTTTGCCTCATTCTTTTATTTTTACAGTAATTTCTAAATTATCGCTAAAAATAAAATGCAAGCTGTATCGACTGTGTCGTAATCAAATCTGAAGTAAAAATGGAAATTCGTGCTTTTAATAAATTTTAATTAGCGTTCGAGAAAACTCCGACCAAAGTACGAAAGAACGCGACACAATTTGCACTTTCACCTACGCGCGCGCGCAATAAATTATCCCGGAAGCAGCGTCTCCTAAGTGTAATAAATTTCCAGATGATATTAATGCAACTCCATTGTTCCGTGCATTAATAGAATTGTGTTAAATAAAAATTGGTTTAAACTAATTAACAAGGCTTGATACCAGATTAGAATGAAGTAAAATATATTTATTGTTTTTGTCAAATTTTAATTATGTATAAAGAAAGATTAAATTTGGGAATTTAATGTTGCTATTTTAATTGGCTAAACCATTACGCGAGCTGTGGAAAAATAAATTACTCCTTCGGGAGATGTTTTTAATTTTTTAGTCAAATGTGCATACTATTTATAACTTTATAGTTTTTTTTTGCTCAACTTTTATTAAATTAGTACATTTTTTATAAACAATTAATAATTAATTTGAAATAAAAAGATAAAGACGTTATTATTATGATAAATTTGAAATTTTTACACAAATGTTTAAACATGTGTCAGATTGGTTGCCTATAGTTAGACAAAATATAAAACACGCCAAATAACAAAACAATAAACAGGTTTTATTATAATTTAGACAAATACATTATAAATACATGACTTAACATTATGATGCAATGATTATTGTAGCTGTTACTTGGCTAAAACTTTAATTTTGCACAGTAACGAGACATCCTGTAAGATGTTAAAATGTCAAATGTCAGTTATGCAACATGGTCGCCTACATAAGCATGTGTATGTACGGTACCGAACACGTGAATCCTCATTCCGGCTCATTTTTTACGTTTCTAAGCGAATAATACTAGAATTACGAATAGTTTTAATCATGTACAGACTCCTGAAGCTACGGAGTACGAATATTCAACCTCTGCGAGGCGTGTCCTTTGCCCACACCCCGCTCATCAACGAACGAACGTGCAACCTCTGCAACTGCATCCACAATGCAAGCAAGACACAAGGTAAAACCGCATTCATCGGCATAAGTTCCCTATGAAATTATGCAACAACTCTTCAAATGGCATCTCTTTTATAGTGTTGTTCCAATCTACGAATACAAGTCCTCACATCGCGCCCAAGAAGAGCAGAAAGAAGCGGATTGCCAAAAAGAACTACACTGACATGCTAATTGGTTGGGTTTAGGTCTAATAAGTTTAAATTTGTGTGCCTAATTTGCTTGTATTTACAGTAAATGAATCATCAGCATCAGAGGTGAAAGCCCGGATCCGAAATCTGAAGCCCAATGATATTAAAATGCTTGCATTGACAAACTTGAAGCTGAATGAATTATATAAATTGAAGCACTTTCTTAAGGCAGATCCTGCTGGCAGCCACACTGAGCATTCTTACAATAATCTTGCTGATTTCTCAAATATTCCACTACTTGAAGAAGTGCAAAATGTCCCAGTTCTGCCCAAGATTAACATTGTCAAGCCCGAATTAAAAATATCTAACAAGCAGCTAGAAACTGAGATTGATGAGGAAATGGAGGCTGTTATTGAACACACAGATGAATTATTACACAAGTATGTATATACAGTCATTTGTGTTCTATTTATAAACATATTTTATTGTTTGCAGTGTCAAAACAATTCCCTTTCAGCCTGAGATAGTCGAAGAAGAAGTCACCGAGACGCCGGATATTGTTGAACAAATCCTCAAGGAAAACAAACAGAAACGTGAAAAATTCACTGGTGATCGTCGTGCGCGCGAGGAAGTCATTGCCAGGACGCTCGCCGCTTACATCGAAGTGTGTGCGGGGTTGAAGAATCCTCAGCGTGGATTGAACGCGTTGACTTTCTATCGGCATAAGTGCAAACTTGGCAAGAGTCAAAGCGAGCGCTACCCGCCGATCAAAAACGTCAACGTATTCAACGCTCTCTTGAAGGGTTTTGCGGCGAAAGGTGACTTTCGTCGGTTGCAAGAAATCCTCAGCTTAGCAAAAGAAGAAGGCGTGAAACTAAACGTTCAGAGTTATGCGGCGATTTTCGAATGCATCGGGCGCGTGAATTTTAACGATAGTCACACACGGTTTATTCGCATGTATACAAGAGAAGCGCTGCAGAATGAAATCACTTTTGATCGAATCATGAATGAAGCGACATTTCTATACGATCAGAGGGAGAAAGTGATCAGCGCGATGGAGACGCATGACATTAATTATAAGCCCAAATATTGGGAACCAAGCGTGCATTATATTAATGGTTTGTTGAACGAGCTCAATCATGAGGATCAGAAGAAAGGATTGCAGGAGTGCAAGCCGGGGCAGCCTGGAATCTTCTCGAAGCAGATGCTTACGGATTTAACACAGAAGCAAGTGGATATTGAGAGGAATGTTATGGTTACTGTAAGTTCCTACGTTTTTATTCTTTTTCCAGTTTTATTTTTATTTAACTGCTTCTAATAATAACATACAATGGTTGCAGGTAAAAAGCATTGAAGCTAAAGCAGCACCCACAGAGGAAGTACTTCGCAATCGAGAGGTATGGACTGAACACACGAAACTCTGGGAGACAGCAGCTGGTGAAGCATTCAATCGCGATCTGTTAGCTTTATCTGCACAGCGCAGTGCCTTAAACAACGATTTGTATTTGCGTAGCATTCCCGTAAAGGACATTATAACGATTATAGTCGACGAGGCGCAGAAGCTTGCCCAAGGCTCCGAAACATATAGCCCGACGACTACAATGCTCTACAGAGAATTAGGATCTAAGGTATATGCACGGTATAAAGTTCTAAAGAAACAAAAGACAGGTGTGCTTGATAAAATTATTAAAGTGCACAACAAATATGTCGAGAACTATGCGGAGTCGCACCGCAAGTTAAATGTGTTACCAGAAGACGTCGATGTGTTGAACGGACGTCAGAAGTGGCAATGGGCTGAACACAGCTTTAAACATGAAGGTGCTACGATTCCCATGGACCATCAGGAATGGACACCTGCCGCTCTAATGGCCATCGGAAAGTTTCTCTATAATATTATCATGCATGACTTGAAGATTGACGTTAATTCACTTAGGGCTAATAGTAAACACAAGTAAGTACTTGTATCCTATTGGAATGTAAGTGTATGTGATTGTGAAATGTTGATTTGTTCAGAAATTACCTGCCGGCATTCTATACGATATTCCGAACACAAGGCCGAGCTATCAAAGAAGAAGTCAAGCCACATCCGGTGCTGTCAAAGTTGTATCGCGCATCGGTGCCTGAAACTCTAACATTTCCTGCCTACGAATTGCCGATGAAGTGTCCGCCGGTACCTTGGACTTCAGTTACAAACGGGGTTATCTGATAGCCCCCTGCGAGGTGGTGCGACTGCCGAGTCAAGCCACAGCGCAAAAGCAGCGCATGCACCAGGCATTGGCGAATCAATTGTACCCAACCCTAGATTCTCTCAACCAGCTTGCGTCTGTTCCTTGGAAGGTGCACACGAAGATTCTCGACGTCATCATGAAGGTTTTCCGGGATGGTGGCTCCGCGAAACTCGACGTTCCCGAATTGCCTTCATCACTTCCACTGCCAGCGGCTACGCAGGCCGATATGTCGAAGACACAGAAACACGCACTGTTTCGACAGAGGTTGCAGTATCGAAGAAAGAAGGCCGAAATGTACTCGCTATGGTGTGATTGCTTATATCGACTTTCCCTTGCTAATCATGTAAGTTATGAACTTAAACAATGCGAATTAATTGTTTCAATATTTAAATATTTACAGTTCCGCGACGACATCTTCTGGTTACCACACAATATGGACTTCCGCGGTAGGGTTTATCCCATCCCTCCGCATCTCAACCACCTTGGATCGGATTTAGCTAGATCCATGTTAATTTTCGCCGAATCGCGTCCATTGGGTCCGAAAGGTCTCGACTGGCTTAAGCTACATCTTGTAAACCTCACCGGGTTAAAGAAACGCGATCCAATTGATGTTCGCCTTGAGTTTGCCAACAGTATTTTACCGGAAGTACTTGATTCAGCCGATAAGCCGTTGGATGGTAAGCGATGGTGGGCGGAGAGCGAAGAACCCTGGCAAACACTAGCGTGTTGCATGGAAATTGCAGCCGCACTTCGCTCTCCAAATCCGGAGGAATATCACTCACACTTTCCCGTCCACCAGGATGGCAGTTGCAATGGCCTGCAACATTATGCCGCTCTGGGTCGAGACAGCGCCGGTGCTTTTAGTGTCAATCTCTCCCCGGCGCGGGTACCACAGGATGTATACAGCGCTGTAGTGGTGCTTGTGGAGGAACGACGACGCAAAGACGCTGAGAGTGGTCTGGAAATTGCGAAAGTTCTTGACGGCTTTGTGAAACGGAAAGTGATCAAACAAACCGTAATGACTACGGTGTACGGCGTGACGCGTTTCGGTGCGCGGCTACAAATTGCCCGGCAGTTGAAAGACATCGATGAATTTCCCAAGGAGTTCGTTTGGGCCGGGTCGAATTATCTGACTGCGCGGACCTTTGAGTCTCTGCGTACCATGTTCACGTCAACGAGGGAGATTCAGGACTGGTTCACGGAGTGCGCGAGGTTGATTTCATCGGTTTGCGCTGAGAACGTTGAATGGGTTACGCCTTTGGGTCTACCAGTGGTGCAACCATATCTGCGGTATAAGAAACTGGGCAATGGGTATGAGAACTTTCACATGGATTCCTACGAGAAGCCGAATGTCATGAAGCAGAAGAACGCATTCCCACCGAATTTTATTCATTCGCTGGACTCTAGTCATATGATGTTAACGTCGCTGCGGTGCGAACGCGCTGGTATCACGTTTGTTTCTGTTCATGATTGTTATTGGACGCATCCATCGACGGTGCATATTATGAATCAGGTAAGAAATATTACGACCTAATTTTCTAGAACCTTGTAATGTAATGAATGAAAATCACGAATTTGCGAATTTTAAAATTAATACACATAAAACACTAAACCGACAGTTACTTATAGCATATTTCACCTATACGTTAATAAAATGCGATTATAAAACATTTTCAGGTCTGCCGAGAACAATTTGTTGCGTTGCACTCGGAGCCAATCCTAGAAGACTTATCAAATTTCTTAACTGAAAAGTACAGCTACCAAGCTGAGTAAGTTCAACCCCCGAAGCGATGACGTCTATAGTTGTTTAACTTTATTTTTTATTTCAGTGAAATACAAAATGATGGATCTGTGATTGAATTGACGAAGAGAAAGCTGAATCGAGTGCTGCGAAAACTGCCGAAGACGGGAGACTTCTACATCGACGAGGTCCTGGAATCTGTTTACTTCTTTAGTTAGCAAACTTTAGGATAAATAGTTCACACAGGTTTATTTTACGTTGAGCTCGTAAATACCAAAGATTTGAGTTCAGTTTAGTTTCTTTTTTTTTTTAACTTAAAGTAAATACACAAAAATAACAGTCCACATCTCCCATATATCGTACTTCAGTGTCACATCATCGCTCGCATTATCGCATACCTTTAGTCATCTTTGTACTTAAATCATTAAAACTTAGCCTAAACATTTATCTAAAAATTGTATATACATAGAGCTGAGTTTGAGTTGAGTTATATTTTTAATGAACACATTTAGTTAGAACTGTTGCGTCGTTTGGCGTCGAGTGTGTGGGTGCGTTCTAGAAGGGTGAGTTCATGCCGAGCTTCGTGCCAAATTCCAAACGAATACGCCTTTGTTGTCTTAAATTCATCCTGTAGCAGAAAAGAAGAATGAAATCAGAAAATTTACGTACTGTCTAAGTGCAACTTACTTAATTTCATGTCGCTTGACAAGTTCGGCGATCGCGAACGTTAAAAGCGGCGACAAGAAGACGAAGATTAAAATAAGCGGGTCGAAATATTTCTGTTTGGCGCTAGGAATGTCCACCACATTGACGAAACTGTAGATGGCCTGCAGTAAGACGAGTGCGACCATTGCGACCACCCATAGAATGTTTGTGTGCGGTGATCGTGCCCAAATGTTATGCTCACGATGCACAAAACCAACCGATATGACAACTGAAAGATGAATTAGTTTCAAATCGAACATTTCTAGATGTGAGCCTTACCAAAATGCAGCATCGCGACCAATACACAAATATTCTGCGCGTATCGCAGCGTGAAACTGTGCTCGGTGTCCACCCAACCGCCCGTAAACGTCGCATTCGCCGTCTGCGTCGGTAAATAATACAACAGGCACGTGCAATCTTCCTGCGTACATATTTCGGAACAATACGCTGACAAAATGCTCGAGAACGTGATGAGAACAGCGAAGATCGCCGGCAGAAACTTTGCCCCGTAGAACCACAAGACGAAGGTGGCCACTTCAGCATTGAACACGATCTGATTCTTCTCTTGTGGCTTTTTCATAATTTCAGGATCGGTCTTCGTACCCATGAGTGAGATGCTGAGAATCGGGATCACTACACAGATGGACCATAGCACGTGGCCGGGTGTGAGGAGGGCAGGAAGCATAAGCAGCGCAGCCGCCAGCTGCATGATGCTCAGAGAAATGCAACAGGAGACCCAAAATTGTGTTGTATTCCAAAGGTTCCACATGTAGTGGCGGGCCACCATTACCAGATGGAAGATCGAGATTGGGTGCTCACGCTTCAATGAGAGTGAGCAGGCAATTGAGTTGAGGTAGCGAGAGATGTCGATAGGCGAAAGCATGCCTTCGACGGTCTGATGACAAGTTTCCATGGTCTGACAGGTTTGCGGGTATATTGGTTCTACCCCAATGCTGAAATATTACAACAAGGATTGTAATCGTATGAGAAAAGTTTTTTTTTTTTGCTTACCTTGCGTCTGCTTGCAGGAATATGCCCATGTTTTCATTGTTTGCGGAAGACCCCATGACGCAGACCACTTCGCCATAGTCTTGCATGATATGCAACATTTCTTTGGTGCTGGACGGTGTGCAGTCGGTGAAAAGGGATACCAGCAATGGGACGTTATCAATGAGTTCAATATGTGGTCGGATTTTATCGATGCCTCGCGGTAACTTTGCCTGCAATCAATTTTGTTCGATTTCTCCTTACATATGGAGCAGAATAATTTTCCTACCCGATTGCTCATGTCGAAGTTAATTGGCGCACTATGATCCGTGCTATCGGTGAGACAGCTCAGGCTCTGCCAGTCGTGCTGGTCCTTATCGTCGTCGTGCTCATCCTGCGACAGCTCCTCGTCATGCGGCGCCAGCGAATGTACCTCGTTGTCGAACTTGACGACCGTCTGCTCGGTGTTGATGGCACTCGGCGCTGAAAAGCTCATCGTCCTGGACGATTCCAAATTGCTACGAATTAATAGCGCACGTCAACGCAGGTTCGCTCCAACGAGAGATAGAGAGTTGGTTGAAGAGAAGAGAAGGGTTCGGGCAACGGACTCGTGTCTCGCACAGGTTCATCATCGAACAAAGGCCATAGAACATCCAAATGCAAGGCAAGAGTGACATAGATTCGTGTATTTGGGGGGGTTTTGTGTTAAGGGGCACTTGGTAGGGAGGGCAGAGGTCACATAGTTCTGGATACCTATCACGAATATTCTTGAATTCGTTTGTCGGCGTGTCGATGGAGTACAGGCGGCGGTCGCTCTGCGACTTGCGGCGCAAATGCGCAGCCGGCGCGCTCCTCACGCCACCCGCTCTGTCCGACGACGACGACGTCGTCGACGCATGTTAGTAATGTAAGAGAGAAACACAACAGAGCATCAGACATCGATCGATCAGTCTATCAGGTACGCAAGGCAGTCCAAACAACCAAAGAAACCGAACTGAACATGAAAATGGGCGAGGAAAGAAGAAGCGCAGTTACAACAGCCAAGAAGCATGCGATAATGTTGCGTGTGGGGCGGTGTGCGCGATGTACAAATATATTACTTGCTGCTGATGTGGTTGCGGTGTGTGGTTTACCTATTCCGATCGCTGAGCAACGAAATGTGGCAGTTCCATCCGCTCTCGAGGCCCATTTTTTCACTGAAGACGCGCGACCGCAGTTCGTTCTCCTTGCTGAAATGCACAAACCGAATGCAGGCGCGCTCGAGTTGCTCAATGAGGTGTACCATATCTGCCTGGGCCTGGTACTGCATGGTCACCATACCAATCAGTACCTGATTGCATTGCATGTCAAAGCATGAATCTGCGTCCTGCACTTCCGAGTTTGGTGGTTCATTGTACAATAATGAATCTAAACAACAACAATAAAAATATATATTATCAAAATGATTAACATTAGAATTTGTTTACCTGTGCTGTAAAAAGGACCTAAAGCCGTTCGAATTTTCGGCTCCAACACACTTCGACATTCCCAATGCACCGGCGTCGGGCTCCGGTGGCACTGATACAAATGCCTAGAATCACTAGGCAATTCTAAATATACATGGCTGAGCTTATCACTGACTGCCTTCGACAAGGGACGGTAAGCAAAGGCCGTGCAGTAAGCCGTAAGGCTGCAGCGCTGATAAAAATCTTGGATCTTCTTCCGATCGCCGGGAGTCAGTGGACACAAGTCATATCCGTCCCAATAATCAACGCAGGAATCTAAAATAATATCAGCTGTTCCTTGCGACAACAATTGGATGGATCCGCTGCTGAGTTCTTTTACCACCACAGCAAACATGTGCGGAAACGGAAACTTTAATTTGGTTGACATGCTCAATGAGCGTGCGTATTTGTTATCCCTGCGGACCATTTCCGGTTGCTGAAAGTATATACGTGGAGTGCTAATTTACAATTTACAAAATTGTCCACATACCAAGTGTCGAAACGTAGACAATTGTTGCTCCAAGGAGAAGATCTTCTGCGCCTGTTCGACGAATCCGATTTCCCTTGCCAACTCACACAGACATCGTCTATTTGTGACTGGAACTAAATTTTCGTTATACATAGCTTCGCAAGTGATGTGCGAGCAGAATTGCATGTACGTTGTCTGAGTGTCCTTGTTACAGGTGTTTAGCAGAATGGCCAGACCCAACGGCTTCAACGAATTTAAATGCTTGTGCCATTTCATGTCGTCAAAGTGTAGCTTGAAGGGGTCCTTTGGATTGTAGGTCACGTCCAACACCTCTGCGATTGAGGTTCCCGCATCTTCCTGAAATTGCGCGTCGGCGGTTTTGTCCCCATCCGTATTGAGATCATTGAGGTTCGCCAGACTTGAGGTATCAGATATATTGTCGGAATTGTGTAAGAAGAAAACTTTCTCGGCAGTGGGATTCGGCCAGGAAAGGATTCCCTTCTTGTCCACACAACAAAGGGCCTACATACAGAAAGTTTCGTAAATATTACTTATGTTTCAATTAACCAGACGGCTTACCGTAACGGAACCAAGAACATGCAGAATATTAGCTGTTCGCGGTAGAATGGAAGACCTTCCCATCATGATTGATTTAAAATGATTCCAAACCGACTTGTAGTCGATGTTGGTCTTTGGCAGGATATCTGTTTTTGCGTCCGCATCGTCGAAGAGCTCCGTGGTGGAATCCACCGTGCTGGTGGTGTCAATGGTCTGTTCAAAGAGCGACTTAAATATGGCCATGCCAATATAGTTGAGGACATTCCACGCGATCGGGAAGAAGATTGGTAGCAGCGGCAGCAGTGTGCTGGTGGGCACAACGAGGAATAAGTCCAGAACAGACGCTTTTCCCACCGTGCTTTCCAAATACATAAAGCGTACGAAGTTAATTACCAAAATCAAAAACCCCACTACGGGCAGCAGTATCCGCTCTATGACTTTGATCATCAACAAATGCCTTTGCTTATTATTTGGTGTAATCGGCCGATCAACACCCTGCTCCAAGGCGACTTTCAAGTTATCCAGATACGGCGTCTCCAACAGTCGATACTTCCTGTTCTCCAACGGCTTGCGTGCCTTGGGAATACTGAAAATCTCGTTGGCATTTTGTAGTGATGGCCCGTACACTTCCTTAGCGTGAAGCAGTGGAATGTCACACTTGTCCAGGGCCTCACAATACCCAGGACTGTGTTGACCCGGGCGGACAATAATGATGTCATCCTTCACCAGTAGTGCCCAGGGCAAATTCACCACCCTGTTATCCCTGTATGTCCATTGCAAAGTCACACAAGGTGAGTAGGGTGTCCCCAACTCTGGATAATTTGCTGCATTCCATTTGATTGTGTTAATTTGTCCTTGGATCTGCTTGACCAGAAGTGAAACTGTGTCGGCAATTTCGTGCTGCCGCAATTTATTATCGTACAGTTCAATAAATACAGCAACTGAGAGCAGGGCTACAATGAGTAAGGCCTCATAGATGAGGATGTCTTGTTCGTCAGAGCATACATAGACCAGCAACAGTGAGAAGGCACACAAGAGTAGGAAGAGTGCTGAAATCCAATTGATGTTTGTGTAGTGACTAGACTGATGACAGGAACGCTGCAGCCAGGATCTTTTGTGTCTGAAAAACAAGGGCGGCGAGGGTGGACGTTAGGCGATTAGGTGTTTATGTTTGAGACCTGGTTGTGTAACATGTCAACAATGGCTTGAAGGAAGCCAGCGAACGTACTTTTTGCTATGGGCTGTGTTGAACTGGCTGACGGTATGCTCGATGTCTTTGCAGAGGCGATGCAGGGCGTCCTTGGTGGATAAACCAATATTTTCCTCGCGGGGATCCATTATTTTCGCGATATTTTACATTTTACTGGTGTTGCCGAGGTTAGGCATGTACGGGTTTAACAGGTTTAAGAATAGATGCGCATCAATCACGGATGATGATGGTCAACATTATGTTCTACTTTCAAACTGCAGAAAATAATAAATTGCAGTTGAATTAATGAAATAATACGGAGTCGGGCCGTTATTGATGTCTTGAATTGTTTAAATTTGGTTTAATTGAAGCTAACGGCTAAATTTGTCAACTAAATTAATTAAGAAGGTGGAATATTCACGAAAACTAACGCTACAGGATAAAGCTTTTAGTATGAAAATATCTTCGGATTACAACGCAAATATTTAAAAATTAATTCATAAAGTACAACGTTATGAGTAACAAATGAGTAACATGTTTGTTACGGGAAGAATCTTGTTTAAATTTTGTTTCAAAGTGCAGTGGGCAACGCTTAAACTCGACGTTAATGTATAAAAAAAATTATTTCATGATTGTTTATGAGTTCATATGAGAAAATAAAAATTGTTTTAACAATAACAAAAGTTATAAAATTGTTTCACATTCCTGTAACTTGTCGGCGCTGTCGCAGTTGCCAGCTGGTTAACAGCGATCTCAGCCTGCAAGTCGGCAACCGAAGTTGCATTACGTCAAATTATGGTCAAAATCTGACGTGGACGACTGACGAGCGGACGTCGCGCGAATGGAGTGTTGTTCGCTAGTTGATTTCGGCGATCATGTGAAGGCGGCCGCGAGGCCCGTGCAAGTGTAAATCCTGTGTGCACCAGCAAACTACCCACGCCATGTCGCTACCCGGCAATGGCATCTTCGTGGTCAAGGGCGAGATCTCGATCATCCTCACCGCGATGCGGCGGGGCAATCGATGGTCATCGCACCACCAGGACGATGATCAGGACCCACTCATCAAGGCGTTCCAAGAGCTGAAAGATCTGCTCAATACGCTCGAGGACCTACGTCTCATCGACCCCGTCGATTACCTCGCTCCTTTCCTGAAAGTCATTCGTTCCGAGGACACCACCGGCCCCATCACCAGCTTGGCACTTTCTGCTGTCAACAAGTTCTTATCATATGGCCTAATTGGTAATTTGAGCTGCAATTATATTATTAATTATATTTATTATGAGCTATATTGTGTAACTATGTGCAGATCCTACACATTCATCAGTTCCGCTGACTGTACACAATATTGCTGATGCTGTTACACATGCCAGATTTGTGGGGACTGATCAGTCTTCAGATGGAGTGGTGCTGATGAAGATTCTGCAAGTGTTGAAGACGCTAACGTTGTCACCGGAGGGCGCCGCTCTGACTAATGAGAGCCTGTGTGATATAATGTTGTCCTGCTTCAGGATATGTTTTGAGACTAGATTAAATGGTGAGCATCCCCTCAAACATTTCAAAATTAGAAATACTTATTTTGATGTTTTAGAATTGTTGAGGAGAACTGCTGAATATTATCTAAAAGATATGATTCAGCTCGTATTTATGCGCCTGCCGCAATTTCCTGAAGTGTTCACTGGTAATTTCAAACTTCTGAAGATGCGTCCTGGCAGTATGGAGCAAACCAGAATGAGAAAACGCAGCAGAGGCTCAAACAAGATGAAACATAAAGGAAACACGGAGAAAGCAGGTATGTTTCTGATGCAATATGAATCAAATTGTGCAATTATTGATCTTGTGATCTTATTTCCAGAAACTGATGAATCCAATATAATCAAACCAGCAAGTGTGACACATACAGCTGACAATATCGTTGATATGCAAGGTTCCATATCGCAGGCGATTCCTCAAGAACAATCCGCATCACTCGAGTCGTCAGCCTCTGATGTCCAATCCTCGCTCGTTGTTGATGAGAATCAATCAGCCAGCGACGAGACGCAAACACTGCTCACATGCGACACGATGTCCAGTGAGGATGCGCCCAAGAAAGATGACGCTGTTTCCATCGACCAGGTAGAATCCGCAGAACTCTCCGTCCAACCTGAGCTGAAAGTCGTCGGTATTGAAGGCGAGGCAAAGGAATTAAAGGAGTTGAAGGATAAGGAAAAAGAAGACTACGTAAACCAACGCGGAATAACCTTTACGCCACAGCATCCCGATGATATGGTGCTCATCCCCTATGGGCTGGCATGTGTCTACGAGCTATTCCGCTTCCTAATCAGTCTGTGTAACCCGCACGATAAACAAAACACTGACGTGATGGTGCACCTTGGGCTCACCTTGCTTACCACCGCGTTTGAGGTAGGCGCTGATAGTATTGGCAAGTACTCCTCGCTGCTGGCGCTTGTCAAGGACGAACTGTGCCGTAATCTCTTCTCATTGCTGACCAGCGAGCGTCTGTCGGTATTCGCCGCCGATCTCCAAGTGTCTTTCCTTATGTTCGAGTCGCTGCGCACTCATCTCAAGTTCCAGCTCGAGCATTACCTCACTAAACTGGTGGACATCATTGTCAGCGACTCGCCGAAGGTCACCTACGAACACAAAGAGATTGCGCTCGACAATATCTTGCAGCTGTGGCGCATCCCCGGTTTCACTACCGAATTGTACCTCAATTATGATTGCGACATGTACTGCTCGAATCTGTACGAAGACCTGACGAAACTCCTTGCAAAGAACGCCTATCCTATCACACAAGGTGTATACCACACGCATTTGTTGTCATTGGACGCATTGCTTACTGTGGTCGATGCTATAGCCAAACAGTGTGAGGAGAAGAACAATTTTAAATCTCCCGACGTTGTTGCTGAATTGTCTGCTGAACAGGATGACACAATAGTTGAAAGGGGTGATCACGAGACTGCGGAGAATTTAGATATTCAAAGTTTCATCGGTAAAGGGAATCAGAGTCGGTTGAAAGTCAGTGAGAATGTGCCAACGCGAGATGATCTTGTTGCGGTGAAAAATATCAAAAAATGGCTGCCGACGGGCACAGAGTATTTCAATCACAAGCCCAAGAAAGGCATCCAGTTCCTTCAAGAGCACGGTGTGCTGAAGGCAGAGCTAGATCCGCACGAAGTCTGCGTATTTCTCCGCGAGAATCCTAGCTTGGATAAGAAAATGATTGGTGAATACATTAGTGGACGCAGTAATTCAGTCATCATGCAGGCGTTCGTGAAAATGTTTGATTTCACTGACACGCGTATTGATGAGGCGTTGAGATTATACTTGGAGACGTTCCGGTTGCCAGGCGAGGCGCCTTTGATTTCTATGCTTATGGAGCACTTTGCCGAGCACTGGCACAAGTGCAACGGGGAGCCATTTGCAAACGCGGACGCTGCGTTTACGCTAGCTTATGCCGTCATTATGCTGAACGTCGATCAGCACAATCACAACGTCAAGCGGCAGAACAATCCGATGACAAACGAGGATTTCAAGAAGAATTTGAAGAAAGTGAATGGCGGGAACGACTTCGATCAGGATATGTTGGACGAAATTTATACTGCCATTAAAAACGATGAGATCGTGATGCCTGCTGAGCAAACCGGCATCGTTCGCGAAAATTACTTGTGGAAGGTACTGCTGCGTCGCGGCGCATCAAAAGACGGTACCTATATTCATGTGGCGAGCGGCGCATACGACGAGGATCTATTTTCACTCATCTGGGGCCCGACCGTGGCGGCGCTTTCCTTTGTCTTTGATAAGTCCGAAGATCCGGCTGTTTACAAACATGCATTGTGGGGATTCAATCGATGCGCCTTTATCAGCTCGCACTTTTCAATGACTGCAAATCTAGACATGCTGATGGCGACTCTAGGCAAGTATACCACACTTAACGGTCAACCGAAGAGCGCCGCGCTTACGGTACAGTTTGGGCTGAACACCAAAGCACAACTAGCGCTGAAATCTGTTTTTGAGCTAGCGCATCAGCACGGCGAAAACATCCGCGAAGGTTGGAAGAATCTCTTCGACCTTATTCTAACGCTCTACACGCAGAGCTTGCTTCCGAAGTGCTACACTGAGGCGGAGGACTTCATTGATAAAAGTGGGCGCGTTGTGCTTGTCTACGAAAATGTTCAACTGCAGAAACAGGACACCGGGTTATTTAGCAGTCTGTATTCATATATGGTATCTTCGGAGAATATTCCGAAGAACCCCAATCAAGAGGAACAGGAATTGATTAAGCGCGCGAAGGAGTGCATCACCGAGTGTGGACTGGAACAAATTATTACTGATTCAAAGTTCTTGCATGAAGGTTCCCTGCTAGATTTGGTCAAGGCTTTGATTGAATTGTCAAGAGGTCCAGATGTAGAGAAATCGTTAGGGTACAGCTACAACGAGAACGTGGCAGTATTTTTCTTGGAGTTGCTGGTGAAGGTGGTGCTACAGAATCGCGACCGGGTAATGACGATATGGGAGATGGTGCGGGTTCATCTGTACACACTTGTAATGAACGCGTCGCACTGCGACTATCAGTTCTTGTTGGAACGTTCCGTTATTGGCTTGTTGAGGCTTGCTATCCGACTGATGCGCAACGAAGAAATGAGTCCGGTGGTCCTGCAGTCGCTCCGTATGCTCCTTATGTTGAAGAGCACCACATTGTATCGGATATCGCGACAGATTTCATTTGGCTTGTATGAACTTCTAAAGACCAGCGCTCAGAATATTCACACCAGCACAGATTGGTCCATTATCTTTACGTTGCTGGAATGTGTAGGTGCAGGGGCACAACCGCCCAAGCCTATTGTGAATGAAAATCAAGCCGAAAAAGGTATGCTACTTATATTACACATTGATATAAATTGAATATTATAATGCATGCAATTTTTACTCAATGAAAAAGTAAGCAACAAATGCCAAGATTGTAAATATACGAAAAGTATTAATGCATGATTCGATATAGCAATAAGATTTTATGAGTTGATAATAATAATGCATGATTACGAAATTGATTATTGCAGTATTTGCTTTTTCGGTTGTTTTTGTTCGATATATACTTAATTTTCTACTAGGTGCGAAATCTGATGGTGATGCGCCCGCAAGCAGTGAAGAAGAAACTCCGACAGCACCAGATCGTGGCTATCAATCTGATACAGACGTCAATAAGTCTCCTGTGCATGCAGGTCGCTCTCAAAGTCCGTTGATAGTTCCCGTAAGTCCGATTGGTTCGCCACAGAATAATTCCGGTGGATGGATTTTGGTAACCTGAATATTACACATCATATAACTAGGTTTTCATTACTTCCATCTTCAGGTTGGAAATGAGGGAGAAATTCAGCCGATTGTAGGCCGTGCGCCTCCAGCGCATCAATACAGTTTGTCTTTGGACCGTCCTTTGGGTCCACACGATCCCTACGGACTTGTTAAATGCTGTGAGAGTTTGGCGTTCCTGGTGCGCGATGTCGCACACATAACGCCGTATAATTTTGATAACTGTGTGCATTGCATTCGCACTTTCGTCGAGGCCAGTTTACACGCAAGTAGGTTCTTGTCTTTCTATTTGATTACCGAGAAAATATTAAAATTTTGTTTATTTTATTGTACAGATAAGAGGCGAAAGCATGATTCACGTTTGCGTCACAAGAATCCACGTAAATCTCATCGAAGTCCTGCGTCAAGTCCTGATGAAGACGACAGCGACGAGGAGGCACTTCCAGGCGCTTATCATCAAGTTACATTTCAAGTAATTATTGGTACAATTTAGTTGTCTTATTCATAATTTACTGTTTTTTTGTAGTTGCTGGATTTAATGCATACGCTTCACACACGGACCGCACAGATATTTAAATGGTGGGCCGAAGAAGGCGGTGAACTCGCACAGGAGATATCCTTATGGACACAGGGATGGTGTCCTTTACTGCAGGGTATTGCGCGGTTATGTTGTGACCCGCGAAAAGAGGTAGGAAATACATAATCTAAGCATATAAGCAAACATTGGTGAAATTCGTTTGGGTTTTCAGGTTCGAATGCATGCAATCACATATCTTCAGCGTGCCTTGCTTGTGCACGATCTACAGACTCTCACAGGGCCTGAATGGGCTGCATGTTTCAACCGCGTGCTGTTCCCGCTCTTGAATCAACTCTTACAGCCGGTTACGAACGTGAAAGACTTAGCGGCCATGGAAGAAACGCGAATGCGCGCCGCCACCGTTCTTTCGAAGGTTTTCCTCCATCACCTAACCCCGCTATTATCCTTGGAGACCTTCTCTCAATTGTGGCTCACGATCCTAGAATATATGGATCGATACATGAACGCTGACAAGAGTGATCTGTTGGCTGAAGCGATTCCAGAGTCCCTGAAGAACATGTTGCTTGTTATGGAGTCCGCAGGTGTCTTCCAAAACTCGCCGACTCTTTGGGGCTCTACTTGGGAGCGCATTAATCGTTTCCTACCCGGGATGAAAGAAGAGTTATTCAAGGAGAAGGAGGCGAAGGAAGGCAGAGATAGTAGTAACGCCGCACCTCAACAAGCGGAATTGCCAGCACCGGTTGAAGTAGTTCCCGAATTTCCTCGCAGTACTATTCAGGTCTCCCAACACAACATTGAAAACGCCACGCGCTCCAGTATTATTTTACAACCGCCCACATCAAATAGCATCAATTCACCACTTTTTGCTCACTTGGGTCAGGTATGGGATGAATAAATACTGTAATTGTTCTTTTGTTTTGCGTGCTAAATGTTAAGTAATTTGCCAGATGGTCTCGACACCGATCGGGCCGCCGACGGTCGTGACCGATTCAATCTCTGCGCCGCTGGCGGAATCGCAACCGTTGCAACAGTCGCCAGTTCATCCGCAAGTATTGCCGCCGCTTCCGACGCTAACTCAACCGCAGCCGCAAGGGGCGATTGCCGTGAACACTCCGGCAACCACGCAAGCGTACCATCCTACGCACACCTTCCCAGTGCTGTACGCGCCGTCCTTTCCCGGTGTACAGTCCGCAGTCGCAGTCGATATTCCACATCCACCCACTGGTCCACACCCACCCTCACTCTACACCGAATTCACTAACAATCCCTACAACTTTCCCGACAACAATACATTTCGGAGTTCTGCTCAACTCGATGCGCACTTGCCGCCTTCTCCTAATCACAATAATAACGCATTTGGTGAATGTCTACACGCAGATTTAGGCGCCGCGGTGGCAATGCCGGAGGACGCCGACAATGACGACACAGCGTGCAAGGCGAATGGTAATGTCTTCAGGTCGGCGAACTACTTTGCTACCGACTGCGACATTCCGCCTGGCTCTGAGATGCTCTTCGCCGGTGCCAAATATCCAGCCAACACCAACGACATTCCGCAAGTCGCCGAACAGCCGGCGCAGCCGCCGCCGCCGCTCGGTGCCCACTTCGATATTTAACTTGCGCTCGCAGCGTCCGCGCGCGCGCCCTAATCTATTCAAAAGCAAACATATTGTCTACTAGTCACCCATTCATCGATTCGAATTGTGAATGTTTTTTAAACCTATGCAGCAGTGACAATGCGTTCACTGCGTCGATTTTGAGTACGTGTGACGGGATTTACTACGATACGTGGACGTGCATTTAACGATAATGATGGAAACAAACAAGTAAACAATTATTAAATTATACATAACTGATTATTATTGTTGTATAAATGATTAAACAAATTAAATGTTGGTTGTACGGATAGAAGAATAACACATATATTGTAAATACGATGATAATATAAACAAATTTTAAATTAGCAACTAAGCGCACCGAACGTGCCAACAAGCATATATAGAATTGTTATAAACGAAATATTGTGCACCGAAAACCGGCAAACTTTTCTAATTACGGCGCGGTTGACGTTTCTGAAGAAAGTCGCGGCTGCTGAAAAATCATCGGTGACTTTCCAATAGTTGGTGACCGCGGTTGGAAAACGGTAAAAACCTTTGGTGGTTTCTCCTTGGAGTCAGCCAGTACCGTGTCTTTTGTGCCTGGCTCGACTTTGCGAATGGGCGTCATGAAAATCCACTTTACCACCGGAGTCACCCGGAACACCTTGCAGAATTTGTCGTTCATAATGCCGTAGATAACGGGATTCAAACCGGCGTTGATGAACAGGAATAATTTGGAAACGAACCATAGAACTTGGTACAATCCATTTGTCTTAAAAACGAGGAAAACTAATAATGTATCTTGCTGAAATTGGGTAGATTCTTACTCTGTTGACAACTGAATCGTCGTCATTGCCTCCTTTTATAAGTTGGTTGCGGTAGAAAATTAACGCCGAGAATGGCACATGGCAGATAATGAAGGCGATCACGACGATAAACATTGTTTTCGCCACTTTGGCTTTGTAGCGTACTTGAATCAAACTCTTTGTTTTGTTCTGAACGTAGTTCTGATATCTTGCCAGCTGGAAACGTTGATATTATGTTTAGTGTAGAAAAGTAAACTTCAAATGAATATTTTCGGATTACTTGCAAATGTCTGCCCACTTTTTACTACATCATTTACCTTAATGAATATTGTTATATAGCAAAGCGTCATTGTGATCAACGGAAACCATACCATCATGGTGATGATAACATGCCAGTAGATGTTGCTTACAATCAAATCTTCGGAGCAAAATCGTTCGGTAAAATCCAACCATGTTCGTTCCTTAAAAAAACAAAAAAGGCAAATCAGTAACGAAATCAAAAGGAAAGTTATTTTATGATGTTGAAATGTAAGTTTTTAAGACCGTATAACTCCGGTAGAAGAATAAAGGGGATGCAAAGACCAGTCCCGCGAGCCAGGTAACCGCCATTACTATTTTTGCTCCATTTCTGGTCAACCGGGTTTCTCTTGGCAACACAATCGCTGTGAGCCGATCATAGCTAATGGCAGCTAAGTTCATGACACTGGCTAACAATAAAGAACCTGTAAACAGAGCGAAAAATACTTCTTTGAATGGTAGACGATGGTACAATATGCTAAAACAAAATTACATTCGATTGCACCTTCAACACGACATCCAAAGGCGCCCAGTTGATAATTCTGAAAGAAGTCATAGACTAGAAACACCCAGGGATGAATCAGAAGTGAAAGCAGATCCGCCACCGCCATATTGCCGACAAGAAGATTCGTCGGTGAACGAAGGTGTCGGTTTTGCGCAATAACATATATCAACGCTAGGTTGCATACTATTCCCCAAAATACCACCGGCAAAAACACAGATGTCTTGATGATTATTTCCGAGGGTTGCGTGATGTTCCAGATAAGTTTGATAAAGCTCGAATTTTCCTGCAATTTAAGCAATAATTAGCCGTTTTCCAGAGCAAATCAGAATAGTAAAAGAATAAATTACCGGAGTTGGTGTAGCTTTGAGGTCGCTACGCACCCCACACCAAATTGGCTGGTAAGGGGTGAAATCCTCGCGCAAGCTACCACAATGCATGTCTGCTTCTTGTCGTCGCGCGCGATCAAAAATAGCTGATTTTAGCGCGTATCGAAGCAGCGATAAATAATCAATTGGCAGATGGATCAATTAATTTCAACAACGCGCGGGGCGAAAATACAAACGCTTTATTGTTTATCGACTGCTTCTATACGAGGCAGCGTTAAGAGCTTGGCCCGTGAAAAAATCTGATAACAAATAATAGTTGGCAAACAATAATCGATAATTGTTATTGTGATACGCACGGGAATACCAGTATATTTAATAATATTACGAGCATAATAAAAACGCTAATTTTGCTATTTCCGGAAAGCGAATTTAATTATCTGCAAACCATGCTTCTCTATTATATTTAAGTATAATTTTTTTAACAGTCGACAAATTTGCAAAAAGAAAATCAAAAATAATCTTGCCTGCTCTTTGCTTTATTGTGATTATTTCCTCTAGACTTAAATATAATTCAAGTGACATTTAATAATCATTTCTTCTGGATATTGTATATTAAGACTGGATAAGAACCAAATCAGAATATAAGCATTCGCTCGCATCACAGTTAATTTATTATCAATTATATATCAATCATATCATCAATATATAAATTTAGAATTTAAAATAAAGATCAAAATATACATATGTACAACCTAATCGGCGTGCTCGTGCTGCGCCTGTGCTTCGCTCTCGCGCCAATTGTGTTTCACCGACTCCACGATCCATCGCCACCACTTCGATCGGCTGAAATAATAAACCGCGCAGAATACAATAAAGCACCACGAGGAAACTAGAAGGATGTCTGTCTCATTGCTGGGCGCACTCGCCACCGGGCCGGAAAAGTCCGCAGACGTGACAAATGACTTCTCCGCTGCCGGAATGCCTGTATTCTTAGTGATGAACCGCGAGAATTGCTCCAGGGTATAGTCGCTTTCATTAAACTTGTCGATGATCTTGCCATTATGCAGCAGCAGCAGTGATGGCACCCCAACAATTCCGTTTTGTGTGTTGAATAAGTGATACATGATTGCATTGATTGCAACCATTTGCAGGTCCGGGAATGCTCGAGGCAGCGCGTTGAAATGAGGCGCTGCCAGGCTTGAAAATGGGCAATGCTTTGAGAAGAACAAAACACAAAGACAATTGCCTGGTGTATCTCTGCTGGTTATGTTTGGGTTGGGTAGCAGTAACTTAATGAGTTCAGTGTCATTGACTATCTGCACTTGTGATGAGCCCATTTCCAACAGGCAATTTACTTGTTGTTTTATTGTCACGTTCGTCGATTCATAGGAGAATGTAACTGTTGGTTCATCATTTGCTGCAGATATGGTCACATTTTCTGAGATGATGTTATCGGGGGCTGCATCCACATGTTCAAGAGGTGGAGGAGGTTCATTCAGGTCAACTTCATCCTGGAATTCTGTTTCTATCGTAATTTGTACGTGATCTGAGACACAACCTGTAAGGGATCACATAAATGAAATGAAATAAATGTTATTTCTGGAGGGCTAATAACTTACCGGAAATAATAAACGTAGAAATAATTAATAAACAGTAAAATAAATTCCCAGTACTCATCGTAGGTTATTGCTTTGGATTCACAACCTTCCCACACACCACACAGGCGCACACAAACCTCGATCGGCGCTGACTGACGTTAGCACAGGGACGTATGAAATTTGAAAGGCAATGAAATTAATTATGTTTACTTCAATTTATTTTACTTCGAGTTAAATCAAACCGATAAAAAATCATAATAGAATATTATTTAGCTTTTAATTCCTCTGGCATTTCCTCCCCTTTCAAGCCACAGATCAAATTCTCTACTGCGAGCATCGCCATTGCATAGCGGGTGGTATACGTCGCACTACCGATGTGCGGAAGTATAACGCAGTTTTTCATCTTGAAAAGTGGACTGCTTAGCGGAAGTGGTTCCGGCGTGGTAACATCCAATCCGGCTGCTCCAATTGTTTCATTTTCTAGCGCTTTAATCAATGCGTCCTGGTCCACAACCCCGCCTCGTGCACTATTCACAAATATAGCAGTCTTCTTCATTTTACTGAAGGCTTCCTCGTTGAACATCTCCTGCGTGTCCGAGTTCAACGACGTGCAAGCGACGACATAGTCGCTCGTCGCTAGCAACTCATCTAATTCGACCTGTTTTGCGCCCAGTTCCTCTTCAAGATCAGGTCTGGGAGTTCGGTTGACATATAATAAATCCTTGGGTCGAAAGGGTTTAACACGTCGCATTACCTCGGAGCCGACTGCGCCCGCGCCTACAACTCCAACGGTCTTACCAAGCAAACCCATACCGCACATCCAGAACGGTGACCATGAAGACCATCCTCCGGTTGCAGCCTCTTTGCTGGCTTCCATCAATCGGCGTCCAGTGGCCAGAATCAAGCACATAGTGAGCTCAGCGGTGGCATCTTTCAGGACACCCGGTGTATAGCCTATCCTAATATTTTTCGCTCGAATGGCTGGGAGGTCTAAGTGGTCGAAACCCACTGACATGGTGGAAATCACCTTCAAGTCTGTTCCAGCATCCAGCACCTCCTGGTCAATTCTATCGGTAAGCAAGCAACAAAGGCCCTTCTTATTGGCAATATTGCTCAGGAGGGTTTCGCGCGGTACTGGGTCCGGCCCTTCCCACAATTCGACAACACATCTGCGTCAGAAACATTATAACCATATTAATGAAAAAGTATCTCTAACCAAGAATTGATTGTTTTGCAGCACTTACTGTTCCTCCAAACGCTTCATTGCTGCCGAATTTAGCTTCCGTGTGAGATAGATTGTCGGCTTGGACATTTTTCCGTATCGACGCACTCTTGCACTGCTACGGGCCTGGGATTTCGCCGAGAGAATGAAAATGCGAAAACTGTGCTGCAATAACTTTCCAAACATACTAGGTTTGATTTATCAGTGTCGTTGTAATTACCGCGCCTGTGTTATTGTTTACGCAATACACATCGAATGAGAAAAACGCATTAACAGGGACACGAACAGGAATTAGATTTTTAGAGCTGTGTGCGATCAGTGCGCGGGTCAAATACCGACGGGAATGCGCGCTTTAGCAAAACTCGATTCTATTATCAGTAAGAAATACTAAAACGTTAATTATAGAATCTTGTAATTGTAAAATACTAAAAATTTAACGCGGAGAACGAGGAAATATTTGCAGCAAATTTTGACGATGTGTTTAGAAAAGTAAAAGTAAACAAAGCGTGGATTGCTAGGAAACAAAAACAATATATAAATGGAAAACTTTTAATCATTGTAATTTCTAACAAGCCATGGCATGACTTCAAATCGCGCCTTAAAGAAAATAATCCTGCACTTAGTTTTATTCAATTTCATTGAATGAACATATTATATAATCTATGAAACTATTCCATACGCGCCCATTAATGACCACTAGGTCCAAACAAGCCATAAGCAATCGCCCCTAAATGTAAATAATCCTGTAATTGTTTTTCTTTAATTGCATTAAATGAACAAATAATATTAATGTATGAAACTCATTCATACGCGCCCATTAACGCCTGAACGTTAGGCAGCTTAAGTACAACTGAATTAAAATAATTTAGCGAATGACAATCCTGAATTTTGTTTTTCTGTGATTGATTAATTTCAACGTCAGTTCTAAATTCGCAATGGAGAATGATTACTTTTGGTTTGACCTTTGTCTATCGAAATTCTTGCAGGCCTTGAATGTGTTTTTCATCAACATTGCCACCGTCACAGGACCAACACCGCCGGGAGCTGGAGTGATGTATCCCGCACGTGCCAAGCAACCTAGGAGGTGAGAAAAACATTCAAATTAACATTTACATCAGTTTATACAAGCGCGAACACTACCTTCGTAGTCAGCGTCCCCAACCAGCTTGCTCTTTCCTTCGGGTGTAGTAATCCTAGTTAAGCCAACATCAATGATGCATGCACCTTCCTTGACCATGTGCGGTTTGATCAAACCGGGCACTCCGGTCGCAGTGATGATAATATCGGCCGATTGGCAATACATCACCAGATCCTCAGGCTTGGTATTTCGGTGACACATAATCGCTGTAGCCTCCAGACCCGGCAATTCATTGCGGTAGTCAGCATGCAGCATTTGGAAGATTGGCAGGCCAACATTCTTGGATCTGCCACAAACCACAGCTCTCTTTCCAAATGTATCAATACCAATGCTAGAAAGTACATTCAGAAATGTAACAGTTACGAATTAGTATACGACTTAGTTTTTCTTACATTCTGATCAACTCAATGACAGCCAAGGAAGTAGCAGGAATGAATGTGTCCTGATTGGCGACTAGTTTGCCAATATTGGTCACATGGAAACCATCAACATCTTTGTCCACATGCACTGCATTGCAGATCTCCCTCTCATTGATGTGATCAGGAACAGGCAACTGGATTAAAATACCATCAATGTTATTGTCATTGTTCAGTTCCTCGATCTTCTTCACTAGGTCCTCTTGGCTGATTGTACTGGGCAGTCTGACAGTGTCACTATCAATCCCCACCTCTCTGGAGGCAATCATCTTTTTGTTGACATACGTGCAGCTCGCAGGATCGTCTCCGACGAGTATAGCGCGTAAGGCTGGCCGTTTGTGGCCAGCAGCCACCCAGCCATTGATTTCTTCCTTGATTCCATTCTGAATGTCCGCGGAAATTTTCTTGCCGTCGATGATCTTTGCTGTTCTGTAAGCAAAAAATTAATTGAGATATTACAATCTTAACTTTCAATGCAACTGGCGTTTTTACGGTGTGAGAAGTCGAGATAAAGTTTTCAACGGCGTTAAAAGCCGCATTATTTGGAGGTTACGCACGCTCGACGCGAGTTTGAAACGTGCCGGATTACCTACATTTTGCTGCGTTTACCTATGGTACGTACAATGCATCAACAGGTATGACTCAAGGTGATAACAAATGCATATAATTCTTGCGAATTATCGCCGTAAATGCGTAATTATAAAATGAAAAAAATGCAATTTGTTTACCCATTGCACGCTGCCATGATATTGCGTCTTCTTCTCTTAAGATCAGTTGCGAGAAATAGCTTAAGTTGCTTCCTGCGAGTCTGCACCCTGCAAGCGGTGGTTCGGTACTGAATGCCAGCAGTGATCACCGCTCCAAACAAGCAAGCTCAACAATTTGATCCAGTATGCAGGCGTGTGAACTTGTTTGTTGAAAAATAATTGCGCGTACGCGCGCGCCGAGTATCGCTGATATCGTCTCTACGAAGTGATGTTGAATCAGATATTCCATGGCAGAAGCGTTGCGCGCATATTTCGTCGTCTCCGAAAGTTCGATGACGGCTGCATGTTGCTGGTTGCTTGTTCCGATTTCGGAGGTAATGACGCACATTTCCTCGTTGAATAACATCTTTATCGAAGAGATAAATTGCGTTCCTAATCAATCCGCCTATGCGCGGAGCAGTTGAGTAATATTCGCATTACGCTTTTTCCATGGAGCTGTTGATTATTGCAAAATTGTTTGCGCGGCTTTCGATTTCACAGATCGCCTTATCAGCAAGCCGTAGGGGGCGGCCTGTGAAATATGTTATTAATTAATCGTTTGTTAGTTACGACAACTTGTGTTACTCGTTAGTTGTTACTAGGAAATTGATATCGCCTTGGTGCCTAGTGTTTAAGAATGTGCTGCGATAAGCAAGAGTCGAAGCTATTATCTTTCAAAGATAATTATTTTAGGATGTGCTTTGAGCTCTGCTCCGTTGCGCATGCGCGTTTTTAAAGTTTGCTCTTCACTACAGATTTTTTTCACAAGAAAAAGGTATTTTAAATTTTGTGGTATATAAGTTTGGCAAAGAAATACTCAATAACGCTGAGATTTACCTATATTAATAACACATGCCAGTAGCAGACATAAATAAGTTGTAGTGAAATTGAATATTTTTATTTGTTTAGTGAATACGAGTACGCAAAATATAATTTTACATGTTTATTCAAATATGTACATCTACAATCCTTTTACTTTACACAATTATAGAAAAACAAATGTTTAAACCCATTTTTTAACATTTTAATTTTCATGGACAACATTCTTATCATCAAAATTCATTCAATGTCAAAGCAAATTTGCAAGTTGAACTGTCAATGTCATAAACCTGAAAAAGCAGGTTTGTGGTACAATGTCATAAACAAATTCCGGCGTTTTTCCAACAATTATTCAAACAATGCTTAATAAATAGCAATTTGCGACGAAATTTGAACGGCATTATCATCTTATCTAAATGGAATGCATAACTATCGTATATCGATTAGGCACTTCGGTGTTTGTGGAACAGTGGTTCATGGGGACACGTTTGTTTTAATTACCGCTTTATTTTTAACGATTCGCGCGAAAGAGGCAAATCGCCGTGCGTCGCCGTTGCGGTTTATTAACGACGAAAACGAAAATCTCTAATTAATTAATCGTTAAATTAATCATTCGGTCTCCCGTTGGCTAATTAATTTAATTAAAAACTGATATGAAATTCCAATAGACGGCGGCGGTCGGCTCCCCGTCCGTGGAACAAACATACAAAATAAAAAAGAAAGTGCGGGTTGTTTCGCGCTCAGCCCGTCCGATCGCGGCGCGCGACGATCGTACGTAAGCGTGATCTAAGTCCGCGCAATTAAACGTTTTGTGGCACGCTAATTAATTAAATAGACGCCGTTTTGGAGCGGCGGGGATTGAATAATTGGAGAAATTCATTCACACGCCGGCACGGCGGCACGGCGCGCTCGCGCTCGCCGGCTTCTGTTTTGCTTCTGCTTCGGGAACCTGCGTGCTTTGCCATGGCCGGCGCTATAATTCTAGTATTTCATTGCCAATGCAACGCAACTCGACCAAAACATCCTTCCTTGATTTTATTGCAAATTACTTTCTTACGTACTCGTATCGTCGATTCCTCGATTTCTATCTCTTCGGCGTGAATACCGCTTTTGTTCCATAACGAGGAAACGCGCATTGTTTCTATATTCCATTAAATGATTTTTCCTGTGTTTCAGATTTCGTGGACGTCTGGCATCATATGAGAATATACAAAACGGCGTAAGTGATACATGATTATTCGAAATACTACACATGAAATAATTATTTAAAGTAGGTACAACAACTTTAATAACAACTTTACCTGATCAAAATTATGCTGCAGCAACTTGTTAAATATTTACAACCGAAAAGAACAACCATTTATGCTGAAACTTAGGTTTGAACCACAATTACACATAAAGTTACTTAGTGAATTCAGATAATTCATCGTCATTGTATGTGCTATTTTTAGGACACAATTTGCAACTGTATAAACAATTAGATAACGCAAATTTAGGTAAATTTAATCGTTAAACTTAAGGTAAACTTAATAAACTTAATAGTTTTTTTCCTAATTTCTTCAAAAGTCAGAATTCACACGTAGTTTGGGTTACCAGATTTTATTTTAAGCACCTGATGTAAACGAATAAAAAGATTTTCTTAAATCTTTGAATTCTGCAGATGAACAAGATGATGTTTGATTTAATTTCTGGCGCATCCGAAGTAATACTGGTGACGAGTAGAACTTTATTTAGATTTAGATATAAAGTGGTTTGCGAGATGGCGCTATCAGTCTTAATGCAGAATATGTACTGCTGTTTATTTACTTTTGCCGCAAACATTCTGTGTGCATATATGAGTCATTGTGTCAATCGATTGATTGGTTATTCGCAACATTTTATTAAATATTGATTATGACAGGTACCTTTATTCTGCCGTGTTTTTTTTATCATCGCTAGAAAAATATTTATTTCGTGCAAATTCTGACTCACTATTTGTCTTCGATAGTTAAAAAGCCTGATAAACATGAAACGCTTGGTCCGTGAGAGCAACTTTTCCCTTTTTTTCTAAGTAGCGAAATATTCCGATAGGAATATAGCATTCTTGTTTTCAATTGTCTACCAGTTCCGAAGACGTCGGATGCCGGCGTATGACGGACGTGCTTAGTTTATTTATTGCAACAGGCGCACGCAATCGCGAAGAATTCGCACGGGTGAAATGTAAATATTATGACGGCGCGGCGACACGACGTGACGCGAAAGACTCACAGGAAGGAACGAAGGTGCTAAGGTGCAGAGGTGAATAAACAAAAGGTGAACGATGCGGCGCGACGCAACCACCAAATGCACGAAATTTCCAAATGCGCTCCAAAGACGACGCTTGAACATTGCTGGTACCATAATAAATAATGACGCGTTTACATAACGTTTGTCAGCAATCGATGCTTGCCCGTGTGCAGCCACTTTCTAAACAGATTATTACTGAACTTGTTGCGTATTTTTTTTTTGTTTGTCACTTAATGGACAGCAAACATTCCGATCGCATCGCATTGACCTCGGCATTTTACAAGATCGCGGCGCGTCGCCGCCAAGTCGCCGTAGACAAGAATATTCATCGATTCAGGAAAGCAGCGTGAATGTTCGATACATCGATGGCTTCGGCCATAACGATTATGACGAACCGGCGATCATTGGACAATCAAGGTAACGACGATGATGCGTCCGCACCGGGAGTTCTAACGATGACAATTCCCAATCGGATTTTCTCATTGTCCGTAAATGCGGTCGGAGCAAACCGCTTATTCTACTTATCAGGTGCATCTCTAGAAAGTTTTCCAACTTAAAAATCACTTAACCCTCTTCCAAAATCATCGCCGCATCTTATTCTACAGTTTGCATTATTTCTGCGCGCACAAAAGAAACCTTCTGATTCGTTTAAAATGAATAACGCAGAAAATTGCGGGTGCGCCTCGAATTCGCAATCGCCGTTTACTCGCGTCTCTGTTTTCATTTTCTGCCGAACACGAAGCGAGACAAGCGAGAAGCGACTGCGAATTAAATGTGCAATAACTGTGCGCGTGGCGCAGCTGCGCGTCGCGCACAATACAAATTATTATAAACAAAACGCAATCGCACTTGCTCTACGAGCGCCGCCGAATGCTAATCTTTTCCTCGTTGTTGCGTTTTCCTCCTGTGTTTTTTTTATAAATCGTTTTGTTGTTACGCTTTTATCGCGATTATTGTTGGCATATGCTAGCGTGCGCTTTTGTGCTGATTCCTGCTTACTGCTTGCGAAGAATATAAACGGCATTTGAACATAAACACAAGTTGAACATCATCATAAAGTTGTAATTACGCAGTTTTAAATGTAAATACAACTTCCATTCGATAGAAAGGTGATTATAAATATAGTATAGCTAAATTATTCATATGAATAATTAGTTTATGAAATGTGATTGTGATTTTTGTTTATCGCCGTTGACGACAAGATCTATAAAATTCGGACAATCGCATTCAGCATGACTGGCCCATGTCGCAGTCGGTGCACTCGGTAATCCCCAACTCCTCCTCGGCGCTCTTTCTTCGCGGCCACGGCTTTGTTGGGCGCGTTGCCGGCCAGCGCCTTGCACCGCTGCGAAGTCGATCCCCTCAAAGCCGCGCAACTCGCGAGTTTGCCTTCGCCAGCGCGGCCAAGTGGCGCTCACTCGTCGTCAGTCGATTCGTAAAGTTAGAGCGGCGCAGTTCGACGCATTTTTGCTGTCTGCCGCGGACGCGCATGTCAACTCCTGCGTCTGTGTCTTAAGCCAGTCGGGCGCGCGCCTTCGCTAGTTACTTGAAAGACCCATCCCGAATCGTCGCGTCTTCGGTGCACTACTCACACCTTCTGTCTTCGCCGGCCGATCGCAGGGTTATCAGTTACCACCGCGCGCACATGCTCGCCGCGCGTTCATCGCCACCACCCTATCAGTGATCAACGTGCGAACGTGCGAGAATACCCGAAGGAGAGCAGCAGGTCGCAGTTGGATTGGAAGCGCATCTTCGTTGACTTAACATTCTTTTGAAAGGTCAGTATTATAAGCGTCGATTCGGTCGTTTCCTTGTGCATATGTGTATGAATGCTGGTCGCACAGATGTAAAACAGCGCAAGAATTTGTTATGGCAAACAAATCGAAGGTGATTTATCGCCGCGAGTGGAGTTCGATTGCTTTTGTGGCTTGTTTTGTTATTAAATCGGCGGCTGTGCATGATTATATGCGCAAATGCACAAGTACGAAAATGTACAACTGGCTTGATTCGAATTATCCACTCGGGGATTATTCGCATTTAATTTATCTGAACTTGGTACTTGCATACACAATGAGTATTGTCCGCCAGTTACAATGCATTTCGATTAGTCGATTATTTAATTCAATCGAAGCCATGCATCATCGCGGCGAAATGACTTTTATTTTCGTGTGTTTAGCGCACAGAAATTTTGCGTAAAGACTCATTATGTGTGAATTGTTTAAACAAACAGAAAACTTGACTTTTGTTTGAAAACTCGTGGTGCGAGCGCGACGCGTTGTCAATATAGAAAAAGAGACATTTTAAACACGTAACTTAATACCGCTGTAAGAATGAAACAATGCGCGTTATCATCGTGTTGTGTTATTTCATATGTATTATTGCTATAAACGCAGCACGTGCGTGACTTAAATTAAAATCAAAACGAATTCGCTCGGCCACTTTTATCACGTACTGATGGGCTGTTTATATTTTGGCACATTGTGTTTTAAGTAAATAAGCGCGACAGCAAATAACAACTTTGCGGAAAGATTACCGAGCATAGCGAATTTAAACGCAATCGTTTCCTCGTCTTGTTCTACCTTCTTCAGGGTAATTTATAACTTCCTCTTGCCGATAATTGCCCGCGCCGGAACACTAACACGCACAAAAATCGACATAATTCATGCTAATTTCGACGGCGCAAAATTTACCATTTTGCTTATCGGAATGTGATCTACATGAACAGCCTTACACGCTTGTTCTCGAACTTGCCAGATTTGTTTTTCACAGTTTCTTGACGATGCTCGCATGTCGTTCTCGATTTGTCGATTTGCACTTTCATACACGTAAATTGCTTTCCGTTTTTTGCGTAATTAATTAACGCCATATCGAGCCAACTATTAGAAATAGCCGCGTGGCGTTCGCCGTTCAAGAGAAGACATTGAAAGAGGTCAACAGCAACATAAAAGTCATGCATGTTTGTACAGCGTAATGCACCATGTGTGTTTGAGTCTCTGAAGAGATGTCGGAGAAACTGTGGAAGGCTGGTGGTGTGCGAGTGCGTATTTTTAGCAGCCTCATCTCGGTGGAGAGGTATCTCATCTTGCGGTTTTTGTAAACTGCGACAGTCACTGCACAATCGTACCCCTCTGGAGTCTGTCCGGTTAATTATCGACAATTTGTTGCATTGGCTATTCAAAAGGTTGGCCATGTACTGACTGTTCTGACGAGTAGTTTTACACTTCCCATTTCCTTCGATGCACATGAAACAAGAAACAAATGTAACACGTCGATTGTACTCGCATTGCAAAACTTTTCTTTGTTCAATTTAATTTAATTCAATTAGCGGCGAATTTAAACATGCAATTACTTAAACATTTAAAACGTTTCGTACTGAATGACATTGGTACGCACGGTATACGGACATAGCGAGCAAGCTTAAATTAAAACTAAGGACATTCGTTTTATTTGGTCGTTAATTGAAATTAAAGCATGTCATATTATGGTATCATCACCGGTACTGAATCAGCACGAATTCCGTTGATGCTTGGTCTTCAAGATTTCGTTGTATATATTTATTTAACAGTTTTGACATTTATTTAACGTGTAGTGTGGTTTATGCTGCGAATGTTATGAAACGATGATACGATTTGTCGAATAAAATTTAATATCGCATAACGCGTTACAAAATAACAATTGTTTCCGACTGGAGTCATCGCCGTCACAGCGCAGTTTTTTTTTTTGCGAAAAGGCGTCGGCGTTGTTTCTACACGCTTTTGTCCACGAAAGCGCGTGATTGCCTTATGCAATCTTTTTTCGGCGCGGAAGTCAAACAAAGGACGCATTATCACCACGCGTGATGCAAATTCAACCGTTGTCATCTTTACGTTAATGCGCTGAGATTTCCCAACGTCCTGATGTCATTACCAAAATCCGGTAATCTTTCCTGTTGGTTTCTTCATGTTTGTGCCTTGCTTCCGAACATTTTTTGCGTGTAAACGTCGTTATACTTCAGTTTAAATTATATTATTACTCGAAGGTAATATAGTTTGGCTTCTTTGATGTTGGGTAGCAAGAATGGCAGGTTTCATTATGCGCCGATCCGTCAATAATTGTATCGGGAACTTCACGGTTCAATGTCATATATATTGATTGGTTGGTTTCTTTCGGTTGAGTCGTAAACACTGCTTAAAAAAATGTTTCACCGTTCACGTTCGGTAGGTTTTTCTAATTTATTGACTTTGCCCCGATTAAAAGCTTATTAAGGCATTGTTTTCGCGCTGATTCATCGTCTTTTTCCGCGACACACGCACAGCGCTTAATCAATTTCACGCATGTGGCAACTGCGCAGTTGTGATAAGAATTTATTGTGAGTATCAGTGGTATTTGCTGGCTATCTGTCACATGCAGCACTTTGTCTATGGCTATCACGTCTTGTGTTACATATCAACTTTTGTTACCATGCGTATCCTGTCGAGGACGCGAACGTGTTTAAATTGGTGGGTATATAAATTCCGTTCCAATCAAGCCGGTTTACCTAAGTCTTTATTAGACATCGAACATTCTTCCGTTCTAAACTCCGTATATAGTTCTATATTATTCGTTGGTGTGACATTTGCGATGTAAAATGTAAATGTTTCAGAATCGGTTTCCGTTTTGGTTGGCGGTCGTGTTATCGTTTCACGTTGACGAGGGCGGATTTGGTTTCCCGTTCGTTTGCTGACTGCGTTGGTCGATGCACACGTTACGTCGGTAATTCGCGCATTACACGAAAGTCGCCTCTTTCGCATCATGCTCTCCCATCGCTCGCGAAGTCTCGCGCGAAACACAATTAATAGCGAAAAATTGCAAATGCGTTCGTTGCTCGTAACCAGTTGCGCGCTCTCCGGCTCGCGCGCGGTTTCATGTTTCGCCAGTTTCAAAAGTGAATGATGGAAAGTGCTTTTAATATATGCCACACATAGTTAGCGCGCGCATATTTATTTCTTCGCATGGCACATCCAAGCTCCGCTAGAAAAAACGTTTGCGCTCGAAATTCATTCCGATTCATTCGGACTTAACGAGCTACTTAAAATTAAGTTTGCCGCAGAAATAACGTCCTAAATAGTTACAGTTTCACCGCCGGTCAAAATGCTCAGTGTCTACGCTAACGCTTTGGGCGAAAAAAAAGCGCAATAAAAATGCGCTTCAATTTTGCTTTCGATTACTACACGCGCGTGTATGCGCCACGCTAATTGGCAAAAATAAAATTGAATTATTTATAGGAAACAATAAATTAAATTCGTTTCATAGAAAGTAAAATAAAACGTAACGAAAACTATTAGCTTTCGGGCAATCAACGCATCTTTGTGAACGCCAACGTTTTCCGCTTTTGTTTAATTAAACTCGTTACTTGTTTGGAATTATCGCAATTGCAGTATGAACGTTTCAGTAAATATTTGCACATCATGAAAGCGATACAGCATCATCGTGTGACTAAAACCGACTTTTCTCGCAGAGAGTCGGTTGTAAAGCGCTCAAGCTAAATTGATTTACGCTTCATTTACAGGCGTGCATGATCTTGAAACATTATGACTCACTTTATTTCTGGTGTCGCTTCGGCGTGTGGTGACTGCGCTCTAAAATTACACACCCACACGCCTTGTCTGATCCACGGCGCGAGACGAATCGGCTATAAATCATTTTTTAAGGCACACCGAATGAGACCGATAAAAATTCTGCAATCGACGGTGATGTTGAATAAAAGTGAGTGAATTGGGAATATCAATATACCGTCTCTAGGTAGTGAAGTAAAAAGTGTGTATAAATTTCGAAATACAGTCCTGTGCGGGCAGTTCACACGC
Organism: Dalotia coriaria; assembly: GCF_025399875.1. Lineage (NCBI taxonomy): Eukaryota > Metazoa > Arthropoda > Insecta > Coleoptera > Staphylinidae > Dalotia > Dalotia coriaria. The sequence continues at coordinate 5,638,791 of NW_027045443.1, read as the reverse complement.
TGAGCACTTGATCAATTTCGAGAAACAATCAATAAAATAAAACAAACTTTTGTTTCCACAATGGCGTGACATAAACAATTTTTTTTCGAAATTGATACCAAAGTTGATTAACATCGGACGAACTGGCTTATAAAAAAAAATGAAATTGCTAGTACTACCACCTACGAGTCAGGGAATCAAAAATATCGGCACGTCACGATAAAACGATAAATTAAAATAGACTTTAATTAACAAATTATTATTTTAAAAAGTATCAGTTATTTGTTGAGCTCTTGAAACTCATGTGTATTTACTTTGGTATGGCCCCAGAACACCGATAAGACTATTTATTTTGGTTTAGCGTGTAATATGCGTTGCAATTATTTTCTTCAAACTAAAATTCAGAAAATCAGACTTGGTGTGAATTATGTAAGTAGCGAGTCATTGTTCGACGAGGTCGGGCGCAAGAAATTTAGATCATCGTATTGACCAGTTCAGTTTACAAGACACCGCGAATATTCGGAAGCGCAAACGCGAATGTAACAGATCGTTGAAATCGTTGAGCCTAGCGCGTGTAGCACACTGCCACGAATGTTACAACATTAATTGTGTTTCTAACTGATGCTTGACCCCGTCGCGTTGATTTTATTGACCTTTTCTATTCGTACTTCCTTGCATTTGTCGTGTTGCGCTGGCCCGCGTAGAGATTACCGGATGATTACCTTTATTTATTTACCGTACGGACGAGCGACAGGCGCACATTCTCGGCGTCGACGAACAATGCGCACACGCTCGTCGCCCAACCAGAAGCTGCGTGCCATTTCTTCGCCTTGCACTTTGTAACATTTTTCTGCCCGCATTTCACAAGCATCGCATTGCGTGCGGATTAGGCTTGCCTAATTTTGCGTTATCTAATTGTGTTTATTATTTGCGGCTGGAGGCTTTTGTGTGTTCAAGACAGCGTGCGCTCGTGACATTACATTTCGTCTTTTGCATTTTCGTTTGGCATCGTTTTATGACTAATACAATTTATATTCAATGTGAACGCGTATTGTGTATCGTGATGAGACAGTCATTGTCTCGGTCGGGAATCGATTTCAACACACATTGCGACGTGGCGCGCTGTGTCTTCTCTTTTCTTCGTTTTATAGAAAGACCAAGAATTCGGCGTTGGTTTCGTTTGTGGTAATCTTTCTGGAACGGATTCTCATCGTGCTAAAATTTACCGAACGAAAACGTTTAGTAATCCTGCTTGCTATAAATTTCATTACCAATCGTTAGCTCTATTGTTCATTTTAAACAGGTGTAAATCAGCGATTGCACCTATAAATTTTGCACGCAGATCATGAATAGAGTTTCAGCTGTTGACTTTACATGCGCTCAGAGAGAAATTTCTCCGCAATTCGAAAAATTAATTCATACGCGAACACAACGCAGTTTAAAAAGTATTTCAAGGCATTATTCTTCCATCTAATTATCATAAATTACCTACTCGACTGTGATATATGCGTCGAAGCAATGCGATCGCCGAACGAAAATAAATCATAACAAAGAAATTGATTTCGTTTAGTTTTCTAGCTGTGCGCCCGTGGTTTAATGTTAAAGCATTATGTAAATGGCATTTCTTCAATCTGCGCTTTGTTTCTGCAATTCGTTTTGTGCTCTTCGCGGTGCGCCTCGCGCCGCCTGTTTACTCCTTTTATTCCGCGCATAATAATCATAGTAATCAGATGTCGTGCGGTTGATATGTTTATTTAGAGATTACGAATTGTTGAAAACCAAAATAGAAGAGTGCACATGCACACAATGTGTGGCTGATCGTACAATAAGTAGAAAGTTGAGTATCTAATTTCGATCTTAACAGAACGATGAAACTGTTGCAGCGGCGAGACGGGCGCGTAGCAGCTCGAACTAACGACTTCTTAAAAACGCGCTCGTCGGCCGAGATACGTTCCAGCCGGCGTGCGGTTATTTCAACAATTTCGAGTGCAGTTTCGTTTACAGTACGCGCACACAAGCCCGGGAGCTCTTGAGGTCTCGAGCAGCGTCGTATGTGCGTCGTGGCCGTCGTGGCTACCGTATTGTTACGGGCCCGTTACTCGCACTTAGCGCGACGTGCACCGCATAACGGCCGCTCTTGAAATATCAGGTCAATGGGGAAAACTCGATATTCGCTCGCCGGCGAAGAGCCGAGAGCCTTCGACGGAGTGGTTCACGGTTTCGTATGCGTATGGCGACCGTGTCCTGCGTGTCTTTACACCGCGCACAATACGCGTACGAAATCACTGTAATACAGTATGCAAAACTCGTCGGCTGCCACTTTGCACACCATTACACCAAACTGTACCAAACACGCACACGCGAACAAAAGACACAAGAAGAGCTTGTGCATTCTGCGAATCTGCTCAAATTATGCACAACGCCGTAGAAATACTTGACACTTGTGTGTACAATCACGCGATTCGAATATGCTTAACATGTTTCTCTTTTCTTTGGGCGAAGCTGTTGATCGTTGTTGAGCAGATTCGATTTTATTGATCTTTTCTGCCGCTTTATCTTTGGATAAATTCCATGCATGGGATTAATACGCGCGTTTAGGAACTAATTGCTCGTACGTGCAACCTTAATTACGCAACATTGGTATTTGCAGCTGGAAATCAACTTTTCCGCATTTAATTAATCTAATTCATTGCTCGATTAATGGTTCGGTTTCAACATTTAAATATTTAAATCGGATTGCGCAACGAATTGTGCTGCCGCTCGGAACCTCCAAGATCCCGTTCTCGACCGTACACGGATAAATTTATAATCAAAATAACAAATTCCAACCGATTTACTTCATCCGCATGAAACCAAGTTAGGCGTTATGTTGTTGAACATGTATGCAATTGCAAAAGTTCAAAACGTGAGCTGCGCACCCAGTGCTCTTATTTCAAGAATGCTGACCCATTGCACGATTTCCAGACTCAACAATGTTTTTTTTTTTTTGCTTACTTTTAGATGTTGCAACAGATTCTCAGAGATTTGTACGTGACTCCGGAGATACTGACCGAGCTCGATGAGGTGCAGAAACAGTCGCTCTTCTGTAAGATGCGCGAGGAACAGGTGCGACGGTGGCGCGTCTGGGATGACGAATGCTCCAAAACGCCAAAAAATGTTATAACGGCGCCGGTCAAGCAGAAAAAGAAAAAGAGCGTTTCCTTTATGAAGGGCGTCGACGGCGAGCCGTGGGTATGGGTGATGGGCGAGCACGAGGACGACATGTCTATCGGACAGATCATTCAGCAGGAAGCGATCGAAAAGGCACGTCAGTTGGCCGAATGCGAAGCGGAGGCGCTTCGCCAACAGCTTATCGAATGCATCACGCCCAACTGCGAGGAAGACATCTATTGCTCCGTGGACGCCCTGCAGAAGAAGCAGATAAAGCCGCCGACACCTGCGATCGTCAAAAGCAATTATAAGATCGGGCATTATCAGCACCAATCGAACAAGTACAATGTGATAGACACAAACAATGTCCTCAATGAGCTCAATCAACGCAACGCTACCAAAATGGTGGCGGCCAAGGTTGCCCAATGGGAGCGCCGCCTTACCGAGGAGCGCACCTGCGAGATCCTGCAGAATATTCAGTCTAAGCAGCTGCAGGCTGCCAAGGAGGCCGAGGAAGCCGAGATGAAACACGAGCAGTTATGGAAAGAACAAGGTTGGTGCACGTCCATTATTCTCTTTTTTTTTAACCTTTTCCCAAAATTAGCATTTCGTCCATATTCTATTGTTTTACAGAGAGGAAAGCCAAAGAGGCCGAACAGCAAATTCGAGAAATCGCGCGCAAAGCAAGGGAGGAACATAGACTGACCACGCGCAATTGCGAAACGGAACCGGCCTATAGTTCTGTTGTTCCAGGCGTTCCACCAGGAAAACAAGCAGTCGTTGACTGGTTCCAAAAGTCTGAGATACCGAAGCGAGCGGGTTTGGATCAGCTCGATCAAATTCAGCCATATTTCCATGGTAATAATGAATTTCTCTGTTGATGACGAGTGATTGATACACGCTTAATTTCAAGGTTTAATCTCGCGAGCCGAAGCTGAATGTTTGCTGCAAAATCAGCCCATCGGCGCATTTCTGGTGCGTTTGTCCGAGAAACTGTGGGGCTATGCAATTTCGTATAAAACGAAAGATAAGTGCAAACATTATCTTGTGTCTGCAGCCAACAACTACTCTTTCCTGGGCAGCAATCAAGTAGAACACAAGTCTCTCGGTGAGTGCACTTCATTCATCGTTCTCATTAAACACCGCACGCATTCTTGCAAAATACGCACAATGTGCGCTGCAAAAGTAACCAACTTCATCATAATTTAACTTTAACGGCAATTGCTTGCCAGCAAGAAAGAACGACGAGGAGCCAGATGGTGGATGGCGCAATGTGGATGCACGATCCCAGAGAGCGAGTTGAGATCTGTCAGGTGTTGCCGATCTGCGCTTCTGCACTTGGCACAATCAGTGCATGCGCTATATCAACCGAGCGAAATAAAACGAGCGGAACTATCGGATTGTTAATTACTTCACTCTTAGGAAGTACAAGACCTATTACATGGCTGCATTTTTTCGCGAATTGTCTGTTTATACCCTAGGAAGTTTGTACAATCGCCTAGCATAACAAACTTTCGCTACGATTCGTGCGCGCATATCGTGCAGCTAATTAAACGACGCAAGCTTCTTTCCCGGTGTATCGTGTTAGGACTAACAATATCCTAGCAATCGGAATTGTTCGTAAACAATGCCGTTGGTAATGAACTTTTAATAAAAAATATACGCTGAACTATTCATGCGTCATGACACATCTTCCGTCTACGATCTTGCCGTGGCAATCAAAGCCTTTTTAATAACAAATTTGCCAAGTTGTTGATTTCCGCTTTTCATTCGTTCGTTCTCAATTACATGCCTATCATTTTATTAACCAATGTCAAATGTTCTAGGGGACTTGATCAACTACTACAAAGACTGTCCGTTGACTGGCGGCGAAAAATTAATTCAGCCATGTTCCAGGGACGACGATTCTGCCGTGCGGGAACTGTTCGCTGGGAAGATTGGCTAGCATTAAGTTATTTGCTCGAGATAAAGTATTAGAAATTATTTGCATTTTGGCCTATTCATAATTCTTTTCTTGTTTTATGTTAAAATGTTTAGTGTATGTATTTTCGCGCTGTGATCATCCAAATCGGCATTTTTAGATTGTTTATGTTATTGAAATCTTGGTATTATACCTACATGAAAACAAATATATACGCCTGATTTTTTAAAAGAGTGGTTGTAATTAGGATATATTGTATTAGGTGCCTGCTTTTTATAAGATAATAAAAACGAATGCTCTACATTCCCATTTGATTCCGTGTAGGTTCACAACCCAATCTTATTCGTTAGGAACTTAGAAACATGTATTTTTTTATTCAAATTTTTATTGCAGACTTCATCATTTTCAGATTAAATTGTATATCAAAGAATCCTGTATTACTCAGTGCGAGATTATCACGGTCCAACAGTATTTTATAGTGATGTTAGTGGATTCTAACATTTTACTTCTTTTTAGTCATAGGAGAGAAGTTAAACGCAGTTCCTGTAAATTACAAGGGTAAAGTAAATAACCAGCCTTACTACAATCATAGGATATGCACAGATAATGTACCATGCATAAACATGTTAAATGATATGTTTTGTTCTTATATAGATATATTTTAAAAATCGAGGTCGGACGGGTTGTATATAGTAACATCATAAACTCAAGTAATTTAAATCTATCAAAACAAACTCTTATAGATCTTTCCTTAAAGGAGATAGTATCAAATAATGCAAAAAAACACTCAACTTCATTATTATGCTCTGCATTTAATAATAGTCGGATTTAAATTTTGTACTTCCTACTTGGCACCGTCTTCTTCTTCTTCGCTTCAACTTCAGATTCTTCATCGTTTGTAGAACTATACTTATCACTAATGTGATCATGAATTTTAGAAAAATTAAAAGTCAGTCTCTTCATAAAACTCATTAAACGTTTGCTGGGAACTTTTTCATTAGCCCCTTTGTTCAAATGTGATCTATCAGTAATTTCTGTTGTATTCAGCTGGGTATCTACTTTTTGGTATTCCAAAGCATCAACATCTTCTGTTAAATTGTTGGGTACAATTTTATTAGGACCACATGCATTTTCCACGGGTTTTTGTACTTCTGTTTGTGGACATGACACATCATTTTCATTCCATACGTTTGGCTTCTTTCTTGAATTGCGCATTTTGCCCCCCTTTTTGTCTCTTTTAACTTTGGTCTGAACTGGTTGCTTAGAAGCATTCAGGTGGATATCTGGTTTTTGGTATTCCTGATCATTAACATCTTCTGATACTTTGTTGGGCACAATTTGGTTAGAAGCATTCAGGTGGATATCTGACTTTTGGTATTCCAGATCATTAACATCTTCTGATACTTTGTTGGGCACAATTTGGTTAGAAGCATTCAGGTGGATATCTGATTTTTGGTATTCCAGAGCATCAACATCTTCTGATAAATTGTTGGGTACAATTTTATTAGGACCACATCCATCTTCCGCGGGTTTTTGTAGTTCGGTTTGTGGACATGGCACATCACTTTCATCCCATACGTTTGACTTCTTTCTTGAATTACGCATTTTGCGCCCCTTTTTGTCTCTTTTAGCATTGGTCTGAACTTGTTGATTAGAAGCATTCAGGTGGGCATCTGGCTTTTGGTATTCCAGATCATTAACATCTGATAAATTGTTGGACACCATTTTGTTAGGACCACATCCATCTTCCGCGGGTTTTTGCAGTTCGGTTTGTGGACATAGCACATCACTTTCATCCCATACGTTTGACTCCTTTCTTGAATTACGCATTTTGCGCCCCTTTTTGCCCCTTTTAGCTTTGGTCTGAACTTGTTGGTTAGAAGCTTTCAGGTGGATATCTGGTTTTTGGTACTCCTGATCATTAACATCTTCTGATACTTTGTTGGGCACCATTTGGTTAGAAGCATTCAGGTGAATATCTGCTTTTTGGTATTCCAGATCATTAACATCTTCTGATAAATTGTTGGGCATCATTTGGTTGGAAGAATTCAGGTGGATATCTGATTTTTGGTATTCCAGAGCATCAACATCTTCTGATAAATTGTTGGGTACAATTTTATTAGGACCACATACATCTTGCACAGGTTTTTGTAGTTCTGTTTGTGGATATGGCACATCATTTTCATCACATATATTTGACTTCTTTCTTGAATTACGCAATTTGCGCCCCTTTTCACTCATTTTACTCTCTGTTACTTTGGCCTGAACTTGTTCTTTTTTCCAATCACTTGGTATTGCTTGTCCTGTCAGAACTTCGTAGCCTTCGGGATACGGTGTGCCAAAAACTTTAATACACATTTCTTTGTCCAACATCAAACCCTTTAAGATGTGTATTTTTATTATTGCGGGACTATCATAATACGCTTGAGTAAATGTACAGCCTCTACGTGCAATCGCGTCGTAGTCGATTTTTGGACCCATACTGGCAAATGTGTTCGAACTAGTGGAAATACGTTAACTTTACACAGAAAGCACTTCGCAAAACATCAAAATAATTATGAATAATATGTGTTACTTACCAAATCCGTGTAATAAGACGTCCACTCCTAAAACTATGACTTAAATTCAGGAACGCTCAACGTTCACGCTCACACACAAAACAAATCTTAACCAAACCAAAAATTATCAAATGGTGCACATTGCAAATCGTGATAGATGTCATACTCGTGGCAGGAATTACATTAAATTCTCGGCCGCAATTTGTACAAGCAAATGGTTATGCACGATAAGTGTTTCAAATTTAAAACGAATACATTTAAAAAACATTTTTGCTGGAAAATGGAAAATGGAAATGGAAAAGACGACTTCGTTTTAAAAATGTTTTTAAACTCCTATATAATAACATATAAACCCGAAAGTAACAAGGAAGTTTTAAGAAATTTTATTTCATTTATGGTAATAAATTAATCTTCCTTATCATTTTAGTTTTATGCAAAAACGGGCAAACCAATCAGAATTTAAACTACGAAAAGAGATATTTACAAAATATTAAGGCTTTTGGGAGACTGGATCTTTCCCCTTTTGGTATAAATGGGAAAGCTACACAAAAAGCCACAGAATATTGAAAATAAAGCGGCTGTTAAAGAACGATTGACAGAACCAATTTAACATGGAACGTAACAAACTATATACTCTGCTACTTTTGGTGCAGTCAAAATAAAACACAAAATGCAGTTTTTTTTATGCTGGTATACATAGAACCGCGGGCTTTAAATTTTTTTGCACTTTAAGCTTTCACTATTTTCATCACTTTAAAATTAACAAACATTGGGAGCTACTCTCTTGAATCATAGGAATCCATTTTTACCAATAATAATTCAAATCACTCAAATGGCTCAAAGCTCCAATTCGCCGGATAAATCAAGCCAAGAGAGAGACTTACGAGTGTGTCCTTCCACTATACGCACGATAATCAAGCAGCCTTGAATGTCCTTGAGAGAGGTTTCAAAGTTGGCGTTGAAAATTTGAAACAAAAGAGAATTGCATCAATGATAAAACAAAATTGCTGTAACCAAGCGACGACAATGTTTTACCCTGCGTGAAAGAAAGTCAATTTGCCCTGAGATATCAGAACGCATATTTAATCGCGCTCGACCGTATTTGATTGTAACACTAAAATATTCTAACTGCCGTGCACCACGATGGAGACGTCCATGTCAACCACAGCCGAAGACGTGAACCCACCACTTTCGTCTGAATCAACTCAAATTGAATTGCCCCAACGATTGGATCAGATACCCTTGCCGCCGGGACAAAGACCAACGGTAAATACACTTTCTGCTATCTATTTTTTATTTCACTTCATACCCACCCTAATATTCATTTCATTATAGGAGCTGCACCAGACGTCCAGCATGCGAGTAAGACGGCACATTCGTCAACAGCCCTATCATTTGCAGAGACACTTGGAGCAGCCTGGATCAGGTAGAGGTCGCCACATTGATATTTTACAGCAGGAGCTTCGCTCCTTAAGTATAGGTATCAGTATTATATGCTATAGAAGTTTTTGTAAGTAAATTATTTGCCCATCCTTAGCTTCCACACCCATTCAATCCCAAACTTATGGAATACGTTCCGCTGTTACAACAACCTGGACAAACCGTTATTACTTGCCTCGACAGCAGTTGCGTGGATTACAGCCGCCTATCTTTAGAAACACTGTACCGCACCAATTGAACGGTTATTCAAATCCTCCTCCTGCTCACCGCGCTTCTTCCCAAAGCCAAACCACCTTAGCGGCACAGTTATGGGGCGCTCCTTTAATTTCCAATGCTCCCTACGCAAACTCTCCCGGTGCTGGTAATACGGGTGCTTCGCCCGATAGACATTTGGGTATCCACCCCTCTTTGGCACCACACCTTCAATATCCATTGCTTAATTACCCACCTGATAGACTAATGTCTGCTAGCATGCTTGAAGGAACAAACAACGTTAACTTTTATTGGCAATGTCGTACTGCTATTCAGAATGGTGAGCATTCGCGACAAATTGCTGGCCAGCCAGAGGTCCAATTGGCAATTGGATCTACGTCTGAATCTTCCGCTAGTCATGTGCCACGACTGGCCGATAATCTACTTATGTCAATGAAGGTATACGATACACTAACATTTCAGAAGAGTGATTTAGGGCAAATTATACGTTCGTATATGTTCATTTCCAGGAACATCCTATGATGTGGCAAGGTCACCTTACTATGAAGAATGAACCAGCCGAAGTGCAGATTTATTTTGTATCAGGTAATGAAGAGGTGGCAAAGCGAAGTTTATTAAAAAATGAAGATGGTAGCACAACTCCACTCAAGATAATTAACCGAATGCGACTTGATGCGGTGCAGAGCGAAGGATTGCACGATAAGATGCAGGTTGGTTCATTAAAATCCAAGTCAAGCGTTTACAAAACGTGTTGGCCCCTTACAGATTGCCAGCGATCACTGTGTGCTTGTCGCGTTGCCGTACGGTAGCGACTACCTAGACGTGTTGAGACAAGCTTCTACGCTGACTAACAGCTTCGTAAATTATTTCAAGGAAAAGCATGCGGCCGGAATTCTGAAGGTACCGGCACCTGGTACTACCCAACCGGTAGGTGTATCTATAAATACGCAGTGACGTAGGGCAATAGTACAACTGCTTCATAAGAACAAAGTTACAAAACAGGCAGGAACCATTTGGGTGTTTTATAAATTTTAATATATTTCCAGCCTGCATACTTTGTGCATTTTTTACCATCGTGCGATTTTGTCAATGAAAACCTCACACGCATTGCGCCCAACTTACTAAGACGGCTTACGGACATCCCATACCTGCTGGTTGTGATTGTAACTGTGTAAAACAGCGTTTCTGACTCCAAGCCATCATTCAAGTTATTTGTGTACTCCGAATGGACTGCTCCGTTTAAGAAGTATATACGGTCCAAACCTTGGATTTCAAACCTTAATTCCAGACTATTGAAAATGATAAGTTAAACGATCGGTGAATGATGGGAAATTGCTAATTGTACTGATTTTTTTTACGGCGTTCTGTTAACAAAAAGGGTTAAACGTAACATATAATTACCATTTGTCTACGTTGCCCTGAAAAACGGTACCTGAAACTACCTCCCACCTGCGTAATAGTTAGAGGGAAAGGATGAGACCTGGAAATCATATGCTGAGTTAAGTGAAATGTGCACAAGACCGGATATAACAACGCTGGGGTCTAGAATTTTTAACGTACCGTAAGATAGAATTGTAAGAGAAAACAATCACTGGCCAAAATAAATAAATTTATTACATTATTACATGTTGCAAGCGTTTTCTAATCTTGAGACAAACATTTAAACGGTTATTTCATCCACTACAAATTTGTCTATGAGTAAGAGTATTTTTTCATGGTGTTGCTGGTGGTGGTTCACTCAGTCCATCTACAGATTTATCTTTGGACTCCGGTGTAGGACCGTCCGGTGATTTTTCATCTGCAGGTGTAACCGTCGCTGCCCCTGGAAGCTCCATGAGTTCTTCCGGAGGAATGGGAAACTTGGGCTTGGGATAGCCACCATGTTCTTTAGGTTTAACCTCTGGCTTTAATTTGGGCGCTTGAGGGCTAAGTAGAACCAAAATATATACAAATGTATTATATAAAATTATATTATTTACTCACGGTTTATTTAATTGAGGCATAGATCCCTGGGACAGGCCAGATAGTTTTCTTTCTGCGGCAAAGTCATTTGCCAGTAACCTCTCTGTAAAGTTAAATATATGGGATGAATTTGGATTTGAATATAATGTTTTTAGATTAGGTGTTGTTACTTTTAGAATCAGGTGTTGTTCGTCTGGACACATCCTCGGCCATTGCTCTGAACATTTTAGTCTGGGCAAGCTTGGACCCACGTTTTGTTTGATCCATCTTGGATGAGTCCTTCGTTCCAGAGTTGGCTACTATTGATCCTCTTTCAGATTTAGATAAACGTTGACTACTACCAATCTTCTTATAAAGAAATTATATCAAATTATATTGTAGCTTAGCAAAACTCTGTCAAGTCAGACAACTCTAATAAGTTACCTTGTCACCACCTCCTGATAATACAGGTTGGGCTTCAGGACCCCATTGCATAAGAAAATGACCGAGCCTGGTCACCCGTTGATGAGGAGTAGTTACCGTATGACTGCCACCGCAATATCGGTTACAAATGTGATCATCGCTTTAAATAAAATTAGTGTACATTAATGAATTGTGATTTATATGTCACTATATCTTACGTTCTTTTTTGAACCCGACCGCGCATAGCCGCTTCAAAGCTGTGCATGTTCTTTCCAGGTACGCTAAAACATGAATTTAATGTGTTTAAGAAACTGTTTAAATTCCGATATTTTCTAATAAACAAACGATTTCTGTTGTTTTCGCAATGCATCCAACTCATAGGCTAAGTATGGCGCCATCGAGCGGTGCGGGGGAACCATAGCCGCCAACGGTCTCATTGATAAATCGAATTCCTTTTGCATGACGACTTCCTTATCGCACGATATGCAATTAACATCTCTGCAATAATAATCGTACGCATAAATTATACAATGGTATTAATTTAGATTCAAACCTTAAGAGCTTGTTCTTCGTTCCGGCCGCTTCTTGCTCTCGTTTCAACGCCGCTAAGCTCTTCATCTTATCCTGTAACAAGCGTAATTTGTTGTTAATAAACTCGCGCAACGGTCCCAGGTCCATCTTGTCGAGTTTGTTTCCAATCTCGCTTTGGATATCATCCAGCGCTTGCTGCCACAACAACTCTTGTTGCGAGAGTCTTTCCAATGCTTCGCCGATTCCCTTTGAGAGTTCCTCGCAAGCGTTGTCAAATTGATCATGGCTAACTTTACGTAGCACTGCACATGCATCCGCTTTGTCTGCTAACGCTTCCTCTAGTTCTTCGCGGTCAGCCTTTACGGATTTCAACACTTCCATTTGTTCTACAACAAACTCGAGCAACCTTGTGTTGCCATCTTTATCGTCAAGTAGCTTGCATGAGGTTTCATTAATGTCAGCGAAGTCTGCTTCAAGCTGCACAAGCTTTTGATAAACGGCTGAACAGCAGGTATTTGATTCAATTCCCTCAGGTGCGGAAGCACTATATTATAATATATGGTTAAAAGGAAATGGATTAAATAATATTAGTGGTTCATATTCACCCAAGTTCAATTTTGTTCAGCAACTCGTTGAAATCTTTCTCGATATCAGTGAATTGATTATGTAGTCGTGTAATTTCTTCGTTCACAGCTAAGTCCAAGCGATCCACGTGGTCAGCCACTTCTTTCAGTCTTTCCTCGGACATGCCTATGTCGAAATCATTAAAGTTTAGCTCTAGTTCTTCGGTCTCAGCCTCTCCAAAGCCTCCACTAATAGCTGAAAATGTTCCCATTTTAAATAAATGATTTATAGCAATTTATAATATGGTTTAAATTATACTTTCGACGCTTCGACGCTTCCTCATTTTCAGACGAGCCTGAATATCTTCCACGTCTCGAGCGAGTTGCCTCAATATACTATCTGGCTCTGCCTCCATCGAAAAGTCGCTCCTTGAACCTCTTTTCCATGCAGACATCTGTGCGTCAGCCTTGTCAGTCATCTCGCCGCCGTCGTGTCCAGTAGTCATGCATAATACAGGTTTGGTGCTCATGGCAAGAGCTCCTGGCGACTTAATCAAATCCTCAACAATGGACGCTATCTTGACCATGCCTTCTTCTGCGGCTTCAATGCGTTTTTGTAGCGCTAACATGTGAAATACATCAATAACAGTCGAAGACTTCTCCTCAAAGTTTCTGTAAATGAATAAGCGTCAATATAATTGTATAAATTATACATAATGTGGTATATACTTGACTGCATCGATAATTCCCAAATTGCCGGGTAAGTCTCGAAGCTCAATGATTTGATTTCTTAGATCGTTTACTTCTTCTTCCAGGTAGTCCATCTTTTCCTTGGCTACAGAAGACGTTCCTTGATAGGCAGTGTCTGGCTGTAGCACATAAATTTCTTGATCCTTTCCTTGTGCACCTGTTACATGGTTACATGAAGATATTTCTTAGGATGTATAACAGCATATGCTTACTTTTATCAACAGTCTCTTTGATGGTATATGAAGGTTTTCCCGGAGTGGCTTTTAATTGCTCTTGCAATTTAACAGCTTCGGCACCGTGTATTTCTACCGCGACGCTTTGTGCATGAGATTTTTGTATTAATGCATGAAGTAATGCTTGCAATAAATGAAAATTCACGGCGCCCTGAGTGTGGAAATATGTATACATGAAATTGTTATAAAATTTATTAGATATGTTTGGGGTACCTCTGTTGGAGAAATAGCCAGATCCACCATACGGATCAATGGTAATTGAACGAATGTGTTCGCCATTATTTAAAACAGGTATCGTTAATGTACACCAATTCACTACCAGCTTTTCAAACAAAAACGGAATTATATTCGTGTAGAAAATTGTAAAATTAAAACCGTATAAAGCGGTTTGACGTTAATGCATTAAAATAAAAATGATATATCTAGATTATGATTTTGATCAACAATTAATGTTGTCACTTATACGTCATGCATGGACTTTTCTTATTGATAATAATAACTTTTGTTTGTAAAGATTTTTTGTACTTGTTCCGGAAAATAATTTAATCTATTAGCATTTTTAAAAAGTTAATATCAGTTTTGTGAAAACTTGTAAAGTTAATAACGGTATTATGAAAAAGAAAGTAAAATATAATATAAAAACATTAAATTTGTTTGCATTCGTATATTTTTTAATGAAATGTACAGAGATGGGAATCATTATAAAAATAATCTATACAAGCTCAATATTGGATTGCAAAAAGATCTAGACAGATAAAATAGTTAGTTACATATATACAAATGGAAAAGTTTGTCAGAATTGTTCCCTAGTCGTAGTGTGTTAAGTTTCCGTCTGATGCTTTCGGAGATTATTTTTTATCCCACGTTGGTATCTACATATTCCTGAATGAATCTAGCGCATGTAACTATCCAACTACATGAGTGGTAAAATGTGTTTGGGTGAGCCAGACGCAGAAAGTATTCTCTGTAATATAATCACAAATCAATTATTTTGAATATAAGAAAATTATAATAGCCTACCGGTGTGACGATGTTTTCGCACGACTCAGGCGTTACGTTGATTTTGTTCGACTTTGGTTCATTTGGACTAGTTGTTGCTACACACAAGGAATATGTTTATCACTAATTAATAATTTGTTATGATTCTTACCTCCTGGTAAATTGGGCAAAGTGAAATCATCTTTAATTTTGCTTTTTCTTTTCACGTTACTGTTGAGTGTGCTTGGTGCAAGATGAAGAGGTTCAATGTTAATGAATAGGTCGTGGATGGAATGTCGGTCTAATCTTTTAGAAGGAGTGGTAGCGTAGGTGACGTTCTTATTGGAAAATGGAAGGTTTCCTAGATTTTGCGTAAATACATTCTTCAGGCATGGCTGAGTAATAGTTTGGAGTAATAATGGCGACTTTTTGATAGCGTTGATGTTACAGTTTGATTGAATATTTATATTTGATATTGTACTGCCGGACGATTCTTGACCCACATCCGAGCGTGCTGTCATATTTTCGAATGATTTTGTTAATGAGATGACATCATTCTCACTCACAACTTTATTCAGTGTTTTCGTAGACTTCAGAAATGTTAATCCAGTTTTTTCACGGTAAGACTTGCGTCCTGGTAATTGAAATTCTGCATTGTCGCAACAGAACTTTCTCTTAATATTTCCTTCGATGAGGTTCATTTTCCAGTTATGCGGTTCGTTTAAATTTGATTGTGAAGGACGTTTTGTCAAATTCTTATCTTCTGAAATGCTAGCCCTGTCCGTGGAATGCAAGACCTCTGTTTTGAATTTGCGTAGTAAAGGATTCGCATTGAACTCAGACATGACCTTTTCGCGTAGCGCCGGTAAAAATTGTTGTGGGAAATTGTCATGCGTAAAAAACTTATGTTTCAGTAGTTCTTCACTGGTAGGGCGAACAAGGGGATCCATTGTGAGCAAACTGATTAAAAAATCAATGCTCCCTTGCGGCCAATTCTGGCACATCTTGTGTAAACCGGCCAAGTCAGTCTGTGAGCTTGGTTTGGCCATTCCTCGTAGTGTAGAATTCTTTGCCATTAGAGCTTGATGACGAGCACATGGTTTTCCCATGGCTTTCAATATTAAGTAAAGCTGATCGATATCGCTTTCACCAGGAAATAAGGGCTCACCGGAGAGCATTTCAGCAAAAAGACAACCAGTAGCCCAAATGTCAATGGCGGCACCATACTGCTGTTCGCCAACAAGCAATTCAGGTGCTCGGTACCACCGGGTTGCGACATATTCGGTGCATGGTTCAATAGTATACGTCATTATACGTGCGAATCCAAAGTCGCATAATTTTACGACGCCCTGCGTCGATATAAGAATATTTTCTGGTTTAATATCACGATGGACGATCTGAAACCCCATCAAATATTAACTCTGAGATAAGTTTAAAAAATACACTGCTTACATAATTTGAATGACAATACGCAGTTGCTCGTAACACTTGGTATATACGATCGCGGGATTTTTCCTCGCCCATTCCACCGCTTTGCTTTTCAATTTCATCCAAAACCGTACCCGCCAAAAACTCAAACACAAGATAAAAGCGTTTCCGGTGTCGAAATACGTCAAGCATTGTGACTAAGTTTTCGTGTTTCAGTTTCTGTAAACAAAATTTAATGAATCGTTTATCTCCTGATATACCGCAGAGCTGTATGCACTTTCAGCATTCGAATCTCTCGTAGAGCCATCTTCCTGATAACGGCATCTTCTTCTGTTTCAATGAACTTCTTTACAGCAACTATTTGGTCCGAATCCCGGTGACGACATTTCAATACAACCCCATATGAACCCTCACCAACGACAGAGATTTGTTCATAGCGCTCCATATTGTAACTAAAAATGAAACTGTAACAAAATTATAATTAAAATATTGCAGGAGAATCAACAACGCAGCATTGTTCCGTATTTAGAACGCATAAGGAAGCATTGCTAATCAAGTGGTCAGGTCTCTGGCCAGTGAACCTGTTTAACCCACAATAGGGGTGGCTTTTGGAACGCGTGGGTACGCGCGCCTGTTGTTACGGCGACGGACCGACCGGACATCATAACACAACCAACAACGTATGGTGGCGGCGATCCAGTTTAGGGAAGTGCAACGACCGCGCCTTATCACGCACTAAATATTTATGTTCTTCTTGAATATCTTACATTAAGCTATGTTTTGTGCGAGTCGAAGAAGGTACCATGTTTGCGTATCTATATATGCATAGGCGGCACGTGCTCAACTTTGACCTTTTCGGCGAAAATTTGCGCGCAAATCACGCAATCGCTGCAAATTATTTGTTATGCGGCATTAGGGTGAAAGAAATCGAATCTTGGCACCCAACCGCGCACTGAACATATTCCATGTCAGTAATTTCACCTAATCAGACTTAAAATTAGAATTTGGTTGTGATTTTCTCGTTTTTATTGCGAAACCATATCAATTAGATAAGTAGTTTACGTGCATGCAACATGTTTGCCAGTCCGCCAGCATTGATTTTAATGTCAATTCGAGTTTATGTAGGCTCGGCGCTCGCGGTTTAGCAGTTCTGAAAACTCTGACTGATTGCCTTACGACTGGGAGAAATCGATTTTTCAACATTAAACGGCATTTCTGTCAACAACGAGTCATGTATCGCGGGTGCTCTGACGACTTTCTATAACAAAAGGTTGCATGGGCGCACATACCTTTTTCAAACATGCACACAACTAATGCAAATCTTGCTACTTAATTGAACTAGGCATTTATAACCGTATACAAACATCTATCATATTTGTATTATTTGTTAAATACTAAAAATAACAGAAGTATGGAACTATTGAATTGAAAATTCTTTATAGGGATTGGGTGGTACGCAAATAAATAAATCGCGTTTCTAAATAATTTTTATTTACAAAAGTCAACTGAAAGCTAAATATCAGGAGACACGATATACCAATATATCTTATATTATAGAAATAAATAACAAACTAAATCTACTAAAGACAATTAGTAATACCTCGTGTACTTACATCGCAGTGCTATTTCAAATCACATTGCAAATGTTTAGAAACGCGATCTCCGCGATGTTAATAATAAGTTGTTAATAAACTGTTCAAGTGCAATCCACGTTTGTTGTGTCGCGTATAAATGAAACTCTCTTCGCGGGCCGAACAACGAGCGCTAACTGACTGAACGTAAGGCGGCGGACCTCGTTTGTTGTGACCGTCGCCGGGTAGCGGTGAAAACACGCGAAGCCCTATCGAAAAGCGCGATGTCGTGTGGCGGCCAACGTTTTCGTGCATTTCGAGCACGCGCTTTTCCACAGGTGAAATTGCCCCCGGCGGGCCACTCCTCCGTGTGCAATTACGGCTTGAACACACAGTGCGTGTTCGATGAGAAACAAGCATTTTAAATTTTCATTGTTAGCTGACTATTTTTAACTGCACTAAGTGCAATGCATTTGTCAAGATGGGGACAATTTAATATCGCGTTCAAAACGTAATTAAATGATTCGAGGAATATGTTCTCCAACGCAGTCTTTGAAGTCTTATCTACATTTGGATAGGTTGGTATCTTACCTTTTTAAATGTAACACGAGTATTTTGTATTCAACTAAAAAATGTGTGGAGCGTGAAAACGGACCAAATGCACACAAAAAATTTTAACGTCTATTTGACTGACCTTAATGATTTAATACCACGATATGTCAAAGCCCATTTATTGAACAAATATTATTTAGAAAACACTGTCACTACAGTCACGCAACTTTTTTTTTCATAATTTAAAAACAATGGCACTGGTAATTCTAATTGTATGTAATTCTATTTTTGACAAGACGCTATAAATTGTGTGCTACTCAAAACGACAAATAAATATTGATTTTTGTTGTAATCATCCTGGATTCTCGTAATATATTATGCGAGCAGGCATAGGTAAACTAATTCAACTGTACGGTTCAAAAATGTATATGAAATTTTTATAGAAGTGTTTATAAAATGTATTGTCATTTTCCAATTCACTTTATGATTCAAGATTTGTCACCTAACGCGATCTTCAAAATTAAATAAATGCTTGATTTTGATAAAAAAAATGTCTAGATTGTCGGAATGTAGTTAAAAACACGCTGTAAAATTTCCTATTAGACATTTTCTGTAGAGGTGTTCCAATTGCCAGACTGTGTCCAAATTTGGCAAGTGTACGTAATTTGCGCATGTTGGACCCTAGGACTTCCTGCGGGCTGCCCAGCAATCACCTATTACACTATTTTCATTGAATAATTTGGTTCATTTAGGTTAAATTCTTTGCAGCGATTGAAAAAATGCAGCGGCATTTGTAAAAAATTGAATGAGTTTTCCGAGATAATTATATCCTATCTACTCTGATCTATGTTTGAAGAAAATGTCATCTTACCTTAAAGGGAATTGTAGGAATATGTTGACTTGGATGATAAAATTTATGGAGTACCGAATTATGAACGAATGTAGTATGAACGAATTGCAAACGATTTTGAAACTGATCTAAATGATTTGTTATGGCAATCTGTCACTTTATGACACTTCTGGACATGGCCCACTGGGATACTTCTTTAAAACTCCGCTTTGAACTTTACGTTTTGATAATTCTTCCTTTTCTCTCTTTCGCTTCAATTTTCGCAGTTTTTCTTCCACGCCTCTCCAGTTTAGTCGACAAACATCTAATCCACAACTTTTATTTTCTTCGCCATTTGTACATTCTCCTTATTGCTCCTTTATATGCAGTCCTAGCAGCCTACCATTCACCTCTAACACCAAGATAACTAAATACTTTGATTTATACCCATCAAAAAGCTCTCAGGAAAATGTAATGTCATTCTAAAATTTACAATGTAGCGCGTTTTTCTACTTAGTTGAATTGTATCTTCTTTTATTTAAGGCGGAAGAAAATACAATCTTACCGAATGGGTATTGCAGGAATATGTTGGCTTTGATGATACAATTTATTAAGTGCCGAAATGAACGAATGCAAACGATTTTGAAATTGACCTAAATGATTTCAAATTGTCATATTTTTTTGAAGTTTACGTTCTAGGCCTACTGAAATATTTATTTAAGAGCGTGCTTATAGATGACCCTTACGCATCATCATATCTATCAATTTTGTTTTTTTTATGGAAAGTATGCCATACATTTAAATAGACAGTAATATGACAATTTACAGTACTCCGGGACAACCTGAATTACACATGTAAAAAAAAGAACGTGGACCATCGCAAGAAAGAGTTAAGATTGCTCAATATTCGAATATCAATCTAAATAAGAATTTAGATTTACATAAATTGAATTTTAATTATTCATTACTATTAATAATTTAAATTGCTGAACTACTATCTAAATCATTCATAGATGTCACTAGCATGAATTAAAAATCATAAAATAGAATTGTATTCTGTATTTTTATATTTATCAGCAAACGTGGGTATTCGGCACGAGAATTGTGTTTGTTTTGAACACAACTTACACTTTCTTATCTCATTCTCTGCGAGGATTGCAACGCATGAGATTCCCGAGAGTGCCGTCTGTTGCCATCCCCTCACGCTGCATGTTGGCGCATCTTAGTTTACTTTTGATCGCAGGCAACGTGCCAAATGCAATTCGCGCTCATGGTCGCGTGACATCGACGCATTGACTTTGCGCATCTATTGCTTTCTTATCACAAAGTATCGCGTCGTTGCGTACACAGTTTGCAGCCAGTTTCGTCTCGGTCTCTGGTTGATCCGGGCTTGTACTTTCCAAATTCGCATTATAATATATTTGATCATCAATCGACAATTAATTTTATCTTGCGACTATATTAATGTTATTTGCGCGTTTATTGCCCGGCTGGTTTTTGATCGCGCTGAAAGTGTATATTGCAACTCACAAGGTGCCGAGTTAATAGGTGAATCTGAGAAATATCGCCCCATATGGATTGCTTTCTTCATCATTAGGATAACCCATCGTGCTGGTTTAAGTACTCGTAATTTTTTACTAAACAACACAGACGGTTTGTTTTTTCCGCTGCGTGAATACTATATTATTAAAAAATATGAAATATTTTGGTTCTACGAAGAAAATAGAAGTATCATTGTTTTAACTTATGTTTTCTTTGTTTATTTACAGTATTTGCAGTGCCTTGGAATCCGATGTGTTTGTTCTGCATTGGTAAGTTTATAATTCAATTAAATTTTTTTGTTTTAATTTCTGCGTCGTACACTGGTATATAATTACGTTGCTTTTTTATCACGGTCCACTGCGTGTTGTATAGATATAAAATAGTCGCGTGCCCTGCTGATAACATCCAGGAATTAACTATTTAGTTTTACATTATATTCGGGTAATACGAGAGTTGTTCTTAAAGATGCTCCAAATAGTAGCACAAGTTTGTTCTTTTCTATGCATTTTTCATAACTTGCCGACATTGTGGGAGAACCATTCTTACATCAGATTGTAAGTATTGAATTTATTTATCATTTTCATAAATAACTTTAGTAAATTGCTCATTAATTAGCAATGAAAATTGAATTTTTGTGTTTCGAAGGACTGATTTTTGCTTGTTTTAGGTGTTTTGCACCTTAGGCCGACATCGTAGGAGAACCATTCTTGCATCAGATTGTAAGTATTGAATTTCTTTATCATTTTCATAAATAGCTTTAGTGAGTAGCTCAATAATTAGCAAGGAAAATTGCATTTTAGTGTTTCGAAAGACTGATTTTTGCTTGTTTTAGGTGTTTTGCACCTGAGGCCGATATCGTAGAAGAACCATTCTTGCATCAGATTGTAAGTATTGAATTTATTTATCATTTTCATAAATAACTTTAGTGATTAGCTCATTAATTAGCAACGAAAATTGCATTTTTGTGTTTCGAAAGACTGATTTTTGCTTGTTTTAGGTGTTTTGCACCTGAGGCCGATATCGTAGAAGAGCCATTTTTGCATCAGATTGTAAGTATTGAATTTATTTATCATTTTCATAAATAACTTTAGTGATTAGCTCATTAATTAGCAACGAAAATTGCATTTTTGTGTTTTGAAATACTGATTTTAGCTTGTTTTAGGTGTCTTGCATCTGAGGCCGATATCGTAGGAGAACCATGCTTGCATCATATTGTAAGTATTGAATTTCTTTATCATTTTCATAAAAAGCTTTAGAGATTAGCTCATTAATTAGCAACGAAAATTGCATTTTTGTGTTTCGAAAGACTGATTTTAGCTTGTTTTAGGTGTTTTGCACCTGAGGCCGATATCGTAGGAGAACCATTCTTGCATCAGATGGTAAGTATTGAATTTATTTATCATTTTCATAAATAATTTTAGTGATTAGCTCTTTAATTAGCAACAAAAATGGCATTCTTGTAATGTGATTGACAAATTTCCCCCTTATATGACAATTTTCAATGTTTTAATCGTATATTATTATAGTTTCCCCACAGCGTCGTTCTAGTGCCTGCTCCCGAAACTAGATGGCGCTAGGTATTGTTCACACTCCTTTCTAAATTAGTTTGAGTTGCCGCTGCTAGATGGCATTAGGGTTATGGTACATTATTCTGTAAATTACTTTGGGTGGTCGATACTAGATGGCGCAAGTATCGGATTCATCCGGATAGCAATCAAAATCAATATTTTCCACTTAGTCTATCCTGAGCAGTTATTTTAAATTCCGCGGTATTTAGTTATACTGTCGAAAAGCAAACAATTTAGTTAGCGTCATGCTTAGTATCATGTGCCCTCGTGTGTTTGTCGGCCGTCGGATCATTTTCTGTGGCTTCGATTTCTAGGAATAGGTTTCATTAATCAAAATTGTTCAAGTATTAATTCGTGAAAATAAACCGTTTGTGTTCCGCCTGTGGAAAAATTGTTAGAGCAAAAATACTAAAGTGAGTAATTTCTAACAATTTGCCGAAACGTCTTTGTGCACTTTAGTACTTTCTGGATGAATGAACAAAATAGTTGACTTAATGTTATGTATAAAGTAAAATTTGCTTCTGTTTAATTTTTTAGTTTTTACAGTTGCAATTGCATTGCCATAATAATTAATGTATATGATTCCGACAATAAAGGATAATTTTTGCGAATTAAAAATGATTTCATGAAGTCACAAATCACAGCGAATCTGATTTGTGTTTGTTTTTAGATGTCGAGGAGTTGAACGTGACCTCGGTGTACAATCGTGCTCGTATTCAATTGTGAGTATCGAAATTCTTATCATTTTCATATCTGCTTTGTTCACGTAGCCTGCTATATCTTTTCCTTGTTTAGTCGATCGTGCGATGTTGTTCGATGCACACGTGTTTTGTTCACAAGTCGATCTTCGTAACTAGTTTGCGAGTTTCTTGTGATTTTAAGTTGGTAGTTGAATTATAATCGATCAGCAAAGGTAACAATTAGAATCAACGGACTAGTGCGGCGGGTAGTTAATGAATTATCACGGGTGGAAGTCAGAATTGTGTAGTTTTATAATGTGCGCACGTTTTTGCCGTTGGCCGTCGGATATCTTACGTTGGCTAAGAAGTCCGTCCTAGTGGTTTTATTTGCGTAATGATATTAATTTGTGAAACTAAACACTGTTTGTCCCCGTGTGGAACATTTTAATCGAGAAAGTGCACGTAGATAACTGCAACATTATCATTCGACGAATTAAACAATTAGTGAAGATATTTCATGGACGAAATGAATTTATCAGTCGTTAAGGAAAAGCGAGGTAACCGTTGAATAAGTAAATACTTTGAAAATAAGTCAATTTTAACATATAATTTTAAAATTCAACATGTACTCTTCTGATTGTATGAGTTGCAATAAACTATACTTACATTTACTTGTATATTTGTCTATGTTTCCTCTTTGTCGTTTTCAGAATTAGATTTAAAGACCACATTTGATAGTACGTGTTTGAAATGCGAATAACAAGTACATAAATGTTGTTGTTTTTAAAAAGGTAACAAAAACAACACCATTTATACCTGAAACGAATAAGCTTTGATATGAGAGCTCAGTGGCTCAGCTGGGTTATGCATACTAGGCTAGCATGCTAGGGATTCGTGGTTCATGGTTCGAATCTCAGTTGTAGAAAGCAGTTTTATTAAATAATAAGAAATTTAAGAGATGCGGGTTGCATGCCACCAAAATATGGATTCAAATGTTAGAAATAAGTTGAAGAGCAGGGTACGGAACAACAATAGTAATAATTGAAAGAAATAGAGAGCAGCAGAAAAGGATAGGAGAAGTAAGAAGAGGAGAGAGAGAGTACAGGAAGAAAAGAGAATAGGGGTGACGGAATTTTTAAATTTTTTGGCGGCGTGTCGTTATAAGACAGTCTTACGGCCCACTGCTTCGATGTGTCCATTGCTCCCGGCCCATCCTACAGCTACGATGTCTCTGCGCTTCATCCCCGAAATACTCAGGCATATCAACAATTTTTATGGTGGGGGATCATCCCCATAGAGAGGGAACTCCTTATAAGGACATCCTTTTAAGGACTTGTAAAAATATTTCTAATTTTTAAGTCGCCTCGAGAGAGGGGACACTTAAAAATATTCTTACAAGTTCTGACCTGCAGCTGAAATGAAAGTGGAGAACACAAATCATACAGGACACCTTAACAATTTTTATAGTGGGGATCATCCCCTGAGAGAGGGAACGCTCTTAGAGACCTGTTCCTGAAATGATAAAAGGGGTACACAAATCAAAGAAGTCAATATATCTTACTATTTATTTATTAACAATAGAATACAAGTTTATATTTTACAAGTCAACAGAATACATGTCGCCATTTTGAAACAGGACTTACGACCTGCACAGCTGCTTACATGCCATCAAGTACTACTACTTCATAAAGTTATACCGGAATAATTATATTAGTAAATAGCCAATTTTCTGGGTGGAAACTAATATAGAGGGTGTTACAAAAGGAAAATTTTAAGTGCAAACAAAAAAACTCTCGACACTACAAACGCCGCTCGTTTTCACCAGACGATCAGGGAAACTAATATACAGGGTGTTCCAGAAAAAATCAAAGTGCACACGGGAAAATACTAAAAACGACAGCTAAAGCAAAATTTTCACGGACACAAAAAAACATATATACAGGGTGTTCTAGAAAGAAAATTCCATGTGCAAAACTGAGAACACACAAAACTCACTAAAGGTAATTTTCTACGTGCTGATGGGAAAACTAATTTACAGGATGTTACTAACAGAAAATTTTAGAAACTACAAAGAGAGGTAATATTCACAATATGAAGAGGGAAATTTACAAATTACCAACAATATTTTAATAGAAAAACAGAGATTTTGCCCGAAAAACATCAGAAAATTGAGCAAAAGGGTGCTACAAAAATAAAACACTTACATTTTAATATATTGTGAATATCTATCTATCACTACATAGTATAAAGTAAAGTCGCTTTTTTTTTCCGGTCCCTTTGTGAGCTTAAATCTTTGAAACTACGCAACGGATTTTGATGCGGTTTTTTTTAATAGATAGAGTAATTCAAGAGGAAGGTTTGTATATATAATAACATCCATTAAATAGTGGAGAAGTACTGTTATTTTTGAGGTTTCTAATGTGATATCGTAAAAACAAAGTTTTCGATTATTCCCGTCTGCTCTTTGTGCGATGCTTCGTAGCTTCCCCCTCCAAGCATAGACGTGTGTATGTGTGTACGTGTGGGTTGAAGTTGACCGGTAGATGTTTTTGTTTGGAGAAGGAAAGTCGCTTTCTCTGTTTGTCCCTTTGTATGCTTAAATCTTTGAAACTGCGCAACGGATTTTTTTAAAATTGCGGACGTAGCGTTTTCGGCGGTGCCGGCCGGCCGCCCGGTGCGGCAAGAGCGTGCCTATAAATAGCGCGTCTGAGGCCGCGGTTTTCCCTGTAGCACTTTGAATTTAGCAGCGAAGATATTCCAAAGACAGCAGGAAATCTTCATGGTATAGGGAAAGGTGGATAGTTTTACTCCAAATTTAACGCGTGCGGGCCACGGGCAGTAATGAATAAATCAAAACTACTGGATCGATTTTAATCACATAGGCTATATATTTTAAACCCGTGCGAAGCCGTAGCGGGCCGCTATGTTTTTATATACAACGTTCACAGTTTTTCTGTAGTGTATTTAGTATCAGTATTGCAACCGTGCGAAGCCGGGGCGGGTCGCTAGTGTTATTATATATCCGTCACATGGTATTATACTGTAATATACTTATTTGTTATAAAATAAAATGGAAATAATAAATAATAATTAATCCATATTTTTTTACAAATACCATCTGTGTGAAAAAGCACAGTGGACTCCGTGACTGATGTTCTCTTATTGTTCCTCTTATATTGTTCACTATAATGTAATATTACAAAAACTTTAGCCACAGCAACGCGTGGCCGGGTCAGCTAGTATGTATATGAGCCGCTTATTTTGAAAGTGGCCTAACTCCATTTATCTTCAAATCGAGATATTGAAAGTTTTGCGCTTCAATGAATTTAAAAATATAGGTAAAAGATACTAAGGAGTCATACTGCTTAAGCGTATCTAAGGATGTTAAATTTAAAGTTCCTGTTAATTAAGTAATTATTAATTATTAAGTAAATAACGTGCGTTTCCTTATCAAGAATGGAGTTGGGCCACTTTCAAAATTAACAGCCCGATTCATTATAAAATTTGAGGATGCCCAAGTCCATTCAACATAATTTAAGATGTTTCAAATTGAAAAACAAAACGTTTTCGTTTCACAGACAGCTTCGTGAAGTAATACATTTTGTTTGTTAAAGTGTGCCAAACCCCTAAACTTCTCAAAAATATTCTTTCTTTCTTCTTCATTATAATTTTTTGTGCACGCATTCCGACAACCACAATCTTTGTTTTCGAAATTTTTTTCATGAACAATACTTCCGGTTTGACTGCAATATCTTTTTCCTGAATTCTGTTTAATCTTTCGCACTTTTTAGATATATGGTGCATCACTCTTTTCTGCATTGTTATTTGAATCTTCATCCTCTGACGAGGAATATTGTTCTATAATTCTTTTGTTATTCGCTTTTTTAATTATTAATTACTATTTCTTTTCACTATATGAACTAAGTGGTCTTCTTCTGTTCTTCCTCATGGGTGCAATAATTTCTATAATTTAATATTAAATTTTAAGTTTTATATTAATTAAACGTACAGGTTAATTAACCAACGCAATTGTCCCAAAAATAAGGTGAACTTGTAAATACTAATTAATTGAAATTACCTTCATCGCTGCTTTCCGACATTATCAATAGTAAATAGCTTGATGTAACTATAAATGGAGTTAGGCCACTTTCAAACTGCACGGCTCAGTTATTCAATTAATTCGGAAAACTTATGTGTAAAAAAT
The DNA here is from genome assembly GCF_025399875.1 of Dalotia coriaria. Classification (NCBI taxonomy): domain Eukaryota; kingdom Metazoa; phylum Arthropoda; class Insecta; order Coleoptera; family Staphylinidae; genus Dalotia; species Dalotia coriaria. The sequence continues at coordinate 5,611,737 of NW_027045443.1, read as the reverse complement.
GTACCGTATTTTCTCTGAATATAAGCAATCTGAAGTGCGTCACTGATAAATAACATGAAGTTGTACATGTAACCATGGTAACCGGCAAAAATTTAAAAAACGGAGTTAGGTCACTTTCAAAATAAACGGCTCATATATAAAGTCGACTTTGTTACTATGATTATAACTAAAGAACGGCTAATCCGATTTAGCTAAAAATTGGTGGAGAGGTAGCTTAGAGCCAGGAGAAGGTAATACTTTAGAATTATTTTTGAAGTGAAAACTTATTTTAAAAAACACTAAACGACACTAAAAAGAGACAAAAATATTCGCTTATATGGTTTAGCTTGCGGAGAATATGAGAATACAAACACAAAGTTTTCTATTATCCCCGTCTCCTCTTTGTACGATGCTTTGTAGCTTCCCCACTCAACATGCCGCGACCAAGACGATCAAATCTTTACCCACAAAACCGTAATGCAACTACGATTCGAAACATTGCGAATAAAAGGGCGGACTGAAGAAGAACAAGAAATTGCACGTGAAAAGCGCCGTTTTAGTATGGCTCGACTTCGTGCCCCCCAATCACTAGAGCAATGCGAGACGGGACAAAGTTTGCCGGGTATTACAAGATATTACAAGTAGAATCTTAAAGCAACCCGACGTCTTAAACTCCCAACCATGACTATGAAATGTGTGACGACTGGAACAATCTTTGAAGTTTAGTAAATGTCAAGTGACATTCACAGTTGATGTCAGCACCGCATCTGCCTACTTGATAAACGAATACAATTGCCGCTCGCCTGTTTGATACGCCGATATCGACGTAACGAGCCTGTGGTGCAGTGGAATATAATTTATTAAGTTTGCATAAACATAATCAACTTACTAAATAATCAAATACTGGAGATATAAAGAGAGGATCAAGAGGTATACTACAAACTTATGCAGCTTCGTGAATTATTCGGAAAACTTCGTTATAGTACGTCAAACCAATTGCAGTTTGTTATTTGTAAACAAAAAAATATATCCGATGACAATATCATTTCTATCATTTCATAGATAAATTTGGTGCTGTGACCAGGAAGATGTATCCCAAGAGTGATCCTCATAGTGATCCTAATCTAAAACGCGTAAGTGAAAACACGATTACCACTGTTGTTCGGACGGCCGTGTACCATGCTTTTGATCCGCTGACAAATTTGTGCCAAAACGTGTCGATCATACTCGTACAGTTACCAGTATAGGGACTGAATGCTCACAGGTGCTTCATCCATCGTAAACCGGTAGTGCTGTTTATGATGCTTTGACCAAGTTTCACGTCGTGTTTATTTTGCTCGTTTCTAAACGTTTTTTATTTATAATCTTAACTAAGAGGCACGTTATAAACTGCCTGTTAAAAACTGTTAAGTAATGAATTCAATTTATTCTTAATAATCAGGCTTTTTGGGATGTTAGTAAAATATGTCTTAATATTTTCTACATTATTATACGAAATATTTCCAATTTGTTTTAATCTACTTTAAAATTCTTCCCGAAGGTACACCATGGCAATGACAATCAAGAAGAACCTCCTTCCAAGGAGGTTAAATTTGAAATTGGTTTAATGGAGGGAGTTATACAAGACTGGTCAAACTCCGACGTAAATCATATCACTTCATCGTTATCAAAACGAGAAGCACTGGAGATTACTAATAGTACGATTACTAAGGTCAATTTGTCAATTAATTCCTCTGAATCATTGCAAAGCCAAACTATTCCTGATTTGATTGATGACATGTTTGCTGACTGCTTCAAACAATTTTGCAATAATATGAACCATAAAGAGCGCGGTGTGAATTCACTGAAGCATTACTTCGCATTTTTACCCCGTAACATACAAAATATGAACAATAATTTAGGTTCGCTATGTGCAGAATACGATATTGCCTATGCAGAAGCCGATAAACTGCGAAAGGCTGAAACCGTTGATAATATTACTTCTGAGAATTTTGAGATGTATATTGAGAATAGTGGCAGCACAATTCCAGAATTCTTGTTGGATGAAAGCAGTGACGTCTTGCTACAATATGAGTCACTATATCAACAATTAGTTGCGAAGACTAATAAAATGAAAGCAATAACTGAAAAAATTCGGGTAACACAATGTGCATTGTACCGAGCAGTAAATAGTTACAACAAATGTGCAAAAATATGTGAAAAGTACAAAACTCGAATGCACACATTCCAAGAGAATATTCATTCCTTTATAGAATCGTTTAAAAGACATTAATAAAAAGATTGCTATAATAATTGTAGTTTAAGGTTATATCGCCGCCGCAGCGGCGTGATTATTACGGAGTTCTGTGTAATATTTATGTTTGAGTGATGAAGAAATCAAAATGGTTCAATTTTAAATATATTAGAGTAAATGATGTTTCGAAAAAAGCTGTTTGCAAACATTGATTTATTTTTCAAACTAAATATCTAAATTATCTAATTTGGTAAATATGTTTTTAATCATTATTTTCTACACCCACCTCTAAAACGCCAGTTTTTCCACGGTTTTTATACTCAAAAAGTGGTTCTTTATATTCGGACGGCCAAGCCGTACATAATATTCATTATGTACTCGAGACAGAGCAGCCGCCTGCGCATTTGCTTACGGAGCAGCCCAAGACGGTATGAAATGCCATGCGACATCAGCCAAACACGTCAAATCAGGCGCTGTTGCTGCTCGTATCGGAGGGCCACGATATGAACCGAAGCGTCATATGCGCCGGCGCGCGACAAGGCACTAACGGTTAGTGACTAAACCTTGAGCGCGAACCGCATTTCGCACGTTACCTGCGATCAAAACTAAACTAGAATGCTGCAACATGCGGTGTGAGGGTTGCATTTCGTTCCTCGAATGCTATAAAAAAAAAGTGTTTATATACCCACGCAGGTAACAGCATTGTGTTCAGAACAAATACAATTCAAGTGCTGATCAGAAGAGTACAGCAACTTAAACTGTAACAAATTCCTGATATGTACCAGGAAAATACCATTTCAAAACTACCTACCACCATCACGCTTACACGTCCATCACAATACTTAGTTTACAACAAGTTAATACGAACAACATAAAATTTATTTAAAAAAAAATCATTAATAATCCGTGTTGATTTACTTGCAGACGATATGCATTTAGCTTAATGCTTTTATTATTCATTTGCGCTTCAATAACATTGTAAAAACAAACAGTTTAAAATACATATGGTACATTTTAATTAAGCATATTCGTAACTCACATCTGCACTTATTCAAGTAACACGTTGCAACCTCGTTCAAAAATATAAATAATAACATAACAATCATTTATACACTAGAGTCGTAGAATTCTTACGCTTATATCAGTTATATCAGTAATAGATGATGGTGAATTGAGAGTAGTCAAGTGGTAAATAGTTTAGTATCCATTTGATTAAAACTGCATATAGATTAGACCATATTTTAAGTACTTACGACTGATGCTAGCTGTGAATACCTGAAGTTTAACAAATTGGTGTGAATAATATCATATTGTTATCAGTACATATGTTTAGCCTATCCCGAACAATTCCAACGTGTGTTTGGCTAGCGCATTTTGTAAGAATATTTATTTCATATAATTGAAAATGAAATGTTTATACTGCTGCCATATGTTTTGTGTGTTGTGCATACGCTGCCTGGGTTTGGGATGAATCTGTTTTTAGAATATTGTCGAATGCACTTGTCGGAATTATAGAGTCACCAAATTGATTTCCCTTGCTTGCAGTTTTTTGCTATATCTTTGCTCCTTTGCTTCTTTTCGCTCATTACACGCAAGATTGCATTTTACAGTTTGACGTGGAATATGCTACAATTAGAAAAATAAATTGCACAATAAGCAGTAATTGCCACACATTCTGATATATAAACTGTCTATCATGCTTCGTCATGTGTGTCCAGTGCTTTGAATGCACCTATTTCGTGCCTGGCCCCGTCGTCCGTCTCTGCGAATAACGATGCCATTATTTTATCAATATTTATATATGTATACCTTTATATATTACATGATTACTGTTATGGTTTTGTTGCTATAGAAGGCTAATGTCAGTAACAGTGTTCGTCCAATGTAACAGTTGTGCCACGCAAAAATATCTACTACCACTATTGACTAAAACAATTAAATTTTCTCAACGAAAGATGCCTACACATTTGTTGAAGTTCTGTAACACAATATTCTGTGAAACACCCCAGCCTGTTTTATACAGGTCTCCTAATCCCTTAAGCACAGCCAACATATTGTGAATTAAACACAAGTGAAGCTATTTGTAATTTACAATATTTAGCATCATCCCATCATGTTTTACATTAGATATTATATGTCAAATCTCAATAACATTGTATTCATCTATCGGTATGTACTTACTTTAATTTGATTTGTATTCAGTTAGATGATTATGCAGTAAAATGGCAAATTATAGTTAAATTGCCAGTGGATCCGATTTTAACACATTTTGAAACACACTATTCCTCTAGAGAATGTGCATTGATAATATATAGACATCATGGTTTGCGAGTGAAAAACTAAATAACAATTTCTTGATTGATAGCAGCAGATCCACCTTAATAGAATGATTATGTTGGTTCGTGAAACGGTAGCAGTTGTTGATTTACTGTATAATCGTATTTGGACAATATCCATGCTCATGGCCAGAGCAGTAGATTCTTGGCGAATGTGAACTGTCCCAAATACCAGGCCCACAGCGCATGCAGAGACCCGATAACGTACAGGGGATCTCTCGAAGTTGACGAAATTGGTGTAGCAAACCGCGCGCCTTTCTTGCAATCACTTCCCCATCCATGTACATTGCTGCGACATGTACATAGATTACAACAGTGTCACATACCTTAACTTATTGACTTACCCAGTGAACTGAAATGTAACAGCATTTCATCCGCGCGCAGATCCTGGGCAATCACATCGTCAGCATACACGCATATTATTGCCAAACAGAGGAACAAATGGAAATAATCGGTGAGATAATTTGCCCAACACGCTTCCCACATACGCAAGGCGACCGCTTCTGTAAACTCTCGCTTAAAACATCTGAAAAGATGTATGTTATAAGTACATATTTATATAGAAAACAATAACTACAAAGATGACTTACAGTAAAATCCATCGATGACAAAATAAAAGCTCATTGGCATCTTTGTGTTTCTGCAGATGCTGGTGGAATTTTGGCACCATAATCTGTACGAGCTCACGTAGGAACTTCAAAGAGCGATCCATATCTTTGTCGGTGGGCGTAGCAACAAAAACAGCCCGCTGCATTAGACCCACGAAGCACCAGAAAGCAGCAACTTCATCTCGAAGCTCAAAAAGCACCGGCGCAAGCAGATCACTCATTCCTTGTGTATATCCCAAGCCAGGATTGTACACCGCGTAATTTAACAAAATGTTCTTCATTACATCTAGATTTGGATTGTTATCCCCCGCAAAAAACGGATTTCCCCGATCCGTACGCACCACATCCTTTTCGACAACGCTCTGCACTTTTCTTTTAAACTGTGTCAGATGATTGCCGATCATGTCAAGCCTGCGCCGCGTTATTTCCTCGTACTCCTGGCGTCGGATTTCCGCAATTTGAATGCGCTCAAGAAATGTACTCTGATACGGGTAACAATGGAGTAGGAAAGGCCACACTTCTTTGCGTAAGTTACGCTCCATGCCAGTAAAAAATACCGCCTTTCGCAGAGTGAGATCGTCTTCGAGCTGACCGGCCTCGTTGAACAGTGATCGAAATACGTCTTCAGTCAATTTACCTACTTGACCCTCTTCCGGGTGCAATTCGAGCGCGGATACTTCTGCACGACATACCATGAAGTGGCGATAGGGGAGATTCTCCTCGGGACCTATCCGTATCATTATAAAAACATAAATTATATAGATTTGTACAACGTATTTGAATTTACTCATTACCTTTAGGATATTTAATATTATGTAGCAAAGAATGCCACTGATGCAAAACCTGTGCAAGATGATCCAACCCGCCATGATGGAAATGTAAAATTTTGTACTGGCTCTCTCTGGATGCCACCACCAGTTGTCCACATGTGCAGTTTGCGTCGTTGAAAAACATCCGCAACGAGCGCATCTGTGAAAGATCGACGCTGAAGCGACGGCATTTGTGTTGGTTTTTTGCTGGTAAGATCGGTGAGCAAGACGCACTATCCGGGAAGGTCAAGTTGTGTTTCTGGGCAAGAAATTCGGGACTAAACCAGTTGCATTGACTGTCATTCGAGGTGACCGATTCAGAGCGACTGAACTCAAACTTCTCCAAAGACTCTCCGATATCCTTCACGCTATCTGGTGTTGTGATAATCTCGATATCCGGATTGGATATTTCCACATTGATATTAATAATGGAGTTTTTCTCTAGACTATCAGTCGAGCTTACAGATTCCTTGTCGGTGTCACTGACGTAGTTGAGAAAAGGATTAGTACTCTTGAATTCCGAATGCATACCATCAACACTGCCCACGCTCATCGGTCGGTTATCGTCGCAGGAGTCCAGCGAGTTCAGGCTTTCCACGCTCGTCTGTTTGGAGTAGTTGTAGACGTTCTTATTGGGCGACGGTTGCAGAGTGTGCGGGCATTTCCTCAACGTGCTGTTGGGTATCCACGTGAGCATAAGCGTCGGCCGTTTAGCATCGTTATATTGATCGATGAAAATTTTTGTCGTGATGGTGAGGTAGCCGGGATGATGCAGCACGTCCGTGTCCTGCCTCATAATGGCCGGAGGATGCACGCAAACATTGTTTTTGCAGAACAACACCTCGTTATCCTCGTAGTTGTTCATCTTCTCATCCTCGCCGTCCGCACCGAGAATATACGTGGACGCGCGACGCAATATGCTGCCTAGCGGCATTTTCCCTTAATTGTTAAGATTAAGATGAGAAAATTAAAAAGGTGCGTCAGACCCGACCTGCACCGCAACGTCCTTACAAAATTTTAACGCTATGGTGACGCGCACGAGACATGCAGTCGAAAAATGACTTTTTGATGAATTTTATGGAAAATGCACTCGCACTACACAGCACATTTCGTGAGTAACTCAGCACGTTATCTTCTTGACCATATTCGCCTCGACTGAGGTTTCAACCCACACTCGTTGTATTATTGATTTTCCGTCGCGCTTTTCGTGCCGTGCTTCGACTTGTGTGCGGAACGAGTGTTTTTCGACACGTATTTGTGTCGGACATTCTACGCTCATATTATTTTACGTTTTGCCTATCGGAATGTTTATTGCCTCAAATTGCTCGCTATGCATTTACCAAAGGGACACCTGCGATAAATTTGTTGAAGTAGGTCGAGGAATATTCAAACTTCCCGACAATTGTGTCGACTAATGACACCTAGTAAGTTTTATTAAAAACATTTCTTTAAGCGTAAAATTAGTGAAATAATAAAATTGATTTGAATTTACGATATCTAATAATTTGTTATATGCAACAACACCAAAAGAAAGATGAAGAATGATTAGAAAACAGGCCAGCAATGACTGACCCTTCTAAATAAAAAGAAATTAATCAAAAGCCACTAAGATTGTTAGTAGTGTTGGAGATTTACAAGTTTGTACCGTCTGAATAAAATTAAAAATTGAAATGGTAATTTAATATGTATAGTAGTGATCAAATGATCAATTCTGTACAGCCACGTTAATGTTAATATCTAAACAGCTATTAAGCTGCTATGGAGTTATTTCCACCTGTGTAAAAATTAATGTGTTTATTACACAAACGCGTGATATATATATTTATAAAACAATACAAAAACTTTATTAATGAACATTAAAATTCCTCCCAAATCAAAATAGAAGTAATTATTTTTTAAGTTGAGCAATCCCAAAAGGGCAAATATTATTATTAAGACAAGTGGCACATTGTGGCCTTAGCGGCTGGCAAATTTGTTGTCCAAAACCAACTAAAAGATGATTCACCTCCTTCCAGTAGCACTGAGGCAGCCAATCTTCTAACTGCTTGCGCGTGTCCTCCGGATTTTTCGACCGAACCCAACCCATCCGATTCGAAATGCGATGCACATGAGTATCAACACCTAAACAAATATATCATATTATTGCCACAAGTAAATCACGTTATGAGTAACAGTTCCTAACCGATGCCGGTAATCTCATCCCATGCAGTCTTCATACATAGATGAGCCATTTTAGGACCTACACCTTTCAATTTGCAGAGATCTTTAACTGTCCTTGGAATATCCCCATTGAATTCCTCCTTTATAATTTTTGTAGACTCCTTAATATACTGAACTTTCTTTTTCCAATAATTAACAGGATAAATCAATTCCCCCAGTTTATCATCACCAGTCTCTAATATTTTGTCCACAGTGCATCCATGTGCAATTAACTTTTGCATTGCTTCATAGGTGACATTATCTTTAGTCATTGAACTCAACATCAATGATATAAGGGCTTGGTATCTGGTGTCTTTTGGAGAGCCTGACTTATCCATGCACATGTCACATCCCATTGTATCCACTGGAGCATTAAACTCTGTTCTCATTTCTCGTAAATTGTGAAGCATTAGTTCCCAATTTTGGGGGGTTTTCAAATAAGATTTAGTGTTGGGTGAACCCTCCAACTTTGCCACCTTGCTTGATGATGGAGATAAAGAAGAAGGCTCCTCCTTAATCTTAATAGTAGCATCTATATCCACTTCCTCTTTAATGTCTAGTGGTTCCACCTTTATCTCTTGCTTAATTTCTAAGGGTTCTTCTTTAACATTAACTTCAGAAGGTTCCTTGTCATATTCAACTTGCAAATGAGGTCTCTTACTTCTAAGCTTGGGTCTCTCTAAAGCACTAAACTTGGCAAGAATTGAATTCCTTTCCTTTGGGGCCTCTTCAACATCATTGTTGTGAATTAATGACTGTTTCTTAGTTCTCCTTGGTTGCTTTGATGTACCCAAGCTCTCAACTGCTGAGGAAGTTGATTTACGTGCACAGCGGTCCTTTGTAATTCGTTTCATTGTAGAGATCAATTTTGTAAGAGACAAAAATTTTATTTGGGTTCCCATAAACAAATCTTGGTTTCAGGTTAGAAAGTACGCTCAACAAATACACGAAATATTCAAATCCAAGGCTATACTCACACAAAGATGAATTCTACAGGATTGCATAAAATAAAACAACAATTTCAATTCAATATTTTTTTTTCGGGAATTTTCAATAACATATTTTATATATAATAGATACATAATATTAGATCGTAGAGTACGTTTTTTTTTATTTTTCGTTTGCTTAATTTTGTTGAAATATAAGTTATATGGCAAATAATTATATAAACACTTCGCTTCGACGATTAGGTATACTAGTCATCAGTAAAAACATGAAAAAATGTGAAAAAATTGAGCAGAATCGAACACAGAAACTTGTACATAATCTCATGGTCTAGCCTTCTAATAAATGCATTTCAACATTCAATTGCAAGTATGAAATAATAATTCAAAAACACATAATATTAAAATTTCTAATTTGAGAAAGAAATATCAATCCCTATTATGTTACTACGCGCAACAACTGGAATTCGTCCAGACAAAACAACAATTAAATTCTAAGCAAAAAAATTGAATATTGAAACATTTTCCTCCCATGTCTACATCAAACCGACTATTTGATTATACGTTATGCAAGCACGAATCCTTGCATCGACCAGTATAATAAATAATAAGACTGGAAATGAATATTTGGTAATGTTGTATGTTCAGCGCCAACCATCGTGTTTGCTTCCATCCGAGAGAACACGCAAACAGCGCGAACCGCCCGACACCGTTTGATTAATGATTTTTTAGTCCACAACATCAAAGATATGAAAATATTTTTAAATGCACATTTCTTCTATTTGCTTATTGTGAATGTACTCGCAAACGCACGAATCATCTACAGAGCGCCAGTAAATGTGAGTGCCTCTTAACACTTTAAATTACGCACAGGCATTGCACATTATAGCTTGCGTTCGGCTAAGTCCTTGCATATTTACACATTTAGACCTTTCAGACAACGTATCAGTTCTTTTCCTTTGTTCGCCATCTCAGCCTGCTTGGTTCTTATTTACTTATATAATACGAACTTCGTGTGTACTCGGTAGAATCGTGCGATTCATATAATTACGTTTACCACTATGTACTGAGCTCTCGCCCAGCATCCTGCTATCTTAATTGTAATCATAATTAGAACGATAATAATTAATGTTTACGTTAATAATAAATGTATCATCACAATATGCACGTTTGATTAAGGGCCTTTTGGTTATCTTCATGTACATGTAATTCAATAGTAGATTAATTTAAAAGTTTTGAGTTACACACGTCGAAATGATAAATGAATACATACAGTAATTACTCACAAGAGAAAACGTAGAATCGCTTTAAACGGCGCGAGACGAAAGATGACATGTCGTTTAAAGCTTGAGCAACCTTAGTAATGAAAGAAATGTGTGGAACACATCACTATGAGCCTCCATTCATAGCCTAAAAAATGCGTTGCCGCTGTATCATCTCACAGCAGCTCTTTGAATGCATGCGCTCCACTCCTTAACGATATCGTGATCAGTCTGGTAAAATTGTTCTACAAAAAGCTCAGGTAATCAGTCGTTCTTGTTGCCTTCCATTTGTGAAATGTTGTTCACCAGCTTAGTCTCGACGGTTTAGTGATTCCTGCGAAAGAAGACTGTTATATCGCGTGAGCGGAGAGGAATTATGAAAGGCCTTACGTGGATCCAGGGCAGTAGTACGGGGGCGGCCTTTCGTATTCAGTTGCTCGATGATACTGCGGGGGGCCCCCATTTGGAAAATCCTCATATTGCCTGTGAGAACAACAGCGGAGAAAGAAAACACAAAGCTCACATTAGGCACATGAATGACTGGCACGGAATACAACTAATGAAAATATACAAGTTTTATAAATATTCCACCACCCTTTAAGAACCAACGAATCAACTTCAATAAGCTTTTAGTATCTATTAAAACGAAAACATGTTATTAGACTTTTTGAAACACAGAAAGCGCTTTTAGAAGTAGGTACTCTGAATATCTGGATTATGCTTTTGATCATCATATGGGGGCGGATGGCCGGGATAACTTAAGCAAGGCAAAAGTCAGACACGATTGTTAGTGAAATGATAACACTGAAAATATGAACAAACTTACTTCGGCGCCATGTCGGAATACCGCGCGTCGGTGTGTTGCGATCCCCCAGGATAATCCCGCGCCGCCATTTCGCTGTCCATGTAACGCCCGCCTTCATGGCGCTTCTTCTTGTGCTTCTTTTTGCCAGAATATTTACCCCTAGAACAAAAAAGCCGGGCGCTCGTAACATGTTTCAATCACTATGCGGCAAACCAAACAGTGCGATATATTTACTACGCATTCACTACGCTTGCAAAGTCGGGGGATGCTAAAGAATCGGAAAATTAAACTGAAATGATTGTTTCGCGCGCACAGAAGGGGATGCAGGATGCTATACTTAATGCGCTATTTTGGGAGCGCATGCATGCTTTTTGCTCACACAAAGAGGACAGAGGGTCCGACTCACCTTGCCAACGGAATATTTTCTCGATCGGCATACGCGTCATACAAACAATCGCTGCAAGTAAACAAACGAATAATTAAAAAGAACGAAACGACGGTACAAACGAAATACGTAACAAAACGGACCAGCCGGTAGCAAACCACCAAAATGATAACTCGTCGGGGAAAATCAAAGCTCAGCAATTCAATCAACTTTTTCAATATCAACACGACTTATTTCGCATGCCGACCAACCAGCCGATACTTACGCTTCAATATAGCCGTGATAGTTCTCCGAGGTCTTCTTGTACAAATCAGCAAGCGTTACGGCGATTATCGTCGTGGGAATAAATAGCATAATACACCACAAAATACTGACACCGAATCCAGTCTAGAAAAAGTAATTTATAAATTAAATTATACTTCAGTAAGTAACTCATTGCGTACCATTGGAAGAAGAATTTTATCGCAGGTCGACGTCAAAGTGCCATTGACGACCAAAGCCAGCGGCCCGCACTGACCGACGTCCTTCTCGATACTATCCGCGGTGCGGTTCAAGTACGTTTGCAGCACTTTCGTAATGCCCTTGGCAAACATGCGGATTACCTCAGCGATCTTATCCGGACCGTGTTGGCTCAACTCGTTCTGCGCAAATTCTATTTTGTCTGCCATGTCATTAATGGCGGCGTTGAAGTTGTCGTGTTTCAACTTTAAAGCTTCGTTCATTTCGTCCGCCAAGTTCTAATGAAAGAGTTTTGTTATTTTTTGCGCTTCATATTTAATAATTAGCACGTAATCTAACTTACCAACGTCTTCTTCGCATTTTCTACCATCGGTGTGAACAGCTTAGCAATGTATGTTTCTAAGTGCAACGCGCTGAGCTTCAGAGAGTTGACAAGCGCTTCATTTCCAGAAAGTCCTTCCAACGTTGTAATGACCAATTTCAATTGTTTCATGAGTTCGTCCAACTCCACAGTTGTGAAATCGTCAATCTTAACTTCATCTTTAACTCTATCAAATTTATCATGAATGCCACTCAGATTAGAACCCAGCTCACGCAAATTAGCAATGCTATTTGCGTCCAGCAACACAATGTGCTGTTCATCGATGGTAATGGTTTCCTCTAGACGTTTAAGTTCTTCGTCAATTTGAAATTTGGCGATATAGCCTCTGACCTCGGCAATGTTAAATTTGCTCTCGAGGTGGAACACTTGATAAACGCTCCCGTTGCGGTAACAGTTATTGATAAGATTCTTTAATGTTGTATCCAAGCCCAACATGCGTTTCAAGTCAACATGCTCATCATAGAAATCTAATACTTTACTGCTATTTGGATGTCTCAGCGGCTCGCACACCATCATCTGCACCGGCATGCCAAGAATATGCACCAATAGTATGATGACAAGCACGAACGAAGTGAGGAACATCAGCGTAACACTGCACATGAGGAACTTACTGCCAGCACCCTTGTTGCAACAGTCATCGTTGTACGTTGGCTTTTTACCGCATATACCGCAGATGAGGCCTAACGCAATCAAGAGTGTTATCAGCAAGAACACTACGCTCACGCCTACGCCCACATAGTATCTGAATTTCGAATAGCCGATGTAATCGTCCAAAACCGATAGGCCGTCGTTGGACTTGTCCACGAGCTCCTGCATTGTATTATCGATAACCTTACGCACGTCTTTCGAGTGTTTCTCAATTTCATTGCCGGCATCGGTCACCTTCTGTTCGACCGTCTTGATATTAGCGTCTACCTTGGCTTTGATTCCGTTCTTCAGGTCATCAAGTTGTTGTTTGCCAGCTTTGATCGCATCGATTAATCTATCGCTTTTCATGCTGGTGATTATATTGATATCGTCCGATATGTCCGGAATCTATAGCAACAAGTACAAATTGAATTAAATGAAAGAAAAAAAGCTATAACATAACGCTGTTAAAATAACAAATTTTAACACTAATAATACGGATGCATATTATCACAAGATATTTATCTACATGTCGTGTTCTATTTACAGCTGTGCCTAATTCAACATGCAGAACAACACCAAACTCACCCTTGGAAAGTATCTATCCAAGAACTGTATGAAATAAAACCCAAAGCAGTATTAGTCGAATTTTAAGACACATAACACATTCCTGTGTATCGAATGCGAACGTTGAAGTTAACGTAATTGACAATTAATAATAAAAAGTGCTTACGCTGTTGAAGTCGATGTTGGTTCCTAGCGAGTCTACATATTTCTGTTTCAGCTCGGAACAGCTTGCAATAGCGCCACATCGATTCAAATCCTCCAACAAATCTCGCTTTATTTTACGCATTGCTAAAGAAGAAAATTAATTGTTAGAACAATCGCTGTTTCACAAATTTGTAACAAATAAGAATTACCATCGTCCAGCTGAGACGCCTCCACTCTCAAATTATTAGTCAACTTCTTCAAGTCCTTTAGTTTATCCAGAGTCTCATTCATAGTGTCCGCCATCTCGTCGGCATCGTCGATGGACGACGCATTCGTAATCTGCTTCAATTCCTCATACAGAATCGTGCTACTCTCTGACAACGTCTTCAACAGCACCTTGCTCAATTGACGATAGTTGCGGTTCAACAACATCTCCAGGTGACTATTTGTCTCATTGAAATACTTGCGAGTATCGCTGACGGCAACGCGCAGATTGGCGGAGAGCTCATCGGTGCCGGTCTGCATATGCTCATTGCTGACGAACGAGCAGACCACGCCAAAGAGAAGTAGTGTACCCATGCCAATCATTAGCGTTGAATAAATAATCTTCTTGCATAAGTCACGGTTCTTCTCTGTGTGCTTGATCTCATCGCTGCCACAGCAGCAACGGCAACAGCAAAAGCAAAAGCCGCAGAACGGCATGCACACGGCGAAGAGTGCCAGCACACAAAGAAAGATAAGTAGCGGAATAAATGTCTTCGCCAGGCTGGCATAATCTTCGTTTTTGATGTGAACATTTGGCGGGTCATCTTCCACGACGATGTGATCTAAAAGAAATAAATTATTAAACACTCAACATTTATTTCACTTTCTTTCCGACCGAGTAAAAGTGGCCGTCGCTGCGCACGTGTTTGTTTACGTTCGCACACGTAATAATCGTAACTAAACCAAAGTATCCAGAGCGTGAAATAAACAAATGTTGTACATACCAGTGCAATCCTCAGGGAAGAGTGTCTTCGTGAGCACATTGGTCAGATTATACAGAATATTCATGCCCTTCGGATGGAACACTGTGGAACTTTCATATTGGGCAGTGTACTCGAACTCTTCATAGGGCACCTCCTCCAGCTGCTTGAATACCTTACGAATAGCGCGGCTAATCTCCGTGGTCATGCGCTGGATGCCGGACGTGTGCTCGCCGCGGCCACATTCTAACGCCACCAGCAGGAAGCCGACAGTGATGCACAAACTGAGCGCGTTCACAGTGCTCCGGCCCATTGCGAACTAGATGTTTCAAAGAAGCGTCATGTAAGGTGCACGCTACTCGCCAGTTTCTAATCCGCTTGGTTCGTCAATCTAAAATCACA
This sequence comes from Dalotia coriaria, assembly GCF_025399875.1. NCBI lineage: Eukaryota > Metazoa > Arthropoda > Insecta > Coleoptera > Staphylinidae > Dalotia > Dalotia coriaria. Next base: position 5,596,631 of record NW_027045443.1, on the reverse strand, counting down.
ATATATATATATATTCGAATATTTTATAGGTATAAATTATTTTGAATATGTTCATATGATACAAATTGCATATTTCCAAGATTGACACTGATACAATGATACCCTCGTTTGACAAACGTGATAGACAGTTGTGAATAGACATCAAAAACAGCAATATCGAGCAGTTCGCAGTATTTTGTCTAGTGATCGTGTGATTTGATACGTGCATGAAGCATGAAGGCAGCAGGAAACCACGAAAACAACGAATCGCGCTCTTTCTATCCCTATAAATCCAATTTATTCAGAGTACAATTACGCACGAATGCTGTACTATTCACATATTCACAACACACATGAGCACCACGTTACGGTACACAACACGACAAGCAAGGCGGAAGTTCAATTTGAACAAAGCGAAACGACCTCAGCGCACAGTGTGGACGACGCTAATTATCCAATAAATGGTCCTTCTCGTCTAATAGCCAAAAGGAAACTGTGCTCAAAATATTTCGCTCGTCCGAATAAAAAGCGAGGTTTATCGGTCCGGAAACAGTGAATTTTTGTTCAATGATTAGAAATAAGGCGTAGATGGTATGCCACACGCTAATTTGATTCTATAGATAAATATTTATGGTATGTATTAATCACAAATAGCGGTAAAACGCGCTAAAATTACACATGAAAGTTAAGTCAACCGAAATGAACTCTTTCGTGCCATTTGAGGTCTTGAGATCACAGACCGCTCTCAAACATAAAACATAACGACTCGTCACGAGCCTGACAATAGCCGAGGAACTACAACTAACAGTACAGTTATAACGAGCAACCGCCAGAAGCTCGGCGGACACTCGCCAGCAGAATTGCGCGTTGTTGCGCGAGGAAAACGTAATAAAACCTAACTTGGTCAATGAGCAGGTGAACGTAGAGATAAAAACGAATGCGCTGCGAATTGTGTGGCCAATAAAGCGCGTCATATGATCACGTCGGAACCGTTTCACCCAAAAGATTATATTGTTATGATTCATGACAACCAAGCAATAAAGCGAAAGAAACCATGTACAATGGGATCGTTCATTGCACTATCATACTTTTCATCTTTCCTCGTTTCACCGCCAGCTAATCGTTGACAATGTTTTTGATGTTTTTCCCATTGATAACGGAGTGAATTACGCAGATTGTGGTCAAATCGTCGAAACTATCGTCACAGATATTAGTAACACTGAATGCGTCATCAGGCCACAAGTTAACGTATAATTTATCGGCCACTGACTAAATGACACTTTAATTACATGGGCTTAAATTCATATTTGATTTTTTGCGATTTACGGTTGGTGCGATTTCACCTTGTCGAACCTTGTGTTAGGTGAGTTCAATTAAACGGCAACGGGACCAGTCAATGCCAATGGTGTGTCACTGATTTCTCAATATCGTTGCATCATGTTGTGCAGCTCGCAACTGCTCGCGAGAGAAAGATTTACACTCGGTTACAAACACACGGTGAATATTTTATTGCCTTTAACAATAGGAAACGATAACGTTGCTACATGATAAAAGTAATGCACAATTCTCACTGCGGTTTCGTTGTTAATCACGCGTTAATTACAAGTTCGCATTAAAACACGCTTATTTGGCGATTTGCTACCGTTCTAAAACGATATAGTTATTATTTGTTTTGGAATTAATTGTTATTCTACTTCCACCTATAAAGGGCAAGTTTTTTCAAGGTTTTGAAACACAAAAATTGGTACTTTAAACATGGCCAGCCGTGACTAAAGTTCTTCAATCACAGGGTGGACCTTGCGCCAGCGCATTTGCCTACGGTGCAGCAAAGATCATATACAATGCTTAAATTTCCCAGTTCTGTACGAGCAAATTTCGAAAATTTAAAATACAAAAATCTCGACGTGGAAATAATGTGTAAGTAGAAAAAAGAGCGTAGGTATCACGTGCCCAAACGTTGTTAAAAACGCTCTTAATCAATCTCGTAACAAAAACGCTCGTTTAACCACTTGATGCATAATATAATATTTACAAAGAAATATTTATTTATTATAATTTTACGTGATTTTTGGATTTTACAATTTGTATTTGAGTTGACATGTTTCGCCCAGAGGGCATCTTCATAAACGTATTACGTATTCGCCAAAGAAAGTAATAAATTTACAAAGAAATTATGACTGACTTTGAAAGAACGATTTTTCTGGCGCTATATCAACGATGTTAATGGCAACTAGCGCAATAAGTAACTTAAGTCATTTTGTTGCAATTTGACATTGAATCATCACAAAATGCAATTTATATCAATTGTGTCAACATCATAATGTCAAGAATATTTCAAACCCATTTAAAAGTTGCCTTAAATTACCCGTAAACAAAACTAATCCTCTCGCACGATTTGCGTGCCTAGAAGTCATATTTTATACACTTAATCACCAATATAAGAAGAAAAATATTTAAATAGTCTATGTCGCCTAGATGATTAAAAAAACTACGCATGTTGCATCGACATCATGATAAGAAAAGAAAAAAGGAGCAGATAATACGAGAAATACTCACGTAGTTACCGTAAAACTCTTAATAGAAACCAGCAATTTCCAATGTCTTGAGACACAATCAACAAAGCGAACGATAAAATTTCTATCGGTTGACAGCAGCCGTCAATGTTCTCGTCGGCGTCGTTAGCGTGACGTGATTATACGAACAATTTTCACCGTTTAAAGTTGAATGAGTGTTGAAAAGTAAAATGATTACCAGACTGTAGCGAAACGTTTGGCGTAACTTTTAAATTAAAACAATATTTACAAAAAGTGTTTCGGAACAAATGTTAACATAGATTTAATCATCTTTTACTGCCATACTCGTGATAAATGCCTCGTAACGTTATCATAATTATAAGCAAACAGTTTTAAAATGAATTATTTGTGGGTTTTTTAATTGACACATTACTGTTACAAATGCGGCAAGAAACATGCATTTCCTTATAAATTGTAACAAACATTGAAACAGTAGGTATTTATATAACTTATAGTTCTTACATGCATTATGCTCCTGTTTTCGTTTTCTTCCTTTTAATCTTTCATCATGCATTACACACATTTAACTTGTTTTTCACGGAAAAATAATTGTTGGCATAAAAATGATACAATCATTGCGAGGCATCTGTGAAACTGACATTAATTAAAACCCTTGATGATAATTGCGAAATGAGCATAGTGTCACAACAATGCGATTCCGGATGATTTCGATTTCAAAGCCACGCGTTGCATGTACAGTCTGATCGAGAATAATTGATACAAGACAAACACAATGGTACATTGCCGTAATATATAAACACAGATAGCAAACACAACGTAACATTATAATACGATTAAACAATCATTCTTTAGCCTGGAAGGCTTGCGCAAGCCAAATGAGGGATTGCAAAAAAATCGTCATCGTTGTGTCCCTTGTAATTTGCAGCAAGTAATTTTTTAATTGTTGTCGCACTCCGGCATTCTCCAGCGTTCGTTCACTAATGGCCGTTTGACGCTCGAATCTCACGCGAAGACGCATTTCGAAACTTTTTCATGCCATAGGCAAGCCGGATGACCCATGAAGCCGCGCGGTTCATTGTCTAGTCTAGTTTGGAACCGGCCTGGCCTACTTTTGTCGCCTGCAAGCTGCCTGCAGGCCTTTGCAAGTTGGAAGGTCTCACAAATGGGATTAAAATCTGCGCCTGCAAACGTTGCAATTGTGGCGCTAGTATTGATTCTTTCGCGTCTAGCTTGCCTCCAGCAGGACGCTACGGCTTTGCGCTAATTTTCAAAATGCTACGTACTACATAATACTGTGCGAAAATTACAAAACGCGCGCAGCGGATGCATATTGTTCGTCGGCATCTTTCGCGCGCGCCTTTCGGCAAACCATCGTCGACAGCGTCGTGCTTTATTACATTCTCTTTTTTTTTTCGTCATTCGCGCGTTGCGATGTTATGCATTTCGACTTTGAGCTGCGTTGCGCTGCTGCATATATGCGGCTGTTTGCTTCAACTCGTGTATGTGCGTGGGAATTGAGGTCACATTTACGAGCGCGGGTTGCAAACGCTTTCGTCACAAATTTTGAGTTCGAAACGAAATGTTATTATTGCTGTCTTCACAGCTATCCGTTAGACCAGTCTTTCCCAAAGTGGGCGATAACGCCCCCTTGTGGGCGCTGCAGGTCTCAAGGGGGGCATTCCTGTACATAATATACATATATAGGTCACAATATTTAATTAATTCAATTTGAAGTTAGAGTGGTTTTTAAATAGGTGAAAAAATGGGGGGCGCTAAAAAAATATTTATTCTCAAAGTGGGCAGTAGACAAAATAAGTTTGGGAACCACTGCGTTAGACGATGTCAAATTCGTGAGAATGAATTAAAGAAATCACAAATCAAAGTCCGAATTTCACGTAACCAGAGACAGCATTCAAAACTAAACAAAATAAGAAACCACCGAATAAAGTACTAATAGATAGACCCCAGACAAACCAAACAATTTTAGCCCCTTTTTTCAAAAATCGACGAGATTTCAATGGAAAGAACGATTATAAACAAGATAACAGTACTTATAATCACAACAAATCACGTCAGATGTAAGTTTCATACAAACTATCAGCCAAAATTATAATCAGCTTTACTATCAATATCAATTAAGTACTTATCAAAAAGTAAACTCATAAATATCTTCTGAAGCTCATCATGGACTTACTAAATAGTAGGTATTAACTTTCTTGAGTTGTTCCATTATCGAAGAAATTAATTAAAAAATATTCCACAATGAATACCTAAGTATTTCTACTTTCAGACACTAGAGAATGGTGCAGTGTACAAAAAACGACCAAGAGTATGGAAAAAAAACAACCACCTCGACCTCCTCTTCGTCCTGGTTAAAAAAAAAGTCGGAAGGAGTTCCTTTCTTTACGTAGTTCGATAGTTAGCAATTCCGCACTCCATACAAGTTGACCTGGTCGAGCTAGTTGGCAAGTTGAAAGAAAAGTTGCGGATTTTAGGTTACAAAAAAAAAACATCCCTCCAAGAAAGAAAACAAAGACCGATTGTTTACAATACCGGTGACCCAGTTGGAAACGTTGTGCAAGTTTTCGGAATCCCCAAAACTAGAACACGTCCGAAATGCAGCGAGAAGAGCAGAGAGGAAATGGCATTTCCTTCATAAAATATCAACGATGGCATAAAACAGGCATGACATTTAAAAAAAAATGCCGCACCGTAGTTTGAAAATTTTACGTGCGCATCGCTCTTTAAAACAATCAGAAGCGATGCTTGTTAGGACAAGTCGAGACCAATAAACCAATCCTTCAGTTGTGTTCAAACAGAACTAAAGCTTCCTTGGCGTAAATTTGATACGCTGCAAGTAGAAAAACTAATGTTTACAGATTCTGCTTTCATTCGATGAGCATTTTTACACTGTGTAAGTTCTCATACGAACGAGATAGCTGATTGTTGATTATTACATCTCATAAATCGACGTGACACCATAAACTCCAGCGCTCCTTACACATACGTTTCCCTGCGTGTCAATGGATGAAAGCTTCCACATAATAACTATTTTTAACTCAGCGCGCGATTTCAAGCCGGAGCGTGCCATCTCCGCATAGCGGGCGATTAAATATCTTGTAAAACTGTAACGCATAGCGCCCAACGCGTAATTCGAGTAAGCATCTCGGTTTATAACGACATCCACTTGGCACGATAGATAGCCGAGCGGGCGTACTAAACAGGCTTGTTATTAACCACAACAAGTTCTAATAATTCATGTCAAATGTCAACCAACGGATTATATTCGCGAAACGAGCGCATCTCTCGCGATCGCATCCATTGTTATATTGTTGTATGTTTAATAAAGGAAATAACAATGATTCGATTAATGATATCATGTTTCTAAAACGCACATTCGCACTTTTTACGCGTTGATAAGCGATAGGATAGGTACGTAAGTAGGTAGATATATATATATACCTATATAGATGCCTATCATTTGGTTTGGTGACGCATCAACAAAAGTTTCCGTAGAATTACTTTATCTTTATATGATACATGTCTATAATGTAGAAGTTAGAAAATATTACGTTGAACGCTTGAAGAGCACTGTAAACATGCAAACGCGCTTGACGACAATACATTAGATATTAGAAAGAGCTGTAGGCTGCAAACCCTGCCGGTGATAACGATATCTATCTAATAAACATCGCCAACATATGATATTAACAAACAAACAAGGACTACAATAACAAGCCTCAATCTTCCTGATGAGAAAAGACGTGGAATGAACTTTGGCGGTGTTGGTAGTCATCTTTCAGCAGCTGCCAGAAAAATATACAAGTCGATTTCAAAGCGAGCCTGTTCCCTATACATTTTGTTTGTTTAGCGCATCGAAGAAACTTAAGACGCGGTGTTTCTTTCCATGATAAGATCCAATTAAAATGGCCTATCCACGATAGGTGGAAAACTACTGAACAATCAAGGTACGTGCAGAAATTGGAAGAGTTGCGTTACATGGGTCGACTTTCAACGGGTTCTGGTCACGTCTGCTTTTCATCCGCAGTCAACGCGTCCCGGTAATGTGCTCAATGTGCTCATCCGCTTGTCAGAGCAGATGCTGGAATTCATCGCAAAGGGAAGAAATTAGCGCTAAAAACGAAAGATAGAAGATGTGGATGAAAATCCCATCTTTACACTCTGTAAACACCACATTTAATATCCCTAAAATAGATAAGGGTGGCTCATGGAAAAAGGAAGCAGTTTATGTTGAATTGCTAACAACGCTAGATTTATGCAACAAATTTCTCCTAAGCTTAGAGATGCGGAGATACTGTTTGTTTGGATAGTGTTCAGCGTATGCATGTGTACAGTTGAATTGTATAAACAATTCTATCAACGAATGTTAACAGTGTTGTTTGTTTGATTGCTGCAACTCGACGCAACTTGTTGGAAACATACAAAGAAACTAATTGTAGCAATAAACTAAGAATTTAAATATGAATACACCCAGGGATCGGAACAATGCATCATAATCAACTAACGAATGCAAGAGCTGTTTGTAATCTGGACAATTATTTGATGATCTTTATCAGTAACAGTGTAATAGTAGAATAATTGTTTTGATGGGATTTTCCCCTATCAATTGCTTCAGGTCTATTAGGTACTTGTACAACATAATTAGGTTTTGCTGCGTGCGCTGCGGGGCTACGCAGTTCTCGAATCTTGACTTTTTGCCATTTACGAACTCTAGCCGTAGTTCTGCGGTGAATGTCGACTGAGGTCGCGGCGTTGATGAAGAAGAAAAAAAAAACGGGCTGTGCGGTTGGGCTCGGTTGACTCACCCGTGCAATGACTCTTTGTCCTCAGCAGTTGCCTATCCACACAACGAACAGGAAAACTTGTTACATTCAACCTTCCGGCAGTCAAAGAGATTCGGAGTTTCCGCAAGTTGATGCTGGCTCGTTCAGTATACTTTTTGTTTTCTGCTTGAGATTTTCAGTCGCGGTGCACTATTCCAAACGATGGCAGCTTCGAGGCACTTGCGCGCTCGCGCACATAACGGGTCGGTGCTCTTTCACACGCCGTTCGCTTGCGATTTGCGAGTTATCAATAATGTCTGGTGCGATTTTCATTCAAGAATACGCGGATCTGAGAATCGTATCGTCGTGAGCAAGCCGCGCGGATCGCGATGATGGAGGTTCCGCCGTGCGTGCCGCGACGCTTTGTGTGTATTCGCCACTGGCAGCGCGCTGGCGGTGGTGTTTTCGAGCGAGCGGCGCAAACGACCGCGCACCGCGATGCACGACGAACGATTGCCGATGTCGAGCCGCTGCGCGCAACGATTGCAAACAAGCGCCGCTCGAAGACACTCTTCGTGCAGAGCTTGCATGTAGGGGGAGCTCCGGTGCTCATAACTTTTATTGGGCATATTTGTATTATAAAAACTGCATAACTAACATCAAATAATGAACCTTCGAAAATGTTTTAATACCGTACATTTTTCTGTCGCATGGATTTATCACAATGTTTAAAATATTGTTTCATGATAGGCAACCAATTATACATGAAGGTCCTCATATTTTCAATTTACCGGTCACTGATTTTCTTAGCGAAAAAGTATTCTCATTGATCTTATTATTATCATTTATACACAAAAACATTGTAACTGTGTTAAATATTACAAATTTAAAAAAAAAACATTTTCAACGATGACTATTCGATCAGAATCACATGAAACCCGTCAATTTAAACAAATATATTAAGTTTATTTTAAAAAATGTCAAGTTATTGGTCATATCAAAACAAAATTAGGATTTAAATCCACAACTACAGTCGCCAAACACGGACTTTCCAAACAAAAAGAGTAATCACTTGCATTTAACAAGATCAAATCGTTATTAAATATGAAAAAGAATTCATATCCTGCCACTTTCGCAGGATAACGAACAACCCAAGTTATTAGCGTTACTAGCAATTTCGAAAATATTTTTACACCGTTAACAGCAAGCCAATGAGGCTGTTATCAGCCTGAACTAAAAGTTTCCGTCTTTTGTTGGTGTGAGAGGTCGTGGTAAAAATAGTAATATAGAAAATACATTTTCTAATTTCACTCTGCTCCATAACAATTGCATAACAATTAGAAAAGTTTAGAATTTTAAGTTATGAACATGTTCGATAAAAAATTACACGCCGGCCATACTGGCCGCTTTCAGCAAACAAAAATAAATAACTATTCCTAGCATTTCCTAAGTGCAGCATCGCACATGATAAAACGAGGACAGACTCGTTAAATAATAAAATTACAACGAAAAAAGATTGGAATCAATCGCAAACCGCGCGGCGGGGCTCTGGTAACTTCGGTAGGCGAGGTATGTGTGTGTACTTAACCTATCGTGGGCAGGAAAATACTGGTAGCGCACTCGTCGCAACCTCACAACGCTTAAGAAATATGTTTGTACGCAAATAAAAGCTAAACACCAACCGAGCCCAATAATCAAAAACAGCACCACCTTTAAAACAAGAAGCAGAAGCCAATCATCGTGACAAAGAATTCTTTTTGAAATTATAAGAATCAGTTTTTTTTTTCATTTTTACAATAGTATTGTGTTGTGCGAGTTACCCCCTACGTTCTCTTTTTTTTTTTACTTCCAGGGCGAAGAGACATGTTCATGTAAAAAATTATTGCCATATCACAGCACGCAGAGGCGACTATCATTTGCGCCACGCGTCCGGGCCAGCGGCGTCGTGTGGCAGGCCCGGAAAGTGATTCTCCATATAATGTGAATTCATATGATGCTTCAGCTCGTTAGAGAAGATAATCTGCTTGCACGTGGCACATATTTCCAGGTTCTTCGTGCTGCCAAGGGCCTTGTGGACCCGGTACAGTTCTTGCTGCTTGTCAATATCGGGAAGCAGAACCAACAACTCCGGAAAGAGTTTGTCGAACTCCGAAGCGAGCACTGTCCGACAATGCTCATAGTATTTCTCCGCCGCGTAAGATCCACTCCGGAACAAGGCCGAGTAGGATTTAAACTCATTGAGGCTTTCCTGAGTCTTTAAAACACTGATACACCGTTTGATTAGAGCGATGTTGCGGTTCTGAAAGTTCAATGGCTGATAATACGAGTGCCGTGGGTTGTGCTTTCCCGTCTCGGTGGGCAAAATACTGTACGACTGCCCGCTGCTGCTGGTAAAGGTGAGGTCGTTACTGGTGAAGCCAAAACCTGGGGGTGGTTTGCTCGTAAATCCGGGCGGTCCAGACAACGGTTTGCCCGATGGTTGGCCAAGTGTTCCGATATTCAGTGTGGAGGTTCTCTTCACGAGGGTGTTTCCAGACTGGTTATCTTCGGGCACTTTCTCTATCGTCTCTGTTTTCGTCTTCTTTTTGTTCTTACTGTTGTTAGAAGTCGTCGGGTCGGGATCGGGCTTCTTGTCCTTAGATTTCGCTTTGGTGCTACCTGAATTGTTCGCAATGTCTTCCTTTTTCTTATTTGTATTTTTTTCTTTCTTAGCGTTTAATGTTGAATTGACAGTGTTGGAGTCATGATTATTATGGTTATCATGATTGTTATTGCTTTCGTGTTTCGGCTGAGGTTTGTTGTTCGAATCGACGACTTCTCGAATAGGTACAGTGACACTGGACGATTTCTTCTCCATCTTTCGCCCAAGCGAAGGAAAATCGGTAAGAGAAGATGAAGGTAATACGGGCGCTTTGGCAACTTTATTAGTTTTGGGTTCTTGCTGTTTCTTCGGCTTTGGGGCAACCCACTGCTTGGTTTCAGGCATATGTTGGGCTGAGCTGCCGCCCAACGCTGGGAAAGCTTCCGCCATACTCTTCGGGCGCACCTGAATAGACGTCGATGAGCTGACGCTTTGCCCATCGTGGTTCACATGAATCGACACATTCGACGGTTGAACCGGACGCGCTGGTCTAAAAGATTCAAAAGTTAACCAAATTGCAACTCAAATCAATCAGATAAACTTACTGTACTGTTAACTTCACAGTACTGTTGCCCGATGAACTCTCCGCTTGCAATGTTGGAAAGTTCTGCTTGTTCAATGCAAAACCCTTGCCGTAGCTGTACGTCGCCGCGGTACTAGCTGGACGCCTAGATTCCTTCGTTGTCTTCGTGATAGTAATATTTCGCGAATTACGTGGCACTGCACCTGTGGAGGTAGCAGCAGTTCCGCCGCCACCGCCGCCGCCGCTTAAAGATGGAAATTCTTCAGTATTGAACTTAGGGCGCGACATCTTCGAAGTAAACGTCACACTAGTGCGTGCTCCTGTGCCGGATGCTTCACCACCGTTGCCTCCAAGCGATGGAAAATCTTCCTCAGTGAGCGGTCGATGTCTCGACGGCACAAACCGCCTCGATTGTGGCAGTTGCTCCTCTGGCGGTGGTATCGGAGAGCGTTGGAAATTCCTTGCAATGAAACGATGAATGTAAGATTTAAATACTCTTTATATATTAAGCGCACACCTGACTGCTGGAACCACCTCCGGGTTTTCATTTTGGTGTTGTTGATTTCTACGCGATTTGAAGTTAAACTCCAACTCAAGAGTGCGCGCTTGCTTCGATGCGGCACGTCCCATTTGTTTCGAATGCACAGTCGCAATATGCGCTAAAACAATCAACATTAAAACGATTGCCGACTTATTTGACTCAGTACCTTTCAGGTCGATGTCAGTGCGGAACACTGAAGTCAACATCTCGTTCTGACAGTCCCCTTGCTCACATAGAAAATGATCCTCGAGAAAATGATCTCGCAGTTCGCTGTAACTGCGGAAGAAGTAATGCTTGCCGTCAGCGTCGCAGAAATGACAATATAAATGTTCGCGGCGTAAATGGCGAAACAAGTGATCGTTGTCCATGTAGCGTTCATCGCAAAACTCGCATATGGGATGTCCCCTAAAGAAAATCAAGTATCAATACAAAGTCGTTCCAAATTGAAACACATTGCTCAGCAAGTGCGGCGTTAGTTAATAATTTAAGTAAATAAATATTTCTTTGCTTCCAAGTGAATCATACAAGTTCAAATTACATGTTTATAGTTGCATGCATTACTGGATATTACATTGACAATTGCCATACATGCATTGATGTTGATAATTTTAAGAAATTGTTTGTTTTTAAAACGTTTATTTTAAAATAGTCTGAATACCTGTGTGATGTATTGTCGGGATCACCCTTTCGTCTATGAGTAGCAAGTTCTGCACGAGTGTAACATCGCCGTTCGAAAGCAAATATCATTAAGTGCTTCACACATAGATCACAATAATGCAGCTCATGCTCCTTGCGCATATGGTCCCTGAGTTGATTGAAATTTTTGAATTCTTGTGCACACACAGAGCATACAAACTCAAGCAGCTTGCGGTAGTCATCCTGAATTGCCTTTGACATAAACTGGATACCATATGTCTGATCACTGATGCCAGGCCTTAGGACTAGGTCCTTGAAAGGTTTCACCTCTCTGGTAAAAACCACCTGAAGTATAATATAAGAATTAGTTATTAAATATGTTGAAAACCGATCTGGGGGATTGTTTACCTCGGGCATATCGCTTCGACATATAGGGCATTCTTTACGATCGCACACAACTCGCATCCGTGTTGAACACTCATAGCAGACGGGGTGGTCGCACGCGCCGATCGAGTAAAGGTCCACATTCTTAAAGCACACCACGCAGAGGTCGTCGCCGTCGCCGGGGGAAGCATTCGTCGACATGGTGGCGTCGCGGCGCCCGACAAGTGGGGCTCCTTGTCACGTTTGATTTTGATCCGATGGCCGCGTTGGCTGGTGGTCCGAGGAGATCACAGAGATCACGAGCTTGGCGAGTGTAGGGTTTGAAAACGCGCTGGGATTGCAACGCGCCGCGGTCCTCTGACCACACAGCTTGCGCGGATCGCTGGATGAGTTGAACGAGGTTGGAAACGTTGATAATTTACTGTTTGCGTACGCCGTCGGCGGCGCTACTCGCCAAACACGTGGCTAGGCCAACGCAAGTCACTTTTTTCAAATTGTTTCACAATGTTTGGCAAACTTTTGAAGTCACCAGTGTGTTTTACAGATTTCGTGTCGCTGTGCGAACCTTTACAACACTTCTGTAAGGAATCAAATTTGCGCTAAGAAATACGTGCGAACAAGAATATATTTACGTGCTTCTTATCAAATATTATGTCAGCAGATTTTCTTTGTCGGCAACTCGACATTCATTATGAGAGGAATGAAATTAAATAAAAATACACGAATGTGATTGTGATGTTATTGCAATTATAAAATACAGTTGACGATGCCGTTTGGACGAAACTTGTCCGGTAAAATAAAAATTGTATCACAACATGATATATAATATTAAGTCCATCAGTGGGAATCAGTTGTAATCATTTATGTAATCTGCCATAGATTTCACAACAAAATATACATTGATGATACGCTGAAACATATGATTATAACTCTGGTCCTAAATCCGTTGCGCAAATATTACTTCTCTTCAGGAGAGCTACATGGTATAAAACTGATCGGTTAGATCTTTTAGACTACGCATTGCAGTTTAATGCGATTTGCATCAATAGACGGAGTTATTCAAAAGAAAAGGTTTATATCTGTATGCATATTATAAAAGAAAAAAGCCACGAATTTCAAAGATTTGTTATGCAAACGAAATGGATCAAAATAATTCTTCCTTTTACATGTCATAAAAAATAATACGCATTTTAATTGTTAATAATAATTGTTTTGATTTATTAATTGTAATCAGAATGTTCAGCTGAAATACGCAATTTTGAATTCAAATCACTATTAGAAATAATATCAAAAGTTTTGAGAAAGTGAGTAAATTTTAAAACTAGTTATTACAAACATGGCAATGTCAATAATTTCATATTTAGCTATTTTCATAATACCGAGTTGTGGAGAATTTAATTTACAATTAATAATGTTTGAGCAAAATTTCTGTGTGACAAATACAGCTTAAAAACCATATGCAGCCCTTTTTACAAAATAACGGCAACAGGACAAGGGTTGCAACCCCACAAACATGGATTTAACTTTATACTAACCCAGTCTTGACATCTAATATATAAAAATGCGTCCTCCGAATTTTGTAACTTTTCAATGGATTAATTACCGAATAACGTTGATGATGTTTCTGGTGAATGCATCAATTAAAACACACAGAGAAACGAAAACAAACAGTGAACATTCTTAATACGCAACGAAGCGAGTTAAACCAAAAGCCTGGCGACTGTTCTCCAGAAGAACTCACGAATTACCCGAAAAAAATGGTGGGGGTAAAAGCTGGATTGTGATTGGTCGCGCGTGAGGGTTCAAGCGGCGGGTATTTATGAAAACCCGCGTTAAGAGATTAGAAGTTTAAGATACCAGGACAAGCGTGCTGAACGGGTTGCACAAGACGTCTCCCTTTCTTAACAAGTTTTGTACTACAAAAAAATCAATATTCGCATACATATTAAATTGAAAAGTGTAAGTTTTTCGAAACTATTTATGTGTTTCGAGCATTTGCACGAAAACATCAAATTTGGTTATGCATGAGTTCTCGGCATTTATCAATTTCTGTTTATCAATTTATTATTTCGATCAAAATTCAAGGCCAAAGTATTTTATTTACTTGGCTTCGTTGTTCTTCGTGTTTATTCACATCAATATTCCTCTTGAAAGCACAGCGTTTTTAAAATCGAAGATATTTATTGTTGTTTGAATATAATTTTTTTTGCGCCCCTCGGTGTCATGAGTATTTACTTGTCCTATTCTTTTCTTATATTGAACGACCACTTTAGGTGATTCCTTCATATTCCACGGCGTGTGATTGGCGCGCATAAATCTTTGAAATGATGTGATGCTTTACGGTTTCGCTTTAATAATTTGATCAGCGACGAATATCAGAAAATAATTTCGCCGAGATTGGCGACGATGTGATTATCTTTTTGCTTCGCATTGAAAGTTCCAAGAATCGGAAATAATTGAAGTGAATAAATTAAAGTGAAAATGTACGCAGTTACTATCATAAAAAGCACTAATAACGCAACTGATGCTGCAGAGATGCGTGTGGGCGTTGTTGTTGTTTTCTTTCGTCTCGCATCGCACGTGAATTAAAAGTGGAAAAGTACATTCACCCCCGTGGGGTGTTTAATCTCGAGAGCAGTAGCACCGCCAAGCTGGGCATCCCATTTAGCCAGGCATCGCCGGCGTGTTTTTCACGCGTGTGTCTTCATTTTTTCCTCGACAAACAAGTAGCTTTCTTTAAATCGTGCCAGCCCCGGCTTATTGCGCTGCCTCGCGTTGCGGCGCGCGGCGATGACACGTCGCTACCGCCGATTAAATTTAACGACACGTGTCATCGTCGGGAAAATATTTTGCCATCTAGCCGAGCGGGACGAAATAAAAAGAAACCGATCGCAAACACTGTCGATGTTCACGCGGGGAGGGTGCGAACACTAAGTGAAGAAAACACGCGCAAAAAATTAATTGATCATCTGAAACAGTCGCTGCTTTGATTGTCAGTCGCTGCTCAAACACACCTGCTATGTTAAAATTCCGATTTTTAAATGTAAATACAAAAATATCTGTCAATAAAATTTTCACCGGTGAAAAATGATAGTATACCAACTCTTCTTGAAACGATTACCGATATTGAACTAAATCAAGATGGCGTGTGGACACAGGAAACAAAAGAAGGCTGTTAACAGAAAATACAAAAAGTTGAACTATCAAGTATGCTGTGTTTTTTCAACAATCATCCAATCATCAGAAAAGTGTAAGTCGAAATTATCATGGCACGAACCAACCAAACTCCCCAAGATCTACCAGTTCACAAGAAGCCGGAAGATTATAGCTACCACGTACGGGATGGATTGTTTAAAATGTTAGACTCGGAAAATCACGGATATATCGATAATTCAAAGCTTTTAAACATGTTTGATTCGCTTGGATACAAACTCAGCGGGGATGAATTGAGCAGCATCATAGCACACGTTGACAAAATGAACAAAAATATCAACTTCGAGAGATTCAGTCGAATAGCGCTGTTCTTCTGTGGGCGAGAGGGTCTGGATGAAGCTTACCGGTAAGTGCAGACGAGTGATATGATTAAGTTCATAATTATTTACAGTTGTGTATTTTTTTCGTGTAGATTCTTTGAGACCCGAGGTGACTTGCCGCAAATTGACTTCCCAGAACTCTTTGCCAATGTCGGCAATATCACCAAGAGGAATGCACATCGTGTCCTGACCGCGGTGCAGGCGGAGGTTGCACAAATGGGTAAATTTAACAATGATTGACTTTATGTACATTAATTAACATAATTTTTATAATTTGTATAGCGTACCGAACGGTCACGATCCCAATTCCAATTTCGATTAAGATTCCCATTGCGCCTATTGTCGTCTCGGAAGACAGCGATAGTGATGTTGAAATAGTGAATGACTCTTAGCTATTGCTATTTAAAGCAAATAAACCACTGATTTTTATGTCCGAAAAAAAGCAATATTTATTTCTAGTTTACTTGATATTAGTGGCTTACATAGAAACCGTCGCAACAAAGTCATATTCAATTATATTCAAGAATTGCTGGGTAAAATATATGTGATCTAACAAATTGTTATGTACATGGCAATGGTAGCTATTCTAGAATTAATGAAAAACTATTTAGCTATTAAAAATGCCAGTAAACCGGAGTTACCATGCCGTTTTGATGGCGCAACTGCGTTACCAGTGGCAACTGGCGGCAACAGAAGCACCGTAGCCAAGTAGTAGGCGAAAGCTGCGGGTCTCTGTGCGAACGCCAACGCTTAAACGCTCCCAATGTTTTCGCGTCCTGCCGGCGATCCGCCTCGTTCAGTCCTTTTGCGCGTCCTGTCCGCAGCGCGTCGCGCCGCTCCTCCCGACGCGTCCGCACGCACCTCTTCGCCAAACTTCACCAAACAAATCAACTCAAACAACGCCGTTCAAACTTCGCACCGCACTTGCTAAAACAGGCAAGCATGCCATCTTAAACTCGCTATACTTTCCACGCAAACTTTAAATTGGATTTACGACGACTTTCGCGCGGCGGTTCGCGCGCGCCGAGGATGAAAAGTGGTGTCTGCATGACGACCGGAACATACGTCGTGCTCGCGTGCTTAATACTGATCGGCGACGGGTCGGGATTGGGCGCGAAACGCATCTGCCACAAAAAGGAGGCGAACAACAAGACGACGCATCACGAGGACTTCAAGTACTTGTACAACTATTTGACGGGCACCGGCGCGCACAACTTCAGTGAGTCGGTGACGATTGGCTTCCTTGGTGCGTACGGGCAGGCGCAAGTTGTGCTCGGCGCGCTTCCGCTTGCAATTGATGCTATTAATCAGAACGCAGGTAAAATATTTCGTTTCAAAACTTTCCACAACACAACACGGTAAAAGTAAATAAAACACGTGCAAACTTTTAATGAGTAAATTTTGTCTGGCAGAATTGTTACCCGGAAGAAAATTGTATTATGTGGCCGCTGATATTGGGACAAACCCCACCGCATCGGGCCTCACGCGGAAGAAGTCATCACTGGCGGCACGTGCCATCCGCGCCATGACCAAGATGCGTGACAATGGCACCATTGCATTCATCGGACCAGATGACACCTGTTCTTCGGAGGCTTTGGTGGCCGCTGCATGGAACCTGCCTATGATATCCTACGTATGTACTTTTAACGTTTTTATTTTTACTCAGTCCACTCGGTTTAACGGTTCGTCTAATTTGCGCGATGTTATGATCAAGGCGGTGGCAATGTTCAATTAAATACATTTCAGAGTAAACACCCGCTCGTTAAGGGCTGCTGGCATTCTGGAATTGTTTGCTCATAGCGCGCCACGAAGTGATCGCGATCCGGAAAGCTGCGAGCACTTTGTTGGTGGCTGATAATAATAATAACTCAGCGTAGCGCATGATCTGCGCTTCTGCGTTCATAATCTGGCAAGTTTCATTAATAAACATTAGCACCGTGCGGTAATTATTCAAGCGTTTCGGCGATGCGATGTTTGTTGTCGTTGGCAATGTGCGATGAAACACACTTACACACACACAGAGAAATTTAATATTGACAAAGGCAATAATATTTTTTTGAATTTGTAATGGTTTAATTTGAAACGTCAGGTCGTTACGAAAGAAATACGGCGTCGTTAATTATAATTATTGCGCCTGTTTTATTCCTGACGGATTCTTAGAAGCTGCCGCAATAAACTTGTATTCGGCATTGTAGAAGTGCAGCGATACGCGCGTTTCCGATAAGAGGGTGTTTTACACCTTTGCCCGGACGCTGCCGCCATCGAGCAAGGTCTCCAAGAGTGTGGTGTCACTGCTGATCGCGTTCGATTGGCGTAAATTTGTTGTTGTTTTTGGCTCGCATCCAGCATCAGGCGGCGAGGTAAAGGAAGCGATTAAAGTAAGTAATACTCAGTTTTAAACATCATTTTTACCTGTTGCGGCAAGGTGAATACGTTTTGATAATAAATTTTTTTATGTATTTATAAAATTGACTTATCGGCATTGATTGACACAATTTCCAGATTTTTTTTAAAGTAAATTACGTAAAAGTTGTGCTTTCAACTTTTAACTAGCTAATTTCAGCTTTTAATCAGCAAATATTGCATTTTTACAATAAACATATGAATAAATCAATGTAATATGATGTAATTTAATAATAATTTATAGAAATTATTGGAAATCAATTTTAAATAAAATTCATTGCTAATTTCCAACACTTCAAAGTTTCACAACGTGAACTTTCTTGGTAGAATATCCGTGATCCGCGCCTCGGTTCAATTTCAACGAACAATAAAACGTATTCACCTAAAATTTATCATTATTGCTTCAAGATAAGTTTGTCGCAAGAATATATGTGCGTCGATTTACGAACGGCCAGAAAGTTATAACGCCGCGTTCGCGCGCTCATTTTGTGATTGATTGAGTCTGTGATTACATGGCGAAAAGGAATTATCGGAGGCGCACGGACTGATTGTGACTGATACGAAACAATATTCGGATTACATCCCGCGGCACATCGATCAGATGGACCTCATTGTCGGCGACACATATAAGAGGACGCGCGGTGGGTGAGCCTTTTCTCTTTGTCGGCAGTCGCGCGTACAACCGCCCGATGCTTGCAACGTGGCGTTGATGAAATCAATGTGATGTTTTCGCGAGCATAAAGCGACGAAAAGTTTGGTTTGTTTGCATCGCTTGTGTTAATCGCATTTGCAGTTCATTGTTTCATATAGCTTCGTGTGCATTATTTCGCTTCAGGTACCCAATTGTTCTTCGTATAAAAATATTTATTTTTTAATATCAAAGGCGAATTAATATCGAACACAAATAAAATGTTTAATCGAAAATGAAAACAAAATTTCCAACAATTGGGAGATCCAATTAGCCCCCCCCATTGCAAAAAGTTCTTTTTACGGGAGGGGAATCGCATCTCCGCGGCCAATTTTCCAAGCCGTGTGATTCCGGGATAAATTCCATCCGTTGGATTACACCTTTCTCAAGCGGGAGCGGCGCCCGGTTTTGTCTCGATTCGATTCACATTAATTGCAACTTCTCAACTTCGACATTAATTTCCACTCGGTTTGTTCTAAGTGGAACTAGGAATGAAATGTAATTGGAGGCGACCAACTGCAAAGTGTCGTAGGTAACACTCAAAGGAATAAAATGGCGTCAACAATTGATTCCCGTAATAAGACTCTATATCGAAACGTCCACTCGCCGCGATTCCTTGCATGTTTATGCCATTAACTTGTCAAACTCGGATTTGAAAATTGCTTGCTTTGTTACGCTGTGTCTCCCTACCGCCCGCCCCTTCATAAATTATTCCACTGAAAGTGATTGCGTTTGTCGTCAATGTACGTTATTCTCTGTTTATGCACTGCCTTCGATCATCCCGAAAGCCGGCGTCCTTCATTCCTGCCTAACGTCGTCCGTTTGTTTACATTCCCTAGCCATGCGAACTGCCTGGAGAGCGGTCGCTTTCTTCGACATTTCTTCAATACGCTGCCGTGTTTACTTCGCGCAAGTGCTCACTCCTCACGCGGATAATATGCAAATAACATTGAAATAATCACAATGTGACAAATATGAAGCAGCGAGGAGGCTGAGTGCAAATGTAACTGTTCTGATTTAATATTCAATATTCTTTCGTCAGGGGAAATGCTATCAACGCGCGATACAATTATTTATTAACCAGACATATCAGTGGCAAATAAAAATGTGAATATTACAACTTAAATCATGAATTTATGTGTTTATTTTTATTTTGCGTTTAATTCCCGCAGTTGAGATTTCAAATCCTTGAGATGTTCACTTTTATGTTTTGCGGAAAACAGTTTGCAAATTTCCAACTAGACCTTGATATTTCACTCGCAGGTCTCCAGTTAAACAATTTTTGAATCAATATTGAAACAGTTTCAGCAGATAGGAATTTCCTACAATCAAACCCGCATTCAAGGATATCCTCATGCATTTCTAACATGTTTCTATATTAACATGCAATGTAGTCTGTTAATAATTGTCTCTTGATATAAACAACTATAATAACTCGTTTCGAAGGAAATGCTTTCTACGAAAATCAACATTTAACGAGAGGTAAACATCTTCTCATCCAATCTCACCAATTTTGTTCACGGATGTTATTTCGCCACTTTATCGCACTTCCTTTACCATCCGGATTTGTAAAAGTAAATAAACACATTCAATATTGGCGCTTTCATGAACGAACGCCCCACTTCTCTCAGAAAACATTTAATCACACAGCAAACATGTCAAGAAAAATAAAAGATGAATAGAAACCTCCCCTGATACAAGAAGTGACGAGTTTTCAGTAAGCGTATTTATAGTATCTATAATTTCGCTGTATTTCGAGTTGTAAGTGACACTTTCTAAACGATGCCAATACTATTTTCAATCACACACCGTAAAATTGTTTTCTGCCCACACGGCGCGAAATTGCAAACAGAAAAGTAAACAAACACGTTACTATTAGATATTATGTTAAAGTTTATTCTATATTACGAACGGAAACAATATTTATTTATAGCTTTCCGGCAGGGTTTTGTGATTGGGTGATTGAAGGCACTACGGCACAAAAGACGGGCGCCCTTTTCGGGATCATCGCACTGTAGCGACACACATCGCGACGCAAGGCGCCTCCACCACCATCTAGTATCGTCAAAACTACGTGATGAATATTCTCCCTAGAGAAATGAAAAAAAAAAAGTTAATTTTATTTTTCCTTGCCTATGTTCTCCTTATTACTGTATTTTCCACTATATCTTGTGTTCTCCGTACTTTCTTTCACGCCAATTTTGAAAGATGACTTGAATTATGGCTCTGCATATTATTAAAAACTTGATTTGAAAAGTTTTATTTTTTTCTTCTACCAATCCACCCAGTAGAAAATATGCAAGTGCACAATGTAATTTAATATTTGATATTGCGAGCGCAGGCAATATTGCAGCATGATCTGGAGGGTGTTGTTTATGTTGTTGTTGTTATTGGCAGTTTATTTATGAAAGTTATTTATATCGACAGTATACGTTTTCGTGGGCGAGCATATTGCTCTCGTGGACTTCGTCAAATGTCTCCAGCGTCGCAAACTGTTAGATTCCGGCGACTACGTTGTAATATCCGTCGATGATGAGATATATGATCCTAATCGGCGAATTAAAATCATTCAACGAGGTATGCTAGTCATTTATTAGGACGCAGTGAGTAATTAATGTTGTTATTCAAGTTTTTGTCAATCTCGTCGTTATTTAATTAAAAGTTGGGAAGAAAATACGGTTTTTGCAGTGGCAGCTAATAAATATAGGTTTAAACGAAAGGATTTTCTGAAGGTACTTTGATAGATTATCAAAATACTTCACAAAGTTTTCTGACATGGTACTTGGGTGGCCTAATCTCATGGAGCACACTGTCGAAAATTACGGTTTGACAAATTCCGTTATACTTACTGAAGAATTTAAATTAGCGAAATTATTCATATAGTACTGTTACCAAGAGAGATAAAAGGTTTATAGGTGCATATCCAGTTGATTAAATCAACTGGACACATTAGTTTTAATCGAAATTTCATTCACTACGTGTATAATTGTAAACTGTGCCACTGTGATAAACACAACCTAACTTTTCTTTTACTGTTTTAATAACTCAACAATGTAATTCCTGAATGCAACATAAATTAGCTTCGAATTGGTGATATTTAAAAGGCGTCTATGGCATTTCGTCGCAATTTTAGTTTATAAGAGTACCAATCACAATTTACAATTTTTTGCTTAAAATTGGTTAAAATTGTGTTAGGTTATCTTCTTTGGGGGGCAAAAAATAATTTTATGTCTCATGAATATGTGCTTCTATAAAATAAGATTCAAGTTGCATTTAATTCCGTCATTAATGCACATTTTTTTAAATTTAAATTTAACTTTTTTACTTTCATGCAAAATAAACTAATTATAAACTAGCTTTTAAAAATGTTTTTTTTTTTTCGTTCATAATTCACATGAAGTTGTTTCATGACCAGATTACTTGGACCCGTTTCTGAGCGAAACTTGGGGCAACTTGAGCGACTACATGGGCTTCCGATCTGTGCTGAAGCTGACGCCGTCACATCCACGAAATCCGAGTTACAAGTAAGCAGCGCGCGCGACTTGTGGCGGCGGCAAGCTTGCGGCGGCGTGGCACGTAATCGCTCGCAATTTGCATCAAACGCGTGCCCGGGCAAATTTCGCGGTTTCCTCCGCTTCTCAATCATTTCAACACTGACGCGCGAGTCGCGTGCGCGGCGTTGTTGCTTCTTTGCCACGTGGTGGCCGCCTTCTTAGCCGCCGCCCGCTGCGCACGATGAAATATTCATTGCATGCGTGCTGGGTGTAGAAAGCTATGCCACGACATTAAGCTGTCCTCGGCCCAACCGCCTTTTTGCGTGCCATACCACAAGAAGATTTTCGAGAGCATCTCGGTGCCGATACAGGCGGCTTACTTGTATGACGCCGTGATGATATACGCGCGGGCGCTGACCGAAATGTTCGACAACAACGAAGATCCCCGGAACGGCACCGCCATCCTGCAGCGCATCGTCAATCGCTCCTACCATTCCGTGCAGGGTTACGACGTGAGTTGCCCACCGTCCGATAATCTCGATGCATTCATAAATTTCGATCTCTTCGTGGAACAGGTGTTCATTGATGGCAATGGAGACGCCGAGGGCAATTTCACCGTCGTCGCGCTGCTGGACGATCTGGAAATGAACGGCACGCTGCGGATGAGCATGCAACCTGTTGGATATTTTCAATATAACGGCAGTAATTCACCGCTATCGATTCCGGTAAGGACTGCGGTGGCAAGCCGCACGCTCAGCGGACGCCCTCGCGCCAACCATACTTCCTTTTTTTACGTTCTCGCCGCTTGTGATTTTTGCCGGCGAGTGCATTTTTCTTCAGCTTTATTTAGAGCTCATCTTATTTAGAGCGTAAAACAACAACTTTTTCTGTTCCAATACTCATAAAATTCAGATAATAAAACCTTTCCATCATAATCACGCGACGAACTTCATTTTGCGAGGTTTTACTGTTTCAACATTTAATTAAACGTCTGGTCTAATTTGTTTGTGACAATGAGCAAACTCGGAACCTACTTCAGCGCCAGCATCGACCCAAACCACGACCTTCGCGTCGCAGGTCACTAACGACGCCGCTGTTAAATTAATTTGTTTTGCGGGTTTGGCAGGAGTTTAAATATTTAGACCTGGATCGGCCGATTCAGTGGGTCGGCGGCAAATTGCCCCGAGCGGAGCCCGTCTGCGGCTTCAAGGACGAGAAGTGCATCTACAAGACCGACTGGCGCGTCATCGTCGGCATCCTATTTGTGTCCATCATTTTTTTGATCGGCGGACTTTTCGTGCTCAAGTGAGTCGAAAAATACCATCACTCTAATTGTTTCATCACTCATCTCTGGCATTTCAGACATTACCGATACGAACAGAAACTCGCTTGTTTACTGTGGAAGATCGACATGAAGGACGTGACCATTATCCCGACGGAAACTACCGAGGCTACTACAAAGAATATGGTAGTAACAGCATCGAAGAAACACTTTTTTATTTGCGACGTTTTCCTGCCTTTCCTATTTATAGTGGTCTTTTTGTAGATTCAGGTTTGTCGCCATAGCGTCTTCCAAGCACCGACCGGAAGCATCGCGGAAATATCGGACACGAGTCCGAAACGTGCCTACACTCGGATTGGTCTCTACAAAGGCAACATCGTGGCGATCAAGCGCATCAACAAGAAAAGCGTCGATTTAACGCGTTCGATCCGAAAGGAACTGAAGCAGGTAACTGCAAATCGTAAACATGATATTTCTTTGAATTCAAATTCCTACTTTGATTCCTCGCAGATCAGAGAAGTGCGACATGAAAATCTGATCCCATTCATTGGTGCTTGCGTGGATCATGGCCAGGTCGCCATTTTAACTGCGTACTGCGCGCGTGGGAGTCTTGAAGATGTCTTGGCCAACGAAGATTTGCATCTGGACAATATGTTTGTCTCTTCCCTTGTTGCAGATATATTGAAGGTAGGATTAATCTTACCAGTTGGGTTTTTGTTGGTTCACCTAAAGCATGTTTCACTTAGGGCATGATTTACCTTCACGACAGTGTAATTATCTGTCATGGCAATCTTCGTTCTTCAAACTGCCTCATCGACAGCCGGTGGGTACTCCAGATCACAGATTTTGGTTTAACTGAGTTCCGGGCTGGTGAGGCGGACGAACCAGCGACGAATGATGCTAGAGGCAATAGTAAGTCCCTCCAGCGCAGTCTCTATCGTGCACCGGAGTTGTTACGTGATACAACCTCGCTGTCGTCTCGAGGTACGCAGAAAGGTGATGTATATGCGTTCGGTCTTGTACTTTATGAAATAATCGGGCGTTCTGGCCCATGGGGAGGCTCGAGTCTCACCCCGACTGAAATAATAGCCGAAGTAAAGAAGGTCCAAACAGTGCCGTTCCGTCCAGACTTAGAACGCCTTGGCGCTCTTGATTATATCACTAAGTGTGTGAAAATGTGTTGGCACGAGGAGCCAGACCAACGACCTGATATTCGGTACTGCAGAGTCATTCTTAAGGAAATGCAGGTAGGTTCTATGTTTGGGGCATTCATAATTTAAAAAAAAAATCTTGCGTGTTGAAAGGCTGGTCTAAAACCAAACATTTTCGACAATATGTTGGCGATCATGGAAAAATACGCGTACAATTTGGAAGGATTAGTCCAGGAAAGAACCAATCAACTCACTGAAGAGAAGAAAAAAACTGACGCATTGTTGCACAGGATGTTACCAAAGTAAACACCAATCATATTCAACCAAAATACTTGATATGTCATTTCGCTTAATTTTTTTTTATTTCAGAACTGTTGCAGATGCATTAAAGCGCGGTAATCGAGTGGAAGCGGAGAGTTTCGATTGTGTGACGATATACTTCAGCGACATCGTGGGCTTTACCGAATTATCAGCAGTCAGCACACCGTTGCAAGTCATTGATTTGTTGAACGAACTCTACACCTGTTTCGATTCAATCATATCACATTACGACGTATACAAGGCAAGTTTTAATTGAATTGTAACGAGCGTATTGTTGGAGGCGTAATTATGGCAACTTTTTAAACTTTCCGCATGTAAAAACCGCAGGTGGAAACGATTGGAGATGCTTACATGGTGGTTAGTGGTTTGCCAATTCGTAATGAAAATCGCCATGCCGGCGAAATCGCCTCAATGGCATTACACCTACTGAGCAAGATAAAAAAGTTCGAAATTAAGCATCGCAGCGGCGAATTGCTGCAGTTACGCATCGGAATTCATTCGGGTGAGTCTTGAACAGGTTATGCATGTTAATTCAGTGGTGATGAATGACTAGCCATCCAAACTAAAACTATGAAATTTATACAAAATGCCAATTATTATAAAAACGTTGTGTGATGGATTATCTTTTGCATTGGAATTTCGACGGGCTTTCAATCAAATTACGCCAGCGGTTG
Organism: Dalotia coriaria; assembly: GCF_025399875.1. Taxonomy (NCBI): domain Eukaryota; kingdom Metazoa; phylum Arthropoda; class Insecta; order Coleoptera; family Staphylinidae; genus Dalotia; species Dalotia coriaria. The sequence goes on along the minus strand of NW_027045443.1, from coordinate 5,571,063 downwards.
TCAAATGTTTATAAATATAAATAAAAGACTAATAAGCATAACACTGAATTGCTTCCATGGCGCAAACTTTAGGAACTTCTGGGCATCTGAAAGGGTCATCCGTGAGTGTGTAAAATGGCCAGTGTATATGTGGAGTATCCGTTCGCCCGCTGATGACAGGGTATATTAATTAAAACTCTATTCCCCGGCCACGCGACAAACAACCAATGTCGCTTTGTTTGTGCTTTGTCATCAGGGAATCTCTCGAGTAATAATTATTCATTGGGTTTTTTTCTACGTGATATTTTTGCAACAAAAAAAAATGGCGCAAAAACGCTATTTCTGTTTCATGTTTAAATTAAACCAACAATGGGCCTAGTTTGCCATGAAATTAATTGTAATTGTTTCGGAAAATTACATTAATATTCCGGAAGAGGATTCACGGGATGAAATTAATAGCATATTGTATTTATTTCTGTAAAGTCCAGCAACTACTAATTGCACTGGCGTTGTTTGCTAAAACCAAGTTATAACAACATGCAGTTGTATACAACAATGTCAAAAGCCTCAAGATTTTTTGTTTCAAACATTAAATGAATATATTTTTAATTTCAAAGCATGTTTTTGAGTTTCGTATTGTTTGTGGTTTTGGTTCATGTTTATAGTTCATGCATGGTCATTACTGATTGTTATATTATGGTATGATTAAATTATTTTCCTACAACAAAGCAGACCGCAGAAAATTTCAAAATTCAACTGTATTTCAGCGCCAACTGAAATTAATTTATTGTAAACTCTAAATTCTAATTAACAATTATTTGGTTCGAGTGAAATGCGTGACCAGTAATTTACCACACACACCATGCAAAATTCATAGTAAAGCAATTCACTACCGCTGAAACGTTATTTTTATTTTGTAGCGTATGCATTGAAACATAGGCTATTTCTGCTCTGAAACGAAATATAGGATCAAAACAGAATTACATCAATGGGCGTCGAATTGTTGACCTTGGGGTAGGATGTGATAAATGTGTGTGGGTTTTGGGATTTTGCGGTGAATTATTGCGACGGTGAATTGACGTGGCGGTGAATTGTCGAGGCGGTAAATTGTTCACGGTGAACTTTCTGGATTCCACTACAGGCGTTCTTTCTTGGGATTTTATATAGATTTTATATAGACGTTACCATGGAGCAAAGTAAGGGTTTGCAATATCACAAAAATGTATACTGATTCGTGATAGCTGAATAATGCAATGGCCAAGTGATAAACGCGAGTTTTTGGTGAATTTTAATTGACAAAATGAAAATTCGATAACATCGCGTGCTGTACTAATCCGATTCAATTGAGAAAAAAAAAAACGAAACAAACAGGAATCAGTGATTCCATCCATTTTGTTTGAATGTACGATTAATTGAAGAAACTTTGCCAAAACTGCACCAATGAAAACATGAAGATTAAACTAAAAAAAAGTAGACTCCACCATTAAGCTTAAAAGTTGCCCAATTCATTACATAAACATTCGAAACAACATTCCTATATGCATTTATGAACATTAGAAAGTTGAAAACATCAAAAAATGATGATAAATGTTAATCAATTGCAAATATTTTAAAATATTTTCTGAAAAACTTCATACCTCTTAAAATATTCCATTTGCAATGTTTATCTAATAACCGGTGAACTTGATATAGCCATTAGTGTTGCTTTGAAACCTTGAAACTGCAATCCCCGATGATTTATGGAAATTAATTCGCAACAATTGCAGGGCATTGTGTTGCGGGTGTCGTGGGGCTGAAGATGCCACGTTACTGTTTATTCGGTGACACGGTGAACACGGCCTCGCGCATGGAGAGCAGTGGCGAATCGTTCCGCATCCACATCTCGCAGGCGACGTATATGCTCCTGCAACGCCTGGGCGGCTATCGATTCGAAGAACGCGGTCTGATTCCCATTAAGGTAAACCCCCCTCAACGTCGTCACATCGCACGCCATTCGCAACAGCGATGCGAATTACGCCACCGGATTACATGTTTAATGCGCGCTCGTTTGCAGGGCAAGGGCGAGATGCGAACGTATTGGTTAATCGACGAGGATCCCGCGCAGCGCTTAGCGCGGATCAAGAATGAAATGCTGGGCAGTTCGCTGTTCAGCAGCATCAGCTCGGACCGTGAGTAAACCCGCGCCCGAGTAAACGCCACGTGAGTAAATTCCTCGGGCGTCGTATATCCGAAATTTGATTTTAGATCTCAGCGAGACACCGGACTTGATTCGAAGGCCCGGCCCCGGCATTCCGCCCATCTGCTCTTTGATGGAGCTGCACGAACGTGCCCGTAAACTTTGCTCCTCGGTACAACTGTCACCAACGAAGGTATCAGCAACAGTAATGCTAGCCTAGACTTTAGGTCAAGGCCAGCTGATGACATCTGCTTTCGCTACCTGTGTGTCTAATAGAATTCGTTGTTTCAGGTTGGGCAATATCAAAGGCGATCAACCCCACGTGACCTTTCCCTTAGCAGGGGCAATAAATCTGCTCCGACTGTCACCTTTCGAATGGACTATAATTTGTAATCCGAGCCGTCTCAATCATTAATTTTAAACACCCCCAGTTTGCTCAGCAAATAAATTGTCCGACATTGCGGTATTACTCAATTCTGAGCAAATGCGAGCAATGCCTAAGACTGTCAACCACGATGAATATTATACCTGGTATTCATGGTAACCGAGTGTGTTGTCAATAATCTTGCCATTCCTGACATTCCATATAATTGTGATCAATGTTGAAATATTTATCTACATGTACAATATTCTGAATGCACCTGGAAAATATACTTTCACGTGATGCAAACTTCTAATCAATTTTTATAATGAAAATGATCTGCAGAAAATGTTGCCGGAGTTTAAGACCAATTAAACAAACCGGATACTTTTATGGTCAAGCACTAATTGTGATTGGAGTTTTGGGGCTGACGTGGTTCCTGTACACCAACGAGTTGGAATACAACGATATTATTCACTACGATCCAATATGTAAATTCAAATTTGTATCAAACAACGTTAAGACATTAAAGACCAGCCCCAAATTGTACACTTGTCCAAAGACCGGAATACAACTGGTTGGTCATCGCTTCAACTATATTTACATCAAGAACATTGATATTGTAGAAGCATATGATCTCAAATGTTACTACAAAGATAATCAGGGATCAAAATGGACGTTGTTTTCGCTGCCTACGGTTGTATACAGTAAATTAGTATATGTCCAATGCTTTAGAAATGATCAAGTCATATATAAGGATGTATTCCCTCTCATTCAAAAAGTTCCTAATGAGCAAAATGTGCATCAGTCAAAGAGAAGCGCAAGAATGAATATTATAATCATTACCTTAAAAAGTGTGTCTGCAAAAGCGTTTCGCAGACGAATGCCACTAACGAGAAACATTTTTGAAGCACGATGGGGAGTTATGTTCAATAATCTTCTATCAAAAGGCATGCATTCCATTGATAGCTTCACATCACTATTCCGAAATTGCTCGTTAAGGTTGGAAGGGAATTGTGATGAACGTCGGAAATATCTGTGGGAGCTGTTTCAGAGCGCTGGGTATTCGACCGTTTATTTAGAAGATTCTTGTCATAATGCTGTATTCAAGAAACAACTCCCTGGTTTAGATTATCAGTGGACCGACAATGTGGCCATTGAAGACTACGGCAACAACTGGGTTAATAATCAACCCTATTGTATCCAGAACCGGAAATACCATCAGATCCTTCAGAAGTTACTCATTGAGTTCATACAAACAAGAAGAAAACTATTTCTATGGTTATCACTCAGTTTTAGCAGTACAAATGAGAAAGATCTTTCAATTCTCGATAGAGACATGGACAACTTATTTGCAAGTTTAAGTCGGCACGGATTGAATAGGTCCGCGGTGTTGCTGGTCAGTGATCAGGGTCGTGTCACCGGTGAAGATACAGACGTGCTTCGCCATTATGCAGAGCGATTCAACCCGATTGCGTATTTAATGCTTCCAACTCACTTTAATACTGTTTATCCACTCGTACACGAACAGATTGTTGGCTTGAGTACAAATCTCATCAACCACAATGTTCTCTACAGTTTAGTTGAATCATTTGCTACGCTAAACAATGTCAAGCCTAACTTTTACGAGAATATTAGGACAAAATATCAGCCAGCGCGTAATGATAAGGTTCACGGAAAGTGTCCCACGGATTTTCCGACGGAACTCTGCCCGTGCAAGCGGACGAGCCTCGAGATTTCAGCGTTCGCCGAACGCCTCGTTGATTACACGCTGGCAAGGATTAATGATTACTTCGTCGCTGCTAATTACTCGCCGTATTGCTCGAAACTGATGCGTGCGAAGGTCCGCCGCGTGTCATTCATCGACTCGTTGAGCGTGTATAAAATACGATTTTCTGTGTTCGCGCGGGGTGAGTATCGAAGCATGGACGTTTTTGAGGCGTACGTTCAGGTGACCAACCGACGGCCAGGACAATGGAAATGTTACCGGTTGACGTACAGGGAGCAGGATGCACAGAGGCACTGCTTACGGGGTGTTGAAATCCATCGTACAATGAAGCCGCTCTGCTTTTGTGAATAAAATCTTTTGCTGCCAAAGGATTACAGGAGTTAATGGTGTGCGAATGACTCAATAATGGAACTTTACTATTATAGGGTGTGAACTTTAAGTAATAAAAAGGGCCGAAAACAAATCCTAGTTTAATCCGCGCTTTGTGTTATAATATATTTAATGGTTTGAAAATGTAACACAAGTAAGCTTTAACATTTAATGCTGGGGTTGGTGATGTAAAATTCATTACGTTGCAATTAATAATTTAATCGATGAGGACGATGTGCGTTAAGAACTAACAAAAACTCATTTACCGCGCGCTCAGTAATAATTAATGTGAATAATATTGCTGATAGAATATTGAAAATCATTACAGTGCAAAGAGAAACAAATATGTATGTTAATTGCATTAGATTAGAGGCAAACACAACACGAAATATTAATCTGTTCTCATGGGTATATGCAGTAATTAATTAATTATGACAGGATTAATAATTCTGGATTGCGGATGTGTGGTAAGCATGCATCGCGGATACAATTTATTGATCATTAGTTTAATAATGTTTTAATAATGAATTACGCCATTTTTGTCACAAAGGAAGTTTTTATTTTAAAACCATTTTAATTTGGTTAGTTGGTATTTCCGGGCGGAAAAGTTGATTTTGCGCACAGAACGATAAAAATTGCATTTACCGTAATAATATTGATTAATTCTTCGCTTGTTTGATGTTAATTACTAAGAATACTGCACTAGTATCTACGTTCTTTTTATAGTTTATCTCTAGTTTTCATGATGCCATAAATGTTAATGTATTTTGATGGGTTGATGAAGTAATTAATTAGTGACGTTGCGATTAATAATTTTGTAACGCGAGCGCGAAAGAAGAATCGCGCGGCTCGTGCGAGTTTAAGAAGAACAACGAAAAAACTGCGCGAAGGGGGAACAAACAAGTAAGTAACAAGTTGCTATAGTCACGCCGCGATGCCGTGTGCGTGCAATAACCGACAGCGTGCGACGGCAGGACGACTTTATCCGGAGCGAGATGTTGCTGTAGGTTGCGAGCGTTGCGGGTGCTGCGAGCGGGCGTATGCGCACGTTTGATCGATTTTCCAGCCGCCCCGGCGCGCATGTGCGCCCCGAACAACGCCGAAAAGCCGCGTGCGTCCGGTCGCCCTTTTCGGCGGCCCTCGCGCGTCCAGCAGAAAGCCCCCCCTGTGCGGCCGGCTGACCAGCGTTCCACGCGCGACTTTTTCGTCCCCCATCCGGTTTGGCGCATCGGATGACGCATGCATGCTGCTGTTCGCGCGACGCCACCGCCAGCCGCCACCGCGCTCGGCTTCATTCGGCGCGCGCGGGGGTGACGAGGGTGCGATCAGTTGCGCGAAGCCCCCGAACGTCAGCTGTTGAGAGTAGTTGTTGCGGGCCCGAACCGACCGGCCGACGTGCGCAGCGAGCGAGCGACGTGCTTGCAGAGCAACTTACTTCCGCCGCCTCCACCGACCCGCTGCACGTTGTTCGGTCGTTAGACGCGAAAATCTGAATGAAAATCGCCCGCGAACGAGTCGATTTGATCGTTGTGAAGATGTGACGTGTGGTGAACACCTGTGCCGGCGCCCACTGCAGACGAATTCATCACCGGCGCGAGCACCACGCCAAATAGCGACGAAAGAAAATCGGCGACGATTAAATAGATCCTTCATCGAGAATACCCGCACGCAATTTTAAAATGGGCAACGTGAACTAAGCGCAAGCGGTAAACAAAGGATCTGGGGGTGCACACGGCAAGGCAAACAAGCATAGCCGCACGCAAACAACGCGCTACTTGATTCGCGTTTTTCATTCACAATTTTTCTACAAATAGCAATTGTTTTCATTTGCGTTTCACATTTGTATCGCATTCTGATTTGAGCATTCGATGAATTGCTGGAAATGTTTCATGACGGTTGCAATTAATTCATGCATTTAATTAAAACGGTTGGCTTTTATGTTTCCGAATGCGGTGGCACTTTATCCGCCGACGACATAAACGCGGTTGCGTTTAGATGAATCCAGCAATTGCATAATTGCATCGCATCCGAAGCACAGAAGCACTCCGACAACCGGAAGAGAAAAGAAGAGGAAAACGGCCGCAAGATTTCCATTAAAAAATTGGTCAAACGGTAAGTGATTGCGTTTATTTCGTGACTGCGAATCGTTGCTTTCATGCGCTCGGTGCAAATAAAAAAGTAAGCAATCCTTTCAGCCCACGCCGCAAGTAAACTCATCCTCTCACCAAAATTACCTACGTGCCGTGCAGATAAAAACGCGTTTGATGTCTGATCGTTTTAATTAGAAACCTGGAGATATAATCACGCAAACGTTTTGCGGAATAAAATTCGGTAGAAATTTCCGGGAAACATTAAAACGTCAACAATACGAAAGTAATTAGACTGGCAGCGAACGCAATGAAAACTTAAATACGCCAAGATTCAGCGTACGAAAATACACGCAGGCGAAAATAATTAAAAACCAAAAACGAGTTGCGCCTGTAAGAAGCGACAACTCACGCAGTAGTGCGGAGTGTTTGCTGCTCGTGTTTGTTACCTTTCCGGCACGGAATTTAGATTGGCGGGTTAATGAAGTTGCTTGTGTCTGCATTGAGCCATTCTGCGAAGTAGTTTTATCATTTCGCATCTATATTAATTAAGTGCGCTAAGATGTGAAGCAGCAACATCACGGAAGGCAAAAATGTAGATAATCCGAGCTGGCGAAACACTTGCCGTTGAATGCGGAGGTACCGGATCGTCAATGAATTACTAATGCGCTCGTCTAGCCGAGGGATGGTAGAACGCTGAGAGCTGTTTCCTTGCGAGTACGCGCAACGTTTTCGGCACAACCATCAAGCCTTGTTAACTCGAACGAGAGTACGCGTATGCAGATGCGGTGATTGCTTCAAACACCCTTCAACCATACATGTAGATCCATGCGGATGCAGTCGTGGGGTGGCGAGAAGGGTATGGTGCATGCGGTCACGGGGTTCAAGCCGGCGTCGTTCGCATAATGAGCGCTGCTTGACTTTTCGCGTTTAGCATCGTATTCGTGCACGGCGCGTGCTTGTTACGCGATTGTTTAATGGCCATCGAAGCACTGCCACCACCGATGCGGGCGTGTGATTTCAGTCAGCGAAGAGGAAGAAAAACTGAAATAAGGGTTTTTATCCACTCTCATCGTCATGATGGACCATCCAGGCCTAGAGCCTGCTTGAATAGTATTTGCATCACAAAGTTGCTCCGAGATACAAAAAATGTTACGGACTTTGGGTCACGCGATAAAAAAATCTTCTGCGTTCAAAATTGAGATGAGAACAATTTGCATAATCATGATAAACCTGAATAGGCTTAAATATTCCCGTAATAAACACCTTGTTCTTGAGGTTCGTGTCCTGAAAATTTAGGAATTGTTATAAGATGACTTGAAATGTTTTCAAATTGCAGTAATTTTTGCTTGAAATGTTTTGCTTCAAAGAATATAAGAAAATTAAGATGCAAATTCCACTTTTAGATCGTCCCCTGTCGGAATATAGAAATTGCGACGAACGGATTTATCTCGAACCCTAGCGTTACCAAATCAGGAACATTTCCAACCACCCAGCCTGAGTTGAAAAATATTCGTCCCTGCCGGGTCAAGTTCGGAGCCGGCGTCGCCGCGTAGATAATTTAATTTGGCAGGAAATACTAAAAGTGGGCGACAACACACCAACAACAAGCGACGGCTTTGCCGTGCCGAAAATTCGTTAGATCCCTGCATGGAAATGCCCGCCAAGCCAAAAACATGGCCCGCGTACCCGAGGTGTAGTACTGATGTGGAAAAATGCGCCCGGCAAAATTTACCCCGTAAACAAAGGAATGAATTGGTGTTTTTTTTTGCGGAATGCTGCACGCGCGCAATGAGAATATGTCACCCCGTGCGCACGTACACGTAACTTATTCGCCAAAGCGGAAAATTAGAAAATTCCTCAGCGATGAGGAGAAACTTTCGTGCGCGCGTTGCTTTTTTTTTTAACCGCCGCCATTGTTTTTGTTTCACTCGTTGGCACGAAGATTCCAACGGATTAAAATAATTTCGTGCTGAAAGCAGACTGTAGCAGCATCTCGCACCGGTTATAAACCAATTTGGTGGGAGCACGTCAAAACTGAACAAAGAAAGGATAAAAATAAAACACGCCGGAAATTGAAAAGCGCCGCCACAAAAAGCGAAGAAAGCGAGGCGGGTCTTGTGTTCATCACATGTTTTGTTCTCGCCGTGTAACAGTACGAAATCATCGAGTTGATTTAAAATCAAATTCAATTCTCGTGATTGCGATTGCGTTCGGCAAACACGCAGAAGTTCCTAATGAAGTTAAGCGTCGCGATGAGTCATGAAGGCAGTCGGCAAGTCGGCGAATTTGATTCGTTGATTGTTTGATTTGAACAATTCCAACACCCAGTGCGAACGAAGATGATGGATGGAAAGTAGGTGCGCACAGCATAGCACCATATGCGATTCGACGTTGGGGCTTTTTGTTGCGAAAATATAGAAGTAAACGGCGGTAAACAGCGACGGCGCAAATCGCAAAATCGCCAAATGGCTGAAAGCGGCACCGTGTGGCGCCGGCGAACGCCATGAAAAGCACGAGTGAAACGCGCAAATTCCCCAACATTGCCATTGTTCAAATTTGCTCATACACACTACGTTCGCAGAAATCGCATGATGGCGAAGCCCGCGCAAACATCGAGCGATGCGGTGGTGTGTTTGATTTCGACGTTTCCGCCTCGCGCGCGCGATTCCTTCGTGGTTCTGCGAACGTTGCTCCTGAGCAGAATTTGATAAGAATCTAATTGAAAAGTGTCTGTTGGATTGCTTTAGGTGCTTCGCATTTACATTTTCATTCGGCGGTTTAGCAAACGTTGACACGCTTTTAGACGAGCTCATTTTCCTCGAATCTATTCATAACTTATCAAGAGATATTCAGTTATTTAATTCATCGTATTGACTTGGCTAAACTTCCTTTACTCGAACTTGTACCATGCTTAATTCAAATCGTGTTCTAGTCTCGTATATACGCAGTTATTTATTAAAAATTACAAAAGAATATAGTTACTTGTTAGATGTAATTATTTGCCATGAATGCGGTGAGCCACATTGCTAATGTAATTTTAATTATACAGAAACAAGTGTAGGTTATTAAGTTAAGGTTTAAGCACCGAGCGTAAAGCTGTGAAGCAGCACCTGTTATTTGTGTATGAGTGACTGATTTAAGCACCCGTTAAAGTAATACGATTAGGGAATCTTTCTTTCATAGGTTTTCTACGTTTAGATCTCTAACATGCGCCGATGAAAATTTACTTTTTTTCAGTGAACGTACTGCCGCTTCATTACCCGTCGCTTGTTTTCATGAAAACGTTGCATTACAGCTAGGATTTTGCGCGAAGTTTTCAGTTTTCATACAGTAAAAAATCTGAATTAAAAGTTATCTATGTTTTTTTTTTCATTTAGGGTTTCAGAATATATTTTTAAGTATTTGTTAGTGGTGAGTTTATAGTATATTAAGTATGAAGTTATTAAAAACGCCTTTTTTGTCACGAGATTGATTAAGAGTAAGCGTTTAATCAATCGAGTGTTTAACAACGTTTAGCCACGTGATGCTTACGCTATTTTTTCTACTTCTATCCTATTTCTACATTGCATACAACTGGCAACTACTATAGGCAAGTACGCAAGCTCAAGCTACAGCTCGTGACTAAAGCCTGTGATTAAAATACTTTGGCCACGGCTTTGGTCATCTATACCACTTTTTGTGTCTGAAAACCGTGGAAAACTGTGGAAGTAAAAAAATGATTAATATACCAGTAATATAAATTTATATCTACGTTTATACTCGTACATATAAATATTAATTATTGAAAATTGCATTTGGTCACCCAAGTCGATTGCTCAATTAAGTTAATGCGCGCGTGGTTGCAGAGAAGGGGTATTTCATATTATTATTATTGCAAATATAGATCAATAAAGTAATTAATTTACATTTTACTTCGCACGCATTATTTTTGACTTTAATTTTCTGCTCTTCATTCACAAGTTTAATATTTAAAAACTATATTTGATATATTATTGCACACTTGCTTTGAGAAACACATATTATTACAAACATATGTTATGTTATGTATGGTAATAGATTCTAGTGGTACATCGTGCATTTACGAATATGCGTGTAACACGCTAAACCATCTGATTTGAGCTGCCACGCGATCATATTTAACAAAACTGCAAAATTTAATTTCAAATTTGTTTTAATGGGAACATACGTAATAAGACATGCTGAATGCAATAAATGCGTAATAAAGTACACAACGTATTTTCACTTGAAACACAGTTTAATGAATAAGCACAACGAGGATAATGTTAAGAATCCTTCACATGTTCCGAAGCCGAAGGGCTGGGCTCACATGTTCAAGAACTGATCTTTCTACTTGGGATGGTCAGGGTTCAAACCCCGCTAGCGGCAGAAATTATAATAATGATAATCGTCTACACAACCCTGTCATGTTAAATGGGTAAATGCAGCAACGTAGCTACATACGAGTATGTCAGGCGCCAAGGGAACCAGGATCTAAAGGCCCCAATGTTTTGCGTCGCAAAAAGCAAAATTTCCAATATTTTATAAACCAAGCCCGTAGACGAACTGAATAGATGCATAAATATTAACAGAACAATCATGAAGCGTTTTTTTACATTTTTTTACTTAAATAAACAACACAAAGTTTTATAAAACTTATATAATAATTAATCACCATAAAACTTCATAATGGAGGCATAAATGGTAGTTACAGTCCACATTAGAGCAAAATATTAGAATTGAAGTTTTTATAAAAGAGCAACAAAACCAGCTGGTAGAACGCACTTAACATTAATTTATCTTGGGAAATAAAAAAAAAACATTAAATTACCATTTTGTCATCTCCCTTGCGGACGACCGGGCCCATCCCATCTTTGGTAGTCGTGGCGCATCCGCCATCCCGCACCTTTAACTTTTTTAATAATCCCATCCTGTCTTTATTAAACTCGTCGTTTAGTGCACGACGTTATCGCGCGTCGTTTTGCAAAGCGCGCCTCCGCCTTTTTCGCCCTCTTCCTTTTCATTACGTCTTCATATCGGCGCCGCCGCATTCCACATTCTGAATTTGACTTTTATGGAAATACGGATGCAAATTGCGAAACAGCATAAATATCAGAACACTTTAGAACGTATATTAGAGGCGTTCTACCTCCCCGCTTTAAAATAATATTCCGCGGCTTCACTTAACGACAATGAAATACAGCGGGAATATGAAGTTTATAGAAACTCGTAGTTTCGAAGAAAACTTAATGGAATCACCTGAATGCATAAATGAATATCATCGGGTTTATGAACAACCAAAAAACGACCAACTTAGTTTGAAACTTTGTTCTGGGCATTCTAATAAATTCCATCTTCGTGTGAGTCATTTTTATTCATCATTCAGACAGATGAAATGTTAGAGAAATGCTCTTTTATTTTTCAAATGTTAATTTGTACGTGTGCGTCCTGCGGTACGTCGAGCCGAGTGACGAAACTCTTTCGTTGCAAATTTTTTATTGCGTGTTTTTTCTTGCATTATTCATTGCAAATCGCGTTGCGTTTCCGGCGCGAACACTCGCGGCCGGCGGTAATGTGCAGTTTCCCCAAGCGACTAATTTATTAATCTTGATGTTCATTCATGTCAGAGTTTAGAGACTGCGGCATGAGTTTTTTTTTTCCCCGGCGCGCTTTTTGTCAGTAATTCAATTTTTGTTTTGCGCTGGCCACCAGCAACGCTGCACGCCTCTAATAGTTTTACTCTTTGTTTTATCTATGATTATACAAGCGAGGATGCAACAGGGAACGCGCAATCTCTGGGGTGCTTATATTAAATTCTTTCCGCACGTGTTGTTTAACGCAAACGCAAAAGCAAAATTTAAATTTTGTTGCGGGCTAGGCAGATATAAATAAAAGTGGGGCACAAACGTTACCACACGGCAAAGTTAAAACGTCTGTCTAACGCCACTCCAAACGGAACCAGAAACGACCGCCACCACATACGAGACACTAAAAAGTCCGGAGAGTGCCATATGTTGTGCATCCTCAGCCTGGTGTCTCAACTCCCAACTGCCTGACATCCAAACGCTTCGGAGCCTTCAGGGCTTCGTTTCTAGTTCTGTGTCCAATGTCCTTATGCGGCACGTTACGTGTCATCTTCGCCTCGCGCTCCCCGCCATTTGTAACCGTCACCGAACGCGAAATTCACATTTCGATGCAACTGCAATTGTTTTTGTTGCGCTGGCTCGTCTCGCCAACGGCATTCGGCGGTTTAAACATTCATACATAATCAAAAAGTCAAAATGTCCCCGCCGCCATGTAACATTCATTACCTACTATTTTATTCGAAACTCGTTGCATCCTGACAGTTCTATTACGCCCTCGTGTGCGTATTTACATTTTGTTCGGCGTGAGTGTAATTGAAACTCGAATAAAATGCAAATGAATCGGGCGGGGGCGCACTGCAGCGACGATAATGGCGGACGCCCGCCTGGCCAAATTGCAAATTCAAGGAACCGCCAAACATAACGGCCATAACTGCCAAACTTAACGACAGTCCTTGCCCAATAACAATAACAGTGTGCACATTAGACATCGAACGTACGACATTGTGTGCGCAGCGCCAGGACGACCAGGATAACAAAACCTTACAATCATACCATTTGGCCAGCGCTACCGTTAGCTCATTCTCATTCGCGTGCTTTTTTTTTCTTCTCATTTCTCTCAACGACCGATAGTTACTAACTCAACTCGCTGCGCCCGTGGAGGCGGCCGGCTGCAGGTGGACGAGATGAACGCGAAACGAGCGCGGCGGGAAAGCACCTTTTATATTTCAGCGCAGCCGCATCATTTTCCGGACCATAAACCTCGGCGGACGAACGTGAATTAATTCCGATGCTGATCCGCGCCGGCATTCATCGCGGCGCGGCGCCGCCCTTGCGGATTGAAATATGCTCGTGTTATTCGCAACGCACGTCGATGAGGCGGCGGAGGCGGCAATGTTCGGTGGACGGCGGCTGTTTACATTGAAAACAAGCGGCGGCTTGACTCTGCCTTTGTCCGGAACGCAGGGAACAATAAGCCTGAAATGTTCAAATGCTGACATACTCAAATGTAAAGTTGACTTACTTTGTTGAATAACGATTGATTGATCAGAAGTGGCGGAAATCTCATGGAAAGGACAAAACCGGTGTCAATGACCTGCGAGTTGGTGGAGTACGGGTGTGATATTAATGTTACAATGTTATTTTACCAACGGCTGCTTAATTAAGCAACATTCGCATTGTTTGGACAGAAACTGTGACATACATAATTAACTCTAATAAAGTTTGGAATACATTCAGTTTAGGTTGGTTTTGCATTCGGTCTGATTTTATGGCGTTGAGAATAAAATATAAAATAGGACTTTTAAATATGCAGGAAGTATAAATCTAATGATAAAAAATTTTACAAAACATTTTTTTATAATAGAAAACTTTAACTTTATCTTAATCCGATGTTAATAGATAGATGTTTGATGATTTTTTATTAACAACCAAAAAACAAAGATGAAGAAAAATGTTGTGTGCCATTTGTGATCTTAAAATAGCATATTGGGTATGAAGAGATATAGAAAGCGTAAAAATGATGACTTCTGGGCGCGCGTACTCAGAAGGCTATTTCTGCTCACGTTGCACATAACAACCGGCGATTATCACCTACCTACGACGTGAACTCGTAATTTTATATAACGAGGTCAATTGATATACTTGAAGACGTAAAACAAGCAAATTCCTTATATTGTCCTAAAATCGCTTTTGAAATTATATTATATATAAAAATAGTTTAATTTTGATTTATTTTTAAAGCCAGCATTTAAGCCACCTTTAAACTTCAATGCTCAGAAGCGTATCATGCAGTATGATATTGATAAATCTATCGAATTCAATGAGGATGTCAGGCGGACGAAAGAAAAACCTAAGTGAAGATTAATTACCCGTCGCTCGCGAAGAAAGAACCTCGCCGAAAAACGCTCGGACATCGAAACATGAAAACAAATTACGAAATAAACGTCGGAAAAATCAGTCGCGCGAAGCGAGAGCGCTAAGTGAAAATAGATGAAATAAAAATGTATAAAACGAATTGGTTTAAGTGGTTTGTTCGGTGCTCACAGTGCGAACGCCATACAACACACCAACAAAGTGTTTTCAACTCGAATCGAACTTAAACTGCAAATAAAAATTGCAAAACGACGAAAAAAATCCAAGGCGGAACTATCTGAAAGTGTCAAGTTGCAAGCATTTTCGCACTTTCAAACTTGGACTTTATTACGACATCAAGTGTTGATGCCTTCGCAAACATTTCACTCGGCAATGCAAACACTCGGTGCAAAAGATGCGAAGCTGCATCTAGCATCCCTTACTACGGCGAAAAACAAGCAACGACTGCGGGAAATAACGAGCAAGGAAAGATATAAGAAGGCAAAACAAATGAATCGTCAGCGTACTGCTATTGCTACCCATTGCTATACTGTTGTTAGTGGATAGTAAATCCGACGCAAATTCCATTAACGTCCAACACGTCCGCCGCTAAAACCCGCCATTCTTCCAGCACCTTTCTCGGTGCTTTTCAGAGCCAACTGAGCGAAGCGGATTCGCAAACCTGCATTCATCTCTGCGCTGGGGTTTCTAATTTCTCGTCAAGTGCATTCCGCCTTCGTTTGCATTTGCAACTGACTGCAAAACGGTACACTGAAGCATGCTCGTGAATAATGAAAGGCGCAACGTGATCACCGCAGTTACCTTAGAACAGCATCGCAGCTTTTTGAGCACTAATTCTTTACTATAAATAATTTACACGCGGAGGAACTATTGATTATTTATTTTTG
The DNA here is from genome assembly GCF_025399875.1 of Dalotia coriaria. Lineage (NCBI taxonomy): Eukaryota > Metazoa > Arthropoda > Insecta > Coleoptera > Staphylinidae > Dalotia > Dalotia coriaria. The sequence goes on along the minus strand of NW_027045443.1, from coordinate 5,555,517 downwards.
TACTTTACAATACATTTAGACAAGTTTGTAATTGGTTTCAGGTTTAAGAAGATGAGTGCGTCCAGCGGTGGCAGCAGTAAAAGCAGTAAGCGATACATGGCGATGAGGAACAAACAGCGTGCCAATATGTCGTTCTTCATTGTGGTTATGTTTTTCGCCGTCTTCGGTATTATCGTATTCACCGAGATCTTCCTAATCGACGAGCGAGGCCGCGGCGGAGGAGTTCTGGTCCGCCACGGCTCCCTTACCTACCACCATCGCCAGCAGGATCGTGGAGAGTACGACGATGTTATGCAGGTAACAATTCGATCCTACCATGGTTTCCAATTACGCAGATCCAACAATACACGGTTTGACATTTCACCAAAAATTTCACTAGACGTCATCGAATTTGGAAGAATATCATGATATGTTTTTTAGTAGAAGGCAAAGAAATTGGTGATTGAGAAAGGGGGGTTGCCACGGTCGGGTCCGTGCCTCCATCCTAGGAAGATGATCAGGGGCAGGAAGCCGATGTGGAACGACATCTTGATATAATGTAGCACCTTGCGGAGGCCGTCGGCGGCTTCCTGCGAGATGGGCATGAGGCAGCGGCCACTCTCTAAGGCCTCTTCCTCCTCGAGTTCTCGCTGCTCCATCATCTGCATGTTCTTCTCCTCGTCGGTCATCATGAACCGCATAAGGGACGCGGGCTCGCCCAGTAATGAATATGCCATTGCAATTATATCGGATGATCTGTTCACAAATTGAAAACGATAAATAATCAGTTAAAATTCTCACAATATTTGCTTAAGGTTGATAGTAAGTGAGCCAAATTTTAATGCGTGATGTGATTGTGTGTGAGAACAAATTTGAACTGAGGAAATATCGGAAAACATCAACGACGTCAATTCGGTCTGATTTTGTTTTTGTTGAAACAAAACGTCGCAGCCGACTTGGATAATATGCAGTTGAAACAACATTTGTTTGTAAACAAGGGCAAGGCCGCCTCGGAGTTACGAATGTGTTTGAAACATTAGTGGCATTCGACAGTGAATAATTGAAAACGGAACGCATTAAAGCGACCGGCAAACAGCCACCCTTTATGTCACGTAATCGAAGAAGGGCCATCGACAATCGAGCTTTAATCGGCTCGTTTACTTTCGCCACATCCGCGCACCGAGCACGCAAAACAGACCCCCGGCCGCGCTAATAGCAGATAGTTTCAATCGCAAACAGACGATTAACGGCAAACAGATAATCATTAAATCGATCCGCGAACAAGTGGAGAACAAATTATGTCGCAGACCACCTGGCGCACTGCGCCGTTGGCCCATTCGAGCAGGCGTTGCAATTTATTATTGAGCGATTACTTTTGATGCAGTCATGCACGATAATTTTCCTGCTAATAAATTCAGTGTTTGCCATGTTGGCATCAATATCGTTCCAATTCAAGCAAGTAGTGTCAAAGCGTCAAATATTCATGCATGTTTTATCAGACACGAATACCACTTGGAAGAAAAATTGCTTGCATGCTGCTTATAACAAGAAACGTGGATACAGGTTAAATTGTTTGACTTTATACTTATGCAAAGGTCTTTCTGGATATCATAGATCTTTTTGTATTTATTCTGAACCTATAATAAAGCAATTATATTGAGCTAAATACGGACGTAATCCAAGAAAATTAAAAAAAAAGAAAGAAAGAGAAAAATAATCGGAGGTAAAAATATTATCTGTCATTTACAAAACTGAATAATGACGTCAATACCGTTTGTAAACATCATATCCATCATTTAATTTAAAAGAAGACAAGCATGTCTACAATTTAACAATTCTGCTTCGATCGAACTTTATATTTTAACGATATTATATATTCTGGTATCTGGTAAGAGAGCAGTTATTGGCCCTCTAACTGGTGACCAAACTTCGAATATAGATACAATAGATAGGTATCCCACAAAGTTAGTATTAACTTATACCGGTGGTCGGAAGGACTTTGAAGTTTGGGCCAACTTGCTGCAAATATCTTATACCTTATATGAAATAGCAGTTATTTAGCTTATGTCGGAATCAATAATACAGAGATTCTCTTTGTTTCGGTTTTATTTGGTTTACGTCATCAAATATTAAATTTATTTCCATTTTAATTTGTTCTTGTATTGTGACATGTTATTACATTTTGTTGTGACAAGTTATATTAACATCTTCGTCTTTTTCAAATAACAATAGTAAATGTCATAATCATAATATTATAAAGTAGTTTCTTCCTATAGTCTGGATACTATATTAAAAAATTTAATTTAAAAAATAACAAAATATTCCGCGTTGAAAATTGCGCAGCAAATTTGAAGTCTACTATGATAAAAATACGCATCGGAGTCAATAGGATATAGGAATAGGAAATATGCATCAAATCCCAAGTAATAACATAATATACATTTCCTAGGTACTTTTCAATAAAAATTCTATAAGCGTTGGTATCTGGCAAATATGTAGATCGTTGTACTCATGAATTATTTTGCTAAAGTCAACAATAGATATTTTCCTTTTCTCATTTTCATCGGGAAATTCTAGCCTCACAATCATAGTATAACAAATATAACATGAGCCAGTATTGAAATTAAAATCGAAAACCTTTAGATTTTATCTTTTATTTTCATCATGCTTCATGAATTCTTCATACTTCTTACAAATATTTAAATCAAATGATCTGTTTGTACAGTGTAATGGAAACCAGGATTTTTCCCTATCCATAGAAACTAATTAATTACTGAAAACTTATTTTATGCAATTAATGCAAATTCAAAAAAGTTTAAATGGATTAATGTACTCGTAAAATATGAAAAAGTTGCATAACCTTTTATCTATCTAAAAAAAATTCTATTAATATAAATTTTCATAGTTATATTAAATAATTAATACTGAATAACCACGATACATTTTTTATATCAACCGAAACAAGAATAAGGCGGGTTTATATTCCCCTGTTCATACAAATCATAAATAAATAATACATATCATGTATGATATGTAATCACAAAAAGTGTGATTGCATTATTAACACAATATTCAGTTACAATCGGAAATCGATCAACGCTAATCTGTCATAATCAATGATTAAACTACATACCAACATGAATATAAAGTCATGTGCATGGCTTTATGGCTGGGGTCATTCGGTGGGAACGTAATTGCCTGATAGCCCGACATTCATGTGGAGGTCATGCTGGGTTTGACGCGTTGACTCTTCGGCTTCGGATGAATACGGTTGATTCGGTCGAGGTTTTACCGTTTTCGATTCGATTTTTACAACCGCGCGCCGATTCGTTTTCCACATTCGCCGCGCGCAATTCCCCACTGCAGCACTCGATATTCTATTTGACTATTCCATCTCGCTATTCAATATTCGCGCGGCATTTCAGCAATAAGATCGAGTATCGTTGACCCACCTACACGTACCACTCGAGCGCAGCGGCGGGTTGCTTTCGATACCTTCGCAAACCTTCGCCAAAACCCGCCACGTCGATCCACTTCATCCATTATTAAGCTTCGCCAAGTGGAATAAAATGGCCGAAATCGATGTGGATTTATTGCTTCGATTACCTCCCCCAACACTTGGACTCACCTTCGCCCGGGGCGATGCAGGCGCGGCAAATTCGGCAATCTTTTATCTTTCATCTCATATTTTTGTGATGATTCGACGGTATTCATTGTTCCAATATTCGTCTCTGGCTGGTACTCAACGATGCTTTGTGATATTTATTCCCTTTGACGTCGATGTTTGCAAAATAAATGCCATTGTGACGCATTATTGGGTTCATTGGCGCAGCGGGCGGAAAGTTTGACAAAGTTCCGCGAGTCTGAGCCACTTGAAAGTGGCAGGCATATAAAAATGACTATAAAATATAGATAAATCGAGGGATGCCTCCGCAGTTATCTGCCATCTTGCATGCTCCAAGGAGCACAGCAGCGCACCCATGTTTCTACATGTTCAAGTGACTTCATATTTCATCGGCATTCTTTCGGCGCTTCTTCTCGTTGTATTGACACGGAGCCGAGGCTTTCCAGCTGGTGGTCGAGGAGCTCTGAAAGTTTTCACATTTCGATATGAAAGATGCGCGCCTGGAGACGGTGCAAACTTTAAAAACTTCGTCGAGTCGCCCCATACGTTCCTACTTAGCTGGGGCGAGTTCATTTCACTTCTACAATGCCGAATGTTGAACGTTCGAAGAAGTTGAATGCAAAGTAAACTAATAACGGAGCACAGATGGCGGAAAAGTTCGGAGGTAATAAGTAATCTGGAGAGCAAGTATTCATATCTAACTTGTGCTAAACTAAACAACGATCAAGAATCGTTTTCCAATAGACGTCGGGATTGCAAGTAGTACCTAACTCCAGTTTGTCGGGAACAATACGGAAGCATTGTACGCCAGTCTATGAGTCTTCAAAGTTTGATTAAATTTCTTTTTACAACAAACAATCCAAACACTTTATATGTTGCCGAATATAACTTATAATGGGTTTCAACTAAGTACACTGCAACATTTCTTTATTCTCCACATAATTGAATTAAGATTCCGTTGATTTTGAAGTATATACAGATTCTGTAACTAAATTGTAAACAAATTTAAGCGGCGGTTATTTCCGTTGTTTCAGAGTGATGATTACATATCGATAAGAATGAACAACAACGAGCGCACCCTTCGAGAGGACACAATCGGCGCGGTGCTTTTAGGCCGCCGACCAGCACCACTCCATGCACGCCCCGACACCACCGTGAATGAGCGCGAGGTGCTCACCGAGGGCCAACTACCCCCGTTCTCCAATAACAGCATACCCATGGATGGTACTTGGCAGACTGTCAACGGCACTAGGTGATCACATAACTCCTCCGCTCCTCGATGCCAAATGACTTCAATTTACCCTTTTGCCCCGCCCGCCACACACCCGGCGCCGCCAGCCAACAAGCACACTAATCGAAGCAACGCCAACCTCCCGCTAGCTCTAATTACATCCATTCATTCCGCTTTAATTATTAATGAAAATTGCTGCGATTACATTGCCTGCTCGTGTTCGCATCCTAATGCCTTGGCATCCGCCCACAGGTACAAGTTCTACGTGTTCTCGGCGTTCTTCGACAATCGTAAGGGCCAACGAGCCATCCGCGTCATCGGGGCGACTAAGATGCGAGGACCCGAGAGAGTGTGGTGCCGATTGTGGTACAAATTCGGCGAGAATAATGGCACCACATTTACCAGCAAGACGGTGGTGGCTAAAATTAAAGTAACTCCATCAGCACATCGGAATACCGTCAATTAATTATGTTTTACTTCTAGATTATCCGGGAGAATTGGAACCTCAAGTATAGTGCATGTTTTGTGATGTGTCCAATGCAGCGGAACCAGTCAGTTCCCAATTATGTGTCCATCGTGTCCAAAGTGAAGTTCCCGCCATCCAACACGCTCATCGTGGTAAATAATTTCAACGAATCGTTTGCGTCGCCCAACGACAGAAATCGGCAGAAGAAATTCGCCATTTGTGTGAAACCGCTGCATTTCGACTATAACCGAGTGAGTATCACATCTGTTTAACGCTATCGCTGCAGAATCCTAAGCGTCATATTTTATCACGCCATCGCACATTAATTACGTCGAGTCGCTGTCGACCTAATTAATAAAGTTGCCGCAAGTTTCCAAACAGCCGCTCGGTATGTTCGCAGGCGCTGCAAATATTGGAATTCATCGAACTGAATCGCATCATGGGTGTAGAGCACTTCACCTTCTATAATCACACCGTGGGAAAGCAGGTCGGTTGCATTCTGAACGACTACGTCAAGAAAGGATTAGTCAGCCTGCTGCCATGGCAGTTAAATATGGTCTCACAGAAGGAGATTCGTACAGAGGGATTGTTTGCCGCACTCAATGACTGTCTTTACCGCAGCATGTACAAGTACACACACGTTCTGCTCATCGATTTGGACGAGTACATCATTCCTCGGCACAATGACACGTTGCCACAGCTAGTCGAGTGAGTTTTTCATTAAGCTACGATTAATAACTAGTGCAGTTATTACTTACTTCGTTCTTTTGTAGTTATCTATCGACTAGAATCAACACACGCTCCACCGGCTCGTTCTCGTTCCAAAACGCTTTCTTTTACCTGCAATGGGGCGATGGCGACTTTGTTTATGAAAGCCACGACTCAGTGGCGGCCGGTTTGGTCACCTTGAAGAAAGTGCGTCGGAAAACAAAGCTGCATCCTCACAAACAGCGTTCGAAGTATATTTGCTTGCCGGAACAGGTCGTGGAGGCGGGCAATCACTTCGTCTGGGAGTACATCCCCGGCCATGGCACATTCAATGTGCCTGCGGACTCGGCCATCTTGCATCACTATCGCATATGTGAGTTCGGCGGCGACGACTGCATCAATACGGCGAGCACCATCGACAACACCGCCTACCGATATAAAGATCAGCTCATCGCCAACGTGAAGGCGAAATTCCAAGGGTACAAGGTGCCATGCCAGTTGCCCGAATTGCCACCGCCGCCAGAGCGTGGGTTCGAAAAACTGCTCAAAATCTTCAAGAGCGACGCGTTCAAGAGCAGATAATGAACGAGGCGCGCAAGCCTGGCCTCCTCTTCGGCTTGAACTATATCAGAAACAAGTCTATGCTTTAAGTATTATTCTATCAAAGTTTAAATCAAAATGGCGACGAATCTCCAAAATGTACACTCATTTAATAATTCAATTGTGATAAACGCTTAGTTACTCATTTTTCCCTTTCACTTGATTTCTCATTTAGTTTTGCTTCAGATTGGGAAAAATTGAAGAAGTATAAATCTATGACGTTACACTGCATTCAGATGAGTAAAGTTCGCCACAAATCTATGCTAATTTTGTAAATAATCATTTGTACTAGTATCTACTGGACCTATTTAACTATTAAGTAATAATTAAGGAATACTATACTAATAAAAAGACCAAATTTGCGCAATGTAATGCCAAAAGAAGTTAAACGAGGTTTTAAAGCAAAAACGAAAGAAACAAACACTGTTGAAAGTCTTTTCATATTGAGCAATCTGAGTATGTAAGTGCTACCAACCAGTATTTAAAGTTAAAGCTCAGTTTACTAGTGCTAAAATACACATATTCAATATCTAAGTAAAAAGTAAATGATCGCAACTAAAATTTCTAACAAATAAAACGAAACACCGATAATCATAGGAAACACACACATCTAAAGACATATTCATTTGCATAATGACTAACCCAACCAGAGAGTACTTTATAAAGTTTTGTTTAAACATAGTGAATAGTATTGTACATTGCTAGATTTCTATGTTCTGTTAGAAAAGAGTGGTAGGACGCGTATTACATAACAAACCGATTAGAATAGGCTAGTTACAAAGAGGATATTTAACTAAACGAGTAAACGGAAAAGGAAAAAGAAATTACAATGACAATATTATATCAAATCTAACACTTTCTTTATCGTCGGACGTTTCAAGAGTTTCTATTGACATTTTCTACCATCACCAATTGCAGCATCGGTTAGCAGTTATTTTCTTGTAGCTTTTGTATGGATAGTTTACAAATAGCAATCCGAAACTAACATTCTCAATTAAATGATTTGTGATCTTCAAACTTTCAAACATACTGCTGATAGCTATAAACTGTGAAATGTATACTACTTTCGTTGTGATTCTTGTTGTTTCTTACTTTCTTACTACCTAGAAAGAAAACTAAAATAATTAGGTAAGCGAATGACGACAAATTTATTGAATGTAAGTCTATTTATCAAGGGATTAAATAAAATGAATTTTTATCTAAAACATTAACGAATCGATAGTTAACGATCGATTACTCGCCCATATTTCTAGAAAAGTGTTGTGAATGAACCAATCCATTAAACCTGTATTAGATTTTTGTTCTAAATTGGATTCGCATTTTTATAAGTCAAGACGTGGGAGCAGAGGAATGGATCAAGAAATGAAATAACTGACTAGGAACGACATTTCTTTGATACTTCAAAGTAAAACATACAAAATTTTATCCATAATTAATTCCTTTTGGTTAAATTTTGTTTTTGTACCATTTGTGTTATTTATTTAATGTTAGTACTTTGTTGCACTACAAATCATATCAACTTGTCTTGTAATTTGACCCAAATTCTTTCAAAACACAATTTTCTCTCCGGAAAATTAAGTTTTGGTGCTCCTTTTGTACACATACTTCTAATTCCTTTAATTTGTATTATTTGTAATCATAAAATCAAAATATCCTAACAGCAAAACAAATTGTGTTCTTCCAAGGATTGGTGAATTAAAGGTAGTCCTAAAAAATATAAAATTCATCTACTCCATTTTATTGTTTGTTGTACAGTAACTTACAATTAAACATTTCCTTCATTTCAAACTAGAGACTCATAAACTTTTTAAAATTTAACTAATCTTAACATGTTTATATTCGCTAATGTATGTAATCATAAAGTAGATACGAGAATCAATCAGATGCATCGCTGCACGAAACAGAAGAGTTAACTATCAACCGTGGTGTTCAAGAATACACAATTCACGACACAATGGAAATGTGTACGCATCGTATATATAAACCTCTCAGAATACTAAAACGTTATGCATGGAAATAAAATGTATACTGTCATTTCTAAAGGAGTTAACGAAATACTGAATGCATGATACTGTCACCGTTCCCCAGTCGCGCTCTTAGCCCTAGCTTAAAATATGCTTACTCTTATTTATATGTAACAAATTTTGGAAAAAATAGCTCTTTGAACGTTGAAAGTAAGGACTTGAATGATACAACGCGATAAAGAGAGCTGCCGCGGCAAGCTAGTCCTCTAGCGTGACGTTCTTGAAGAGGTAGGACATTGATTCCTTGTTGTGGATACGGCGGATTGCCTCCGAGAGCAGAATCGAGATGTCCACTGTTTTTATTTTGTGACATTGCATCTTCTGGAGCTCGTGCGGAATCGTGTTTGTCACAACCACCTGTAACCACCACGTCAACTCTCATAACATACACACACACACACACACATCTCGGAATTTCGTACAAAAAAAAAACAGAACGACGACAGAACTTGGAACAACTTGGGAGCGGAGACTAGGTACTATGTAATTGTGTATATGGAATATTAATTTACAGCGTACATACCAATTAAGACAATTTATAGCGCTGCGCAAAGAGAAGGCAGAATATGACACTAGATAAATATGACTCACCTCATCAATTGGCGAGTCTTCAATCAAACGCGGCGCGTCCGATGATAAGAGTCCGTGTGTGGCGAGTACGTAAATCTTGTATGCGCCCCGCTCCTTGAGCACCTCTGCCGCCGCCACAAAAGACTGTACATCATCGATTAGGTCGTCCACCATGATAGCGATGCGTCCACCGACATCACCTACAACATTGATTGGAGGCTTCTCCTTGGCGGGATGCGCAGGTACGCCGACGCCAGCGTCCATCGTACGTGAGCGCGGAAGCGTTGGCGGCGAATAACGCCCATCCACCTCATCTGATTCCGCTCCCTTTTGTTCGCCGTGAATCACGGCAATGCCGAGACGAAGACGCTCCGCGTATGAGGTGGCCTTGTTCGCCGAGCCGGGGTTGCGTGCCACAATTATTGAATTGCGATAATCCGGAATCTATAATTAGAAGCGCGTGTCGAATTCGCGTGCGATATGCAATATCTCTTTGGCGGACTTACACACTCCTGAATGTACTGTAACAGGAACGGGCTGGCTCGCAGATTGTCCACGGGACACTCAAAGAAGCCTTGAATTTCCTTCTGATGCAGATCCATGGTGATAATGTGTGTCAAGCCTGAATTGCACATCATCTTCGCGAGAAGCTTGGAGACAATGCAGCCACGTTTACGCATCTTACATTGTTTGCTGTATGGAAGATAAGGAATAACTGCAACAATAGACTTGGCTGAGGAAGTCTTGCATGCATAGGCCATAATCAGTAGTTCCATAATGTTATTATTGCAGTCCCTGGAAACATTGGCATAAAATAATGCACATATTGTTGGAAAAAACACTTTGTTTCATACTTGGTGCCAGTTTGAATGATGTAAATATCCTTGCCTCTGACTGAATCCCCAATCTCCACCATAGTCTCCCTGTTGGTCTTGTGGTAGACAGCACAGCCGCCCGACTTGACGCCCAGTCGGTTGCCGATGAGGTCCGCCAGCTCCGGGTGCGAATTACCGCTGAGCAGCACGATGTCGGAGGTGATCGGCACGTCCATGTCGCGTTGTGCAGAAGGTATGCGGAAGCCTCCCAATCTGGAAACAGAAACGAAACGCACGGAAATCAGCGTGATAACCTGCTCGGCGCGGCAGGTCGCTGCGGGCCAGACGAGCACCTGGCCTTCTTGGTGAACATTAGTGCTGATTAGATGTGGCTGAGAACTGAAGTGTCGTTGTTGGCGTGGGAGCACTTTGCGAGCGATCGTGCGGGGCGACGCGAACGTGATTGAACGAATTCAGCTGGCTCCGGTCTTGGAGGTGCGGTGCGGTGCGGCTGAACTCGCATGTGATTCGAATACGATTGGCTGCAACTTCGCAGGGTTTTATAGGTAGCACATCGGACACCACAATGTAAGCGAGGAAATTTGAAGAATTGTTTGTTTCTTTCGGATGATCAGGCGTCGTTCGACACTCGCACACACTGATTGCATCGAATCATGCGCGGTACTTGTCGAGTGCTGACTAGCAAGAAATTAAGTTGGGTTATACAAACAATTTGAAATTTAAATGTTTCAAACACTAGAAGCGGATCGTTTCTCTATCTTTTATGTTATCTGTTATGTTACGTTTCTTGTTACGATAAAGGCGGCAATTATATTTAGAAATAAATACACGTTTTCGCAGTATTTAGATTTACATAGACAATATGCCTTGTTTGCAAGTTTTATTCGTTGGATTGCATAGGTATATTCGTTTCTAATAAAAACTGCCCTTATCTATATGTACTCATTACGTCTAAACAATGTTCAACCAAGGAGTTGTAGAATTGTTCTGAACATCAGCGGAGTCAATTTCAAGACGAATTATGCTTGCAATCCAATGGCGTGCGCACATACATTAGACCCCAACTTAATTAGGATCAAATGGTTAATATCTTGCGTCGCCAAAGAAAACTCTTCAAGTTTAGAATCTAGACCATTAGTTGAATTGAAAGGCATTAGAATGCACCCGAGGCTGCTTTAAATTTCAAATAGTATAGAAATATATATTGCATTACATGGAAATACATATATATTAACAGTATGATATGAATTTGAGTGAAAACAAGGCATTCATGAAATTAAATTACATGCATTTTCGTCCATTGGTGCTAGCGTCAAATTGCAAAATAATAAACACATATTTTAACGCTGTACCCAATATCTAAAACAAACCATCGCCATTATAACATTTGTTCATCATGCAATTGTGCCGTGTTACCAGAAATAATGTCGAGTATTCAATATTTAAAATTCCCGCAGCACTCGTGGACACCTTCGAGACCAACAATTGAAAAGAATATAACGAAATCTAAACATAAACAGACCAAATAGTATAATCATAGTACACTCTCACCATGAAACCTACACAATCATCGACGTTTTTGTAAATCTTTGTAATGAAATGCATCAAGGGACATTCCCGACCTCCGTTCACATTTAATTCATGTGCTGAGATAATTATAAATCCAATATCTACAACTTGCCAATAGGAATCGACACGTAAAGTGTATATCATTAAAACTATTACCTAGTATTTCAACAAGAATCCAGTACTCTGTAAAATAATGCTCTCTGGGGTAAAGGCCCAGCTGTCCACGAAATCTCAACAAATCCAAGATGATTATGTAAGTCAACAAGATAATACCGTGCATGGTAAGATTCACTAGGAGCAGATACTCATTACTGTAGATGGAGTGCAACTTTTTGATCACTTTCGTAAGCCGAAAGTGCATCTTGAACATCTTGTGCAGCTCACAAATGCAATCTTGCCGGTGATTCCAACTCTCATTGACCGACTGCTGCATCTTGATCGCCAATCGCTCACGGATGAGATTGAAATAATGATTGAGGTCGTCGAATAACTGTGCGCCCTGGAATTTCATGAAGCTCATGTATGTGACATAGCAGTGGATAATCAACCCCGGCAGGTGAGCACACCAGAGTACGCATATATTGTTCTTGGGGTCACTGTAGGCGTCCAATACAATCATAATTGGTGTTGTTAGTAAAGCCACAAACAACGATGCAGCCAGAACAAGTTTCGCCAAGATTGTATGACCCGGATGGATCCTAGGAGGCCAGTTTTTCTGAATGTTGGCCAACTCGTCGTGTACTTCAGCGATGAGTTCCCTTTTTCGCACAAGCAAAACAAGAATGTACGCGGCCAGTATAAGTCTGCTGCAGTATTGTATCCAGAACCCTGAGCGCGTGAGTGCGTTTTGTCTAAAAACTTCACTTGTTAAATCAGGCGAACTTATTGAAAAAAAAAATGTTTATTACGGGAAATTGACTTTCAGCAGATCTGAATTTGCGACCAACAAGGCGAAGGTCACAAGTAGTGCAGCTATGAAGAGTCTGTAGGAGGTGAACGTTTGTCGCACAAGGAGGCTTTTACTGGAGACATTCGGGTACACTCCCAATACCAAGAGCATACAGGTGAGCGGCGCTTTTATATCAATGTAGTTTACAAATTTCGAACGCATGTTTCAAATCACAATCGACGCCTCAAGTTACAAATATTCAAATCATTCGATAAGCAACTGTGCGAATTTGTAAGGAGTGATATGTTAGCCACGCGTCGAATGAATCGAATGTACATTTGAACTGTAAATAAATAAACACGTGATGCCAATCACGTCGATGATACATTATTAAAAACTGACATTTGGTTTTTGGAGAAGAAAAAACCAACATTAAACGGAACATTATTATGTATTGACCAAATGGCCCGCAATTAGTGCTCACATTTCATAGGAAAAAAAGGTAGTTAATGGTCAAACCATTTATTTGATTAAATGATAGTACGTATAAAATCACCAACACCATTATTGATATATGCAGTCATGACATTTCCCTTACCGGCGGATTGTAGTTACATATTTACAGTTTGGAAAGCACCATGGTCGGATTATCATCAACATCAACGAAAACATCAATGTGTAGGTCGTCCTTGGTGTCTTCATCGCACGCATAATCGTCGAATTCCCGGATGCCGTACTGCATGAGAAGTTCCTGGTCAATAAAGAAGTTCCCCGTGCATGATGTGGGATCTTGAGACAGAACAATGTATGCCGCGTCCGCCATTATCTCCGGTTTGCGCGAATGTTTTGCGCCTTCACCACCAGTAAGCATATCGGATGCTGCTGTATGGATAACTACACAGCCCAGCGAAGAAGAGGAAATAAAGTATGAAGAATATTGAAGTTTAAATTAAAATTATTTACTTGTGCGTGGCCATAGCGCGTTGACAGCAATGCCGAATTCTTTGAACTCCTCGGCCATTCCAAGCACGCACATGGACATCCCATACTTCGAGATGGTGTATGCCACAAAAGGCTTAAACCAATGTGCAGACATATTCAAAGGCGGTGAGAGCATAAGGACGTGTGCGCGTTTTGATTTCTTCAGATGTGGCAGACATTCTTTTGTTCTAATAACCACAACTACCATGAACTATGATAATACAATTAATGGTGAGTACTTACACCAAAAATGTGCCTCTGACATTGACGCTGTGCATTAGGTCGTACTTCTTCATGGAAGTCTCCTCTGTGGCGCTTAGCGAAATAGCTGATGCATTATTGATTAGAATGTCTATTCCACCAAATGTTTCAACGGCTTTCTGAACGGCTGCTCGTACCTGTTCCTCGTTGCGGACGTCAACGATGCAAGGTAGGCATTTACCGCCCGCTGCTTCAACTGTAAAACAAATGACACAGAAAAAATCAAAATACATCAAATATTAATATTATGAAGATGAGGTTTACTTTCGGCAGCTGCTGTGTAAATAGTGCCTTCGAGTTTTGGATGTGGTTCAGCTGTCTTGGCCGCAATCACAATGTTGGCTCCATCTCTAGCTGCCTTCAACGCGATGGCTTTGCCAATACCGCGAGAACCTCCGGTGATGAATATTGTCAGACCACTCAACTTTCTGGAATGTGAATTGTATAAATGATTTTGTTAATAAGCAATAAAGAAGAATTCGAGGTGAGGAAGTCAATAAAACCAGCTGGAATTAAATGTGAAAACATTTTTTATACTTTAGCTTACAAATTATTTAAAATTTAACAATATAAATCAGTAGAAATAGGTGGCATGAATGCCCGTATATAAAAGAATTGCATTTTAAAAAGTGTCCCCGTTAAGTGCACTTGATTGTGATTACATCTTGGCCTTCAGCTTGCCCATCAACTTCTCCAACTTCATCGCCTTTTGCAGATTGCCGGAGATCTTCAGTTTTCCCAGCATGTAAGCAGTTGCAGGCTTCGTCTTCCCGGTGAACATAGCAAAGAAATTCTTTCCGTCCATTGTGAGTGTAGCATCAGCGGCTGTGGGTGGTTCACCCTTGCCGCACTGGCCTGATCCATTCTTCAGGTCCACGAACCATTTGCCTTCTTCTTTGCCGGTGACGTTGAAGGCAAATACTGCCTTGGTACTCGAAACAAGATCCTCGCTCAGACTAGCCTCAATCACACGGAAGATACCCTCAACGTTCTCGACTGGCCCGGAAGGCGCTTCTTTCTTTTTACCGAAAGGTCCCTGTGCGAGTCCCTGTTCCATACCGGTCTCACCAGAGCCCGTTCCGACGCACGGCTTTGCTTGGTCCTCATTGAGGAAGAAATCCAACATGAGATTGTCCTTGTTGTTTGGGTCACATGCGTAAGCGTCGAAGTTCTTGACGCCGGCCTCGAAGAGCACACGCTCATCAATAAAGAAGTTACCGGTGCACTTGGCAGGGTCCTGCGAGAGAACGGCATAGGCAGCATCCGCCATGATATCCGGATTGCGGTAAGCACTGTGTGTGCCGCCACCGGAAAGCATCTCCATCGCGGCTGTTTTGATAGCCGTGCGCGGCCATAGCGCGTTTACGGCGATCTTCAATGGGCGGAACTCCTCGTGATGTCCAAGCACACACAGCGACATGCCATACTTTGCCATTGTGTACGCCACGTGATTGCTGAACCATTTCGTTTCCATGTTCAGTGGGGGTGAGATGTTGAGCACATGAGCGTGGTTACTCTTTTTCAGGTACGGCAAACATTCCTTTGTTCTGTAATCAAAGGTAAAACTTTATAATAAAAGTATGAACACGTTTGGAAAGTACTTACGCTAGGAATGTACCTCGTGTATTAATCTGATGCATTAAGTCGTAGCGCTTCATGTCCGTCTGGTCGGTAGGAGTCAGAGAAATGGCAGATGCGTTATTGACGAGAATATCAATGCCTCCGAACTTCTTCACCGCTTCTTCAACAGCGCCGCGAACCTGCACCTCATCGCGCACATCCACCACGCATGGCAGACACTTGCCGCCTGCCTTTTCAACTGTAAACACAAATCAGTAAGTTTTAAATTATTTCATTAAGTGTATGACAACAAAAAACACATACTTTCTTCAGCAGCGGTATAAATGGTGCCTGGAAGTTTCGGATGAGCTGTTGCCGTCTTGGCGGCAATGACAACATTGGCACCATCTTTAGCCGCCTTCAAGGCAATCGCCTTACCGATGCCGCGGCTCGCACCAGTCACGAAGATCGTCCGCCCGGCCAACTTCCTAAAAAATGTCGTTATCAACACGGTGCAACACTGAGCCTAGCAAAAAATCAAGCAAAATGATTCAAAACACGACACCGACGTATTACTACTACTTGAACCAGACAGAACCAAAACACCATGTTTTATAGAAGCAATATTTGCACTTTCGGAATAGAATTACATAAATAGTACGTAAATATTTAAAACAAAACAAAGTTAGAGAAAGTTCTGTCTGGTTCAAATGCCAATACTATCAACCAAGCATATTAATAATAAGCAAAATACTTCATTAGATAATTACCGTCGTTTATCACACAAAATATAAACACTGCTAAAAGTAACGAGTTCAAAACAGTAAAATAGAAAAAAAAAAAAAACAAGCGCATTACGTTGAATCGAACAAGTAGTTCACCGGCATATAAAAATATCGAGTGCACGATGCACACTTGATTTTAAGAATAATTGTATGTTGTATCACACCGCAGCAAGCCATCGAACGTGGCAGCGAAGCGTTTTTTTATTAACTACGCGTACCATTTAGTACGCTAAATAGTTAACCTAGATATGATTGCAAAACTAATAAAGTTGAGGCTTACCCTGTGTTGATCATGATGCGATGTGTGATGGTTCTCCCTCGGATGTGATCAACTAACTACTCAATGAATCGCCGACTATTAGCCGCTCCGAAGGTGTTCGCGTGTACTTTAAACCCCGCACGCCAAGCGCTCGCGTTGAACTCTAAATAAAAGTTACAAAGTCCAAGTTTCCTGCGCGGACCTCTCTGTCTGGACGGCGCGCACCATTGCGCTTGCTCGCACGCTCGCCAAGGGGACGTAAACACGACGGGTGATAAACAAGACGAAAAATAGAAAACGATCCGCGCAGAATGACGTTGACAAAAATTCTATCAGTCCTATCAAGTGTCCAACAAGTACCGTATGATTATGACTGGTAGGACTGGTACATATGACCCAAGTGACAAGTCCTAAAACGCCGAAATACATCGGAATGTTTACGCGCGTGATATGCAACTTGTTAAGCACCAAATATAAAATTAATTCATTTGAATTTCGCGTTTTCAAGCAAAATATCGATTTTTCAGCTAAAATCGGCGTTTTGAAGCAATTAAGCACTACTAGGCTATACTAACTTTAATTTATAGCGTATCTAAATTTAACTTATAGCTGTAATATTAAAATATGCCCTGAATACTTTTGTATCAGTGTTCTAAATATATTTCATAATTACTCAATTTTTTGCGTTTAAACAAAAAACAACATACTTTTTAAGTAGTGCAATTTTTTTTAATTGCAAACATTTACAAGATAGTCGCAATAATTAAAAAAAAAACAGCCTGAATTAATATTATTAGCACCGCATAAAAAATCAAGCTCTTATTTTTAATTGTTGTTAGTATTCTAAACTTGCAATTTGAATGCATTTTAAAAAGATTTAAATCTAACTGCAACTTTCATAACAGGACTGTTTTCCTTAGAATCTCTAATTTAGAATAGCGTTATTTATAGATTTGCGAATAAATCATTATTTGAAATTGATTAGAGTTTGGGTACACGACCGCGCTTGATAACAAGTTTGGCTCTCATGTTTACAGTCATTATTATTGTAATGTTTTCATTTTACACGTGTTGAGAAACTTCTATTTTATTTATTAAGTTAAACAAGTTTGGCGCAACGTTAATAACTCAATTATTACACATTTGAAATGTCGCAGTGAGTAAAACCGCGCCGCTAAGGACTTACAAAAGCTTACAAAAAGTATTGTAATAGTCCCTTGAATATCATTAAAAAAATAATTAAATATTAAGAAAAACGAATAATATGTCTTCAGCACCTGGTCCCTGAAAAGTAACACAAGAGAACAGGTACATACGTATACATTTCCTGTATGAAAGAGTTTGGTTGAATTGTTTTGTTGATTGAAAAACAATTGTTTTATTTTTTACTTGTTTTATTGAATTGAATTGTTCCAGAATGAACTTCCAATCCCTCCCTCCAATCAATTCTCTTTCGTTTATGTCGAATTGCATTCGCACGAATCTGCAAAGCCCACCACGACTTTTCTGTCCTACGCCTCTTCCTGCCACTGCCATTCAACTTTGGGAAAACAAAATCTTATAAATCTTTCATTTACCACAGAATTACATAATAATAATTAATTCAATTACTTTTAAATTATTTTATACTATAACTTTTGTATTGTGTAATAAGAATTCAATCATCAATCAACCGCTGCTTGTATTTGAGTTGGAAGTTTTCAAACGCGATCAAGACTTATTTCCTGCAATCGGATGCAGGGCGCCTCTATATAAAAAGCCCGAAACTTAAGATTGGCGAGCATTCCCGCGTGCATTTCTGCTTACCTTGCACTCAATCATATCAAATTGCTTTTCCTTTGTGATTCAATCAAAGTAATTACCAAAAAATGCAAGCAGCGGGTCGTTCTTACCTTAAAATGCGTTCCCAGAGGCACGAAAGGTGCGCAAAAGGTGGTGGATGGAAAACACTAACATCGGGCAAGAATGCACGTGGTTCTAATAGTGCAGGAGGAGATTTGGCCAACGATATAAAAAAATACGCAGATAAGATAGGTGAGCAAAAGTATTCGTATTTTGAAAAAAAAAATTGCCTTCTTCTATATCACCTTCTGTAGTTCTGATGTAGATGCGATGATCATTAAGCATACATTTCATACTTTGATTTTTTTTTCAATCAGAGAACCTTGATGAGAAAATCAAGATGAATGTCAGAGTGCTTTTGAAGCACGAAGATTTGATGGCTATAAAAGAACAACTGAAAAGTTCCAGAGGAAAGAACAAGTCTTACAAGGAAAAATCATCAGCTTTTGCATTTGATGATGATAGGGCAGGCAAAGACATGGCCAGTTCTTCAGGTAATAGAGTAAAGATATGGTCAAAACTTGAATTCTGATGTGGATGAGATAATTAGGAAGCATGCATTTCATTAATTTGTTTTTAATTTTTTTGTTTCAATTAGAGAGGCATGATGTCAAATTCAATATGAAAGAACATGTCATGAAAGCACATTTCAGTGGTTCAGAATATAACAATTCCACTGCGTCGGCCCTCGTTAATTCAAATTCAGTGGCATCACCAAGCATTGAAACCTCTGATGAGGAAACTGAATCTGAATCTGAAGATTCGGATGTAGATGAATCAGAATCTCTAGAATCAGGATCTGAAGATTCGGATGTAGATGAATCAGAATCTCTAGAATCTGGATCTGAAGATTCTGATGTGGATGGATCAGAATCTTCAGATACCGATGTTTTTGATTTGGTCCAGCGCATGGACGACTTTGCAGATACGTTAGCTGCGAAATACGGCTCCATTTGAAAATAATCTTCACTAATTTCTTGAATGTTTTAACACACGTATTATTTTTATTTGTTACCACTCAATGAGGGTCTATCTATAAATCAAATCACTATGATGTGCACTTGTAAATTATAATATTTAATAAAAATATTATTCTTTTAAAACGAAATAATTCTGTTTGTATTATACTATGTTTTACGAATTTCGTGAATAAGTTAAGTTCGTGGAACCTTTTTTTTTTTCAACAAAGATGTTAAAATTCTGTTTTTGATTTTTAATTCATATTTAATCTCATTATAATGCGATCTGTCTTTAAATATTATAGAACAATTGCAATCAATGTAATTGTTCGGCAGACTAAAGTTGCTTTTTATTTCAGAACTTTTCGAAAGGATTCTGCGCGATTTTGACTTCCAATACAACTACAATCTGCACATCTTTTGATATGTACTTGTATGTCATATTTTTAACTACTCTACTTGTAAAGAATGTGTAGCTCTGTACGTCTCTAGGCAGTTATACTCATTGGCAGTAATTAACAAATTTTGAATTTTATTTTAAATGCTGTTCTCTTCATCTTAAAATTGTTTCAAGGTTTTTTGCTTTTGGGAGTAGCAAACTAACAAATTCAAATTCGCATTTATAACATTAGTTACAATTCCATGAAATAATTTACCTCACTAAATCACAAAAAAATTAAGAATACTCACGAAACCATCTAAACACTAACGCATTTCTTACGCATCATAATTTTATTATTGATTCTTAATCAACTTAGAAATCACAAAGTTTTTACACTTCATTGAAGTTAGTACAGATATCAATTTTTAAAACTTCATATATTAATGAATACATGCCAAACAAATGAAATAAATCATAGAATTCACTATACTGATACAAATGTATACATAATATTCCTCTAGAAGTAGCTAGAAACCAACCATCCGCATGATCGTAGTTTACTTCAAAAACACTTAGAACATTCAAAGGCAATGAAAATCAATGATTGCACGATTCATCCGAGTCTGCATCCCATATATAAATAGAGCGAATTGTAAAATCGCATGGTGCAATAAAATATATCTCGTAAATAATACCAGTTAAAATTATTTTTCAGTCAAGGTTCGCTGTGTGGTGCTTATGAAATGCTCACCATATCAGAGGCGATGATAAGGATTCCCAAGCGCGTAGGCAAAAATATCGTATGCAAGCGAAACTTTATCTATCGGCACCGAAACAATCTGAACAAGTTGAACGAAGCTCGATGTATTTTTAGCTTATTTCTAGTCACGTGCGCGTAATGTTTGTTTATCGATTTCTGCATTCTGTACGGTAATTGATAATTGCGATGCAATGAAGTTTGAAAAATAGTGTGGAAGTTAGGTATGAACCTTCTATCGCGAGTTTATTGACTAACTTTGGTCTCGAGTCTCGACTATACTTCGTTGGTGTCCTGCGTGACGCCTGGGGCTGTCTCACCGTAGCAGTGTTTCGCCTTCGGGTCTTTGTAGGAGTTCTCGTGCTGCACGCTCTGCGAGTTCGTCCTGCACTTCGCCAAGCACAGCTCGAAGTGGTCAGTTACGGACGCAAACAGCACGTTGTTTTGCTCCGTCGCCTTGCCGAGCACGTTTTCCAGCATGTTTTTCTACGTGACACATAAGAAGACGAGAACGAATAATAATGTTTCGTAACAACTTAGCTTTATGTGGAAATATTTTGGTGAAAACCACTAAATCGATTCGATTGATATCTTGAAACTCATTGGTTACATAACCAATGTAAATGATAAAAAAAATTGAACTAATCATGTAAAAAACTTATTCAAACAGTGTGGAAACTGCTCATGAAAATATCACATGGGAAAAGTTTAATTCTGGCTAAAGCCAACCTAATTCTTAATGTTTGCATATATCAATTGCACTAGATTTACAAATCAAATAATATAGAAGAGAAAACTGCATTCATGACTTTCTTAATAATCAACTAAATAAAAACCAAACCCATTTGCATTAAAATGTATTAAATATCATGCATGACTTTAAAAAAGCATCAGAAAAAAGAAAATACCTTGTTGGGATGTAAACAGCATGAAATGCAATACTCATAAATTGCACAGCAGTTGTTATTCTTGCAGGTTTCACAAGAATACTGCACTGATGTGGACAGGTCATCATTGCAGCAACCATTTGGGAGGATGTCATGCCTTGGACATACATATCCTATGAAAACAACAACAGCACTTAATGACCCATGGAAATCAGTTGATTCAACATTACCTCTATCATCAACAATTAGCACCTTGCCCTGCACTGAGTTCCTGCATAGCAAATCAATGTCACTTGCATTGTGCTGTTGCAGTGTTCGCCACACAAAGGGCTGAGATCTCCTCACAGGAATCGAGTCATCCGTATCAAGAAACGCACCCTGAACAAACAATACGTGTGTCAGTTAATGATACAAACAAGTAGATACAAATTGCAATGAGTGTGGAGTTGTATTACTAGGGATACTCACTTTTCCCACAAAACTGAAGATGCAGTAGAGCAAGGAGACTGTGAAGATAATGCCTAAGACTATTCTACGGCGTATGAATCGCACTAGGGCAGCGTACCACATATTTCACATAGTCCCTCCGCGTTCACGCGCATTTTCTCCGCATTTTTGCGTCGCAATTGCGCCCGTCGTAATTATTTGTGTTTTTCAGTGCAGCAAACGCAGCGCAACACGATGAAGATAACCACAATTATTTATCACATATAGGCAATCATATACACAGCAATATTGAATCGAATTACGTGTGAGAATCAGTAGGCTCTTGGTATTTATGATTAACTGGAAGCATTAGTTTTATATTTATTGTCTTTACCAATAACAAATAAATGTAATATTTATAATAATCTAATAAGCAAGGTTTTAAATTACATTTTGTTCAATTGCCAGTTGGGTTGCATACATCACAATATAAAACTTTAAAAAGTATGAATTGTGAATGGAAAGTTTGACGTGCGTTGCGTTGCCTATATTACAACGACGGTTGTTAGCACAATTCAGCTATTTGTTGTCAACGTGTAATGTGAGAATTGCGTGAATCATTCGATTCATGCGATCAGTAACGCTCGGTGTGTCATGTTTTTATGTTTACTGCAAGTTGACGTTTTTCTGAAGTTATTTTTTTAATTTATTTGAAGAGCTCCCGAGGCTCCCATAGTGTTTGTGCGACGCTAGCAAGTGCAGCGTGCGGCATCAGCAGCGAATAGCCGGTTTAGCGCGCATATGGGCCGTGAATATAATCGACACGATAACGGAGTTCGGAATCAGGTGATCTTGCGTCAGCCGTGCGCACGCGCGTACGCGCCTAACCGCTCACGGCCGACACGCCGCTTTTGGCGTCTGACGCTCACACATTAGTTCTCGTGTGCGTTGGAAAAAAAGCGTCCGCCGAGTGCCGCCTGTGAAAAACACATAGCGTCCACGCGGCGGTGAGTATCCGCGCCGCAGACCGTTCGCTGTCACTCCCTACAATCCATCCGTAAGTTTGTTTATTTGCATACTCCATATCGCGCGCGGCGGCTGCGCACACGCGTGATCACAGAGGCGGCAAACGCAAACTGCTGGCTCTCATCTGCCGAGATCGGCCCGCGTGGCGCACCGCCCCGCGGCTCCGTGCTCCGGGCCGGCGCGGCTCGCGTCGACACGCACACCGGCGACCGGCATTTGTTGCATGCCCGTACGGCCGGCGTGCGTATCGCGATCAGTCGCTGCTTGCCCGTTTGCCGGTGAACAACGTGTGTGCTCGCGGCGCGTGAGCGAGAGGGTAGCATGCCGGCCCAGGACCTCAATAGTAAACAAAGTGTGACCGTTCTCAAGGAGTTCAAGAACATGCCGCCCGCAATCGCTCCCAACAACTCCCAGGAGCAGCTGATGCGCCACGGCGAGCAGCGCGGAGATGATGCCGTCTCCGGCGGTGGCACCCTGCGGGACATCAAACGCATGGAATGGGTCGCCATCCTCATCCTCTGCTTCGTCAATCTGATCAACTACATGGATCGCTTCACCTTGGCAGGTAGGTGCTAATTGCAGGCGGCCACGTCTCATCTCCGGTCGGTCCCACTTCTTTCCCTCCATCCTCTTCAACGGCAACAGTTTACTTTTACACATGCTTTAAGAATCACGTGATTCTTGCAGCTCGATTTAAAAAGTTTTTTTTTTTTAATTATTTCTGCGGTGCTGGCAACACCACGTGGACTTAAATCACAACATGCCAATCGTTCTATTTCCGATCGGTATGATTAATCGAACTTATAAATAGTATGAGTTTCGTTCTTGGTGCTGGAATTTAAAACTCGGTTGAAGTCACGCCATTTCTGGAATTGCTTGCGTTCTAGAAGTGGAAGTGTAAAATATAGCTCTTATTTCAAAACAAAACAAAAAAATGCGTGCTAAATTTAATTTTTGAAGTCTGAAAGAAGTTAACGTTTTTATGCACTCATCGTCGAACTAGGAAGGTGTAATTACTCCAACTTTCACTCATTCGCTTTTTTGCTCTTGTACGACTTCCAGTCTGACTGACACGCGACTTAATACCCTCAGAAGTCAACCAACTTTAGGTTTACTGTAAGCTTTTTACGTACGTATACTTTTTACGCGATTTATGTCGCATACTTTGTCGTAGGAATGGAAATATCGCCTTGTTATTCATAGAAAAGGTGTATATTTAATGATTCAATGTGTACTCGTATAAGTATCACACTTAACGTAAATCGTATATGTTCACAGTATCTTTACTTGTACAATATTGGAATGTTTTGCTATTGCGGACTTTATGAGTACTATGGAATATTTGAATATTTTATTCCACTTTTTGATTTGGTATCGTGTTATGTTAGGGATTTTTATATTCATGTTTGGCATTACTTATTGTCTATAAATTGTTGTTTATTTTTGAGGAATCGTCGATCAATTAATATTTTATTTTCTGTGCAATAAACTAAATTTCCAATAGGTTTCGATATATTTGAAGAAAAACTTTTGTTTTTCAGATTTAATGATTCATTTTCGAATTGGAGATAAAAATTAGTGTTAACAATTCCCAAATGCCAGAGTATTGCTTTTCTAGCTGATGTTATTGAACAGTTTTTTGGATTTTATATATAAAACAATCCTAAGTGAAAATATCAATTGAATAATCTAAGCTGTGGCATTTTTACTAGTAAATTCTGATGATAATATTCAATTTGCCAAATTATTATCAGAATAGATTTTAAACACAATTGTGTGAAATATAATTGAATGGCCCCACATAAGTTATTAGAATTAGAAGTAAATGAGTCGCAATTTATCGCTATAAGGTATTACATGACATATATCTTAATTGCTATTTTAAATACAATGCATGATGTTTGAAACTGGAATAACCCCATAATCAATGCGGGATTAATGCTCCAATGAGCAAATTCACTGTCACAATATTAATAGATTAAGTAATCTTTACTGTTCATCATATTGGTATGTGTTTGATAAGATTGTCAAAGTGTTTGCGTTTCAAACTCATTTTGTGGCAAGGTGAAAATCGATGTCCGTGCCAGCAAACATCATGCGAGAAAGGAAAGTTGTAAAAGTCTCGCGCGTCCGCGTTTTGTTTAAAGCAAGTCGATTCGCTCGCTCGCCAATCGTCAATTACGCTGTCTGTGGGCATAATTATGCCGATTGCATGACAATATTCCTATTGCGTTGTGTACCGCTTCAATCACCCTACGTCAAATTGCAATGCGAACGCAGTCGTTGCTTTGGTTGTGTGTTGTTCTGTGGACGGCTTTGGCCTGACCTCTCAAGGTGTATAATTTTTCATATTGCAGAGTCACTCGAGTTGGTCGATTTAATTATTCGGTTATCATCACGGAAATCAATATTATGCTCGTAATTCGGCTGCACTATGAGTCGCGAATTATTAATTATTTTATTGTACAAATCGTATGATGCCACATTTAATTAAAACATTGTTTTTAATCTTATTAATTACATATTGAAATTGTGAAATGATTAAACCTCAATTGATATCGACATTGACTAATTTCAGTGATTGTATACATTGATAAAAGTCTGAGGAATATTGATATCTGATTTGTTTATTTGTTATTTTTTGCAATGGGAATTTTTATTATTTTATAAAATGTAATATACTCGTAATTAATATCTAGAGTTGGCTAGACATTTGCAGGAAAAAAAAAACACATTCTCAGACATGGTTGTTTTCTCCAAACTTTCTTCTTTTACTTTGATTTTACTATGAAGTAGAGACCTATTAGTTTGTTAGATACATTGAAACATTGTTGCCAGGAACCAAATTTGATCAAAAGTTTATTTTGTATTCATTTGCTTGTGAGTAATTATCACAGAAATGCAATAAATCACTGTAGCATTAATGCTGCCAACAAAATACATCCTAAAATAAATGAAATCGATTAAAGCCAAAACAAGTTTCGGGGTTTGTTGCGCCTGGGGGTAGTTTATATTTTCAATTTACATAAATCAAGCGGCCGTAAATTTGAAATCGAAAATACCCTTCAGATTCCACTGTCAGCCACAATATTTAGCACCACCAACACAACACACCACACAAATGTTGATAACCTTAAAAATTGCCCATATCAATTACATTAATTATAATTGTTTTGCGCCGAAAATAAATTCGCAACGCATTTGCGCAAAGCCGATAACAAACCCGGATTAGATAATGCCGAAAGTAAAAACATTGCACGTCGATATTTGGCATTTGGTGCTATTAGCAGAGCAAATTTTTACGACTTTCGTATTACATTATGAATATTACCTGAACTGTACTTATTACTTTAGTTAATTACGATTTCTGATTGTCATTTTCAACCTACTCGACATCCACACAAACTTTAAAATTTTACATGGATCGATGGATCGAAGAAGCAAGAAAGTAAGGAAGTATGCAAATGCAATTCTGGGTAAAATGGAATATAGACATTTGTAGCGCTATAAATTTTGAGGACTTCGCGGAAAGTCGATCATCACGCGCCTGGGGACTTGAACTTGAACAAGACTCCAACACACATAACCATACATCGCAATGTTAGCAAAAAAGCAAGTAAAACTATTTACACACCAACAACCAAGTTCGATTCGCGGTGGCTAGTTTGTTTATTCGTGTATTCATCGACATGAATAAAATAAATGTCTTTGACCGGTAAATTGCCGCGTCGGGCAACGCTGCGTCATACGATTCGTCCGAGTATTACTGAATAATTTAGGTATTTTAGCATGTTGAAATTGATAAATGTTTAAGCGTTTAGATTTCGTCGATTGGTGCCTTTAATAAGCCAGTGAATTAATACTAGACTTTCGGATGGATTGGAAGATTCACTGTCGTATAACAATGAATCGGCAATGATGAGCCTAATGATGTGTTCGCTGCTAGGTGTCAGACAAAGGTCGTTTATTTGACATTCGTTAGGTTCGTTATGTCTTGCTTCCCACATCCAATGCATAAATAAATAATTGACGCGCCAACATGTCGACAAGACGCTCAATTGCTGTTTAATATAAATAATTGATCGACTTATTGAACTTTTATAATTGTATTATGTTCTGCGATTTTTCTAGCTCGATTTAAGAGATGATAAAAGAATAATAGAATAATTTCAGTTAAATATTGTCAAATGTTCCGGCGCGGAGAAGTTATTTCGGTTTATTGTTGCTAAATCAGTTTACTGAGCGCAGTTTTGATCTTAATGAGTGAAAGGTCAGTGTCAAGCCGAAGTTGATTAAGTGCTTTCGTATATTTACAAAACAAAAATAAGATTCATGCATGTTGATAATATCAGGATATAACAATAATAATAATAATAGCAGATTTGCGCTTCTGCCTATACTCGATTGCATGATTTAAGTATTGTTGAAGGTGTGATTTTCTAAAAAAAATTGTATTGTATAGACATTGTTCTGAGAACTGTTATGATTTACACGGCAATTTCCTATCAGAATTTCGCGATTTCGGCGAGCATTGCGGCGCGATTAACGAAAATTTATGCGCCGTGGAGTGTTTTACGATTATTGCACGCGTTTGCCTACCCGCCAACTTCCTACTTGCAAATGTATTTCCATATTTCACGCCTGATGCATCGAGGATGCTGCCCGCACGCAGAAAATTGTTATTTACGCATCCCCAGAGCAATATAATTTCGTTTAATCTTATTACACGCCTATTATACTGCCCGCGTGCCCGCGAAGATGTAATTTCAGTCTCAGTTTACGTAGTAAGTATTTCGTATTCGTTGTTTTTGTTTTTATCATTTTGTAATGAAAATATTTTGAGTATCTTATCAAAACGTAAGGCGAACTGCTTGCAGCGACGTGCATTTGGACCAGTGTTTAGATTTCGTGGAGAAAACAACCCTCGGCTGCCTTCCTGTTTACCCTACGCGGTGAATACCCCTCGAAAATTGCTTAACCAGCCATCACTAAGGGCAATTTACACTCACAACATTGCGCCGGTGCTCGCACCCGCACCGAAACAATATTATTACATTAAATTCAAGGCATCGTATGCATCAAATTCTAAAATATTATCTTTGAATCTTTACGGTGGTGATAAACTAATTAGCTAATTGTTGGAGAGTCCGAGTTCGTGGGTTGTTTATTCAACGCTGTCGTGTTTCAATGCAACATATGGGCGCTTAAAACATCCCTTTTGTTGCGTTTAGATTTATCGCTCGTGGTTCGGTCGTCCTGTGCGGTTTGATTAAACTAAATCATTCGCACACGAGAATCCACAGCAATGTGCAAACAAAACGCATGAAAGGGCGAAATGAACCCGGAGTATTCCACCCTGCCGTTTCGTGTGGTTTTTTTTCTATTCCGATGTGGACGCAATGAATAGAAAGTAACTATTTACAGCGCGACCGCAATTACCAAAGCCAGTGTCCTCGTCGAATTAGGGTGGCTATTTAAATTTAGACATGTGCAGCACTTCGTAGTTTTGGAATATTTCCGAAATTCTTAGAGTACAAAACACAAATGCAATATATGATCATTACCACGTGCCAAAAACAGAGGGTCTGGTGTCAGGGTTGTGTATTTGTGTTGTCCTGGCAACATATTGCGTCCCTTTGCTATATTGAGATGATCGAGCGTGTGTCGCAAGCCCGGCAATTTTGTGAATTGTGCGCTATTATTCGTACAATAGCAATGCCTTGATGAGTGTTTGCGTTCGTTGCATCCGTATATATGATCGCTGGTCCTCATTGAGTACCGTGGAGAGCACTAAATCGTCGTTAGCGCGTCGAACGTGCGCGCAATGGGCGAGTATCAAAGTGGTTTAACTAGCGGAAAGCACGTGGATGGCACGTGGACTTCGATGCCCCATTGCAGATCACCTTCATCTAACAATTTTGTTATTAGTTGGTATATTTGAGTAGAAATTTCCTTAGAATTTCGTTTGCATTATCTGCGGTTTTCGGATGAGAGCGTTTTTTATTGTTTGCGGTTTTGAGTGTTTTTGAATGTGAAATGATGCAAAGTGATCGATCTAATAAATGACGGACATCAATGGAAACACGCTCGTCATTAACGGGAGTGCAAAACGGGTATTGTGCGCGCGGATGCGTCGAGAGAGTGTTTTGTTTCGATAAATAGGGAGAGCGCATTCGCCCGCCCCGAATGAGCATCGGTGCTCCCGAGGGACGCAGCAAACACGCCGCCGCACAATGAGCATATTGTTGCTGCGGTGGCGATGGTGACACGACAATGCGTTGCCAACGCGTGCCACTCATCAACGTCATGAATTTCTAATTGATGTTCGCTCATCTCGATCCTCTCCCCTTTTCTGTGATGATTTATTATCATTTGCATTGCTAGCCATTAGGCATTACTATTACAAATTTAAATTAAGAATCAAATGTTGGATAAAGTACAAAAACTGAATCGTTGCTTAGGCTTATTCTTTGAATTTGTGTTTTGACGCATTTTTTGAGTGCAATTTCACAAGTAGGGAGCAATTTTTCCAAAGGTATAAAAATTATTTCAATATAATTGTGTTAATTGCTATTTTTATCATAAATTTTTGTTGTTTATGGGTAAATCTTTATTTTAATTGTTTTTTTAATGTTTGGTAATTTATTTATAAGCGAAAATGAATGTTAAACCTCGATATTTCCTTGATTTTGAGAGAAAAAAAACTTTCTATCCCAATTTTTAAGTTAACCACCTGAAAAGTGGACTTTGTACACATTGTTAACCGAATCATCCAAGTCTATTTATAAATTCACTCAATCTTTGGCATTGAAATACAAGTTTAGGTGGGTTATATCTGTTTCATGCTATTATACCCATCTTTCAGAGTGCAGCATTGTTGGCCCAGGTTTTACGCGAATTCCATCTTCCCGTATGTTCTCCTTTTCGTCTGTTTTAGAGTTTAGTGTAGACAGTTTGACTCACGCCAATTATCATCCATCAGCAAACTATAAACAGTACAAAATGAGTACTCACAGCACTCGCCTTGACCCAAATTTTGGTCGGTCAACTTCAAAAATAAAACTATAACACGCGAAAAACGTGCATTAAACCATGCAAAACAAAATCACGCGATTTACATTCTGTTTACTTATATATCTACCAGTCTGAGATAAATATTTGTTTAAAGTTTGTGTAATGCATTATTCACTAATGGATACAATAGGGATATCCTGATGTATACCTTAACTGATAAAGATGAGTATCTTGTATCTTGTTTGCAGAAATAATGTGAATAATGTCAGTTTGCACAACTGCGATCCACAAGCAAAATTTTCTGCCGTGATGCATTGTGTGAAAAATGTTCATTTCTCGTAAATCAAATTACACAGGTAACTATTGTTTACAAATGCAATAAACTGAGAAAAACTAATCAAAACGTTAATGATCTTGTACATTGTTCCTGTTGAAGTCGGTTTTTGTTATTTATCGTGATGTTGCATTTAAGGTCCTTCATTATTACTTGCAAATTGCGTAATCTTCTTCCTGATGTATTTATTACTGTCATAATTCACATGTTTAATAATTATTAATTGCGCTGACAATTGAATTGGCGTATACAATTTGTCAAGACACAATTTTCAGTTTCACTTACGTGCAGATAATGCCGAATCACGATGATTCCATAAATTAAAAACATTTACGACGATTTAAACATGCGTCGTGTTATTTGTTATTGTTTACACTAATTAAACGTGTAGCGTTGCACAAGGTTAAAATATTTATTATGCATTACCATCGGTAAACACATACAATGCGTCATATTGAATATTGCCAAGAAGTTACAATGATATTTGCTGGTAGTTAACAGGAATGTTTTCGATCAGACTGATTAGCTTGATATCACACGTGTTTTATCGATTAATCTCGGGCTGAGTTAACAAATTTTCATTAGCACAAACGCGGGTTTTTCGTTTTTAAATGAATACGTGTTTTTTTCGCATGTGTTGCAAGCTTTCAAGTACTCGTGTCGAGTGGATCGTACGATCTCGTGACGACATCCATCCGTCGCTTTTCAATTGCAGTATAAATAACCGGCTGATAGTAATAATAATAAAAGCGTATGTATGTATTGCGAAATTATCAAAATCTGCTCGTTGTCGTTTTGGGCGATTTATTTTGTGCGTCAATAAATAACAGCGTTTTAAAACGCATCTGCTCGTCACAACAAACTACAACCGCGGTAGTTGGGACGAGAAACCAACTGAATTGATACGTTGAGTGAGTGTGCGTATGGCTTACAGTAGCGATCGCGCACTTATGTTTATTTTCATCTCGGCGCGGGAAAAGAAACTTGCACGAATCGTGTTCGACGCAGACATCGTACGATTTTCTATGAATAGAAGCGATTATATGTAGTAGGTATGCGCCACGGGTCTAGTGACATCGATGGGAATAAACCTTTGAAAGGGAGCAGGAAGTTTGCACTAAGCAGATAACACCCTACTATCCGTGCAGAATAATAAGTTTCATATCTATTGAGATTATGTAAACATGGTGCATAATGCATATTTTATAGTAATGGGAAATTGTTTACGAAGGGCTGAACATAATGTACGATGCCCACGATTAATTTTTACCTCGTTGTGCATATTTTTGTTTTTCGTTAAACCAATTTTCCGTAAACGTTTAGTTTTAATATAAATAAGTATGCAATTTTCGTTTCGTAGGTTATATTTTTGTAAAATTCTGGTTGCGACACGCGAACACGCACACAGCATGTCAAACAAGAAAGCGTCTCGAATTGACAGCTCTATAATATTTGATATTAATTGAGGAATTTAATTATAGAATTATACTGATTGTGTGAACAATTGCAACGGGTCGTCGCAATCACGGCCTATAACACAGTTCCTTCAATGAACATCAATCATTTTATTCAATTACAGACAGCATCTGGCAAAAATGTGCAATGTTTATACGGATTCAGGGTCGTACAACTATTTTTTATGCGACATTAAAAAAATTATTATTTTTTACATAGAAAAATATTTCATGCATGTGGCAAGGTTTTATTTTTAATCATTTAGTTTTATCAATATCATAGAAAAAAGGGGTAGTGTTTTGTATGGTTTATTAAATATGTAAATATACATATTTAATATGTCCGGAAACTAGTGTCTAAAATATTTCTTAAGCTAATTTTCAAATTCTGGAAATGGTGTAATATTTTATATGAATTTAAAGTTAGTACTATTAGTGGCATGAAATAGTAATTTATAAAATTTCCACTCCTATGTTTATGTAGGTACAGAAAATGATTAATGATAATCCATAGAATAACAGCGATGTGACAGAAATGATTTAATTTAAAATAAATATTGGTAGGTATTGAGTAAAAAAAAATGTTTAAAAATGTTAACGTGTATATTGATAACGTTTTGTAAAAGCTAAAAATACTTTTTCGTTGGCAAATTGTGAATCATTTTGAAAATAATTGATTTATAACCAAAAACTACCAGAAACGTGATTAATTCCATAAAATAATATCCGAAGTTTGTGGAATATTGCCGCATAGATTGAAATGTATGGCAAACAGCATTTGTTGCAATTTGTGCACGAGTAGGTCGTCGGGAAATTGGCAAATTGGAAAGGATAATTTTACGCCGATCGGACGATCGACACAAGCACCAATTGCAGCGAGCTACGTAACAGTCGCCAGTACGAACGCGGCGCATACGTTCATGTTCATAAATACTTGTTACTTATATGCACCCATTTAGCTTCACCTCGCTGGGCGTCTAATAATAATGTGCTTTTCATGTCCATGTCATAATTTTACGCTGTCGACCTGCGCGAGGCGATGTGCGGCATGTGCACAAACACACAATACATCAATCAGATTTTTTTACACGTCCATTGTGTTTACAGTACGAGTACGTTACTTACCGCAGCACGCGTTTTTGCACAGAAAAACTTTTGTAATTTTCCAATTTCGAAGTCAATTAAAAACTTGAAGCCGACATCGCAGGGAAATGACATCTCCCTAACTTTTTCATTTCGTGTTAATTATGAAAATTAAATGCGGCTTGTGTACGGGAAACGACGGACAGAAAGTGAAGGCGGCATGGCGTGTCTGGTGGTTGGCGATAAACACGTTAAGAAGCTGCCAATCTTCACGTTTTACTAAGTGATGGCAAAAGTTACTGTATTGTAGAGACTTGCGAGGTTCTTTTTGGTGTTCTGGCGCGGATTCTTAACGTCACTCATACTTTGTTCAAACACAGGTCGTGACATTTTTCGACTTTAAGTAATAGGATGTATTCTGTCGGAAGCACGTTTGTGGCGCTTTCACCACCACGATTCTCGTCCAAAAATCATCATCAGTAGATTGTCTGGGGGTGTATCTGGTCGTGTCGTCCGGTTTTCTGCTGCCTTCGGTATTATAATTTACTGAAAGCAATTTCTGCCGGCGGGTGGTCTTGGTCGTCGCCCGGCAATCCCCAGCCCTTTGGCGCGGCCCATGCGCGCGCCCTACGCACTTCGCTTACTTTCCACGTTGCTTTTTTCACGCGTTGCAGTGTAATTCAAATTTTGTATCGCGGTTCGTGCATGAGTCACTGCGGAAGCATGGGATTACGTTTCGTCGGTTTGGGTGGCGCAAACTTTTCAACCCCTAAAAATTAATTGTAATATTGAATCAAAGTTACTAAAGAGTTCTTTTAAACAGCAAATCTTTTTTTAATTTAAATAACTTTTCTAAAAAAATTGAATTACAAAATTCTTTTTAATATAAAAAAAAACATTTTTAGGTCTAGACAACGATTGTGATATATACGCAGACATAAAGAGATGTAGTTTATCATAAATCTTAATAGGGCACTTTGTGTACTTCAATAATTCCATTTAAAGGTCTATTCATAAATCAAACGATGGTTTCCTATGAAATTATAATACGTGTAGCCTCATTCTAAATCAAATCGTGGTAGATTGTAGAGTGGTTAGGGGCGAGGCACTTCACAGGAAGATGCACGATAACATCTGCATTTTTGGATGCTGTTAGACTATGCGCATGTATGCATGTTGGCACTGGTTTTGTAATACGTGGTAGGAAACTGAAAGTAAAATGCACCTGTATATCTATCCATCACTCCCGTTTGTGCTCTGCTGCATTTGATATTTATATCCGCTCTTACTTAACGCATTGCGAGATTGTTGCGCAAAGTTATACATGTGAAGCGAAACTGCTAAACACGCTATTATTTCCCCACGCCGAAAACAGACTTTCCCCGTCGTCTCATGTGCGCTGAAAATTTGACTCGAGCCAAAATGCGCGCTACTTGCAAAATTGTGCGTGTTGCTGTTCGTGAAAGGCTGCAAATTGAGTTTCCAGGGGCGCTAACCGCCCCCGCCGTATTCACAATTTTGTCGCCGAGTCCCATGTGTCCGTGGCACTCTAGTTGTTTTTATTTTTACGAACGTCCCTTTCTTTCCGCCCCCACGCCGCGCTTATGCCTGCGGTGGACGTGCGTGCACGCTCGAGACTCATGCGTTTACTGCATGATTCTGCCTGGCAAAACCGTCCCGGATGGCGTGCGTATGACTCGCCATCTCACAGCAATCATCTCGTTTGGTGCGCGCTGGGAACAAGAATTTTCCTCTTCATGGGGATGAGCATATGAGCCTGCCGGACGTGTTTATCCTCCCGGAAGTCGCAAATATTAGGGTTGCAATGTTTGCGCACTGGCCAAACACGACATTTCATTTTGGGCGCAATGCTTCTCGCACTAGCCCCGACTTCGCAAATTTAATCTTAACGTTCTGTGCGAGACTCGCGAATTATTTGCATTGTGTGCATGCATCCCGCGCACATAAAACTCGAATGGGAGTGCGAACGCGTTGAAAGAATGTGTCTCCAAGGGGTAGGACGAAAGGTCCCAAAACCATCGAGCGAAAAATTGTGCAAATTTTGCGACATATGAAAATGTTGCCGTTGCGGCTCCGATGAAAGTCGACCACGACGTTATTGGAATTATGTATATTCATCTCGAACAGTTTGCCGTTTATAGCGGTGAATTTATTTTATTTTACGTCTGGTGTATTTCCTGAATTTCGTATTATTTGTTGTTTATTCTTCTCATATTTTTTTGTAATTTTCTTGAAGAAACTTCCGGGAAATGACATACATTTATGCAAAGAACAAATGAGGGGACACACTCGTAGAATGTTGCGGCCATAAAATTTTCTGCGAAGGCAAGAAAAAGTGAGGAAGTAGGGAAACAAAACATTTCTCCAAGAAATATTCTCGGTCGTCTGATAAAAAGGAGTGTTTTGTTTACTTTCCATCAGGAAGATGGAGGTTTACATATTTATTCAAGCCAATTCGTATTATTCTCATCTAAAGAAATGTGCAGGTCTGCGACGTAATAAAATATGTTTAACAGTATCATCTGATGATGAATAAAAGTTTGTTTGATGAGTTTCGTGAGATTTTATGCCATATTTTCATTTTTTTCATAGAAACTCAGATTGTCCGCTAGTCAGAAAGTGTAATTTATAATAATTTACGAAATTTCGTAAAAGTTTTAAAGCATTAAAGCATTTCTCATTCCTACAAATTAAAATTGCAGGAATTCTAGCTACAAGAAATAAGAGAGTAGTTTTCTTATTCTATTTTATTTTATTTTTATAACGCATTGTTCAAAAATTAATCTTGTCAATTCTCTCATATGCCGATAAAACCCAATTTTGTTTATAAAATTGCTGCTGTTACAATTTTCTATTTTCCAAGTGTGTTGCCGTAGCAATTTTGGTCGCGCCCGGCTGCAGACCCAAACAAGTGCCTTCAATTCAACTCTTGCAAAGAACTTGCTTTCATGAAACGCGCCGAGAAGAATAATTGCCACCGATATATCACTTTATAATGCACCCTCCGCGCCGAGATCACGTCTTTTCATCTCGCCACTTTTCCATTTTCACGCCTCGCATCTGTTTCGCGCGACTTCACCACCGTCAGCACGCCGGCGTTTTCCGCCTGCCTTTCGCGACAGCCGGCATTCAATTCCATTCCGTAGTCGGCCGTTTTAACTTTCATGCACTGCAATAACTTCCGCAACTCCTCATCTCCTCAAATATTGAGTGCAATTTCTGTACGCCGGCGCGCCTTGTTATTGCCTCGTTCCGCCACGTGCCGGCGCGTGCAATCGCGCGTTGTGTGTGCGTCTGGCGTGCGTGATTTCGGTCGTGTCATGTCTTTTTCATGAACAGCCCCCCAACCGTGCTTTTGCCTACCTATCCCACCCGGATTTAATATATTTTGACCTTCTTTTCGTTGCCTTCCATCTCATGTTTGCAGTGCACAAAGCTCGCACAAAACGTTAGCTTATATTACACTTAAGTTGTTGTTGGCGCAACTTTTTGTTCGCATGCTCTTTCTTATTCTCATATCAGTTTTCCCCCTCGGAAATCTAATGCAGGCGGGAAAATTTTACTGCTTTTACTGAAGAAGCATAATAATGTATATAGAGTTCGAAAAAAATGGGAACATATCGACGAAAGTTTATTGACTGGATAGGTTTGGCGTGTAAAAGTAAGACTGTATTCAAAAGTATATAATTGGAGCGCTCCGCGACCGACCGACCGACCGACCGACCGACCATCGCTTGTTATGCTATTTATTATTCACTTTGGTAAGTTCATTGGTTTCATTTTCTGTCAGCGGGTACGTTCACTATTGATGCTAACAGACAGGTACGAAAAACGGTCTGTTATTACCACTTTAATAATTCCTACCCGTTCTCGTTTCAATTTTTGACACATTGGTCGAAAATCTCCATTTTAACTTGTAGATTAGCTTGTTTTGTCTGGAGTGTTGTTTACTTGTTTATTTGCGAAATCAGACAGACATCAAACGCAAATATTTGATATTTGCATACCTTAATTCTTTAACCTATTAGTAATTCGACTAAACACGAATTTCAGTGAAAACGCTTTTATTTTATGGACCCGCGAAGAACATAAGAAACCGGAAGAGAAAAAAGAAGACAACTGATAGTCATGCATGTTATTCAATTTGTAAAAAACAAGTTTAAACGTTTAAACAATATTTTCATATAATGCACTTTTGAATTACTTTGTTGCATGAAAGACAATGAAACATTTTGATTTGTATGTCAAATTTATGCGAATAATGTATATGAACTACTACATATGGTAAGTAGCCTTGTGTGGAAAATATTTCATTGATTAACAAAAAAAAAATCCAGAAACTTCCTACTCATTTGTATGTCTATGAATGTCTTAATAGCATCAATACGGTATTAACGTACAGTGAAACCAATGAAACTCAAATTTAATGCGATTCATCCGATTATCGGTAACATCTATCTGCGCGTAGCCGTTAAGAGCAATAAAAAAGAGTGCTCTTGGCAATAACACTCTATTCTCGCCGTGTGCACTCGCCCGACATACCTAACGTTTTATTAAACCCTACACCGAGGGCCGCAGCGCGTGGAATTTTTGAATGATTGAAACGACACTTGATCTTTCAGACCTTTTAACGCTCTTGCATCTTGCAAGCGCGGTGAGATTTTAGCTAGGGTCAGAAAGGTGCTAATGTAAAACCATTAAATCCCAAGCACGGCCGTCTTCCAAATCTCTCGTACGCCGCCGACGAGTGTTTGAAGAAATAATTTTATAACTCGCACGAGTGCACGTTTCCTATTCGCTTCGTTATCGTTCGCGCTCATTGTGAGGGCTTGAGGATGCATGCTTGTGCGGCGTTATTTAAACGTGACCTTTGCATTGACGACTGCGCAAGCAACTGGTAGTAGGTACCACCGGACGGGCGATTATTACAAGTGCATTTTCCGCAGTGCGTTCACATCATAGAGGACGTGGCGCGCTACTTGAAATCCGAGCCCGAACACGAGGCGCATTTGTCGGAGAGCGATTGCTTTCTACTTTTGAATGCTGCACGAGCGGCACTTACGCGAAGTTCTCGAAGATTCGAGATACGGGCGCAATTTTCATTGTTCGCCCACTTACTTAGGTCTCGTTTATTACAATTGACTCGAGGCGATACGGAAGTTCGAAGTGGGAAAACGTGTGAAATATTAGGGAATTATATTATCATCGCTTTTATCAACTCATTTAGTTTAACGAATCAAGCGATATTTGAGAGGCATTTGAACTAGACATTCGGTGGACTTTGAACTAGTCGATTTAAAAATAAAAAGGTTTTTGTGGCATAGTAAATTTGGTTGTAAACCGATTTGGAACTTGATTTTGCGCCACATTTTTATTTTTATCATTTGGTACTTAAAGCGGATATTTTGAAACTATTATTAAATGATTTGCAAATCCTCTTTTAAATAAGAAAGTAGTACTTATAAAATATTAATTATTTCGCTTGAATAGAGTCTGTAACCTGTGATTTAATATTTTTCGCGAACTAGAGCAAGAAATTGATAGTTCAAAAAATATTAAATGAACTCTTTGGCTTATGGGTCCCACTGCTACCTACATACAACGATTCGAATGAAAATGTGCTGCCAGAACCGTCGAGTACCGTATAGTTCGTAAACATACCACACGCATTCATCAGATTACTCCACAGTAGCACATAGTAATACTTTCCACACCGTGGCCGAGTTGTACACCGTACAAGTTCATTCATCTTAGCGCGGAATGCTTTGCACAGCGCTTAGTAAGTAAGTTCGGTAATGAGCGTGCAAACAAAACCGTATTTATCAAGTGTCGCACTCGCATTGTAGATTACGATTCTGCTTATTCTAGTTATCTCTACTGCCACATAGGCTTTCGTATTGTAGATTGTGATTTATGACGTCGCTGCGTTGGCATTCGGGACTAGGCAACTATTATTGCAGCGATTGCGTCGTGATTGTTTAATAAAGTGGCCTGAGCGGTGATTGCGTAGGAGTCTGGACCATCGCGACACTTTTGCAAAACACGAGCCGGATCAACATGACCCGATGATAAAATTTAATCCTGGCACGCTGTTATCACCGCTGACTTGAGATTCGTCGGCTATTGCAAGAATTTCAAGCGGCAAATTATTTGAAAGTTAGCAGGTGGTTTTCTTACGTTTGATGGCGTGATTTTCATGCTGTTATTAGTAATATATACCGCAGTATGTTATTATTCCAGGCATGATGTAATTCTAGTTATCAAATCCGCATTAGTTATGAAACTAGTAAATATAAACGTGCCGAGCGGAATTAGCATAAATTAAATTGTTGTCATTCCATGATTTGCAACGACGCAATAACTGCAAATGATTTTTTACTCTATCAAATACAAGTGACGATGTGAAATGATTCCTTTTTGGCTTCTTTATTGTCGATACATCACTATAAAAGTCTGTAACCGGAAAATCCATGATCTTTAGTCATATTGATCCAATTCCGAATCATGCGTTATGAGTCATACTTGAGTTTGAACTAAATCTGATTTTCTTGTATTTTCCACAGGCATTCTGACAGATGTGCAAGATTACTATAAAATTGGGGATGGCCCCGCCGGCCTCCTGCAGACTTCCTTTATCCTAAGCTACATGATCTTCGCGCCGTTATTCGGCTATCTGGGCGACCGGCATAGCCGCAAGTTGATAATGGCGTTTGGCGTATTCCTCTGGAGCTTGACTACATTCATCGGCTCCTTCATGGATAATTTCATTGCCTTCACAACATTCCGCGCGCTTGTTGGCATTGGCGAAGCGAGTTACTCCACTATTGCGCCGACGATCATCAGTGATCTTTTCGTTGGCGACAACAGGAGCAAAATGCTGGCGATGTTTTACTTCGCTATCCCAGTCGGAAGGTAAGGATTTTTCAATATAGAAGTTTTTTAATGATTGATATTAACAATGGATATCTTTCAGTGGTCTGGGATACATAGTTGGATCGGAAACAGCAAAATTGCTCGAGGAATGGCAATACGCGCTAAGGGTGACACCTATTTTGGGAATTGCGGCTGTGTTGTTGATTCTCTTCGTGCTGAAGGACCCCGAGCGGGGTCAGAGCGAAGGAAGTGGTCATTTGGCCACTAGCCCTTTAAAGGAGGACCTCAAAGCACTGTCAATTAAGTATGATTGTTATTTTTACGTAATTAATTGTAAGAATATGAATAATGTCTTTGTGTCATTTTAGTCGGAGTTTCATCCTGTCTACGATGGGATTCACATGCGTTGCCTTTGTTGCTGGAGCGCTGGCCTGGTGGGGCCCGAAGTTGCTCCATTTGGGAATGGCCGCTTCTGGAAATGGTGGCGACCAAGATAGGTTAGTATCTTTAGGAAAGCAACATTTACCTTTCAGATATTACAGCATTCCTAATGGTTAAAATTGTTCGTGATGGACCGGCATAGTATTGAAACATGGTGAACAAAATGAACTTTTTTTATAGCGTGTCATTGAATTTCGGGATCATCGCGATGTTTGCGGGATTAATCGGCGTGCCGCTGGGCAGCGCTATCGCCCAGAGGCTGCGCCTCACTCATCCGCACATAGACCCGGAAATCTGCGGCTTTGCGCTGCTTTTTTCGGCGCCCATGGTGTACTTCGCCTTGGTAACCGCCTCTTACAGCACATCACTTTGCTACCTGTGCATCTTCCTCGGAATGGCCTCACTGAATCTCACCTGGTCCATCGTTGCAGATATTCTGCTGGTAAGCGAGGCGTGCATGCCACCGCTCAAAGACGAGTTTCGCAATTGGCTGCCCGGCCCTCTAGGATTGATTTGTTTTACCGTTGTTTTCTTTTTATTTGACTTTTTTTTGACCTAATCTTACTAACATGTTGCCGACGCTACTGAAACTGCTAAAACAATTGCTTTGATATTTGTGTGTGTTGATTCTATGTTTCAGTTTGTCATTAATATTCGGAGCGATAACGATCGTTGCTGGGATTCTCGGCCTTCTGGCGGGTTGCTTATTAAGCCAAAAATTGAGTCATAAATATCCGAAAGCCGATCCGCTCATATGTGCCGGCGGACTGCTGGTGTCGGCGCCGCTACTTTGCGGCGCGATGTTCACTATAGACATTAATCAGTACCTGTGTTTCACACTGCTCTTCCTTGGTCAGGTCTCGCTCAATCTCAATTGGGCAATAGTCACTGACATTCTATTGGTAAGAACCACTTTATTACCATCTTATTTTTCTCCATCATTGTTTTGTTCTATTCTTTTATT
Organism: Dalotia coriaria; assembly: GCF_025399875.1. Classification (NCBI taxonomy): domain Eukaryota; kingdom Metazoa; phylum Arthropoda; class Insecta; order Coleoptera; family Staphylinidae; genus Dalotia; species Dalotia coriaria. Next base: position 5,514,711 of record NW_027045443.1, on the reverse strand, counting down.
CTTCCCTGGCGACTCATCAAGTGCCAGTGGTCTATCATTTTCTGTCTCGCACGAACCCACCCCCTTCATTGTTAATCGTCTTTATTTCTCGCTGCAATACGAACAAACGAAACTTGCACAAAACTCGATCGCTGTCTCTGACTATTGCCCAAATTTTGTGAATATTATTAGCAAAACGAAACCAAGAGTCAACACGTTCACATTGCGCCACTTTAAGTCTAACTGCTAACAGTAATTTTGAAGTTAATAACAATTCCCAACTTATGATAAAGTAGTAGATAATGCGATTAACAGAAAGTAGTGACGCTTGTTTGAATAAGGCGCGCGCTTGCAGCCTTATGTATGTAGGGTAATCTAACCGTAGGCGCTGTGAAATGCAGTAGTTTCGTTTGCTTCTTAATTGCATGCAACCAGTTATACACTATGCTTTTAACAATACGGTGTATTGATTCGAATTTAACATTGATTTGAATAATAAATTAATGCCAATTACAGTACGTCGTGTTACCGACGAGGAGGTCAACAGCCGAAGGCGTCCAACTGCTTGTTTCTCATGCGTTGGGCGATGCGGGAAGCCCCTACTTAATTGGAATCGTGAGTATATCCTCAAATGACCACAAACTTATTTGATACAATACAAACTTGCTTTAGATATCCGAAGCGCTGAAAGTATCACTTCGATCCGACTCGAAATCATCTACGAACACCGAGGAGTCGGACTTCCATGCGCTGCAGTATGCCTTGCTACTGACGTGCTTCATTGAGGTGCTCGGCGGATTCTTCTTCCTGCTAAACTCCTTCTTCATCGTCGATGACCGGCGACGAGTTGATGAGGCTGTGAAAGGTGATGTCACTTACAGGCGCATGGGGCATGCTAAAATTGTGTAATTGTAAATTCGTTTTGAAAGTCGCCCGTTTAGCGGTTGATCATCGTCTTAATTCCATAGGGAATGCGTCTATGATTGTACACTTTTTATGTGGATCCTGTTATAACATAATTCAGTGTCAGATTCACTTCTCAATGATTACTTTTCATTACGATGACGAATGAATGTAAATTTGACACTGGTCTACCGAATTCACCTTAGAAATAGACCTAGAACTAGCGAGTAAATAATGATCGTTGTACATTTCCTAGTTGGAATCTCTTCGTATGTGTTGAACATGTACATTTTGATGTTAGCTGATAGTATGCGATGAAATCCGTAATGTTGTAATTAAAACATTATTTGTGTTATGTGCGCAGAGGGCCAGGAAGATGCCTCCAACGGTGTGACGACGACGCCCGCCATTATCTAGTAGTTGCCTAAAACCCACCCAAATTTGCCAGAATACGCTATAATTTCTATATGTATGTTATTAGTATTCTACTATTTAATTAACACTACAAATATCACTGCAATCAAACTCATTTTGGTGTGGTTAGTGACATTAACAGGAGTGGCGAACGTTGTAAACTTGTGCATGTAAATTAGCTTGACATTGTAGCTGTAAAAGAATTGTAAAGTTTGTGCATGTATTGCTAACGTTCGTGTGCGTCTTCCGCTTTTAGAGATACTGAACGCCCTTTACTCTCTGTAACACAATTTGAAGGCATGTCGCGACCACATCGCTTCTTAGTTTCCACTAATCCGCATGACGATACATTGTTCGCACGTGGCACTAAACATGATTATTTTGTGTGATTTTAGAAAAACTAGGAGAACCAGCGCGACTACTAGCAGTCGATACCGATGACACTAGACTAGTCGATTGAATGTGTAACATTTCCTACAATTACCATACGCTAACCGCCGCATTCGCCTAGCCACAACACGATTACAACTCACACGCCAGGGGCGCATGACTGAGAGACGTTCTTCGTGTACCAGTGGTGTGCGCGAGCCGGTTGTCAGACAACCACTCGAAGAGTGTGTGCTTGTTCGAAGACTTTAGCAACTCGAAAACGTTAATCATGTGCGGGGCAATCGTAGGCTGCGAGCGTCATGCAATAAATCGAGTATTATTTGTTTTTCCAGTGCCGCAGTCGTTGGAGGATGGCAAGCAGAGCCAATCCAAATAACGAAAGACAAAGGGACCGTGAATCAAATTTGTGAAGACCGCCGCACCTTTTACATTGCGCACTGGCTTCTTTACGATGAAGCGCGGCGTCTAGTCTATTACAATTCGAGTTTCCACTCACACTGTAAAGATACGGCATTATTATATAAATATAAATATCTTATGTATGTCCAAAAAACCAAACGAAAGTCAACATCAGCAACACCGGCGGGTATGTTTACCTTCGGTACTCGTAACTTGTTGTGTAATTTGATGTACAATGTAATTTGCTCAAAGCGTATCGTCTGCCGTGTACCCGGAGCGCGATAAGTTAGTACTTTACTATTAATATTAATGTAATTAAGTTATTGTATTGCGGTGCAAAGTGCGTGCAGCGGCGCGTCTTTGCAAATTGTGATTGTCAGCAAAGATGAGTGAAACTCTTTCAGCAACGTCCGATATTTTTCATTAAGTTAATTCTAATTGTTAAAAGACATTATGTTGAATATGAGTGTATATTTCTTCGCTAGAGTATATTGGAAGTGGCGAAATCATCTAGCAATACGTATTTATAACCTATCTTAGCATATCAGCCTTGGAAAATGTTTGGTTTCCAATTCATTTTTAGCTGTAAATTGCAAATAGTTTGAATCGTGCTCTCCGGAAGAACATCCATTCTGTCTGTTTAAGTTAAGTGTAGCAGAGTTAGCATTATAGTTCCAACCAAATATACTACTATCATACTTTTATATCTACATCTATGGAAGAGAAAACGTATTCATTTATGGAGTTGGTGGCGAGGCATCAGGTTTAGATTTTGATTAATAGAAAGACTGATTTTGTAATGAAAATATAATGTTTCTGTTAATGCTGAAATTGATTGCAACTTTTAAGTGGAATAGAAAATACATCAATACAATTTACAATCACATGCATTTTTTTCCTTCTGTAGATACAATTGTAGTTATGGCGATTATCCTGATCGTTTTCGGATTTGTATTAAATTTTTCGATTAATCAAACTCTGATTCATAGCGTGTATTGGTGTTTCCCCTGCAATTTCGACACTTGTCGGTTGTGTTCCTTACCAAGTGTAAAATTACTTTTCAGTTTTACGGCTGTTCAATCAGTATCGTTCTGTCGAATTAAATATCATTTAAATATTTGATGTAAAATCGGACAAACTTTTGGCATAAGAAATCAGAATCACATCATTCGAATTGTAATGTTTTATTAATTATATTAATCTGTATTATTCATAAATGGCATTAGTATCAACTAAAAATTATAAAATAGACTTGTATTTATCGGCACGAGAATTGTATCTGTTTTGAATACAAATTACACTTCTTTTTTATCGCATTCGCGGTGCGAAATGTAACACATATTACCTCGTGTCGTCCCTCACGCCGCAGATTGCCGAATCAGTGTGCCAAAGCTGCACAATTGTTACTGCAATTCGCGCATGAAGGTCGCATGTCATCGTCGCGCCGGTATTGCTTTCATCTTAATCATTACCCTCAAGTCTTATCGCGTTGATGCTTGCTCGGCTACGACATGCACTATTCGTGGATTGCGGCCAGTTTTGTGCCGGTCGTTGGTTAATCCAGGCGCAATTCGCGCGACTCGTGTCGTTTCTTTTGACTAAATTTGCATTATATTTATTCATCAATCGACTATTTAATTGTGATTATTATCGTCAGTCATGTTATTGACTGATAGCGCGTTTAATGTACAAAAATGTTAGAAATTTGATCGCGTTTAATGTGCATACTGTGCATTTACTTATGCATGTTCGGTGTCGGATGACCCATGTTGTTTTATTCATATTGTCTTTGTGTAAGAAACTTTTTACTCAATAACACATATTGTGTTTGTTCTGCGATGTGTGAATCTAATATTATTAAATTCTCTGACATGTTTCCACCTCTTCTCTTTTAATTACAGCACCTGTCGTGACGGGGTGACTGATGATCATAACTATTCGTAAGTTTATAATTCAATTATATTTTTCACTTTAATTTCGCGTCAAATATTTTGCGTCAGATATTTTAATGCATCCACTTTTATTTCTGCACATTTAGCCTCTAATTAGATCAGTTTTCAGATCAGTGGTTTTGTCGGTTATTTTTGGTTTGTCCCATATTTATCGAATGTTTGTGTTTTTTCGGATTTACGCGCGATCTAGGCAGCTCACTAACTTCAGCGTGGCGTCTAGAGATGCGGAATTACATTTTCTGTCGTGTTGTGTTTGTTTGTTGCTTGAATTCGACCTGCAACTAGCGAAACTTTGCATAAAAACTTGATTTTTGTCACCCTTTCTCGTGAAATGTTTTTATTTTTTTCGGGTTTGCGCGCGATCTAAGCGGCTCACTAGCTGCAATCCAATGTTCAATTGGCAATCGACTGCAGTTAATGACAATTTAGTTATGATTAATTGTGTTTGTAGTTTTCATAAATGCGCACATTTAGTGTCTTCTCGTGAGTTTCATCAGGCGGATATTACCTTTGTGGATACAACATTTGTTAAAGACTATTGTAATGAGAAATTTTACGTTGTAGGTAATATATTATTACCATATTATATCTTATTTTTGTTATCTTTATATTTAGGTGCTATAAAGTTGTAGTTAATTTAGCGAATTAAAAATGAATTAAAGTCACAAATCACAGCGCATCTAATTTGTGTTTGTTTTTAGATGTCAAGGAGTTCAACGTGACGTCGGTGTACAATCGTGCCCGCATTCAATTGTGAGTATTGAAATTCTTATCATTTTCATATCTGCTTTGTTCACGTAGTGAAGATATAGCAGTCTTTTCCTTGTATAGTCGATCGTGCGATGTTGTTCGGTACACACGTGTTTTGTGCACAAGTCGATCTTCGTAACTAGTTTGCGCGTTTCTTGTGATTTTAAGTCGGTTGTTGAATTAGAACCGATCGGCAAAGACAACATTTAGAATTAACTGACTAGTGCGGCGTGCAGACCTTAAGGAAAAGCGAGGTAACCGTTGAATAAGTAAATACTCTGAAAATAATTCAATTTTAACAAATAATTTTAAAATTCAACATGTACTCTTGGGATTGTATAAGTTGCAATAAACTATATTTTTAATATAACATTTGCTAGTATATTTGTCTATGTTTCCTTTTTGTCGTTTTCAGAGTTAGATTTAGAGACCACATATGATAGTACGTGTTTGTAATGCGAATAACAGGTACATAAATGCTGTTGTTTTTAAAAAGATAACAAAAACAACAACATTTATACCAGAAACGAATAGGCTTTGATATGAGAGCTCACTGGTTCAGCTGGCATGTTCATACGCTAGAATGTTAGGGATTCGTGGTTCATGGTTCGAATCTCAGTTGTAGATAGCAGTTTTATTAAACAATAAGAAATTAAAGAAATGTGGGTTGCATACCACAAAAATATAGAAATAAGTTGAAGAGTAGAGTACGGAGCAACAATAGGAATAAGTAGAAGATGGTGGAAGAGCAAGTCGAGAGAGCAGCAGCAGGAGAGAATAGGAGAAGTAAGAAGAGAAGAGAGAGAAGAGAGAAGAGAGTACAGGAAGAAAAGAGAGAATAGGGTTGACGGAATTTTTAAATTTTTAGGCACGTGTCGTTATAACACAGTCTACGGACAGGCTGTTCATGGCTCCCGGCCCATCCTACAGCTACGATGTCTCTGCGCTTCATCCCCGAAATACTCAGGCATATCAACAATTTTTATGGTGGGGGATCATCCCCTGAGTGGGAGAACTCCTTATAAGAACATCCTTTTAAGGACTTGTAAAAATATTTCTAAAAACTATTCTTACAAGTTCTGACCTGTACCTGTAATGAGAGGAGGAATACACAAATCATACAGGATACCTTAACAATTTTTAAAGTGGGGATCATCCCCTGAGAGAGGGAACTCTCTTACATACCTGTTCTTGAAATGATAGAAGGGGTACACAAATCAAAGAAGTCAATATATCTTATTATTTATTCATTAACAATAGAATGCAAGCTCGTAGGTATATTTTACAAGTCAACAGAATACGTGTCGCCAAATTGAAACAGGACTTACGACCTGCACAGCCGCGCATATGCCATCAAGTACTACTACTTCATAAAGTTATACCGGAATAATGAAATTAGTAAATAGCCAATTTCCTAGGTGATTGAAAATGGAAATTAATATACAGAGTGTTCCAAAAGAAAATTTTTAAATGCAAACAAAAAACTCTCAACACTACAAACGCCGCTTGTTTTCACTCGACGATCAGGGAAACTATTAAACAGGGTGTTCCAGAAAGAAATTTGAAGGTGCAAACGGGAAAATACTAAAAACGACAGCTAAAGCAAAATTTTCACGGACGCAAAAGAAAACATATATACAGGGTGTTCTAGAAAGAAAATTGCATGTTCAAAATAGAGAACACTCACAACTAAAGGTGATTTTCTACGTGTTGTTAGGAAAACTAATATACCGGGTGTTACAAAAAGAAAATTTTAGTAAGTGCAAAGGAAGTCAATATTCACAATATGAAGAGGGAAATTTACAAATTACCAACAATATTTTAATATAAAAACAGAGATTTTGCCTGAAAAACATCAGAAAATTATGAATTTTAAGATATTGAGAATATATATTTATTAATTGATGGTAGCATCAACTGTATAAGGTAACCACCGACGGGTGAAGCATCATCATAAATTGATAGAATATCTGGCGGAAAACATCTAAATCAACAGACGGCAAGCGACGGCGCGAAGCCACACAGTGGTTAAAGACGATAAAAATAACTATTTCTTTGTAAATATTAAGATCTACTGAGCCTCGAAAACGAAAAACTATTCACCGTTCAAGATTTTATTTCAACAAGAAATTATTATTTACGTGATCCTCGAAAACATGACCGATCCGTCAGCCGACGGCAAAGTAAGCGTCGTCGATCACATGCATATTATCATTTTAATAATGCTCAAATAATTTTAAAAACCGTGCTTGTAATAATTAAATGAAGCATGTTATTTTCGGAAACGCGAAGAATTCTGATAAAAATGCCACCACGTGTTCGTAATCTACAAAATTAATATACCTCAAATTAAATAATCAATTTAAGTTAAACCGCTTTAACTTTCCGCGAAAGATTTTAATTATCCACCCACCTGTGCATTGATGAGGAAATTTTCTATCCTGTAATATATTCTATCAACTGAAAACTCGCGCAGGAATTAACGGACACTTATTTCTCACTTAAGAAGACTCTAATCGCCATAAATCATTAAACAAATCAGGCACACATGACCATTGCGAACATTTTGCCGATAGCCGACGATTAATCCAATTAAAACCTCAAAACGCGTGGCGATTAGAGAAACACGCTTGCGGACCACGCGGTGAAACAACTGCCGTGTGCGCTGCGCGTAGTCGGGTACAAGGCAGGTATGTAGCGATATCACGCGTCAGTCGATCAAAAAAAGTTGTTTATACCCAAACAAACTGATAAACACGTAGTTGAGAAGACGAAACTAAAAATTCACAATGTTGAAATACACATACACGAAATTTACTTTTACTTTCAATATTTCTCGGCATACGAAAAGAATGAAATTTTAATTCATAAGAAAAAAAATGGGCAAGGGTGGGTGCTTGATAATTTATTTCCTCGATTAATTATCGACAGTGAATATTTTCTAAACTAAAAGATATAGCAATTAGAAAATTGTAGATTATGGAAGATTGAAAAATTCTCTATCAAAAAATTCCCCCTTTTATGCTAATTTTCGCGGGTTGCAGGTTATATTCTTGCAATGAACAAATACTACTCGACGGAGAATTTAATTCTGCACCCCCAAACACCGCGCTGAAATTACTCCGAGGCCCAGCCCGCGTGAATACGAAAAAATACAAACATTTCGCGAGAAAGGGTGAAAAATTCACCCTTTTATGCAACTTTGTTTGGGTTCCTACGGTGCCCTAAACACGAGTCACTTTTATCGCTAGCCTCGTAAGATGCCCTGAATCGAGTCACTTCTACCGCTAACAAATACCACCCGACGGACAATTTAATTCCGCATCTATAAACACCGCGATGAAGTTAGTGAGCCGCCTAGATCGCGCGTAAATCCAAAAAAATACAAAAAATTCACGCGAAAGGGTAACAAAAATCACCCTTTTATGCAAATTTTCGCGGGTTCCTACGGTGCCCTGAACACGAGTCACTTTTACCCTAGTTTCGTAAGGTGCCCTGAATCGAGTCACTGCTACCGCTAACAAATACCACCAGGCGGAGAATTTAATTCCGCATCTCCAGACGCCGCGCTGAAGTTATTGAGCCAACAAGGTCGCGTGCAAACCCGAAAAATTACCAACATTTCACGAAAAAAGGGTGACAAAATCACTCTTTTATGCTAATTTTTACGGGTTTTGGGTCAAATTCCTGCAAGAAACAAATACTACTCGACGGAGAATTTAATTCCGCATCTCCAGACGCCACGCAGAAGTTACTCCGCCGCCAAGACCGCGCGCAAAACACGAAAATATAGAAACATTTCGCCAAAAGGGTGACAAAATCACCCTTTTATGCCAATTTTTGCGGGTTGCAGGTTATATTCCTGCATCAAACAAATACCACCCAACGGAGAATTTAATTTCGCATCTCCACACGCCGCGTTGAAGTTATTGAGCGATCTAGGTCGCGTGCAGATCCGAAAAAATACAAACATTTCACGAAAAAGGGTGACAAAATCACCTTATTATGTTAATTTTCGCGGGTTGCAGGTTGTATTCCTGCAACAAACAAATAAAACCCGACGGAGAATTTAATTTGAAACCTCTGGAGACGCACCTCTCACGAGTTAAAGCTAGGCAACCACAGTGCGGCAACTAATAAGTACCCTTAATTACCACTCCCAACAAACTAAATGCAAACACGTCCCACTAGCACAACAAGCAATACAAAGACGCAGAGACAACTCTGCCAGTCGTGAAGCGATTAAAGGTGCAATACAATGTAAACTCTTGATAACCTTTTGTATAATAACGTAGAAATACATACCAAAAGGTTGGTTTTATGGCAAATGATTGAATGAGTTAGATCCGTTCTTAAACCAACTGATCTTGGTAAGTATCGTTATAAAGGGTTTACACTGCATGTTATTCCACAAGCATTCATCAAATTGATTGTCCCTAAATATATACAATTATAAGTTAACTAAAAGAATGCGTTTGTGGTTAAAAGGTCCGGAGGTATTTGTGTCGTTCCCTCTGCGCATTATTTGTACTACAGTAGAATCTTGATAACTCGAATGTCAAGGGAAACCAAAAAAAATTCGAGATAGCAAGTGTTCGACTTAACAAGAATTTCGAGATATGAAGAGTTAACTCATCAAATTTCGACATAAAAAGGCACAATTTCATAGAACATTTATTACGACAAATTACATTAGGTAACATAAAATGAAAGTCAAGTACATAATTATAATAAATGAACTTACACTGTATGTTTTAAATAATTGATAAAAATCTGTTATCTTCGTTTGATTCAAGCCATTTACAGATTTTTATCAATTATTTTTTCTAGTTCATATATAAATATATGATACTCGATATCATTACATCTTTCAATGTAAGTTCGTAGTGTATCAATTGCTGTATTGTATTCATGTTGTTGCTTGTTAACAGCCAAACAAATATGTACTGACTGAGCCAATTAACCAAAAGTGACCAAAAATGAAGAAACATAACATCTGTGTTTCTTAGAAATTAGAAAGTTTATTGAATGAATTCATTCCTTGCACGTGTGCAAAACAAAAACAATAGATAAGAGGCCCCGAGCCCCGAACATTTATTTTTGATTTTATTGCCACGAGTTTTAAGCTCCGGGAATCCCGAGTTTTGAGCTCCGGGAATCTCGAGTAAGAAATCATAAAATGTTATGAACTTCGACTTACTGAGGTAGTATTTGCAGTTCGAGTTACTGAGTATTAAAATGTACGAGTAATGCCTCACAGGGAAATAACTTATTGTTCGAGTTACTGAGTCTAAAAAATTCGAGTTAGTGCGTCGTTCGGGGTTCAGCGGAAGGGAATAGCATATCTTTTCGAGTTACTGAGGATTACGACTTAACAAGGTTCGAGTTATCAAGATTCTACTGTAGTTTGAAAAATAATGTGTGGGCGTAAGATTGGCGACAAAATATGCAGGTATCGCATCCCGTCGAAACGCAGTTGCTTTCCACCAGGCTGGTAGGCGTCCCTTTGGATGATGTAGTTGGAAAGCCGATCATATGTGCGATTCAATCAAATGGCAGGAGATTGTCGAGTGTATTTTCCACCGCAGCATACATCAGTGGGTGTTTTACGCTCCAAATTCTAAAATATTATAAAATTTAATCATAATAGTGGAAGTGCAATACAAATTTGATATTATAATAAAAATATATGTGATGCCAAGTTAACCGCCACGTATGAATTAAATGAAATTAAATATAAACAGTAATTGCAGTAAAGAAAAATAATGAAAACGTGCACTTTACCTTTATTTCTCGCGGTGCATGAAGGTCGCTGGAACATGGACAGGACAGACGCCACTGCTGGTAGCCAAGTCAATGATGTGCAATGCCCTCCATTAAAAGATGATCTTCGGGCAAATATTTGGTGCACACTTCACCAAGAACTAAAATTGAACCACTTTTTAAATACAGTAGTATTACACAGCTAGTTAAGTATGTTCACAACAATAACAAGGTAAGATATTGTCCTGCCTCGTCCTAGGCAAAGTCGACTTGACTGCACGTGTATGAATGAAACTTCTAGAAAAATACATGCATGAATAGGTGAATTAAACAGAGACAACAATTTCAGAAACAAAAATTAAATAAAGTCTGCACTTTACCGTTCCTTCTCGGCTTCTATAAAGAACATTGTCCAGGTTCCCAACCGAAAATACACCGAACGATCACAACAAACGTTGCCGATTCATGCTACCTGTATCTCGCGTGCATTCAGTATAAACAAGTTAATAGCACGCGGCCATCTTGCAATACGCACAACGAACGCAAAGAAAATGATCGATTTTGTATATTCAACACCCGATTATGTACTAATAATCACTAAACACCGCTGTAATAACTAAATGCAGTCGAGGGACGATTGAAATGAACGCGATTTACCGAATTACACACACAAAATAAAACGATAATAGACGCGAGAAACACACACGGCCTAACCAACGACCGGCACAAAACTGCGCTGCGCACATCGCGCAATCAGCGGCGGCACGCGAGGACACGTGATAATACTTCGCGCACGCTGCAACACAACGCGCACTATTTGCAACAAACAAGGTTGAATGCAGGATAGCCAACTCAGCGAATGCAACTTCTTTATACAATACTGATAAGCAATAGTGGAATTCCGCGTGCGAAATCGTCAATGTGATCACTGAAGTGCCGTAGGTATTGTCACATGCGCTTATTAAAACTATATGGCCCGGTGCCACAGTACGAATTATATACAAATAAATTATGTTTATTATAATAAGCAAATAATGAAGATATGACCTGATATTGTTATTGAATAGCAAGTTGGGAATATAAGGAAATTGATAGCTGTTCTCTACAATGCTTTAATTTGAAAATTAAACTACTTAGTAAAATGTTCTTTTTCTTACAATTCTCAATCAAATAGCGCTTTCCATTTTCTTCTAACTTGAAATAATATGTTAAGTACCAAGTGGCAAAACGGGGTTTTTTAGTCATAAAAGATAAAAGCATACATGACGCAGCAAATTTGGAAATTTCCGATGCTAAACAAACTCAAGAACTCGAAGAACTCCTTCAACTTGACCAGCCTGGCAAGCAGCTTGTAATTTCGCGTGGGCTGCTCCTACAAGCTCAGCAAGTGTTGTTTTTATTACAATATCATTCATTCACACAGAATGCATTTTACAGTTATATAAATTAATCCGTTTTGAAGAAATATTCTTCTGGTTTCCAAAGAAGACCTTTCCACTTTGTCACCAAATCATGGTATATCCATTACCATGACTTGACCATTACGGACTAGCGAATAAACTTTACCAATTGTAAAGCACTGGAAAATTCTTAAGGTGTCGAAATTAATGCAAGGTCGGCGATTGTGACTGTGCTTAGCAGAACGCGTGGGTCACGGCTGCGATCCGGTTATTCAACTACACTGCCATCGCCTGCCATCGACAGACAAGATTGGTAAAAACCGCGAATCGCAATCCGAAGAAGGTACTCGCGCATATCGATTGTAGAGTAAAGTGTTTTCGTCTCTGGTACAGACCGATTTCACGCGGATGCTAATTTTATTTCAGTTTTAACAGTCGTCTTTCGAAGCTTGTGCCATAAAGCAATCCTTTTATTTATTTTCGGTAACATTCTGGATGGTTTCGGTTGTGTAATTTGCGAGAATTGTCGCGTATGCGGAATTGCACCGCTGCGAAACGGTAAACGCAGCCCATGTTCATAAAATCTCCAGTGACAACGAAAAACGTGATACGACATTTAATATTCGGACGTCGCCCGCAGCGCCGGCCGCTTCCGAATGAGCCATAATACAAATGCATAAAAATTATATTGTTAACCCAGGTCAGGACTTGTGCCTGACACGCGATATTGCCTTTTCCAAGCAAGAGCTTTTTACTGCAGATTGCTATATCGAACGGGAACATTATTTCCAGTGTAGCCGCACATTCCTACTACATCTTCCTTTCAGTTTCTTCTACTTCTAGCGTCTCTTTATTAAGATACTTCATGATATTTCATTTACATTTCTGTGTACTATTTGCGGCTGGGATGTTGTGCAACTTGCGAAACATGTGCCCCATCATGGCGCACACATGATACCACAGCTTGTCGCCTGGCAGATCTTGCATGTTCCATCTGCCGTCCTGCGTGGCCCATCTTACACAACATTAAATCAACGTTTTATTTTAATCTAAATCGGCACACATCGCAAAGTATTTCCAAGGTGGATTGTGAACGAGTATAGGGCTCATTAATATTTGTTATTTAAATGTTATAAGATGCGTAAAGTTGGAGTTTTATTAGGCGAGCTAATTAAATTATTGTTGCACGCGATGCACCAGCGCTAATTTGTTATCATGCTTGGACCGCACGTCATTGTAGCAAGAACAGTGTTTATGAATAATGCATGAACAAAACACATTGCCAATCGACCAATTCAAGCCAGCAGGGCTTCCAGGGATAAATATAAACGAACAAGTGCATCAGCCATGCGCGATCTCCATCGCAAAATGTAAATTTGATCAGGAATCTTAGGATGAAAACAGTCTACTTAGATGAGGCAGATAGAGCTTTGATTACCATGAAACCAATCATGGCATATGGAATTTTATAAATATCAATATTTTTTGCTGTTTATCTGTTTGTTGTAATCTAGTTCATTCGACGCTTGTTCGGCCCCAGAAACACGCGCATTTTTCAATCAATGCTATCGAATTGCGAATTACGGTTCTATAGAATTCCATTCGTGGACGCTGTGTGTAAATCACGCATGCAAACGCGAGTTCTCACGCACCGGCTGCAAATTTGTCTACTGCCGCCTTCAAATAGCCGACAAGGACGAAGCGCGATTCAAATTGGCTTCGATTGTGATCAATTCTGGAAACCATTACAAAATCGGACAAAACTTGACGTTTGAATGAGTGTGCATGGAAGACCAAGGGTGAATTCGAGTTTTTCCAGAATTTTCAATACTTGGAAGAGCAGTGCTTAGTTTCTTATCGTCAACTAACAGACGATAAAGTCTAGAAAAGTTTTAACTGCGTTAAAATTCACGGATTTTACGGCGTACCTTGTACACACCATAAACAAAAGCAAATATATTATTATTATCTCCCATCGTCATTAATAATTATATTACTATCCTTTTATTCGCCATTAATAACCTTAAACTCGAAGTTTTAGAATGATGAATGTTTCGAAGCTCCCGGCGCCATAATCCACGCTGAAGACGTTAGCGACGCAAATTTATATCCAAGCTACTAACCCACAATTATTAACAACCAACACACAATGGAATTCGGCCGTCGCGAACGAAATCGAAGCAGGCGATCGTGGAACCGTTATCCCGTTGTATCGGCCCCGTTTTAACATTTGCATTTCGGCCATCATCATGGGCCACATCGCAAGCGGCTGCTTCTTATAATTTTTTTGCATAATTCGAACACTGCGCAATTTACATACAGCCGAAATTGTCGCCTATGAGCGTATAAATCAGCATTTACTTAATATAATGATACATTTGGCTGGGAATTAATTGGAGCTAATGTTTCGAAGAATTAATTTGGACCGTTTCGCTAATCTTCTTTTTGCCAGGTAATGTTGTTTCAGGTGATATGAATAACATTATTAACTTATTAGAGTCAATTTGCATGCGTTGACTAATGGAAAAACGGGAACTGATATATTTAAGGCATGGGTTTGGTAACAACAACATAATAGAGAGGTTTTTGTATAATCTCACTAATAAAATATTGAGAACGGTTATCGCTTGGCTTTTTGGCTTTTGTCATGACCACAAAATTAATTCAAGACTTAAATTCAGCACTTGTCAGCGCCACATTCATCTATCTATTTCTTGGAAATCGGATGGGCCTTTCGGTGGTCCAGCGCCTTGTTCAAACATTAATTTGGCGTTGAGATTGCTCCAGAGTGTACATTTCAGTTGACTCCATGGATGTGTCCAACCCATTTGCGGTTTCGGCACCACACTCGGCTTTATTTGCGGTTTTCTTGAGATGTCCTCGTGCGTAGGTGCTTCATCACTTGTAACCCCGGGAATTTCGCCGATAAATTAATGGTAGTAATGTGATAAACATATTTAATAATGGTACTTAAGTACTTCTTCCCGCAGCCGCTTATTTAAAACTCTTTGATTTCGATTTTCTTCGATCTCGCTCATTTGTTGTGGTATTTTTTATTATCGCTGTTGTAATTCACGTTTTAATCTGGTCACTCCGACGACTTGCACGCGGTACACCAAATTGCTTTCGCGACCAGTTGGCGGGCCGCGTGCGTGCGCGAAATCTAAATTGTCGCAATAAATTTGCATCCACGGCTTAAAGCCGTACTCAGACGATACCCTCGAAGAAATATCCTCCATATACACGAATAGTAATTGAAAAATACCCGGCGAATTTAGCGGATTATTTCGAAAAATTGTATGTTTCCGACACAAAACACCGTTTCGGTGCGCGTTGTCAACGATTAATTTTATGATGACCCGCAGATTCACCTCAATAGGTGCTAATACAAAGTTAAATCCCGCTAATGAATTGTGTTCGCACCGATGCTAAATGCGTATTTTACAAGCCACAAAGTAAAAAGACATGATTATGAAATATGCGCTACGATAAGCTTGTTTTTTCATTTGTCGTGAGTCATCCACGGTCAAGTTCATTTGGGGCTTTTTGGTCATTGTGTGCTCACCTGCAGCACGAAGAGTGAGACGGAAAAAGAAACAGGTAAGGAGGAACACAAAATATTTGTGGGCCACTGATGCGGTAACCAAACTTGAACAAGTTCGATTGCCTTGCTCAGCAAGTGCAGAGATAAAACGCAGAAGAGACAAGAGCAAAGTTCCTGATAAAAAAAAAACAGCGAGTGGAAATTTTGCATGATCACAGTGCATGGGTTCTGGAAGTTATGAGTGGATGGATATTTTTAACGCATAATGCTTGTTATGCCACGCGAGTACATGAGTGTAGTATGACGACATTGCTGTAAGAAAACAAGACGCGCCAGAAAGAAGGCATCCTCTTGTTCGGTCACAACCTGCGATGGATAACAAAAAAAAAACACAGCCGAAGAGGTTGATTAATCGCGCGTGTCCGTGCGTTTGCCGGCCAATTAATTTTTTCCTGTTATTGCCCTTCTTCCTAAGTGCATTGTTTCGTATGTACAGCTTGCAAAAAATCCAAAATGCATGGTCATTGTTATTATGCAAAAAATGATCAAAGAACAAGGAGAAGGAGAATGGAATGCGAATGCATTCAGCATCAAAACTCCTTCTGTACCGTTATATTTATACGTTACAATCTATTTTTAACTGTTTTTTATTTCTCTTCTTCGTGATGAAAAAAAAATTAATCACAACAACACAACATAACACCTAATAAAAATCCGCGTGTGTTCTTGGTTGTTTACGGTCTTAAATCATCCCATTAGTAACATTTCGTCATTGGTTTCCTAATCGACATACGTATCGTTCTCGAAATTAATCATTTAATATCACTTTGCATATAAATTAACATGATTTTAATTTGTTTATTATAGCCATGACGGAGTTGAGAGCAGAAGCTGGCGCATGATGCTTATGATCGATGAGATATCATCTATAATAAGAAATTTGAATAGAAGTCGCAGGACATGATAATAGCGATGCGATTCGGCAGGATCTTGAACAGATCGTGTCAACTGTGACTTTGAACGGTACGCCCACATGTGCTATGTGAATTCATACGCTTAATTACACTTGTAAATCAGTTAGGTCATGTAGCTATTCAATCGCAAAGAGAAAAAATCCATTGATAGCGAAATTATTTCTGAATATTCAATATTCAATATTGTCTATATTGTAATTAACCTATTGTATGAGTAATACTTCCATAGTTTATAAATTGGTCCACAACAGTTTAATTATACCTTAATTAATTTTTTTTTTGAAGTGTGAAAACAGTGAATACATAAGGAAAACTTCTGCCTAGGCCAGCGGATAACAACAATTAGATGATTGTTTAACACACGCAGCCGAAAAATACTCCGAAACGATGAAGAACGTGCCAGCGTTCGCCCTTGTACATCATCGCATGCTACTTACGAGTACGAGTACGAGTACATCACGGCGTAATTTAAATTTATGATCACTCGTGTTCTTCGCGCGATTAATGTTTTTGCCATCTACAATTCATACGACTCGAATATAAACTTTATTATTCATTCGATCATTATTACGTTCTTGTTTTTACGCGTTTCTGGTTTTTGCGCCGGCAGCCGATTCATTGTCGAATAATTACTCTATCCTCTAATCCGTTGAGGTTGGATGGATGGGTCTTCCTGAAGTTTTGACACTCGCTTGTTAGAGAAGTCGTGATCTTCGTGATCCAAACAGATACCCACATCACATATGATTTGATGTCATCGCACATCATACCTACCAACACAATGCACGTCGATGATAATTAAGTGGAACAATTACGATGTAATTATGATTGAAACAAAGATGCCATCATCATATACTAACCAGTTAAGTACCTTCGCAGATTTATTGCTCTATTATTTTTATTTCCGAGTTATTATCTGATTAACGCTGCGAATTCTCGTTTAATATCGCCATTGAAACCGAAACCTGCAAGTTAAATGTGCGTTAAATTTATTCAGACACACACTCATCCCAAAAACAATATAATAATTAAAGAAGAAACGTTGGATATTAGACATCATTAGCAATGTGAGGTGTCTCCATGTCTCCATGAAAAACTGACAATTTGAGGATTTTTTGCGTCGATTAGTGCAAACGCGACGCTACAAAAAGCAGAAAAAAGTTTGAAAATGAAGGTGAAACGGCAGACAATGAAAATAAGTTATTACCGCCAGGTATTGCGAGATGAGCGATTAGCACAGTCGCGAACATTTAAGTTAATCCACAAATGTTTAATGTAAGACTCAAATTGATTCGAATATCTTGACGAGGAAAAACGTTACACGCTTTGCATGCGCCGCACGTCTTCGCACGAATGTAATGTAATGTAATCACATTCGCGCATTACATTTGTCAAATCGTGCGAGACGCATATCGATGGATTCACGTACGCGCCCTCGACATTGTTCACCGGGTTCGGCTAATGTTTGTTTAATGCGGTTAATTAACGCGTTAATTAATACGAATGGCGTATGTGCTTAGACTAAATGCGCAGCGTTTATGCAAATGCGTCAAATGAAGAAAACACTCACTTTTTTTATTTTAAGCAAAAAAAAAGATATGACAGTTTTATTAATAACAATTTATACGTGGGAACGCGTGTGGAAGACAAATTTGTAGCAATTTATAGATTTACATGAAACGATCGACCATTACACGAATCGCTTCATTAACGACAACATAAAAATCCTCCAAGCCCACCGAAAAGTCGGAATAAATTCACATATCACGCGACAAGCAATAAAGTGCGCCATGCCCATTTCGATGTGTTTCAGGAAACTATTCGCGTAAACTGCGCCTCGATCGAAATTCGTAAAATTTAACAGGGTCCATAAAATCGATGGGACGAGCTTGACGATGCGTCGAGTCCGAAAAACACGCGCGACAAGCGAATTCTGCACCCTGAGTCCATCAATTTCGATAAACAAGCCATCAACTCGCAGATGACTGCAAATAAAATTGCCGCTTATCTAATCGCGTGCAGGAATTTATTGAGCCGGGCTCGTGGATGAATTTAAGCATGAAATGATGCTTTTGGTATCTTAATTTATTGTAGCTACCTGTAATTGCCACCTGTAGATTATTTAACGCAAAATTTTTGGCGAAGCTTTAGTTTGAGTTAAAAACTAAGTTATACCTTTCATGATGTGCTCCTGCCGTGACCAATATATGCGGAGACTCATGAATATTCAATATCTTCTAGTAACTAGTCGTGGTAAAAGTTATAACATCCGCACTTTGCATATGCTACATTATGAACTCGTAAATCTAATCCTAGACTGCTAAAAATTTGTATCTTTCAGAAAATAAATGATGTACACTGTTTTTCACATAGAATTTAAATTAATATTATTGTGTTTTAATCAAACATTGATTTGACAGGACATGATGTACTTAATTCATCAATGTTTAATGTTAAACTTCAATTTTAATATGAGTATGATTTAAGAATTCCGCACGAACGCAACCGGATGAACGGTACACGCACAAAAACCGCAATAAGATCTTTATCTACGATCCACGGCGTCTTTTTTTGCCTCAGGAGTACCAAAAATCGCAATTTAAATTAAATCCTCCTTAAACGCAGTCAAATTTATTCGCATACGTGCGCATTTGTATTAGTATTCCTCGCAGCACAAAGCGCCGAAAAAACCACACGCGTGATTTACTTTATTTATTTTATTTATGTTTCCTTTTTACGTTAAAATATTGTTTTGTGTTCTAACAGCCTAAGAATCATGTTCAAGCGCTATAAGAATGAAAATTACAACAATAAATTTTGGAGTATCGGTATTTTTCGCAGATAAGTTCATTTATCTCGCTTAAAATTCCGGCGTTCACAAAATTTCAAGTTCAAGTACCTATGCGCTGCGTCACGCCGAAAATTTAAGACTTGACCAAACACGAGAATTCAATTACAACCCGCTTGACGCAAGCAGATATCCGCAATATTCGCACAAGACACCAAAAAAATGCGCGGCGTTAAGGACTGGGAAGTATCGGCATGTAAGTACGGCAGGCTCGCAGGCACCAAAACGCTTCGAAACTTGTTAAGAGGTCATGAACTCTTTGCGTTGAACTTCATGGCTGCCGGTGTATACTGCAGCCCTTCGCGAATGCTGAGGACGCAAACGCGAACACATCATAAAAAAAAAACAACGCGTAACGAGCGTGCGAGTGTTTTCGTTGCTTTTTTCTTCGCGTGGACGCGCACATTACATGCTGCAATTGGCAGCTTTAAATTTATCGCCCTATTTCTCTGCACATTCTTTGTTTAACAGCCCTTGCAACTACCTCAAATCAATCTTTCTATTAGCCGTGTTACTTTGCGCGCATTTGAAATGCAAAGTTGCGTACAGCGTGAAAACCAATAACAATAACACTCGTCCACCTCATAATCGTAACAGCGCAACGGTTTTCATTGCCATTGCGTAGAGTTACGTTCGGCGATTATTCAGATTTTCCTCGTTTTCTGCCGGCGACATCCAACCGCGTTTATTTCTTCCGTCATCCGTGCAACATTTGCGCCACGGAAAATGCCCCGTCGTAACGGCTAATGGTTATTATTTTCGTGTGACTCATCAACAGATCATCATCAGATGCGCAGATGCTGATGCTGTCAAACCCGCATCTTCCTGGCAATGCGTGGGGGCGCGCTGAGCAGTACACCTTAGAGCGCTTCGATGAGAGATGGCGCTATCGAACGAGTAGCTCTGAATCGTGGGCAGACATTACAACACTGTTCGCTGGATGCAATCATTTTTACGAGGTCTTAAACATTCAACTGTGAGATATTTATATTTTTTATTGACTGCGAACGCGGCAGCCCCACGCGACTAAAGAAAACAAACGATTTAGCGTCGCCGCGAAGGCTTAGAACGTCATAAAACGATAAACCTGCGGTTAACGTTCAATTAGAGGATGGGAAGTTTGGATTCAACGCAAGGTGCCAATTATCACAATGCACCTGTGCACTGGTGAAGTAAAACTAAATAAAATCAACAGTTTATTAGGAAGACGCGTTTATGAACAATGTAGTTTTATCGGCTTGAATTTGTAAATACTTTGTAGACACTTGATTTTATTGTAACCGTTTTTATTGTACTGAAAACGAAATCGCAAACACACGTAATGCGTTGCCTCGACGCAATCGTAAAGAAAATTGAGTAAAACTACAATACAAATAACAAAATTATATAGATCCGTATTGTTTCGACTCTCGTGCGCATCTCGAGCGCGTTTCGGAGCCATTAAAACTTACGCAATACGGAGGTTTAGTATCCGTCGAAATAAACGACGTTTTAATTACAATATTAGATGTAATGCTGCAAATTGAATGCATAATTGAATCGATTGTTAATTCATCATTGAGGTTTTTTGATTGGGTTTTACATCCTTGATTCGAAGTGTTTTCCAATAACTTTTGGTGATTTTATTCGTTTAGGGATTAGATTCGCGTAGAAAAATTGCGTTTTTGGTCAGTAATCAGTAAGCATCGATGCGTAAGAGTGAAGATTTCTGGGAATGTCGTTCGAATTCGTAATCGGGATGGCGATTCGCGCGGTGGGCGAAAAATTCGCACCGGCGCCGGCTGGTGGGGGCTTTGGCATGCATGCGGCCGGCGCGCGATTTATAAATACAAAGCGCGCCGGTCCGCGAACGCAAAACGCGATCTGCCGATTCCACGACCAAGCAGAAAAAACTGTCTTGGCGAAAAGTCTAGCATCTTCCAAGTTTCCGACACTGCCTTCTGGCTCAAGCAATTGAGCAGACTTGAGCAGCTGAGGTTGAAGCAGAAGAGGATTATCATCACCGACGACTTCGCCACAGGGTTGCTTGGGAGTAATAGTGCTACGATACTTTAAAACTGAAACAGGTGAGTTTTTTCAAATTAAAAAAAATATAAATTTTTATGCTTTTAAATTAATTGTAAATTTTAATTAGTCGTGTGAAAGACGCATTAATGAGCTTATATTACAATAATTAAACTTTTAATTGCTGGCGACAGCGGATAAATGCGTTCCATCCGACCAGGGAGCAACTGAAATTGTCTCTCGCTGGAAAGGCCGGGTTCATTACATATGAGTGCATTGCAGTCTCCGTGTCGTGTCGCTTTTTATTTGCCCTCTTTCGCGGCCGTATCGGGGCCGTAAATACGGACTTAATTTGCATCGAGAAAAAAATTACCGACTTGATAACGACTCGCGCAACATGGACAAGGAATGCGCGCTGGCAGGACGAAGGCAAAGAACTTAAAAAAAAAACACGCGAATCAATTTGGTAATTGTTCACGTTCATGCATGCGTAGTACTTTTGTGGTGGATTTGAATTCATCGTTTGGTTGCCACGAAAAAATTAAACAATTTACCTGCAATAGCGAGCGTGATCGAGTCGGTAAATAACAGGAAAAAAAATAACGATTTGCGGAGTGGAAAATGGACGGATAAAGCGGGCGAAATAAATTGAAAATTCTCGAGCGGCCGCCGCGGCGGAAAAAAGCCGAGATTACCAAAGTGCGCTACTAAGATGCGAAGATGCGGAGATGCGCATCGTGCTTTCAGTGCCGCAAAGTAAAGCAAAGTAAAAGACGAAATATAAATAAGCTCAGTGTAAAAATGTTGCGTGCGGCGACCGGCTCGTGTGCGGCAGGCGATCGAGCGCATTCATCGACGGCGCAAAAAAGCTGCATCCACCATGGTGGACCGTCACGGTTTGCATGATTAATATAATGTGAGCCGCGGTAAGCGACGCTGAAGAATCGCAGCTATTCAAAATATTTTCAGGAAATTTAATTGAACCATTATTCACGAAAAGAAATTTTTCAACCAAACGAAACAGACAGATGCGAAATTTATTTAGTTTAAACAAGTCGATAAACTCGAGACAAACTGTTAAACGCTCAAAATACGAAGTGCAAGTTCAAGTACGCGACCTCCACTTGCATAACTCTTACTTCATATACTTCACATCTTCGTGCGTTCTTGCTGGCTACGCACAAAAGATACAAGCACAACAAATCGCAATGTAAAATCATTATCTCCATAACTTCATATAACGCATTATACCATAAATAAATAATAATCAACAAGCACTTACGATGCGCAGAGGAAAAAATCCGAAAACATCCTCGTTATGACGCTATCATTCCATTCCACACACATAATGTACACATAGTGTAGATGAAGCATACGTGATTTACGTTTTCTTGAAATTCGTCATTACCTCTGAACGGAACATCCTCGTTCGACGTTTCGCCGCTAATCAGCCTATCAGCTAATCAACTAATCAAGCTGGTCTTGCGCATTACGTCACCTTCGACGATGCGCGATATTTTCACGATGAGCGTCGGTAATTGAGCTTCTGCAACAAACTAATAGTGTTTTAATGAATTGAAAATAATTGCCGAATCACGTTTCGTTTGTTTTACACGTTAAATAATCGTTTTTTTAACGCACAAAGAAAAATAATGGAATTAATATCGTAATATCGTAAAAATTGACGAAGAGCTTTATAAAGACGAAAAAAAAAACAGTGATTCATTCGATTTGTTGTTTTCATAGCGTTAAATTTTTTACCTACAAGAATAAAACGATTAATTTAATTCAATACAAACATGAAACTTTTTCAAGTTCATTCACGAACACCTAAATGGTCCGTTTGCGAATTAGATTCGAATATCGGCGGAAATTAACATGTACCAAAGTGGAATATGAAATCAGACACACGAATTGTCCGAGTTAACGGACCGAAGGACGCCGCAGTGGACTTTTGTCGGCGCACCGCTGATCTGAATTATGTATGTATTCTAATTGTGTGTCCGCGCCCGCCGCGCGATTCCGTTTCGCAGTTAGGCTGTGCGAAATGATGAGCAAGGAAAGAGTTGTTGAATTGTTCTGGGCTCGCGTGATTTCGCACCGCGGCACGTGAGTTATTACGCGAATGTTGAAGCATCATCGTGATGGCAATGAACTTGCGCGCACAGACGTAAATTAATACATTTATTCACAATTCGAAACAAATCGCTCCAATAGCCACACAATATTGATCTCGATATATCGGCGGAAAGCGATTGAAAACAATGATTCCACCTCATCTATTGTGAGAGTTGACATTGGGATGATTTGCAATGGCAATGAACCTTTATTCGAAGATGATAATGACGAATTCGATCGAGGATGTTGGAATCATCAAATAATTCTATGAACGAAAGAGTAAATTACACACGCAGATTGATGATGACTTGTTCCGTGTAGTAATTAGTCGGAGATTTTTGTTAATAACGTCTAAAATTAGCATTTTATGCAAAAAAATAAAATAAAATAAATTTAATTTAACTACCGTGGAAAATTGATGGACATTAAAAAAATGTAGCAAGTGTGGATCATTAATTCGTCTCTGCTATTACAAGCCAAGATGTTTCAGCATTTAACATTCAACATGCAACAGTCAGCATCATATCGTCATTCATCTCGTTTCGCGCGCCAGGCAGCGAATTAAAGTCAACGATAGAACATAAAACGCAACGATAATGACTTGCGTGCATTGTTTTAATCATGCGTACTTGACGGCTTCACGCCGTTTTGCAGGGCCACCTTTGCCCCAGGATGTCGGCGGAGCAAAAAAAAAAAAGCGCGCGCGGCAGCAAAAAACGAAGCCTACGACGTTTAAAATCTAATAAAACTCGCGACGCACAATTATACCATGCTCGTGGGCAAAACGCGGCGAGTTACTGGAATAGCCCAGACTGTGTGAAGCTGGTGAAGAAGAAACGGACGCGCAAAAAAAAAAACGCGCGCACAGAAAAAAGCTTTCTTGAAATGCCGCGCGTTTTTCATCACTTTTTGTTTTCGTCTCGCCGATTCAAGTACGCGTCCTTGTGACCGTAACATAAACGTCTATTTCTCCGCGCGCGCATCCTT
Organism: Dalotia coriaria; assembly: GCF_025399875.1. Lineage (NCBI taxonomy): Eukaryota > Metazoa > Arthropoda > Insecta > Coleoptera > Staphylinidae > Dalotia > Dalotia coriaria. Next base: position 5,490,286 of record NW_027045443.1, on the reverse strand, counting down.
CCACGTCCACGTCTTGTGAGAATTACGCGGCGACGCTTCGATAAGTCTTCGTCGAAGCCGGCCGTAAACAATTAAGGCGCGAAGACGCGCGGCACTTATCACGTTCATGTCGGCTGTATCGATGCATGAATGACGAGCATAATCGATAATAATGATTATTCAATTGTCCTGAAATAATTACGATATTAGCATTGTCTGATGTGCCTGCCGCACCATTGCGGAAAATTGCATTTAAGATAACTCGCGCTTTAAAGTATTCAATTTCAGGCGAGTTGAAGTCGCCAGTTATTTCCCCGTATACTATGTTTACAGATATGAAAAATGCACGTACATTATTGTACGAATGAGCAATTAGCAATTCATTTTATGAAGGTACTTCCAGATGCAGCGCGCACGCAAAATTTTATATTTTATCATCCGCACCGCAATCTGGCCAGATCGCTTAATGGACGTGTATTTATAGATACAAAATAAAATCTTCTGTTTAATACGCCGGCCATCTTCAATCGGCTCATCGTATAAAATCATTGCTTTGGAATTTCAAAGTCACCATCACAATAAACGCTCGTGTTCATACGCGTACGTGTAAACACTAATTAGGAATAAAAACAATCCATAATAAATTTCATACCAACAAAAACGGCGATATAAAAAAGTGTTTTTAAAGTGTTTCTTGTTTGTTGACACATGAATGCAAGGGCAAAGAGTTTTGAGCCAAACATGCACCTCATGATTAAATCATTGCAAATTCAAGATTCATGCGTTAAACTGGTTATATTATCGTAATCAAAGCGTGTAAGTTATAATCAAATTCATGCTAAATCTTGTTAGGAGCGTGCAATTTATACTGTAAGTGGTTTAACTTCAGCCTTCCCTTCGCAGCTGCGTAAATCTCCACTTAAGCCGCTTACTGCAAAACCGCAGGATATTAATTTAAAAGCTGCACCGATAAACGTATGATTATGTCGCCGCATTACGCGTGTCATTAAACGACGTGTTAAACAAACACAACGCGATGATCTGTTGTAATTAAGGCATTGTTGTTCGCAGCTGAGTTGCAAGATAATGGGCGGTTCAGGGAACCGTGGAAGAGCACGCGAACAATGCTCAGTTGTAAATTTCAGCCCAGACACAGAACTGATTCTGCAAATTGTGACCAAATATAGCAAAACAAACGAGGAGATAAATTTCCGCCACGAAAACTTGAAGCAAACGCCTAAATATTTTTGTTTTTTTTTTCATTGCAGATCTAATGATTTCATAGGAGAAGAAACTCCACAAGTCAAGATGTATCGATATCGGGTCCTGCTCCTGCTGAGCTTAGCAGTTCTGATCGACGCGCAGGGATTCGACAGCGAAAATTTCATTAATCAGCAACAAGGTAACAATATGGGCTCAACACTCCTATTTGCAGCCGGGAGTATAAAGTTGTCGCGCGGCTGTTTGGGCGTTCCGGCGCTTGTAACTTGTCTCCTGCCGTCGGGCTACACGATTGCTATCGCCGCGTAAGCTGTAACTTACATAATACACATGGTCGACGGTCGCAATCCGAGCCCGTTGAGATCGCGAGGGCCCGAGGAAAATGATTTATTCGAGTGCGGCGAAGCGCGTTCATGTCCGTCGAGCGCGGGGTAATTAAAAATAGCCGAGCGCTTCGAACACGCCGAGCCATCGGGCGCCCCGACATATTTATGATTATGTATTGATACAAAAACAAGGCTGCAATGCTGGGCACGCGGGTCCTGAAGAGGCAGACGCCGGCCATATATGTAACCAGTCCCATCGCGAGTCGGTGTTCGATGTGCGCATTTTTATAATGGCACCAGTTTGTTTTGTTTCGACTTGTTGCGCTGCATACATGAAGACGAACCGTTTCCCGGACTGGTTTTGATCAAAATTGCATGCGTCCCTTTTTGTCACTTAAGAGATAAAGTGCAGTTTTGTTAGAGGTTTAGAAAAATTTTGGTTTGTTTCAGATTTCAATAGCATCCTGCAGGATTTTGTTCGTAATGCACCACCCATGACAAACTTCAACTGTCCATGTGAAGGCTTTCATCCGACCCGGCGGATTGTCAAGTGTTTTATCGATGTGTACTAGCCGCTGATGGATCCTTGATGCCAGTGAGATTTGTTTGCGGACCGGGAACTGTATTTGATCCGGCTACAAACATCTGTAATCATCCTTATGCCAGTAGCAGAGTAGAATGTGGAGGTAATCATATTGAAGGAGGCTTTGGCCAGCAGGGACCATCAACTGTACCACCACCTTCTACCGAATATTATCCTCCCCAAGGTACTACGCCATCGGTCCCAGTCTCTTCTGAAATTGGAAGTACATGTACGCAAGATGGATTCTTGGCTGACGAGGTGGATTGCATGAAGTTTTACCGGTGTGTGAATAACGGACAGGGTGGTTTCACCCGCTACGACTTTACTTGTGGGCCTGGCACTGTTTGGGATCCCGACACAATTGGTTGTAACCATCCTTGGAATGTAAAACGTGAGAATTGTCGTAAAGCTGGGCCGGAATATGGCTCGGGTGGAGTTGGAACAGGAGGTACGGGAGGAACTGGTGGTACAGGTGGAACTGGAGGTACAGGTGGAACTGGAGGTACTGGAGGTACTGGCGGAACAGGCGGATATCCTGGTCAACAGGGACAACCTGGCAATGGTGGTTATTATCCAGGACAGCCAGGTACTGGTGGTCAACCCGGACAACCAGGCACTGGCGGTTATTATCCTGGCCAACCCGGACAGCCGGGGCAACCAGGAAGTGGCACTTATTATCCAGGTCAACCAGGGCAACCTGGCACTGGTGGGCAACCAGGACAACCAGGGCAGCCAGGCACAGGAGGATATCCAGGACAACCAGGAAGTGGTGGTTATTATCCAGGTCAACCGGGGCAACCAGGGCAACCTGGTACTGGCGGGCAACCAGGGCAACCAGGACAACCAGGTCAGCCAGGTAATGGAGGATATCCAGACCAACCAGGGCAACCTGGACAGCCAGGTCAGCCGGGACAACCGGGCACAGGAGGATATCCAGGCCAACCCGGACAACCAGGCACGAGTGGATATCCAGGTCAACCAGGACAACCTGGGCAACCAGGAAATGGTGGTTATTATCCAGGGCAACCTGGACAGCCAGGACAACCAGGTCAACCCGGTCAACCAGGCACGGGAGGATATCCAGGGCAACCTGGTCAACCAGGACAGCCGGGACAGCCTGGGCAGCCAGGAAGTGATGGTTATTATCCAGGCCAACCAGGCCAACCTGGCACAGGCGGGCAACCAGGGCAACCTGGTACTGGCGGACAACCAGGAAGTGGTGGTTATTATCCAGGTCAACCAGGGCAACCTGGCACTGGCGGGCAACCAGGACAACCAGGGCAGCCAGGCACAGGAGGATATCCAGGACAACCAGGAAGTGGTGGTTATTATCCAGGTCAACCGGGGCAACCAGGGCAACCTGGTACTGGCGGGCAACCAGGGCAACCAGGGCAACCAGGACAACCAGGGCAGCCAGGCACAGGAGGAGATCCAGGTCAACCAGGACAACCTGGGCAACCTAGCACTGGCGGGCAACCAGGAGAACCAGGACAACCAGGACAACCAGGAAGTGGTGGACATTATCCAGGTCAACCAGGGCAACCTGGAACTGGCGGGCAACCAGGGCAACCAGGAACGGGCGGATATGATCCTGGTCAACCGGGACAACCTGGACAGCCAGGTCAACCCGGAACAGGCGGGCAACCAGGTCAACCGGGTACGCCGGGACAACCGGCTCAACCACAACCAGATAATGGATATTTACAACCCGGACAATCATGTAACAAAGAAGGTTTTTACGGAGACGAACAAGATTGTGCTAAATTCTACCGTTGCGCAAACAATATCAAATTTGAATTTACTTGTGGACCAGGAACCGTTTGGGACGGCAGTATTCAATCATGTAATCATGCATGGGCTGTCACAGGAAAATGTAAATCGGATGCAGGCATACCAAATGAAAATCAACCAGGCCAACCTAGCCAACCTGGGGGCGGTGGAAATTATCCTGGACAACCTGGTCAGCCTGGACAGCCAGGGCACCCTGGACAGCCAGGACAACCTGGTCAGCCTGGACAACCAGGACAACCTGAGCACCCTGGACAGCCAGGACAACCTGGTCAGCCAGGACAACCTGGTCAGCCAGGACAACCAGCACAGCCGGGACAACCAGGACAACCAGGACAACCAGGACAACCAGGGCAACCAGGACATCCAGGAGACGGATCAACTACACCTCCATCTTCCACTGGGCCACCATGTCAAACAATTGAAACTAATCCACCGGAATTGAGCCTCCAAATGCGTGCGCAAGTGAAGGATTTATTCCAAACGACTCAAATTGTGCTAAGTTTTCACGGTGCGTAAATAACGGAAGAAATGGTTATACAGAATATCAGTATACTTGTGCAGCAAACACGTTATGGGATCAAGATTTGCTGACTTGTAATCATCCATGGGCAATTCGAGGAAAATGTGGTACGCGACAACCTACCCAGCCAGGCCAACCATCACAACCAGGACAACCGGGACATCCAACACAACCAGGACAACCGGGTCAGCCAACACAACCCGGGCAGCCGGGACAGCCTACACAACCAGGACAACCGGGGCAACCTACACAACCGGGGCAACCAGGACAGCCTACACAACCAGGACAGCCCGGACTGCCAACACAACCAGGGCAGCCAGGGCAACCAGGACAACCGGGGCAGCCTACACAACCAGGTCAACCTACACAACCGGGACAGCCAACCCAACCTGGCCAACCAGGACAGCCAGGTCAACCTACACAACCAGGGCAACCAGGACAACCTACACAACCCGGTCAGCCTACACAACCAGGCCAACCAGGTCAACCTACACAGCCGGAACTGCCAACACAACCGGGGCAGCCTACACAACCAGGACAACCTGGACAGCCAGGACAGCCAACCCAACCGGGCCAACCCACACAACCTGGACAGCCAACACAACCAGGCCAACCTACACAACCTGGGCAACCAGGACAGCCAGGTCAGCCAACACAACCAGGACAACTGGGACAACCAGGACAGCCAACCCAACCTGGTCAACCGGGACAACCTGCACAACCAGGTCAACCTACACAACCCGGACAGCCAACACAACCGGGGCAGCCTACTCAACCAGGTCAACCTGGGCAGCCGGGTCAGCCAACACAACCAGGACAACCGGGACAACCAGGACAACCCATACAACCGGGGCAACCTATACAACCAGGACAGCCTACTCAACCAGGTCAACCAGGACAGCCGGGTCAGCCAACACAACCAGGACAACCGGGACAACCAGGGCAACCCACACAACCGGGGCAACCTACACAACCAGGACAGCCTACTCAACCAGGTCAACCGGGACAGCCGGGTCAGCCAATACAACCAGGCCAACCGGGACAACCAGGGCAACCCACACAACCGGGGCAACCTACACAACCAGGACAGCCAGGACAGCCTACTCAACCAGGTCAACCTGGACAGCCGGGTCAGCCAACACAACCAGGACAACCGGGACAACCAGGACAACCCACACAACCGGGGCAACCTACACAACCAGGACAGCCAGGACAGCCTACTCAACCAGGTCAACCGGGACAGCCGGGTCAGCCAATACAACCAGGCCAACCGGGACAGCCGGGACAGCCGGGACAGCCTGGACAGCCAGGACAGCCTACACAACCAGGGCAACCGGGTCAACCTACACAACCGGGACAACCAGGACAACCTGCTCATCCTTCTGAACCAGGAAGAGAGCCACCAAATGCATGCGTTTCTTCTGGATTTATGGGAGATGCCGCCGATTGCTCTAAATTTTATCGATGTGTTGATAATGGTAGAAATGGTTACACGCAATATCCGTTTACTTGTTCACCAAATACAGTTTGGGACCAAGAAGCACTAACTTGTAATCATCCATGGGCCGTACGCGGTGCCTGTGGGCAACCAGGACATCCGTCACAACCGGGTCAGCCTACACAACCAGCACAACCGGGACAACCTACACAACCAGGGCAGCCCGGACAGCCTGGACAGCCGGGACAACCGACCCAACCAGGACAACCAAACCAGCCAGGGCAGCCAGGACAATCTGGCCAACCAGGACAACCAGGACAACCCACACAACCCGGGCAGCCGCAACAACCTACCCAACCTACACCAATAACACAACCCGGACAACCTTGCCCACCAGGTCAACCACTACCTCCACAACCTGGTAGTCAGACCGCAGATCCATGTAAACAAGAAGGATTTTTCCCAGACCCAGCAGATTGCCAGAAATTCTATCGTTGTGTTGATTTAGACGACAAAAATAGCACTTCTCGAGGTACAAGATTCCAGAAATATGAATTTACCTGTGGACCAGGAACAATATTCGATCCTGCAATTGAAGTTTGCAATCACCCGTCGGCAGTGCAACGTAATTGCCCTCCACAGCCGGGAACTGCTCCTCCAACACAAGTAATGCCCTTCAATTTTATTACAGGATAAAATATAAAAAAATGTAATTTAAAATTCATATTTCAGGCGCCTCCCACACAGCCTCCCACACAGCCACCCACTGCAGGAAGCACTGCCACACCAAGTGAGAGTACAGCCACCAGTCCAACCACGGTTCAGTCAACCTCCACTGAAAGCGGAACAACTATAACAAGTACGACTATAGATGCTGAAGGAGGTAGTACAATAGACAGTTCAACAACATCAGGAAGCACTGAAGGTACGACTTCTGCTATTACTACACCCGAATTAGGTTCCACCACATTAGGAAGTACCACACTCACGACAGAATTACCTGAAAGCACTACACAAAGTAGTACACAACAACCTGAGAGTACACCTGAAGGAACCACTTTAGGAAGCACTAGTACGCAACCAGAGGGAAGCACACAAATTAGCACAACCGAAAGTGCAAGTAGTACAATTACAGAAAGCAGTACCCAAGGTAGTACTGTAACCGACGCAACAGTAGGTAGCACAACCGAAAGCGTCACACAATCCACCATATCGGAAGTCACCACACTCGGAAGTACAACAACCACTGTCGTTGACAGCAGCACACAAGGTAATACTTCGCCTGAAGGTACAACTCCTGAAGGCACCACACTAAGTAGCACCACACCAGAAAGTAGTACAATAACTAGTATTGCACCTGAAAGCACTACACTGAGCAGTACTTCAACCGAAATCATAACAACAGGTAGTACCACGACTGAAAGCACAACACAAAGTAGCATTGCACCAGAAAGTAGTACATCTGACGGAACCACACCCGAAACCACCACTTTAGGGGGGCGATGGGTCCACAGTTAGTAGTACAACACTTGAAGGTAGCACAATTAGTAGCACGGTAACTGATAGCAGTACACTTGGAACAAGCACAAGTACTGCTGAAAGCACCACACAATCACCAACTACGACATCTGAAAGCGCATCCAGTAGCACGATACCTGAGAGCACACCTAACACCAGCACTCCTGAAGGCACGACTTCACCCGTCACACAATCGCCAGACAGTAGCACCGCCTCTTCTACTGAAAGCACTTCAGCTAGTAGTAGCACTTTGGCACCATCTACACCACCTACACCGGCCCCTATTACCCCCACTGAAATTCTTACTTCAACAGTCACCACCGACTCAAGCACCACCGAGGAGGTGAGCAGCACGACTCCAAGTTGTCCAATCGGCGAGCTCATGGGCGATCAAATCGCACTGGTTTGCCCAACGGGTTTCAAGCGCCATCCCAAGTATTGTAATCTCCTCTACCAATGTACCAACAACGACAAGAACTTTGATATGAAACTTCTGGTATTGAGTTGTCCGGACGGTCTGCTCTACGACGAAGAGAAGATTCAATGTTTGCCCGCCAACGAAACCAAACCATGCACAGGTCAGATTGCCACCAAGAGGTTCTATAGGAAACTGGACGACAATTCACTGCCACCGGTAAGTTTTTTGCAGTGATTCTAATTTGATATTCTATGTTGTCATCTATATTGTAATAGGTACCAATGCCAGGGCATCAAGTCCTCTGTCCGAATGAAGGCCACCACGAGTTAAACACCGACGAACAAGGTGGCTGCAGTAACTTATTCATAAAGTGTCAGCGCTCGTTGGACTACCGCGGTAAAATGCAAGGCTACGTCTACCAGTGCCCGCAAGATCATGCATATTGGCCCATCAGTAAGCAGTGCGAACGTACCGGCAAATTACAACAATGTCGCGGTCTGCACAGCTACGGTACTAGGTGGGAGGTACCAGTGGAGACAATCAGTGTTGGCAAGCGGCGTCGCAGAATGCACTTGTAGGTCGCACCGCCATCACTTTCTAGTTCGATGCCATTTAAATTTATGCGTGTTTCACAAATGGGAAATTTCCGTCTTTGGGCGCCGTGCAATTTCCCATTTGCGAACGACAATTTGAATCTGGGGACGATTCAAGTTTAATTGGGGTATTAAGCGCTAAGTTAATTTATCGGTTGTGGGTTAATTCTTTATGTTTAACGTTGTACGCTAATTCTGAGGCAAGAGCAAGTTGATTTATCATATAGTGGTACCACCTGTACATATCATATATTTATTTCGAAAGCAATGAGATTGTAATACTCCTAGACTATAAGTTGCCATGTTTGAAATCTTAAGTTTAGATAATAATAAATACTCAATTGAATAAAGTGCAATTTTCAAAGTATTGTATCGAAGTTTTTCTGTCATACAATGTTTATAAAACAATTCCGGTTTGACGTTGACGTTGTCAAAAAATCAAATTTAAAATGTCGCGAAATGCAGACCGTAAAAAATCCCTCCGAATCAAACTCCTCAACGAGATAAAAGCAATGACAAACCTAATAACGATAGAACTGAAGACTATGCAGGAGACCGAAAAAAGTCACAAAATCAAGCGATCCGCGCGTCTGAAAGCAATGACGATGCGGCGAGAGAGACGCCTCTACCGAAAGATGAAATCTGAGCACATTCGTAAACGGGAAGCCACGAAACATGCTTCCGATTATTACCGGTGGGCGCGCAAAAGGAGGTACACCAAAAAAGGAAGATCCAGATCTGAATCTCACAGGAAAAGATATCGGCCATCCTCAAGTTCAGCTAAGGAGACAACTGACAATCCAGAAAGCGTTCACAGTCCTCCTTGCAAGCGGGAACGTATATCAAAGTCTGGATCTCCGAGTTCTAAAGATTTGTAAAATGTGGCAACCTTGGCCAATTGCCTATTTCTGATGTAAATAAACAGCCACTCCTAAATACTGAGATGTTGTTTAAATTATTGGGAACTGCTTTTTTACAGTTACGACTAATCCGGAGATAGTGATTGGGAGAAGAGATATGTTTTTGTCAATTGTGTATGTCTAGTGATGAAATTATGCCAATATTGGTATTAGGTTTACTGCAACGATCATATTAGTCATTATCGTTGAATAAACACACAAGCCAAATAAGATAACTTTCAGAGTGATGATAGTTATGGTCCCATGTTACCACACGGCACAGGTTTGCAACCGGCAAACTTGTTAAATCTGTATATATAATGTACGCATCAATGTTTTCATTAATTATATTATGCTCTGCTGTAACCATTATTAATGGCCAGTTACTTAATATCTGTCAGAATAGTCAGAATAATTCGAAGACTACATGCGAGGAATGCATGTCTCTGGATCCCAATTGTGTTTGGATAACGAGTGAGGTGATTATAATACATTATAATATTGCTTTGTACAAATATCTAAATTTAACTAAAAATGTTACTAGGTACAACCAGGCAGATCAAGATGCACCATAGAATCGAACACTCACGAACCCGGAATGACCATATTCAAAGGTGGCCCATCGGGATGGTCCACTCTCGAAGATCACGATTTTCGTTTGCCATCGGATGACACCGCCACGGCAATTCAGATTCGACCACAAAAAATTAAACTGAAGCTGCGCCAGAACGAATCCATTACATTCACCCTAAAGTACAAAGCTCTGGAGAACTACCCACTCGATATTTACTACCTCGTAGATCAAACTTTTTCTATGGCCAAACATCTAGACGAACTGAGTAAACTGAACGAGCGACTCGCAAACACGCTTGAAGACCTAACGACTAACTTTAGAATAGCTTTTGGTTACTTCAGCGACAAAGTCTTAATGCCCTACTACGCAATGGATCAAGCACGTCAGGAAAATCCATGTCGCGATCTGAGCACCTCCAAAATAAATCAGTGTGTGCTAGGCTCCAACTTTGTGCATGAGCTGAACTTCACTAACAACACAGCAAGCTTCCAAGAGAAAGTAAAAGATTTTAAATTTACAGCTAACCTTGACGATCCAGAGGGTGCCTTAGATGCATTAATGCAGATAATATTGTGTGACTCCTTCGGTTGGCGAAATTACTCAAGGAAGATGATAGTACTGGCGACAGATGGATTGTTGCATACAGCAGGAGAAGGTATTCTAGGTGGGGTGGTAAACCGCGCTCCTCGGGAATGCAAAGTAAAACAACAGAAGGACGGACGCTGGGTCTACGATGGTCTCCAACGAGATTACCCTTCAGTGGAAGAGATATACAGAGCTTTGCTTATGAAAAAAATCGCAATTATCTTCGCTATCCAGGAGACATATGAAACCGCAGCCTATTACAAAGAAGTTAATGATCTATTGCATAAGGTCTCCTTTCTCGCAATGATGCGTCCTGATCGGAACAACATTACAGAAGTGTTAGAGACAGGCTTCAGGGACGTTGTAAAGAAGGTGTTGTTCAATGTAGTAGACCCGCCAGATTATCTAAAGTTCGATTCTACGTCTACCTGCGGGGAAGCCAACATCAACCACACATGGGGCTGTTATAAAGTGGAACTAGGAAAGGAATACACCTTCAATATTACAGTAACTCTTAAGGGCCAGCCTAGAGGGCACAGGCATGTGATCCATATCGAAGAAATGCATCTGCACGAGCAGGTGGAGATCGAAATCGAATACCCAGAAACCTGTGAATGTGACACCAAAAAACCGGACCCAAAGATTCATGGGGAGTTCTCATGCGGGATATATAAATGCGATCCGGGATGGTAAGTATTTCCTCAGAATGTACAAAGTATAATTAACTGTGTAATTAAACTGTGTTACAGGATTGGAGACCGTTGCGACCAAAAGTGTGATCCTTCCACAGCGCGTTATACAAAGAGTTGCAAAGGCAAGTCATGTTGCGGGTATGGCGACTTTAACGAGGATACGTGTAAATGCGACTGCAACAAAGGCCGCGCCGGGAACCATTGCGAAATCGAGTGTTACGTGGACAACAAAGATCAAGTTTGCTCCGGGCATGGTCATTGTGGAACCGATGGCTGCATCTGCGAGCCGGGTGTGAAGCAAGATAAATTCTGTAACTGTACCGTGTCGACGGATACGTGTGTGAAGCCAGGAAAGACCGATATGTGCAGTAAACACGGCGTTTGTAACTGTGGTAAGTGCGAGTGTAACAAAAACGGCACAGGCAGCTATAGAGGTAAGTATTGTGAGTTCTGTTCGGGTTGTAATACATGTAAGCATCAGGGTGTATTGGAGAAACACATCAGAGGCCAGTTAACCCCATCAGAAAGAAAAGCGTACGTCTTCTGGCCCGTTACCGATAATGAACCACGTAAGTATTGAATAGAATACATGCAGAGAAATAGAAACACTTGATTACACGGTGGATTCCTTTCAGAATACGATTGTAGGATGTTCTATTCGCCGAATTCTACGCACGCATGTGACGTTTTCTATATCTCGACCGTCGATGGTACAACTAGCATTATGTATTACCTAAAGTGCTCTTCAAATCCATCGTTACTAGCCAGTTTGGGCTTTATGTACCCATACGCGTGCGCTTTGCTGGCTATATTCTTTATTGTTTTGCTTTCTTGGAAAGCGCACATATTTTATGCAGATAGACGCTCTTTTGCTAAGTTTGAAGAGGCCAAGAAGCACACAAGTTTTAACGAAAATCAATTATATAAATCACCAATTACGTCGTACCGAAATCCAACGAAAAAAGAGGAGTGACAAGAAAATGAGTAACGCGTTAACGCTTTTATGGATCAAATATTAGTTTAAACTGTGGTTGTTTATACTTTGCATCATTCTTAGTAACTACCAAAAATAAATGTAAGTCATTTATGTTCTCCATGATAATTCATTTTATCATTATGAATAAACCGTTTGTCATAAGTTAAACTGGAATTGGAACTTGCTTGGCAACACATTGTAACACTTGCTCAGTAGTAAGTGTCCAATTGCGAATATCCTTGCTGACGGCACACCATAATTCGCCGTTGTATGTTTCTGCAGCTAAGCAGCGCTGTCTTACCTGTTCCAGCTGCTCGGGTGTACCATGAAGCTGCTCAAAGCGATACCAAAATGCCCACGCGTCCCCGAAATGCGGCTCAATTTTAAGCGTACGCGCAAACCATTCGCGACATTTAGTCAGTTTGCGCTCTGTCCAGAAGAGCTTACTGACCGCAAGCAATACATAAGGGTCATGCTCGCACTTCTTGAGCGCATCCACCGATTTAGACTTGCGCTGTGCACGCGGTTCCATAAACACCGCCTCGGCCCACAGACGACCGGACGTCGGGCACTCCTGTAGTGCCTTCGCCATCATCGACATAGAAACATCTCGCAAACCAGCGCGCATTTCAACGCGAATTGCCTCCAACCACAGCAGTTCAGACTTGGGATTCTTTAGACGAGCACGTTCCAGCACAGAGCGTGCTTTGATCAACAATCCGCGGCTTTCTTCTAACCTTGAGAGTAACATCCACAGAGGAATCGCTGTCGGGCATTTCTTAATCTGAAAACAATATAATGAAACACCATGCATGCAATAATTAGATTTAAATGACTTACGCCTTGATTGTATGTGGAGAATGCACGCTCAGGATCATTTTGCTGCTCGTAGATTTGACCCATCATCATCCACAGCTTAGAAAACTCCGGAAATACTTTCAATGCTTCTTCCAACAGAACAAGCGCGGCTTTCAAATCGTTCAATAGCCATTCCAACTTAGCACTCTTCATTAAAACACGTGGAGTTGGTGCAGAACCACGAGCTTTGGCAAGTAACTTACGCGCACGCTCATACTCATGGTTCTCGGACTCCAATTTGACCGCAGCCAACCAAATTTCTTCGCTGTTGGGGTTGGCTTGAAAGGCTAAAGAGAGAATACCACGCGCAGCAGGCACATCACCAGCCAACCATTTACTTTTGGCACCCATGAGCCACAATTGCTGTGAAAAACACACAAACATAAATTAATCTATTGATCAACAGTGAAAAACAAAATACAAACCTCATTTTAGGACAATGCGCAACTGCTCTCTGAAGTAGGTTCTCTAAACTCTCACGGGTACCATAATTCCGTTCAAGATGCGCCGCCCTCAACCAGATAGTCTTCTTACCAGGGAAAGCCGCCAGCGCATGCGTGTACACTGCACGTGCGCATTCAATCGCGTTCTGACTAATACACTGCAACAATTACAAAGAAAGAAAATTATAAAAAGTCTTATAAAACGGTTCAAGATACATACATTATCTGCATCTTCCATCCAAGTATGTTTCTGATCCTCTGGTTCCACGCCATGTGAGATGATTGACTTAATAATAGCCTTGCAGCACTGCACATGCTCGCCTTTCTCACTCTCGATGGCCTCTTTAAACCAATGATCTCTGTTGATCTCGACTCCATTTGCGCTGAGGGATGAAATAGCTCTCTCGATGATTTTGTCTACCATATGATGATTACCATTTGCTTCCTCGAGCTTTGCAGCAGTGGTCCATATTTGTTTATCTGTCGGAATGTTCTCCCTGGCTTTATTGAGGACTTTCCTAGCGTTGTCATAAGTTTCCAGTCGGGCAAGCGCCAACCAAAGCTCCACTGACGTCGGGCAACATTCCACTGCTCTCGAAAGTAAAATTTTCGCATCGTCTGGATTTTCCAACTCCACAGCAGCTTTCCAAAGACGTACAGAGTTGGGAATGTGTTCCAATGCTTTGCGGAACACCCTCCGTTTTGCTTTCGTCTCTGTTTCGACATCAGCAGCCTTAATCCAGATACGAACCGAAGTGGGAATATGTCTAGCCGCTTGCGCAATCACTGCCTTTGCTGTTTCCGGCGGTTGTAGACGCGCTGCTTCCAACCAGAGATCTTCACTCAGTGGATTATCCTCACAACCTTTCATGATGAGATTGCGAGCGGCTTGAACCTTCCCGGTGACTTCTTCAAGTCGTGCGGAGGCGATCCATGCAGGTGGATGGTTCGGATTTGTTTCACGAACTGATTTAAGTAACAAGCGCGCTTTTTTGATGTCATTGATATCCCCACCGTAGGTAGGAATCATAGACTGTAAGTCTGTGAGGTAACCCTTGGGATCTACCACTGTTTGACCAGTGACAGAATCAGAAACTTGTGATAACTTAACATTCATGAGCGTATTACGCGCCTGGCCGATTTTACGCAGATCCATATCGCCGGTAGGTGTAAGTAAACCCGGCGTAGCGGAGCCGGGAATCATGCTAGCTAAACCAGAGGAAGGATCTAGGGTAGAGGATGATTCTCCGCCCAGGTTACGTGATAATACACTGTCTGGTAAAGGCGTGAATTTTTCCGCGCGCGGATTACGTTGTTTTTTATTGCGCGCATCACCTACCTCTGGAACACTCTTCCAGTCATCATCACTGACATGCATGAGATCGCGTTTCAGGTCGGAAAACTGTTGCTGGATCTTGGGGCGTTCTTGACGGAATTTTTCCAGTTCTTCACGGAGCCTTTTCTCTCTGTATTCCTTTCTTTTCTCATCCATTCTCTTGTCAATTGCCTCATAGATTGCATCTGCTTCAGCATCATCTTTATCATATGGATCTTTGGAGAATAACGAGCCGCCGTAGCCGGTGAATTCATCGTAGTTTGAATCGTTTAAATCTTCTTCCTCCTGCTCCTCTTCCTCATCTTTCTTTTTGGCGCGTTTTGTTAGAGGTGGTGCGTGTCGGTCGTCGGAAACGTCGTTGGCGTCGCGGGCTGGACCAATATCCGACCGAGTGGTGAAGCCAGTCGCACTGTAAGTAAATTTCAATAAATTAACGATAAATAACACGAAATCTAATCATGTTTTGTATATTTACCCTCTGCCGACACCAGCCACATAACCTAGGGGTGCCGGAACGCCGAGAAAGTGCTTCTTGTTGCGATTTACTAGAGCCTGCGGTGGGGCTGCCATCCTGAATGCTGTTTATCCGAGGGTGAGCACTAATTTTTATTTATCAGTATAATATAACCGAGAACATTTGTGTTTCTTCGTGGACAAACAACGCAAACAAACGTTTTCACAATATTGACTTCTATTGAGGGTTAAACGTATATTGGGTTGCCTATGCAAGCACAGAAAATTATATGAAATTTAAAAAGTTCACACAGCCTCGAAGTTTATTATTGAATTAAAACAACCCACGGCATGTTACAAATTTAATTACCACTGAATATATGGATGTAATTAAATTTTATATCCATTCAGATAAAATTTATATGTATATTTATGATATACGATATTTTATTTTAGCGTTTTTGTCGCATTTTTTCAAAATAGCTTAGTGCGCTCACAAAAATCTGTGCCAAATTTCTTGCCGTCTTCTCAAATTGCATTAAATCTCTCCCACGCATCAACAATAGTAAAAGCGAATGGAATTCGGCGCTTATTCGCCCTCTGTGAAAACGCGCCACTTGGCATTCCACCAACTCGCATATTTTCGACTGTGGCAAGGACACGTGTTTTTATTCATACGATTTGCAATTGATCTCTTTATTTACCATCCAAATTTTAATTAAACAACAGATACCACTTCACGTTGCAAGCACGCCAACTGTTTGAATAATTTTCATACAAGAAAACAAGAAACCTCCTCGGTTATTTAATATTTAACACGTCGCGAAGTATGCGCGCTTTGTGACGTGCCGCGAATATTTGTCGTGTTTATCGTGGCTGTTGGTTCAGCCCGTTTCTCATCTAAATGGAGTGAAAAGTGTACATTCCCATTCAGGTCGGCGAGCATCATGCTTTGTGAAAGGGGTTAATCCGACGAAAGGGTTTGCCATGGCCGGCTAAGCCAACAAATATGCAAAAAGATCCGCAAATACCTTGGAAAATAATATGCTTTTGTTTTCTGGCGGTTGCTGTGAATACTCCCGCTTAAATTTACACAAATATTGCGGAAATTACTTTACATTGATCACAACTTGTGCGATGAAGACTTCTATTACTGTATATTTATAGAAATACGTCCGTATTTTGCCATGTCGATCTTGTTTTTTTATTTCTGTTTATATTTTTTCTGCTTTCGACACTTTCACGAGCCGAAGCAGCGCGTCAATAAAATAAATTCGTAAAACCGTCCAGACCAAGAGACGCAATACAATCAAACGAAAGCCATAAAATAAAACCCAGGTAATAAAAAAATGTGTTCGCGAGCGAATCAAGCACGATGGCAATCTCATTCTCATATTAATTAAACGCTGAATCAATTTGAGTTTTTCTCGAGTGTTGAGGAATTGCGTGCGTCGTCGTTTTGAGGCTGGTTTATTCCGCTGACTTATTCTGTTCACAAATCACGATTATCTCACATTTCGCTTGCCTTAATACTTTCGTCGGCTTAATCTGCTGGGAACGCCACTATTATCCGCGCGGAATGGAAACCCGACATCCTGTGACGTTCACCGCCGCCAGGACTGCAAGTCGATCGCGTCCTGTGCGCCGCAAACCACATTTACTACTTTAAAACCATCAAAACACGTTTTTGATCGAATTATCTCCAGACACATCAATAATAATCAATCAAGCGTAAAACTTATTCAGTAATCTAGAAATATAGAAGATATTGTCCTTGGATCCAGGCCATTAACTTTTTTGCGCGTTTTTTTCTTCACGTTTCGGTATCAGATCTCATCAACGTGACTAGATACTAGTGTTTTTTCTGGTAAAGTAGAGATGAAGTTGGTAGCGTAGAGTCGCCTAATTTGCGGTTGACCTAACCGGGATGCCCCTGCCGCCGCCGCCACCGCCACGTAATTGAATTCTATTGAAATGACAGCGCGCGCAGCGCGCTAATAAAATAAAACTAACAAATTTCCCGGGATATAATTCGAGTTTAATTGGAATAACATGCAGGAATTTGATTAAATATTTCTCCGTTATTAAAATGCATATTTGTTTATTTTACAACCCGTTTAGCCGGAAGCGCGCAGAATGAAAACGGCGTTTTGATCCATTTTGTCAGATACGCCTGTAATAGGACAACCCTGCACGTGATCTCCTCAATGGAAAGCACTCCGAGGCTTTTATTCCAAGAATCGAATAAAGAACGCGCTGTGACGGCGAGCGGCGGCGGCAGCAGCGGTAGACGGCGCGCCCGACAATCCTCCCCGCAGGCCACCGCCGGCCAAAAGCACTTTATCGCGGCGCTCGTTGATTTTACTTATATACGCACTTAACGATCTTCCGCACGCAATGAAAGACGCGGCTTCAACTTTTCACCATGTGCCTTTATCCGTAAATTGACTTCGGTGGAAATTTGTCAAAAATATCTCACGCTTGTCATGTTCCGCTAATCGATATTGTGCAAGGACTATGAGGAGTTGTGTCGGGATTGCGCGCGGAGTAAACACAATGTTGGGGGAAAGTTTTAAAGCTGGTAGAGACAAAAGACGTTGAATATAATTTAATTTAAACTTTACATTTTCATACAAACAATTTACAATCAAATTGGAAATGATCCAAACATTCATATACTTTATCAAGGTATAAATAACTTTGGTTGTAGAGTTAACAGTTGGCGTAAATATCTCGAATATTCATGGATTCTTTGTTTTGGCAAAGCATATTTTAACATTTAACTTATTCAAATTTATTGTAACTTAACTAGTCACAGCATTAATTCAAGACGGATCTTCTTAACCCATTTTTTCGTAAAAAGTCAAAAGATTTGGTCCTTTATAATTAATTTGACCGTAGGTCGGTACCATTTGCCCACCTGCTTGGAAAATCATGTTTTCCACTCTATAAATCTCTAAACACAAGCTAAAAAGAGTTTTTTGTTTATTTTCAACGCAGGTGAGCGAAGACAAATTAACAGCGCTTCTTCCCCAATAAATTCCATCAATTTGAGTGTTTTTCTGAATACTTACACCGAATGAGCGCTCCTATTGTAGCGTCAGTAAGTCGTAATTACGTAGATTAATTCACTTAAATGTAGGCTTGTGCAATACAAATATTCAAGTGCAAACAGGCCATCTAAGAACACAACATTTACCAAATGGCCAAGAGGCGCAATGACATAGTGCAAATGACTTCTTCTTCATTTTCCCTGGCGATACTTACGCCTTGGTCGTCGCTGAATTTATGTTCAACTTACTCTAACATCCAATTACGTGCGCTTGGTGCTGGTCTACACAGTAACTGTCCCGTGCGCATGCGCGCTAGCCTTCAGAATTATTTATACTAAAATATAGAGTGCCATTTATATTCAAGGGATAACATTACACTCATAGTTGTAAAGCATATCCGCTAGGTCAAAAATTTCAAAATAATTCTTTCTCTACTCTACCAGTTTGTTAAAATTCACATGAATTGTTTAGACAGTCTTTTCTTCTAAGTGTTGCGTAGTTCATCGAGTGTGGGAAGAGAGTATACAGTCTCGATTTTATTTTTACGCTCCGCCCTGACATAAGTCACGCCTCGGCAATGTGTACCGCCCCGTTGGATATAACCTGTGGTAAAATCGGCTCCGCCCTCACGTCTATGTCCACCCCCAGCTGCACCTCCTCCATGTGTGGCGCGTCCTCCTCGCGCCGAACGTTTATTCATACAGGAGCTACTCATGCAGTGATGTAATACTCGCGGCGCTGTATGCATTTTTCACGCATAATATAGCACAGAGCAAGCGTGATCAACACGGCGATCGTTACACCCATACCGATGCTCACCCAGATGATCTCTTCGTTGATTCCCTGGTACGAACGGCCTGGAAATGAAATTTTACGCCCCAAATATTTCATTAGAATGTTTCATATTCTATGCACTTCCTGTAATTTTATAGAAAACAATTTTAATTAGGAGGAGTGTCTAACGCCTTGCTGGACAACTTACATAACGAGCTTGCGTCATATTAAAATTTTAATTAATTTTGTTGCCCGCGCGCTTTTGAGTGTTGACGTTAAGCATTATTTCCAGGCGCAGCTTTGGAATTCTTTTTGAAATGTTTACATTCCACGTGAATATTCGGTATGAAAACTAAAAATAAAAATTGTGAACTGAACTCACCATTGTAGTTATTCGAAATAATTCCGGTGACTTTGCCGGCGACACGTCCACCGACTGGCATCTTGACTGATTCAGCTTACGATTCACACCTGTCGATTATCGGAGATTCAGCGAGCTTCCTGCGAAATCCCAGGAGAAAACGTTGCCACTATCGAGTCGCTGAGGCGCGCAGCGAAGATTTCAACTTTTCGCTGTTAATCCGGCGACGTGCCGAGAATCTGTACACAAAATGTTACGCAACGATCAGTTTTTGGTACTTGCAGGGAATTATTTATGTCGAAGTGCACTTAGAGGGCCGAAATAATTAAGCCGGCGGAAATTACCAAAGCTGAGTATTCTTAGGTCGAAATCCGTATCGTGCATCTTGCCGACTAATATCGGCTTTCCGAACGTGTTGCACGATGTAAATGTACGGTGGGCACGGAATTAATCAAGTGGACCGTCGAGAGAAGCTCCCCGAGAGGCGAGAGCTTTATGCGTGGGCGTTTAGCCGCAGGGCGGTGGCCAAAGGACAAAGCTAACTGATGATCCTGAACATGCACGTACATCGCAAATAGCACATTGAACGTACGAGGCAACAAGTGCGAGCTTTTTGTTTTAGTGCTGCACTCAGTGCATTAGCACATATCGTTGAGCTTTGAGCATTTACCAGCCGCGCGTGGATCGAACGTCGACGTCGTTTTGTTTCCGTCGAAACGTTGTAAGTAAAAGGTTCCGCCAATCAATTACCGATCGCGAATCGGCGCTCAGCTATCCGAGGTTAATCAATCTTTAATCAACGCGCACTCTCTACATTTTCCTGCTTCATTAGGGGGGAAATCGATCGCACCGCCATCAGGCAGCACTCATTTATACGGTAATTGATTTAAACGTCCCGTGCACGTCTTTATCTTGACGTCAGCATGTGTTGACAACGTGACTTGATGTGTTTTTTTGTAGAATATAATGAAACTCGTTATTTTTTCGCCGGCGAATTTTCCGAAATGGTACTAAAAGCCTCACGAAATTGATTGATCATGATTGATTAGCCGGGTGACATCAAGGCTTTTAGCCTGAAAGGGTTCGGAGAACAAATGTTAGCGAAACAAGCACGATTTCTTTCTCTTCGAACCCACAATTCAGGCCGTCTCCGATACATCCTTCAGGTGTTTCCACGAACATCACAAGAGCGTCCGCTTTATTTCGGATCGTTTGATAAAGGCTCTCGGGCGCGCAACCCTCGCGTTGCTATAGTTACGCCGACGCGTTTTGATGTCGGGGGCTTGTGTTCGCTGCTGACAGCTTCACTCCTACGATCGCGCATCTCAATAAGCGCCTAACTATTTGCATGCACACCTGGCCGCGCACGGAGGCAGTAAACGAGCTCGGCGGCGTTCGCGCAAAGGAAATGAATTTTATCGGAATTTTTATGCGTTAAATGAAACATGCCGGAAACGTGCACTTAATTGAAATTCTCAGATTTCGCTATTTATTTGATGTTTCTCCCAAAGCGAAAATATTTAATTTTATCGCGTTATATTTGATTGTTGTAGTTTTTTTTCCGATGTGTAGCGGAAACCAATGGCGCCGTTGAGAGTTGGGAGACAGGAAACAAGCAGCGCGCTCTCGCGTAATCAAAATTTGATGTGTGCAAGCGGCGGCACTCAATAAACGCGCACGAACAACTCGCCAACAAAGTTCGCCCGTTCACGCCCGCGGTCTCCATTAATTCCGGCTAGCCCCGGCATCGTGGCATTGCGCCTTAGCACTCCGATAATGCAACCGCGGTGAGCGAATAATCGAGTTGGCTAAATTTACCGCTATTATACCAATGGGATACCGAAGGGATCATCCCAACGACCTGTAACGACCTGCATTTCATGTCCTACATGTTTCATTTTGTTCATTTGGCGAAAGTTTGGAGTGAATACCCACCAACAACCAACCAACAGCCTACAACCAGATATCTTGTCTTTCATCTAGTTCCGAGCAGCCTTTGAAAGGCCGAGCTTGTTTAATCATGATAAAACTTAGTTTGGAAACATTATTTGGTCAAATTTATCAACCACTATTAAATTTTCCCTCGTCTAGGAATGCAGGAAGAATTTTTTAATTATTTTTTTTTATAAAAAAATGAAGCTTTTGACCTATGTTCGGTTTTTATATCGCAACTCAAAGCATATAACAGAATATAATTCAACCCATATGTTTAGAAAAGGTATACAGTAGCACTAGAAGATGAAGTCTGACCGAATTTCGTTTTTCTCTCGTTGCCTCCCCATCACATCCTATTTTCCTCCGACCCACGCGCCAGTCCACCCGACTCAAGCTGGTCATTGCAAACCAACCTGTGGCGAGAGCGACAGCCGAACGCGACCAACATTTGTTAGCGCACGTGACATTCGCTCACGTTGCTGCAAGCACACGGAGGCGGCGGGTGTGTGTGTGTGTGTGTAAGCGTCGGCGTTGCCGCCACACTCGTTTGCCCCAGTCGGCCGGCATTAGTTTTCGCGCGTCTCTCGTTGCGAATGTGCAACGTGTGGCTCTCGTTTCGTTTATTGCAATTTATGCTCGCGCCTACCGTCACGCATCAGTAATTGGACTCTCTGGATGCTCTAATCATAGTTGATGCTAATTGAAAACTAATGCGATCCAAATTTGTGGTAATTTGATACGGTAATGACGTTTGCAAAACATCAAGTTTTGCATAAATTAGCAGGGAGTGTATTAAAATCAATAACTGATTATTTTGTTGAATAGATTTTAATTAAAATACTCAAACGTTAAGAAAATCTTTTTTCTTATGATTTTTTGTGCTGCTTTAAAATTAATTATTTTATCTTATAGAAAAATTTCCGAGGATTAAGAATCTTCAATCCGTTCCATTCTATCGCTTTTATTTCACGAGATAATCGCAATTGAAATACTGAGAAACTAGTTTTACAGAAGTCAAAATAAAATAAAACGGGATTTCCAACAATAAATAAAGTCTTCAGGAGGTTGACAGTAAGCAAATTATTAAGAAAATTTATAGTTCTTTTGAACATTCCTGCGGTGTTGTTATTTCAGCCTTTTCTAGCTGCCTTCTCGGAAAATAAATAACGAGCTCGTAGAACCCGTCAGATAGCGCAAATAGCTGGGGCCGCGGTATCCAACTCCCCAACATCTCACCCGTACGTCATTTATTCATTGGATTGTTGTTGTCACGGCGTGTTTTGTGGACGGGTATTCTTTGTTTTGTTACCTGCCACGTTCTACGAGTACTTGTCAGTGCGAAATTTCAAGAATTTACAATTTCACAGCTGTTGCAAAAAAGTTTTCATCGTGCATTCCATAAATCATTAAAATTGACTCAAATATTTATCTGTTATATTTTTAACGTGTAAAGTTTTTATATTTTTTCATTTTTTCATAGCAGAATTTCAATAAAAACGCCTTTGAAGCGTTGGACAAAAGAACAGAAGGATCAAGCAAAGTACGACAATACAGCCTTCAACTGGGTTAGTTTTCGCAGCCTTCTGACTAATTGCTCTCACAATTAGGTCTCGTTTGTGCGGAGGAACACTTACCTCTGCAGCTGCGCTCAGGTTAATTGCTTGGTAGTAATGAGATAACGAGACTACTGGGAACGATATGTTTGCAAATGTGTACAGTGGCGGATTATGCTTCAGTGGGGCGTAGGCGCAAATCAAGTTATATTGGGGCCCATAAAAGCAGCAGTCGGAAAATTTTCCCTAGGCGCAAATCAAGTTTGGGGCCCCTAAATCCGAAAATTTTCAAAAACGGTTATTTGTGATTTTAGGCCATTGCTTAATGTTGCATACATTTCATGTGGATCTCTAATATTTTCTTCTTGTATGTATTTTAGAAAATGAGTTAACTCATCAGTGAAATATTCTGGCTCAATATCTTTTTCATACTTAGACAATAATCGCTCTACACAATTATTAGTCTCATCACGGCTTAATTTTAAATCAAAGAAAATTTTAAAATCGTTAAGAACATTGATATAGACATCGCCCCTTCGAGTAATTTCTGATGTTAATACATCACATACAATATAAAAAATGTTGATAATAAAAAAATTTCTTGACGAAAATGCTGTATCATTTTTGTTCGTTTCATCATATTTGCGTTTTCTTTGTCTCATTTAGCCTCCTCTTCAACAGTTTCGAAATTATTTCTGACCTCTGTTATAAATTCGTTTAATGATTTTAATAAACTAACACTATTAAGAATATTTACTTTGGTTCCTGTAAGTATTTGCTGGTAATTTCGATTCTCTGTAGGAGTTTGTTCCAGAAAATTGTTAACAATGCCGTCTCAAATTGATCGAACTCTTTTGATAATTTTTTTGCTTCTAATTTTGAAATTGGTTTTTCATTTTTTTTTTCATTGATAATTGAGTCTTAGGGCTAAAACAGCGTCAGCTCTTGCGGACCATCGTGTATCAATTATTCTCTTGATACTTTTAGAATTCTTATCCTTCATGCATTCAGTTAAAATATTCCACCGTCTTGTAGATGCAGCAAAGAAAGTTGTATATTTTGCAAACACATAAAATACTGTAATGCTCCAGAACAAGATTCCGCTGCAGTATGCCCAGCCAAATTTAAAGAATGACTTCCACATGGTATGAATGCAGCTGATTTGGAATGTTGTTTTATGCGTGCCTGTAATCCACTGTACTTGCCAGACATGTTAGCAGCGTTATCATAAGATTGGCCCCTACAGTTTGTGATATCTAAGCCATAGTCATGTAACTTTCTAAGTACAATTTCTTCTAACGACTCACTGACCACTCTCTGTTTTTTTTTAATCCAACTACCACCCCAAAAATCTAGATAAAAATTGTAGGAGGATAAACGTCGGTACAACGTGTTCCGCAGATGTGAAAAAATGATAGAAAGACGAAATAATTAATATTCAAAAAAAGAGAGTTACCCGCTATTTTACAACCTCAATGGAATATTCCTCAACTCATCTCCTCCACAGATGTTCGAAATTTAAAAAAATTGGCAATATACTACTCGCATTATAGCTACAACTTTCTAACGCAATATTCAAGAAAAGGTCACAAAAATTCGTGGCAGAAAACATCCAAATTTTATTTATACAGTTTGCCACAAAGAAATAAAATCGGAGATAAAAAGTTTTAAGTCAGCTATATATCCGTGACGGTTGCTTTGCGAACACGTGTGAAATGCCGTTTTGGGCGCCAAGTGAAAACCAATACGCTATTCATAAAGGCTGAGGTCAAAACCAACTGATGAAGTATTTGTGGAATTACTATGTCTATATGGGACATATAAGTGCCAGGGGCCCCTCAGGCAGCCGGGGCCCCCCAAGCAGCCGGGGCCCTAGGCGCGCGCCTAGTGCGCCTAGGCCGTAATCCGCCACTGTTGGTATATATCCTAGAGTCAATCGAAAAGCAATAAAATGCCTCTGACGATATTTTGAGATTTTTGATGATTCACAATCCATCTCCCACGAGGAATACGCACACAACTCTCGGATCACCCGATGCGAATTGAAATTGAAACGTGTGGCTGTTGTTTTATTCGACAATATTTGCCGGTTCGCTGGCAGCGCCGGCGAGTAAAAAGTTCGGGGACGAGCGCAAATGTCCCGTCCGAAAGTTTTCAACTCGGAAATTGCTTCGGAAGTTTCTATTTGATTATCCTATCTAGGCGACCGGCCGCGACGAAGAAGTGCGAAATTAATTCATTGTTTCGTGCGGCAGGCGTTTACTTTTATTACGACCTGTGCGTTTGTGTGAAGCAAGTTTGATTACGCATTTGCATATTTCGAGCAGCGTTAAATAAATGTTGAAATTAAGTGGCATTATGCGGCATGCATTAATATGGAAATGTAATTTCAAACATCAAGCAGGCATTGTTATGATTTTTTTCCAAACACACAAAAACTTATTCTATATATTACGTGCTTTTCTTCTTATACGAGCAGAGAGAAAAAAAGAAGAAAGATTTGTTTCGTTGCGAGTCATCAACTTGCAATTCAATTAGACGAAATGACTTTTATATTTATGACCACTTACGTCAATTTTTTACTTTGTATGACAGAAAAAATGCAGCATTTTACTACTTCTGGAGCAGTTCTTTTATTAAAATTCATTTATGTGTTTTAAACTTTGCCGTCTTTGACTGCTTCTTGAAGTTTTTCTTTTGAAAAACAACTTCATTGCTAAAACATGCAAAACAGCCGCAAGATTTGAAATGACAAAAATTCTGCACTGAAATGTTTTCCACGTTTCTCCCACGCTAAAAACCAATTTCAGTGCGGAGCACTCGTGAAATCAGCGCACCAATGACAATTTACATAGAAACTAAATGAATTCGTAAATTTCAACATATTGCACATTCCCGCATCGAAACATTTAATTTTAATGCCGTATAAAATTAAATTATTAAATTTACTAATTTTATTCGTACGCATTACTTCGTAAAGCCCGGAATTTTCGCAATTCTCATTAATAAGCTTTAACGAAATCGGGTTAACTTGTCAAAAACTTATTTTTCTTTTGTTCCAGACACCAGTAAAATTAAATTGGTTTGGATTTTATCGAAATTAAAATCTGGAAAAAAATGCGCAAAAAACATTCACGGGTATAACTGTTTTAATAATTGTATTTTAATTGCAATTTCGGATGCGCCGGTGAGCAAATTCACCGTGATATGACCCGCATATGCAAATTTGCATGATACATATGTTTACACAGTGTAAACACGCCGGAAAAATCGATCGGAATTTTGACAAGCCTTTCGTCTACCACAAAAGTTTGCCGAACATTTTTCATTCAAACTTTTAACGCAAAAAATCAGTTCATGACTTTAATTTCATTCCTGAGTGAAATATTCTTTGTTTCGAAATAGAATTCAAGTATTATTAATGATTGCAAAAACTTACAATTAAATTAGTTGCGAGTTTCACTTTGATTCGGCAAAAAATGCGCGTGCGAATGCGAATAATCCAGCGGCGCGACGTCGTTGCTGAATCGGCGATGGGATACTGAAGCACTGAAATGCGCCGGGACGCCTTGCCGCCTCCAGCCCGGCACGGTTCCCCACCCGAACCGTGCGCGAGTGTGGGTCACAATTCACGTCGCGAAACTGCGAATAACATCGCGTCGGTGGCGGCGAGAAAAAAACACACGCGCGCCCGCGCTACTTTTCGCTGCTGAATAATGAGCGGCCGGCGTGCGGTGCGCTTCATTCTGCAATTGAAACATTTTCATTCCCCGGCGTGTGGGTGTTGTCCTGACAACGTTAAAACAAATAATGATTGAGTGCAATTTATTAAATTTTGTTGCCACCCACACGAAAATGTTATTTCTGACAGAATCGCCCGGCATTAGATAAAAAATAAATTCGGAATTCAATTTGATACTTTATATGTTTGACGCGAAAAAAAAAACCGAAATTTCTTCCCGAAGTTATGGGTAACACGTTGAAATATGAGGCGATGGAGCTGAGCTCGTTGGAGAAAAAAATCATCATAGAAAGCTGGCTGGCACTCCGTCGAAAACTGAGTAAATGCGGGCAAACATTCATTCTGATGTAAGATGATCACTTTCTATACGTAAATCATTTTCTGAACCGTATCGAATAGCTTCCTAGATGAGCACCCTGAATACCTGGCTCTATTCCCGATTAAATACCGCGGTAATCCTGACCTAGCCGAAATTCTAGGTCTGAAAGTAATGCGCGAGTTGTCGCGCATCATCTCCAACCTGGACGGTCTTTCCGGAATCGCTGGTTACTTACGAGGAGTCGCCGAAAATCACCAGCGTCGTCACATTAATTCAAAGGCATATGATGTAAGCCTGTATTCTCAGTTTAGCGTTTTTTTCTAAGTCTGATTGAACGCAGGATTTCCGTCTGTCTTATCTGAAAATGCTTCGTAAGCATCTCGCTGGGTACAAACACATGAGTCTGTATCTCCAATGCTGGGATAAGCTTCTAAGACTGATCAATACTATCGTGCTGGACATCATCACTGATATAGAAAAGAAAGCACCGGCAAGCCAAGTGAAACTGAACGACCAATCTGGTCAGATTCAAATCACGCCCAAGTATGAGCCAGTGGAACGCTCGTCGACAACAGTGAAAGAAAACAATACTCCTCCGATGCTTTAAATTTACTTTATCATCATTTCGGGAAGTGTAGAAAATTGTTTATTACAAATTTTTATGATGTGGTCACAACCGTTTTTCTCCGAGTTTTTTCCAGGGTCGATCAGTTATCTGGCGTAAAAGGAAAAGCGTTGAAAACTTGTGTGTGCAAATAAAAGTTTCACAACAATTCGAGCGTACCGGGGAGAAACCGAAGCCGAAGATAAATGCGAAGAAGTATTGCGAGTTTCCGATCAATATTTTTTTTTCGGCTACACTGTCGAGAGCAAAGTTCCGCAATTGTATGCCTACGACCCGAGGAGAACATTGGGTACAATAAAGAAACTTTTCGATGATTAAAGTTGTACGAATTAGAAAATTATTGATGGTGTCAGATGATGATATATGTCGATAAAAACGGTGTCTAGTTGTAAGCTGGGTTGCAGGCCGCGAGGAAAATTTATCATTTTCTTCGTGACTTCACAATGATGGATAGCGTTTTAGGAGCATTTTTATGGCCTCCCGCAGATGAGATGCACAATAACGATATGCAAATCAGAGCCGTCAGAAATATTAGGAGGCGCCACGGACGTCGAAGAGTTTCAGGGGTCGAGAACCTAGCCGCTCGTGCGTTGAATGCAGATCGCCGTCGGGTGGAACGGAGACGAAGCCGTTTGTAAAACGCTCCGTCGGCATGCACGAAGCGGATAAGCGTGAGAGATAAAGGATTTGGCATGAGGCCTGGGAAAATTCACGCAAAGCGGGGGAAAACATCTCGTACAATGAAATGTTTTATTGATGTACAAGCTCCGGGATAATACACATGTTCCCTTTCAAATAACAAACATGAAACATTGCGTCAAATCGATAAGGGTTCAGTTGTTCAACTACCACAGTCGACATTTTTCCGCGGGATTCATATTCGAACCCAGGGGACATTGAAACGCATCAGCGAATTCCGGCATGTTGCTAACAGTCCCGATAACTCTATATCGCCCAGGCGAGTAGGCCCCATGGGCGTTCATTTCCGCCGTGTACTGATTGCTTGCCTCCGTGCACCACATCTGAGAGCAAAAGTCGATATTGGCGCGTAACTGTTCATTTCGTGTCACTTACCGTTCCGTAGCCAATAAAGAACAACTGCTCCGAGGTGTAATTAGTGTCGTTGGGCAGGTCCCGACTCCTAGAAGCTTTCAAGTTATAGTATGCCTTGTAAGCAGTGCTCAAGCCACCATTGTCGGCTAGATTCTCGTTGAGTGTCTGGTTACCATTAACCTGGAAGATGAAATCAATGAATACCACGGTGAAAACATCACCTTTTTAAAGTTTACGTAAGCGTTGATTTCTTCAATGTAATATTTAGAGTACTGGTTTTTGAAACAGGTTTCCCGATCCGCAAATCCTTGTGCTGTTGCGTTGGACCATTGATTAGCCACGACAACTCCATCTGAATTGTAATCTTTGCCAAATTTATCAAAACCATGGGTTATTTCGTGTCCAATAATGGCGCCCATTCTTGCGTAGTCCAGGAGATCATATTTTCCACTGAAGAATACGTGGTTGAGCATGCTCACTGGCAATACTAAGAAGGGAGAATAAGTATGGAGTGTACTTAGTTTTATGGTACTTACAAACTCTATTGTTCCCTCTGTTGTAAAAAGCGTTGACTTCTAATGGTGACAATGTCCACCTAAGAAATTATTCTACAAATCTGTTTACTTTTAATGAGAGTTATACTCACAAATCACGTTTTTCTTGTCTCCAATTGGTAGCAAATTAAGCCCGAGTTGGAAAGCTCGTAGCCGCTGTGCGTTTCCAAAATGGTCCCAGGTGCACACTTTCATATCATCATAGTACTCGTCTAGTTCCAAAATATCTTCAACAATCTCTTCAGGATACCCCAACAGTGTAATCATTTTCTCAGCTTTTCTCTAGCTTTGTTCTTCGATTCTGTGTCCATCCATTCGGTGTTTTCTAAGACCTCCATAAATGTTTCACGTAAGTCGGCTACCAGATTGGCTGCCTATAATGTTTCTGTTAATATTTTGTTATACATAGAATTATGCTTGAATACTTTTTCCATTTTGCTCATGTCAAAGTGATAATGCTGGTACTGATGTGTGACAGCAAGACTGAAATCGATATTGCCGCTGTAACCGAGTGTTTTCCTCACACAATAATCAGTGCGTGAATAAATCGGCAGATTGTTCTTTTCCGAGAAGTCCTGCCACTGGTCGCGCATAAATTGATCGCTGTCAGGTGCCATGTGAGTAAGAAGCCTGGCGATAACGTAATTTTTCAGCTGTCGTGCTGTTGACAGGCTGTACATGTTCAACAGTCCGTAGAGCGCAGTCGTATTTAATTGTAGAACCACGGTGGTGTCTGTAATGTGCACGTCATCGCGATTTATTGCTTTGTTTAGATATTCCATCCAGTTGATCTAGAATACCAAAATGTTAGCATTTATTATTCTTGTTTTCAGTGTTTTTCTTCGTCAACGTACAAAATTGTTTCCGAATAAATTATCGGTCCATGTTTGTAATTCTGCAACTGTTGGTTCCATGGCCAACGGGGGAATTTCTGCGTCTCCTATAATTCCATCGGCAGCAATAGTTCTCATGTAATTGATAGTGTCTTCTAATTCTGAGATAATTTGCTCAGTAGGAGTAAAACGTTCGCCAGTTAAATCCCTCATACGGAAGGCTATGTTTTCAAAAATTCAAAATAAGGCAGGGCATTTGGTGATGTAGAATCTTTAGTGTTGAGATAATTTCCTAGAAAATCATTTTGGTCCCTGGGAAGGTCTGGTCTGATGCCAGATGCTTCCGGATTGTTTAATACGTCCCTTTCAATCTGCAATATAAGTTTGGATAGATTTTCGATGATATTCCTGCATTTAACTTACGTAGATTGTATTCGCTTCACTGTTGAAGAGAGATGGTTCAATTGAAAAACTGAAGAGGAAAGAAAGCCCGTACTCAGCGGTTAACTCAGCGAGCGCGTTCCAGGACAATTTAGTCTCATTGTCGTCGTAGTCCACAGTAATCGCCGGCCATTTGTGCACTTTGTTGATGAAGTCGACTTGTACGCTGTAGCCATTGTTCAGTGCCTCCATGGCGTGCACGTCCACACAGCCAGTGTAAAACGCTTTTGCTTTCTGCACAGCAATCGGCTCCTCATGATCTCGCGGTGACGTTAAAATATCTAAAAAATATTTTATAAAAAAAAGTTTTTTTTTAAGAATTTTACTCTACCTTTTGCTAAATTGTGAATTTCTTCTTGTAAAATAGCAAAATGGTCCCACAATTGTTGCCCTTCGGGTAAGGGATGCACATTTTTAAAATTCCCACACGTGAATTCGTAGAAATCATCGCAGGGATCAACGCTTTCGTTCAAATACTGCAGTTCGGGTATTTGCTGGCACGTGACAGTCACGCCTAAAAAAAGGACGAAAACCAGCGAGGAATGCATGCTGAATGCAAGTAGCGAGCAGCGAAATGCACGCGCTTTATTTGTACGTACGTCGATGCGGAATTGATGCTAACGATCAAGTGTGCTCGTGAGATAATTATTCTGATCGCCATTATTCCGCTGATCGTGATACGCCTTTGTTGTCGTACCGCCGTAATGTTATCATCAGAGTATTCCATGTCGGATCCGACCCGCGATAATTGCAAACAACAAACGTGTTTTAAACTTTTCACTAATTACACAAAAATCCGGCGCTCCATTGGCGTAAATCTAATTTTAAACCTATTTTCACTGGTTACTAGTGAACATTGTACGGCATATTTATAAAACTCAGATGGCATTTGCTGATTAAGCAGTAATTAAGGTGACGTTTTTAAACATGTGCTAGACTAGTACGAAATAATTCAATAAAACGCACGCTAAATTGGGATTCACTGCCGAATTTTTCGCAAATAAAACGCAAGCTGGAATAGCGTGTTTATTTGCCGAACGCGAGCGAAATATGTACGTGGAAATTGCGTGTAAACGCGGCGGCGGCCTTTTGAAAATCGAAAGCCTTCTGCCGATTGCCCAACCGTAAGATAAACGTGGCTGGCATAAATTTAACGAGGCATGACTAATTTTATATTCGTACACAACTAAATAAATCAATATTTTGATTTTGATTGTAATATTTGCTGACGTTTAGTACTTGTAAGTTGAAAGCACTAAATTAACAACTCAATTAGAAGTAGTTTGGGACAGTTACTGTATGTCTTGTAAGTTAGTAATTAGAATCTTAAACTATATGTGTTCAGCTGAAGGGCACTAAATAATATATTAAGTATCAAGTGGTTAAACCGGTGTTTTAGTTACGACATTGATTGAGAGCGAGGAAAACGAACGTTTAATCAATCGAGTGTTTAACAACGTTTAGCCACGTGATGCTTACGTTATTTATTCTTTTTTGACCCTATTTCCACGTTGAGGTCCTTGTATTTAAACTTTTGTGTTTTAAATCTTCGAAATTCGCTCGCACACTACTGGAAAATGTAAGGTTAATGTAATGACACGAGCAGCAGCAGCGCCTGCTTTGATTATGCTGCACCGTAGCCAAATGCGCATGCGCAATCTCTGCCTCGTGACTAAAACCCGTGACTAAAGTAATCCCTTGGCCGTCCGTCTTTAAAGTACCACTTTTTATATCAAAAAGTGGAAAAACTGGCGCTTTAAAGGTGGAAGTAGAAAGAGTACTTTATTTAAATGTAGATCTCAGGCAATATGACTGCGCGACTACTCCCACCAGTACTTGCGGGTTGTCCGCAGGTATAAAAGGCAAGCTTTTGTTGTTCTTTAAAAAATGAAATAAAATGTTGTTGATTCAGTTTCATTCTTTTCCAACACAAGTATTGCGTTTTTTTTTTATCTTTTTGGCTCTATACACTCGCATTTTTATGCGGAAAGCTTTTTTGCGAGTCGGAGGTCCGCGTTTCGTTCCCCGTAGCACTATTTTCGCACGCTGGCCCCGGAGGAATCCGGGCTTTATTGAGTTTACTTCCGCAGGCTGAGCGCGCGTACGCAAATTACAAAAACGATCCGAGACTCCACTTGGCCGGCGAATTTTCCGGCACAAAAACTGCTTCCATTTTTAATACACAGCTGTACGTATTTTTGCGCCCTGGGAAGGTCATACATATTGAGTAGATACTTAAGTCCCACTCGTTTTTATCATGATTATGATTAGTTGTCGTAGGTTGCGTCTCCTGCCGCTTCTTGGCCGTAACCACCTTGTCGCCTAGACATTTTACAGCCGTTTCATTACGTCAATTGCAATTTCCTATTTAATGGCCGACATAAATTTTATAGTCGCTTACGGTAAGATTTTAGTAAAGTGTCCTTGGTCCTATAACAATGATATCGTATGCCAAACATGAAATCCTCTCACCAAACACAGCGAATGTAAATCCACTCGTTGGCGGTTGACGCAAGCAGATATCCTTCGTCGTGCGCAATGTCGAGCCTTAATGAACCCTCCGTCGCTGTCTAATCGTATTAGCAAGCGTAAATCGAATTACACCCGAACAACACGGGTTGTCATGCTGCAGACGAGAGATCGAAGACGATGTTGTGCGTAGAGCAGGATTAGAACGGAAGTGCAATGCGATGTCTCCTGGTTTTATCAATTTCCAGTATTCCAGCATCTTATTCCTAATAAATAATAAAAAAAATCGGCCGAAAGATTTATTTGATCATGATTACATTGAATTTATATACAGATATACACAGTTCAGAGTCCAAAACGTTTTATTCCGAGATTATTATCCCGTGTTTAGTCCACTTCCAAGGACATCTGGTACCGGTTGTACACGAGCCCAGCCATGGCACAATCCTCGGAAGCCATTCCTAAAACATCGAAAAAATGAAATGCACAACTTTAAGAACCACCATAATCGCCCTGCGGTTAAATTTTATGCAGGTATAAAGATCTGCTTGCGCAGTCAACTCCTGCCTGCTTCGAAAACTTTTGAAAGCACTTCGACGACGAAGTGAATCTTGTTAGGAGGAAGTTTTGAAAATACTTAAAACTTTCACCACTGTGATATATATATCTAAACACGAATGTGGATGTAGGATGTACAGATGTAAAGAGCATTTGTAAAGATTTTCATAGTTAGTGTAAAGCTCATAAATCAGTTTTAAAGCAGTCCCGACTAAATGGAGCATGAAAGGCTGTAATCAGAAGTCTCCGCCGCGCAGCGTTAATAACGGAAATGAGTGTGATTATTCCGACTGCGCTTCGCTCAAGTGGAAAACTCGGCGAGGCTACGTGATACTGTAAATTTAATTTAATACTCTACGTGTATCTTTGAAAATTTAATAAAGACTAGTTTTAAGATGTAGGAAATTTCATCTTACCGAGACTCTGGAAGATTGTAACTCGCGGTTTGTTAGGTCTCGGCACCACGCCTTCGATAATGCCACCAAGTTCACCCTTGATGTCCACCCCTTCGGCGAGAATATCCTTCATCTCAACAGCAGCGTTTTCCTCTGAATCAACGTAGAGATCTGCTACTTTGTACACAGGTAAACCGATCTCTTTTACTTGACCTTCATAAACACCAACGGCTGTGAAATTAATAGATTTATACAAAGTGCAATTGAATGTGATTGATTTTTATAATGTTTACCATTAATATGAACACCGGGTTTAATCCAGTCCAAATAGATCAATGGTTCGAATGACGATGTAGCTGTTATTATCACATCGGCTTCCTCCAAACAATACTGCAGTGAGCTACTCACAATGCACAGATTCTCCTGGAATATCATGTTCAATTGAGCGCTCAACATGTGCGCCCGCAGGATGTTATGATTCCATATGCGGATCTGTTGGAAATTAAAATATTTCTTGAACGCCAGGGCGTGAATTTCCGCCTGTGCACCAGCGCCCAGAATAGCAAGCACCCTGTACGTAGGTGGGAGGAATTGTTTTGTTGCAATTACAGACGCGGCCGCGGTGCGCCATTTTGTAATCTCAGTCCCAGCAATAATCTGTCGTTAATATAAATATATATTAATATGCTATAATGTAACATGTAAAAAACGGAATATTTACTCACCGCGTTCAATTCGCCGGTGGTATCATTGAAGATGGAGATGTTTGCCATCAGATTCGGTAGAGGTCTGGGTTGTAGCGTGTTATCTGTAGCGGTGACCATCTTACAGGCAAGAACGCCCGCGATACCATCGTGTAGATATCCAGGCATCATGTAAAGGGTGAGACCATCGGGGGTGGAGGTAACCAGTCGTGGTGGCTGGATGGCTTTCTTCAGAAACTGCATTCTGAGGGCCGTTTCGACTGCCTTGCAGGTGTCATCCCAATTGAGGAGTTTCTTCACCTTCGATTCGTTGATATATAAAATTGAGTCGTTCATTCTGTGAGAAATTATATAAAAATCAATTAAGAATCAGTAGGTGATTAGAAATATCTACTCACTTGTATAGAAATGCGACTTTTAATCAAGAAAATAAGGTCAAGTGAAGCAGCGTGTGACGGATGCGATTCCGGATTTAAATTTGAAAGATACAAACTGTCAACCCTGGCTGGTGGCGGCGGCTGTCGGCGAATATGCACTACTTCTGGTAAATTTCCTTCACTTGGTAAGTTGCGGTCGCTTGCAGCTGCTGTAGCGTCTGCAAGAGTATCACACAACAACACAACCTACTCTCAAACGTATCTGGTCCTCGCGTAAGTTTATCTAATCTATTTTGTGTAAAAAAGCCGATAAATCGTCCACTGTATACACGCGTAAATCGCTGCTGACATAACCTTACAAACGTTATTTTCGTATAGAACTCGTGTTGAAATGTTTATTAAACAAATGTTGACCGCTTGTAACCATAGATATTGTTTATTGTTGAGTAGAGTTGAAAAATGTCTTTTGATCCTGATGAGGACGATTTGGATTTGGCGATTGCCCGCGAATTGGGCGCGTCTAGAAACATCCAACAGCTACAACAGATGAACACTGCCGAAAAAGAGCTGCAGAATCAACTTGCAAGCCATAAAGCCTACAATAACAAGTGGCAAGCCACTCCTGCTGTAAGATCAAGGCAAGCAAGAAGAGCCAAGGCCAAGTTACAAGCACTGGAGCATGGGGTTTGATCAAATTTTTTATATTTTAATTTGCGAATGAATAAAACTATTTCTTTATATTGTAGGTGGCTGATGAATGCGTGGCATTGCCAAATAGCCTGAATGACATGGACTTGGATGACCAGATGAGTACAACCACCAACAACAGTGGCAGCACTCATAGCCTCAACTACGACGCCGACTTTGACAGCAGTAGCTCCGGAAACATCTGCGATAATCGCCATACTCGCCGACGCCGCTTCAGGAAAAACGTAAATGGCACGCCGGGGCTAAATTTCCAGTCAACAGGCGACTCAGATCATAGCTTCGCGTGTAGTTCTGACAGCACAGCCGCGGATTCCGCGCTATCAAATTTTAGTACAATGTACAAACAGAGACACACGGAATTCTCAGAGCAACCTAACTTACCACCGCTAAACTTAGGACAAGTCACATTGCCGCCGATACCTGGTGTATCCGCCCCAGCGTATGTCTCACGAGGAAGGACGCTGCGTGCGCAAAGAGCACGCGGCATGCTGATGGCCCTCCGAGCCCAGCGTCGTTCCGGCTATTACTAAATCGTTTATTATCCTCATAAATTTTCTGTCGTTTACTAAATTGTCTAAGATTCGATTTGAGAGTTGTTTTCATTTGTTTCAATCGCCAGGAATTGCGATTTGTTTGTTTTTCTGTCATTATTTGCTTTGACAATCTAATATTTTACTTTGAATAACCGCCAAGATGATCAAGCTCTCGTTCTATGAACTCTTCCTGCGCCTGGTGCAGAATTATTTAATTTACGTAGCTCTGACGAGATTTTGGAAAATGGTCTCGCCCTATTTGATGGAATTATTGGCGCCAGAGATTGAAGAGCGAAGCGCAGAGAGCGAAATGGAAAGCGAAAATGAATAGACTTTCCACTTCCAAGGGGACACAACCCCTACAATGCGGGTGGGAAAGATTAAAGCGTATTTTTACGATTTTTTACATTTTCTACATGTCTGTAGGATTTTGAATAATGTATACAGTAAAATTCATTTGAGTCCGATTAGTGTCGCCATCTATTAGCATGCATTATTCTTGTTTTTTAAATGCTTTAATTTTTGTTTTGATCACAGTTGCTGCTGTGTATTGATATTTTTGTTTTTTATATGTCAAAGATTATTTTTCCGATTTTGGGTAAAAAAAAAAATGGAATTAATACAGCTAATTACGAGCCTATTCGAAAACTTCTTCTGTTCTATTATTAAAACCAAGCTGAGGACCGTGTCACTAACATTCCTGAATGAAATTATGGCACCGAAAACCTCTGGCTGGATTGATCCCAATCTTGAAGACGAAGTTGAATAGATCCCTCATCAAAACGCATCCAAAAAGTGCCAAAAACATCCAGCATATTCATTTCTTCGGTATTGTCTTAAATGAACCTTGAAATACACATCGAAAATCACTAGTGTAATAATAATTTGTTTATTTGATTCGATAATAATGCATTATAATAGTTGATTAAGTCATTATCATATCGAAAGTTGAATGCAATACGTAATTAATTAGTGCGTCGCGTTCCAAATCTCGCATTTTGATTTATTGCATGCATGCGAAGAAGAGTGAGTGCGTCGAGTCACAATTGTTGAGCGTTGGGTTGCGTTTAAATTTGATGCGAATTTATTATTTATTCCGAACTAGAAGTAGAGGGAGGAGCGAAGTCGCGTTCTTGTTTATTTACATTCCGCGCTGATAAGACATCAAAACTCGTCGGCGAGAAATCAGTTCGTGTGCGCGTGCCGCAGAGAAAGGAAACAAAATTGGTTTGTCGAAAAAAATAAAAATAAATATATTTGTGCCATTAAATTGTACGATTTGGCGCTCCCCCGCGCTCGCGAAGGAACATAACATAACCTTTAAATCATCATAAAAAAAAAACCGTTAAAGCAACATCGTCAATTACAACGTCCTCCTCCTCTCACGTAAGTAGATAAAGATAAGTAAATCTTTTTGTTGAAGTCTTAAATTTTAGAAATTCAATTCAATCCTTAAATATATATCATTCTTACGGCTAGTATGCGTACGTGATTCTCTACAATTGTTTTTATTTTATACATAATTCGATTGTTTCTTGTTACTTAAATTTACAAACTTGCGACGATCATTGCGCCGTGATAAGGTAGGAACTTCTTAACTAATTTCTTCGTCCGTCGATACATTCGAAGACTGAACTCTAGCGCAGTGTACAAGTGTTTATCGTTATCTACCGAACTATCGCTACGTGTGCTCGGCGTGTGAACTCGAAAATCCATGGTATGTACAGAAAAATTGAAGCATTGCATTGAAATCGTTTGCAAAACAACGTATATGTACATGCGATGTGTGCGTGTGTCCTGCGTCTAGTGTTAGGGCGTGATGGTGCTCGTAATGGCGTTGTTGTTGTTGATGATCTGCGCGTCGTGCTTCTCCTTGGCGTTGCGAAACTTGGAGAGGTCCTCGACGGCGGATTCGTAGTTCTCCTCATCATCATCCTTGTCAGCCGGGCAGAGGGGCGGCGTGTACAACCGGAAGTGATCATGCGCGCCACCTGTTACTTTACCCATAAAACTACGAATCTCCTCGAAGGCATCATCGCGTTCCGCTTCTTCACGGTCATTCTCGGTGCTTGATCCCGGGGAGTCCGCCAGGGGTACACCTGCTTCGTCGGCCTCGTGTTTTTTAAGATGGCGGTCGAGGTTGGTCTGTTGTCCAAAGCAGCGCTCGCATAGTGGGCACTTGAAGGGTTTTTCTTTGTTGTGGATGTTGCGTACATGTCGCTGCAGGTTGGAGGAGATCGAGAAGGAGCGCTCGCAATACCGGCATTTGTACGGCTGCTCACCAGTGTGTGTACGGAGGTGGCGTGTGAGGTTGGCAGAGCGCGGGAATACCTTGCCGCAGAATTTGCAAGCATAGCGATCTTTGATCTTACCACCTGCTGGAGGTAGGCCGAGAGCAGGCGCGCCCATTGCGTGATGTGGTGGTTGTAGCGGGGGTGAGGCTAGATGGTGGAAGGCAGGACGCATCAAGTCCAGACGAGATTGTGCGTGCGCTCCCATATGTGGGAGATGGCTACCTAGACGTGGAGGAAACGCTGGGCCCAGAAGGCGGTCGGGGGAGGAAGCCGCCGGGAAGGGGAAATGCGGCCGGTAGAGGTCCAGCAAGTGCATGGGATGAAGAGGTCTTGGATTAAACAACGTGGGCAGGTCACGCTCCTTTTCATATGTGATGTCATGTTTGAATTTACTGCCGTCTTTCTCGTCGGGAGATGAGTAGCGTTCGGGGCTCTTGGGGCTGTCACGGGGACGTTTCTCCGCTTTGGGGGACTGCTCCTCGACAACCTGCGGCGGGTCCCTGTTACTGTCCTCCTTCTTCCAGCTGAGGTCTAATGGTTTATCTTCCTTCTCAACCTTCACCGGCGACAGATAGTTCTCGCCGAAGTCATTGGCTCCACCCTTGGAAAGATCTTTGGGCGCTTCGTCTTCATCAACCTCCATCTTTAAATTCAATTCAGTTCTAGCCGGTTTCTTATCTTCGACATTCTGCCCCTCTGATTTCACCTCGGTCTTGACCATCTTGTGCAGCAAAGGTTTGACATCCTCTTCAGCCTGTTGGCCAGCCGCCAACTGATCAGCCTGCAGTTTTCTTAGTAAGAGAGCAGGATTGAAACCCGGATACATTTGCCCCAACTGCGGGTACGGATACGGAAAGAACATGCCCTGTGGGCGATAGAAGTTCTGATTCATCTGGGTTAATGCAGTATGGGGCATACCAGATGCGGGTGCACCTTGCGGCGGTAGTGGCCGTGGCGGCGCGTTGGCCGAGTCGCAGAAACGGCTGTGCTTCGACAGGGCCATAGCGGTTGGGAAGCTCTGCCCGCACTTGACACACTTGATGTTCATGCGGCAGGTGCTGTGCATACGCCGGTGGCGGCAAAGATTTGAGAACTGTGTGTACGCCTTGAAGCACACGTCGCACTGGAAGGGTTTCACGCTCGAGTGGATGTGCGTGTGCTGTTTGAGTCCCGACGAGGTGGCGAAGGTCTTCCCGCACTCGGTGCACGCGTGAGACCTGGCACCCACGTGACGCGTACGGATGTGACGCTGGAGGTTGCTCGGATCTGTAAAGACCTAGAGAAGAACGGGAAGGAAATCATGTTTAATCAGAAGATCCACGCACATTTGAAGCATACTAACACTTACCTTATGGCAGTTTTCACAGTGGTATTTCCGGTGTTCACCGTGGATCAGTGATCTATGGCGGATCAAGCAGGGTTTGTAAGCGTAAGCTCTCGGGCACAGGTCACAGCGGAATTCGTCCCTGCGATAACTATGCTTCTGAATCAAATGGTCATCCAATCTGGAAGTGAAAATACCCTAAATTAATTTTCGATATTCCACAACACTCTGTATATCTTTTGCTGGTTAGCTGGCGAGCGGTGACAAACAAAAACAAAAAACAGGAAAACATCGCTTAATGAGCGCTGATGAGTTCCGTTCGGATTTGATGACCGGCCCCGACGAAACGCAACGCCAGTATTATCGATGCGTTTTTGTGGCGCGGCGGAGGGCGGTCGAGGCGTGGGCGGCGGGTTAATAAAGTGTCGTTTCGATATGAATTATTAAATAACCAAGCGCACACACCGCAGCCCCTTATTTTCATATTTTTCACATAAACGCGCGCGCGTTTTTCCGATTTTCCTCGTGGCGCGGGGCGCTTTTTTGTCTTTTTATTGGAGCGCCGATTGATTAGAGTGTCGTTTCCACTTTCCACTTGAATCGCATGCATAATTAACGCGTGGCGTCGCGACGACAACCAACAAAACGATCCCGCGACCATCGAATTAATATTTTTTTCGGCGCCTTGTTTTGTTCCGGTGTGTAACAACCGCAAATATTTACGTGGTTGGTGGTTATTAGCCAACGCAAGAGGCATGAATTCATGAATTTTTCGGCGATGGTTTCCTACCACCCGCCACACCACGACGGGTGGGTGATGTTTTTTTTTTCGTATTTATTTTCACAATATTTGTCGGTGGCGATAGGATCACATGGCGTATTTACGCCGATTAATTATTAATCCGCGCGCGTTTCATGCTGCCGAAGAGGCGAGCTGATTAACCGCGTGCGATAACGATGTGAAAACGATGCCACCAAAGCCGGGGGCGGGCGCGCGCGCGGTAAAAATTGGAATAATTATAGGTAAATGTTCATTTATTATTTAACCGAATATCTTGTTTCACGATATGGCACTTTTTGTAGGGTTGGCGGGTCATGAATTATGCAAACGGCAAAAGTGCTTCAAACTGTTCAAATAAATGCATTTTGTTACTGAAGTACACACAATTTGTTGAACTGCGCTGGTGTAATAAATTGAGTTTTTAAAAAATAATTCACGAAGAAGTTGAAAAACATGCATGAGCTTTTGACGGAAAGTTGAAACTTTGTTTTGGCTAAGAATTTGAACAGTAATTCACACCGAATTTAAATATTTTAAATATTCTGAAGATTTAAGATGACTTACGCTTCGATGTCCGTGAAGGGCTGATCGCAGACGCAACAACGCGACTCAGCGTCCTCGTCTTCTTCGGTGTCACCTCGAATACAAATATCGTTGCTCTCGTCCTCGACTGTGCCGCTATGTTGCGATGCTACAATAAATTTAAAAAAATTAAAATTTGAAATTCACTCACACTTCACACAATATTTAAAAAAAATTATTACTTCAGCGAAAAATTTGAGAGAACTTTATGGGACAACCGCGCGTCACAGAAGACGCACTTCGAATGAATCCGGAAAAGTCGACACACTCACGTCGCCGACAATAGGCAATGATAATAATCACCGCGCGATATGGGCACAAGTGCACGCGGGGGTTGGTCGGCCGGCGGTCGCGGGTGGGGTGCGTGTTGATGTTTGCCCGAGTGTGTCCGTCGCGTCCACCACGCACGCAAACAGATATATCTTCTCAAATATGAATATTAAATACCACTTCATAGTGAATATTTTTCGGAAGAAAAAATACACTTTTTGACTTATGCAGTAAGTGCAAAACAAGTTTTGCGATCATATTGGATCATTTCCAAATTGAAAATTTGACGGTAATTCAACCGTTATTGTTCCCGATTTCGGCGTTTTCACAGCGTAAGTGGTGTGCAGGTTGAGGAAGCGGTGGCAGTTGGTGGTGCCTTATGGCACACTTGTTCCACCTCCGTGCTTTTCGCTCGGCCATGGTTCGCTTCGGGAACGCTTTTCCCATCGTTCGCTCTCCAGCAGCGTCGCTTTGTGCATCGTTGCGTCGCAACCGTCTTAATTAAATTTACACCTGTTTGCATCAACAATTGCTAATCTATTACTTTCAACTATAACTTTATAACGACGCCCAAGTGATATTGAAATTTTATTTAAGCTTTAATAGCAAATCAACCAAGTTGTACATATTTCATTATTCTATAGAATAGTTTAAATCACCGTAGAATAATTGGTAAAAAAATTCATAAAAATTTGTGATTTTTTGGCTTTGAAAACGTAAAAATTAAAAATAATTTGTACACCGCACTGATTTACGCTGATATGAGAGTAGTAGTCGCATAGTTAAATTTCTAACGTAATTATATTTATCAGGAAGGAAGATCGCGGTTTTTTGCCGTTACAGTTCCCACTCGATTAGAAATTTAAATGCGGCCGTGTGCCATATGGCTTTGTTTTCGCGTCGCGAGGGGACAGATGGATGCATGCCGGATACACGCGAAGAGTTTGACTCGCGCACCTGACTTTTTCACCTACGACCCCCATTTCGATGACCGTTGCTTCCCGTGATTGCGTCCTGATTGCGCCGCGCGAGGTACAAACAAACACGGGGCGCACCCGCACTCGCCTATCAAGGGGGTTAAATGTCAATCACTACGCGCGCACAACTGCCGCCAGAAGTCATAATTTTACAGCAAAACTAAAAAAAAAAATTACATGCATATGCATTAATCATCCCCTAAATTACCGCCCAATGATGGCCAATAAAAATTAATCGAGAAAACCAACTGTTCTATATTGGGTGGTTGGTGCGACAACTGGAATGAAAGCATTTCGGGGCGAATTGGCGAAAATCCGTGTTCGAACACCCCCGGATTACCGCCGTACATGCCGCACAAACATTATACCGCCGCTAATCTGCGACAATGCCTTCGAAAAGGGGTGGAACTGTGAATGAAAATGTGACATCTCTATTTATTAATGTTCC
Source organism: Dalotia coriaria (assembly GCF_025399875.1). Lineage (NCBI taxonomy): Eukaryota > Metazoa > Arthropoda > Insecta > Coleoptera > Staphylinidae > Dalotia > Dalotia coriaria. The sequence continues at coordinate 5,447,420 of NW_027045443.1, read as the reverse complement.
CCTGGCTTCGTTCCGGATTAATCTGCGATTATACACTAAAAAGCGTCATTTCTGCCATGTGCGATGCAACACTATTAATTATCACCAGCACAACTGATGAAAAATCAAAAAAATCCATTTTTTCAAAGATAATTTAAATTTTTAAGTCGCACGTAAATTTTTTTCGTGTTTTCGTATCTGTTTCGCAAAGATAAGTCAGTAAGGGATGTGGCAATGGGGTGTGCACCCCTGGCGACCACCGTTACACATGTAGGACAACGCACGTATCATTAAGCATCAACGCAAAAGGCACGCACGGCGTGTAAACAACCGACGTCATCGTCGCGCCGACAAAAAAAAACACACACAATAACGCGAGGAATCAAAAGGCGAAAAGGGTAATAGGGGGTGTCCCAGGCTGGGTCGGGGCGTGCGGCGAGCATTAAGCCGTGATTAATCTGATTAACTCTCGGCGCACAATAAAAAAAAAGCGACGCAAATAGAATCGGAAAACACGCGTCGAAAATCGACTGCGAAATGGGAATTGTGCTCGTGTATCTAATGGAGACATCAGCAGCTGTGCCCCCCGCCAACCCCCACGAGATGTGATCTGACACCCAACACACCACATGATATTAGTGCTAATACCACCCCGACTGAGCCATGCGAATGAATTAATTTCGAGATTTTGATTTGGATTTAAACTCGGCTGCGTTTTGAAGAGTTGTGAAATGATATCCAAGGGATTAAAAAACAAGGGGTGGTTGCAAGTTTAAAGTTGGCCTTTTGGATCAACTGGAAATTGAAGAGTTGCCAGAGAGTGAAATCAAGTTGTTCTTCCACATGATTACGTTTTTAATGATGCACTTGAGAATTTTAGCCCCGGAGCGCGCTGGAAATGCACAAATTTGTGTTTTATGGGGTTGTGGATGTCAGTTAGGCACCTCGCGGATAGATAATTGGACAGGTGGTCGAACAGGAAGAGCAGGCCCCGTTTGCCGTTACTCCTCGGAAGTTGCGTTCGAGGCGCGCACGCGACCCAACAATACGGGAACACCGATCAAGCGAGTCTTTTCAGTGAAAGGGTCGCGTCTTTCGCGGGCGAAATGAAGCGAGACGAAGTGAAGCGAATTGTGATGAATGCTAGTGCGCGCGCGCGTTTCCGTTCGCGTGCCTTGTGGATTGTGAAAAGATTTCCTTCTGCGCCCGACTTCCTCCCGAGTGGTGGTCAGCGAGGCAATTTGCATGATTAGCCACGACTTCCCGTCCATTCACAAAAAACGACTGCTTGTATATATTGAGAACTGATTTTTAAAATGCAACCTACCAGTTTCACGATCACTGCGGTCATCAGCGGAAACAGAATCGCCATACAATTCCTGTAAGTTGAGAGGGCCTTTCGGCTCCAGCACGAATTCGCATCCCTGTTGGATTTCTCGGATGGTAGCATACCATAACTATAAAAAAAAATTAAAAATAATCGGTTAAAATGTGAAAAATAGAAAAAAAATGTAATTTGCTGTTACCTGACCGCCTTGGATTAAATGAGTAGTATTGGCGGATGTTTTGCTCGGCGCTGGTTTGATAAACTTCATCCAGTTCTTTGGCTCGATGGACCCGTCCAACCAACCACTCCCACTGCCGCTACCATTGGGAAGAATCACCTGCAAGAGCACATAACATCAAATTCAGCGCGTTTCCTCAAACGGATTGATCTCAGCAATTAGAGGGTTGTAAGTGGTGAGTGGAGGGACCGCCCGCCGCCCCCCAACGGCTCCACTCCATTTAGTCATTACGCACCACCCCGCCGCCGAGGCTGGAGCACCGCCCGACCGCATCGTTACGGCATCGTCGAGTGGCGGCGTTTAATTTCGCTTTATTTTACACTCGCTTTTTTCGCTTTCCTGCTGCTCTTTGTGCGGTGCACCACGAGTGCCTTGCGCTTTTCGTCGCGGCAGAGGGGACGCCCGCTTGGTTGCACGCGGCCAAGTGGATCAATTCATTTCTTCGTTTTCTCTGCGTTAAACGGCGCGTTTAGCGCGCCGGCGGTGGCGCATCGTTAGGCGCGCTCAACTTGAGGGAAGCTGATACGCGTTTTCCACATGTTTAACTCGGGAAATATCAAATTTTCTGCTTGTGCGCTTCGAAATCACAGACAGAATCATTACTTGCAAGAAGTTTGCTTGCTCTTCATAATCCGAATGAAGAAATATATTCAGGTTTCGTGCGCATAGTGCCACCTGCTAACGCGACCAGGTAGCGGAGTTACCTGCGTGTTTTGTTTGTTACCTGCGCCGCTAGATGTCTCCACGCGACGATAATACGACTTCGGCACAATAATAACATCTTTGTCGCTGCCAACTTCCAACTCCTGCCAACTTCTCTGAGTCATTTTAATTGGTCTAATTATAAAAGAAAAGAACAATTCGAACATAAAACTTTACAACCGATTGTTACGCCGTCGTCTGCGTTTTGTTTCGCGTGCGTTTTGCGTTTCAATTCCTAATTATGCCCGCGATAGCAGCCGCACGTATTTAATATTAGATTAAGATGATTTATTTCCTTTTGTTCGGCCGCGGATCGATTTATCTTGCGATGACTAGAGGAGCCGGCGACGTCACGCCATGCGCCATCCGCCCGGCAGAGATTGAGAGATGATGTTTCCATGTTTCGCGAAGGAGAAACGTATTTCCGAAACGTCAGAACAAGAGCGGCGATAATTGATCGTTGAGATCATATTTTCGCCAACAAGTGAAGCGACGCGGAGCGCAGCGGGATGAGGGCCGCGCGCGCCGGAAACGTCGAAGCAACAACTTGCCGGGCGCACACGACCGCCGCCCCTCACACACAAGATTTATCGCCAACAGACACGAAAGACGCAAACCGAAAAAAACGAAAAACAATGTTTTGCGATAAGAAAAAGAACTCATCAGGAGCTCGAGGAGGAAATGATGTTGGGGCTTCAATCCTTTGTGTGGCACCCATCAAAAAACATTGATTAAAACCCTGACCGATGTCCAGGGCGTAGATCGGGCGGGTAGTGTCAAGCGTCATACCGGCGGGCGATTAAATGGCATGAAATACGAGCACAATTTGTCGAAGCCGGCCCCGATGTGGCGGCGCCGAGACGTAAAACACACGACCCGAGAAGCAATTACCACTCGGGCCGATTTATCGACGCTTAACCCTTGGCCGGGAGGCGCGCAAGAAACGCCGGCCCCTTTCTAATTGCGCACGACCTCTCGCAAAAATTCCATTTGTCTCCGGATGAGACTGTATATCAAATGACAGCTGCCAATGATTGCCGACGGTGACACCCGCGAGCCGCCCCCGTTTGAAGAGTTGATATTAAACGCATCGCGACAATGATGCGCATTAAATTCGTGTTGCGTACGCGTGCGGCGGCAGCAAGGTCGAGGGGAGCGGCAGCTAATTGAAGTGTATAAATCATCAGTCCCCGAACATGTGTTTCAGCGCATCGCTACATTAAGATTCATAATTTTACGACGACGACGACGGCGACGAAGAAATGTTGAGCGTAATTAAAATATTGCGTTGAAGGGAACAGGCAGGGTGTGTGTTGGATCGAATGTCGACCCCGACAAGTTGCATATCAATAGAAATAAATCGAAATAAAGACATATTGTCGCGCCAGCACAACGGAACAGATGTTTCCAATATCCCGCCGATATTCGGACAAATCCATGCGCGCTGTTAACACGCATCATAAAGGTCAAACGCATCAGGAGCTGGGGGCAGGGGTTGGCCCCACGAGTATTATATATATCCTCGGGGCAAATTGCGCGCACAGACACCGCAATTTGATCACAAGTCAAGCCAATCACTCTCTAGGTGTATATCGGCCAAAATTGTTTCGATGAAAATATCTCTGCTCTTGAAGCTTCGCGTATGCGGGCATCGTTATCGCCAGCGTGCGGACAGTTGTCGCACGACGATTTTAGGGGAGTGCGTGTGACACCGGAGATGATATATGAACTACTCCCGACGATTTCGTCTATTACGACGACTATTACGCTAATCAATAATAAAACAAGGGGTGACTTGTTCACGACCACTCCGAACATACGCTGTAAAGTCTTTAAATGTGTCCTACATGTTTTTTTTTTAACAAGATACGTTTTTGGGTGTGTTAATAAAATATGAACGCGAAGAAGTGAAGAATGCGCCGCCCGCTGTGACGAAGTGTCCAAAAATGCGTGCATTCATCGCCGACGCGTATTGTCCAATTGTCACGCATGATTATTTCGTTCGAAACTTCTGTGTCGACGATGAATGGGAAGCGGGAGAGGCGAAATCTTCTTCGGCGTCCGACGGGCATGCACGTACCTCTCTCACCTCGCACCGAGGTGCGCCGGCCACTTTCGGTCACCCGGGACAAAACCTCCACCGAAGCGTGAGTGATTCAATCAAATAACTAACGTCTTGCGAGGTTTTCACTCAATTTCGGAGATTCTCGACGTGCGATGAGCACAACTTGAACACCCTGTGTCCCCGGCACAATAACAACGGTAGCTTCACAGAGTGCGACAATAGGGCACATCCCTGTCCGCACTATGAGCGAACAGAGACGGAATAGGAGAAAAGAGAACGACGCGAAAAGGTGTCAATGGGCTTGTATATACATGAATGTGTCGATGATTATTAGGGGTGTTATTTTGGCTAGTTTAAGGGATGATGCCGTAGGGTGCGCGGTGCCGTTCACGCTCGGTTTGACCCCAACGACTACCGAAATAGATTAAACCATCAAACAGGACACTTCCCATTGTCGGGGATTTTTCAATTTCGGTTTTGCGCTGCACCGTTTCCAATTTTCGGCCGAAAAAAAGAAACTTCACAGCGGATGAGTGACAGTCGTGATTAGATCTACAAGGTATCGAAGCGGTAATAACCCGATTAAATTTCGTCGTATTTGCACAAGGAAAATCCGCAAACCACGGGCAGAATTTAGACAGGTAATACTCAAGCGTTAAGAAAACCGGAAAACATGGATTTACCTCAAGATCAGCACTCATGAGAAGAAATTTCACTGATCAAAGATATAGAATCAACAAAATCAACGGTTTGGATGTTTTCTAATGAATATTCGTCAATTTTTTGTCTTCGGTGGCACTTTTCACACATTTTCAGGTAAACCGGCACGTCTCCAGTATCATCAACAAGACCCGCATGACATTCAACGCGCACATCTGCCATTGTGCCATGATATTCGCAAACATGGCCAAACACGAAATAATACACCGTGTTCAACATAAAAAAAAAACAAGAAGTATGTTAATCTCGTGCCTTCGCAGAAGTCGAGAATACGCTCGAGACCTCGTCCGACTTGTGAGATAAGAGAAAATCATTAATTTCCGCGTGGTCATCAGTCAAACGCACGCACAATGCCGTTTGCTGCGTGATTCTTGCTCGCCCGAGAAGGACAAAACATTCCGGGCGGACAATGCGCATTGAACACCGACCATCGTTTGACCGATGGGTAAAGATTGACAACTTAATGTGCGCCTCCGATGCGTCCCCGAAGACTTCGACGTGTCACCGATATATTTATGAGCCACTTTTTTCCTCCTCTCCAGCAAATAAACTCCGCAGTGAAATCTTCACAATTTCGATTTATGTACGCGTGCAGCGCGAAGATATCCGTTCCGAAAACGAGTTGATAACACGACTTGCGTGACGACAACCGGGTGCAAACTGGTCAAGGAAGTAACTCATCATATCATGTCACATCAAGTCGGTTTGTGTGGCAAACAAGCAACCCTTTCGTGATTTGCATGAAAATCGGACGCGTTTAACAAGCGCTGGAAGTCGAAAAGCCGGAAAGCCGGAAATTGACGCTGACGCTTCGATTTTAACGAACACGGAATAAAAAACGAGATTTTTTTCGACCCGTTTGCAAGCAAGCAGAGAAACGCACTCACCATGATTCAATTAAAAAAGCTGGTACACAATTCTTCGTTTAAAAGCAAAATTTCGATGAAGAAAAAACTTGTTTACTATACGCTGGTCACAGGTAAATTGCGCGCTGGAGGCAACTGCACATCCTTTAATTTATAGTCGATAAATTTCGGTGATATGGATAGGGAAGTCGATTCGGTTACTCAACTCGAATGTTGGTAAATCAACCTTGGCGATTTTTACGCCGCTCGCGAATATCACCTCTGTGCGGAAAAAATCTATGACAAATCTACTAATCGGTAATCGGTTATCACTCGTCTCTCCAAATTGCACTAAATAGTGCACCACTCGAACGGATGCCGGTACTCACACTCCTCGCGGCAATAATTGCATTGTGCATTCATTATTCAGGTTGTTTACGCGTCGCGGTCGGATGTTTACGAGTTGTAACTCCGCACGTGGAGCGCTTTTTGCACGAATTCATCGATTTATTATTAATCTATAATCTCATATCAGACGAATTTCTCGGTAGGCGCTTCACTATGAGCGGTATTTATGTAAATTTCGGCTCGAAACTATAAATAAATATGATACAATTTTTGCGTTATCTCGTTGTTGTGATGTTGTTATTGGTTTTTTCTCGTCTGTGCACATTTAAAAATGTGCAGGTAAACACTTGAGATGTGGGTGAGTTCGGCAAAAATTCAGATAAGAATTGCTTAATTTTGGAGGCGGTTTTGCCACATACCGAAAACATTTCTTGCGAATTTAGAGGAAGTTGGCAATTTATCAGTGGATGATGTTTCGATTAGTTGGATTATTTTCGCGCATCTACTGTTTGTTTACGACTCTATGCCGGTTGGTATCTATTTGTTTGTGTGTTAGCTAGACATCTGATAAACGTAATCAAATGTGTGTAGATTTTGCGCAATTAAATTAATATTGCATAAGTGGGTACTCACCTCCCAAGCAAACTTGACTTCCTGTGGTTGAGAGGCCCACTTGCCCTCGAAGGGCCCATACTTGGTGCCCTTGGGTATGACAGTCTTGGCGAACACGCCGTCCTTGCGCAGTTCGACCTCGGGCGGCAGCAAACCGAAGAGCCCGCCGAAGCCGTTGGATACACCACCGGAGGTGGGCACGTTGGCGCCGCCCGCGCCGGCGCTCGCACGCAGCAGCTCGTAGTAATCGGTGAGCAGTTGCTTCTTCGCGTAGTGCAGGTACTTGTTGTAACCGGCCGCGTCGGCGGCGTGCGCTGCGTACGCGTAGCCGCCGAGCAACTCCGAGGGCGGCTTTACGCTGAGGAGACTCTTTCGATTGCTGTCGTTGTTGTTGTCCAACGCCATGGTCGAGCTAGCGCCGTCGCCGCCGTCTCCACTCTCGGCACCCTCACCGTTCTCGCCGGTATCGTCGCCGATGCGCTTCGTAGTCTCGTCGCCGTTAATCAGCTCGATCTCATCTTCGCTACCTTCTGCAACAATTCCCAAACAAACACACCAAACATTCAGTGAGAAAATAGGCATTCGTGGGTTACAAGATTACAGTAAAAATGCGTGCGGTGGAAATTTTAGTCGAGCCAGATAAAACGCAATCACCCTCTTTGACGTACGACGCACAACTGATTAGAGAATACCATACACACGCTAATTGCCTGCGTAAAGATTCGAAAAAAACCAAAGAAACGGAATTCCATTTCCGCACTTCCATCCTTCTAGTGCGCCGCATTATCATCGCCGCAATGTGTTGAATGAAAGCATCGACGACGGCCCACACGTAACCGCAAAGGTTCCTTTCCAACAACGCGCGCTGCGCGCGTTAATCGTCGTTAATTAATTAGCGCGTTTTTAATACGAGATAATTGGGCATTTCGTGCGCGAAACCGCAGCGATAATGTTTTATGTACAGTGCGACAAATGCGCGCGCGCGCGATGACGACACTTTTGTCATCGGAGAGCCGAAATCACGCCGCCGACGACAACGGACCGCCTTCCGAGAAGTCGCATTCGACACGCACCTCCGGCCGAAGTCACTTTTGAATTTTTTCCCCCGAACTGATGAATAAATACCGAAAAAACAAAAGAATTTCGCGAGCAGACGTCGCGGGCTAATCGCAAAACGCAGCGTGAAGACACGTCGCCGAAGACATGAATGAAGCGAGCGCGCTTTGTTAACGCGCTCGCATCTTCGCCGCCGTTGCGCGCTCGCCCGTCCTGCCGTCCTGCTGGTGCGAAGACGAGGTGACATTAAACGGCTTTTAACAGCTGTTAAGAGCTCGCAGGATGAAGCGCGATTTCCATACATAAATATTCATGCCGCGAACGGTAAAACGCGAGAAAATCGTCGAATCGTGCGAAAACGCGATGCAACTTTGTGCGAAACACACGCAGATACTTGCCAATTAGGAAAAAGTGATTAATTAAATGCATCACAACGTCCAAACTTCGCAACTTCAGTGTCGCATAGAAATTAAATTGAATTATTTATCAATTTGTTTTAATCATGCATGATTTAATTACATATTATGTTTACATTACATGCATTTATTAAAAAATCATAGATCTGTGACGATTGTGACTTTTAAAGAGAATAATTGACTACCTGTCATTCTGCGTCCTCTTAAGAGTGTAATGATGAAAGTTGCACAATTCCGGCACTGAAAAGTTTCACGCAAAACGCACACAAAACAAAGTTTTTTTTTTGTTTTAAAAAATAAGTCCGGTTGGCAGTGAGTGTTGTATTGTATTAAGTTGTCAATCACGTTTAGTTGTTAAGTTAATTCGTTCGTGTTATCACTGGTATGGTGGCCTGGTACCGTCGTGGCACTGGTGGTACTGATCGTCCGGATCAGCGCGAGTCTTCAGATGAGCGGGTCGCGCCCGTCTGCGCGTGCGTGCGTGTGTAAGTGTCTCTCGGGCTGGCTCGAAGGGGGTTGTTGTTGCGTGCGAGCGCAGCGGACGACAGACAGTGACTGACTGAAGATGCCAGGGCGCGCGCGGCGCCGCGCCGGCCGGGCATCGCCGCTGCTGCCCCAGCCCGCTTATCCCGGTCATCCCGAATCCGGGCACCCATCCTCGGCGCGCTCCTCTCGCTCTCGCGCGCGGTTGCGCCGCCGCGTTCGGTTGGGCCGCGGCGAGGCCCATCCCTCGGCGCATCTCGCTGTCGCCGGGGCGCTTCGCACGCACCGCTCACGCACGCGGTATTGCGGCGGTGGGGATGCGCGCGCGAGGCGTGGCCTGTGGGGATCCTGAAGGATCTCCCCAACTCATCGCATCCTCACCGACCTCGGGGGGAGCCGCAGAAACGCTTCGATTTTTTTTGCACTTTGTAAATCCAAGACGAGATTTTGCTAATGCAACAGTAAGTTTCATAAATTTTTTTACCAAAATTTACTATTATTGCTTTTTTTGGCATAAAAAAATAATCCGCAAGGAGATATATTCATTATTCAAATCCCAAAAAAGATTGACACGTTCGTTAAGGTGAAATTCAAGCTTTTTGCATAATTTTTTTGAATTTTGAAAAAAAAAAATGTTTTGTATATTTTGACCTCGCATTGAAAATCGTTCGACATTGTTATGAAAAGCAGTAACAGATTGCTTTTTAAGTGAGTAAGTGAGCCATCTCGGCGTCACACAGATATGATTATGATATGGTCATGAGAATCGCCGTCACGCACCCTCGGCCGTCCCTTGCGCCACATTTGCATATCTTCTGTGCGGCGCTCTTCCCGGTTTCTTGCCTCGTCCTCAACTATTAGAGATGCAAATTTTTTACTCGCCGCCGCTCTCGCCACTCTAACCGACACGCAGTCTCACTCGCATTGTGCCTTGACGCTCAACATGACAACCCTTAAGGAGCGCTAACAAAACATAAATTAACATCCACTTCATTCTGACTTTTTACAAGACTACAACCCAAAAATACAAAAAAAAACGCTGGGAAGTTATTAGGTTTTCTATTTTTATGAAAATTTAATATCCAATATCCAAGCGGCGGTGATAAAATGAAGACATAAATTCCAAAGATATGTCGCAACGACAATGTAAGGGGTTTTCACGTCTCGCAACTCGCACATGAAATGATTATTTACGACTTCATATGTGGGATTTCGCAACTATTTATGTCTCTGCGGTGGAATATTTGAAACAAAAAAGCATTTTAATGTTGTGTGTGTGTGTGTGTACGGAAAGATCTTTAACATGCTGTTGTTATCGTTGTGGCCGGGCGAGATGTTTCAATTAATTTGCGTGCGAGCTTCCCTCCCTACGTCCGGATCGGGAGCGCGCGCGCCCCCGAATGCCCGAGGGCGCGTGCATTATAAGCTCGTTTCGGCGGGTCGTGTGCTCGTTTTGCGGCCTCGCATTGTTCCGAATTGATTAAACGCACAGATCGACAACGCCACTTAAACTAAAATAATCATTTTTAGTGTTTTTCTGATCCCCTGTATATCCTCTCATATGTACAATGTTAAATTATGCATTTAATGATTTTTTCTTATTTTTAGGTGTTTTGCAAGTCCCGAAAATGAAGTGCAAGGTAATATGCAAAGATTATATCTGTAGTTTAGTTTTTTTTACTGTGGATCAGTACGACTCGAGGGAAAATGATCCCGAATAGAATAGCCATCAGCACGGCGTCGGCGGATTGATTGATTCGCCCTTTTCCTGCCGAGCTGGCGCAGCATTCCTGCTCTCTCTGCTTGCTCTATGGTAGGGAAGCAGCGGTGGTGGTAATGGTGGTGGTGGCCTCGAGCGTGTTTGCCGACGTCGGGCGGCGGCTGCAATATGGCAAGCGTCATCGGCATCGACGTTTGCTTACCGCTCCGCGCGCTGGCCGGATGTGCTTGTTCAACGTGAATAAATGATGACCGCGACAATGCGCGGACGAAATTAGTTTTTGAATAATTCCCGGATCGTTATCTCGCTCGACCTCCTCCGCGCGCACCAGGCCCGCGCAGTCTACGCTTTTGTTTGATCTATTCCACTCATAGTTTTAATTAGCCTCCAGCTACATTATCATCTTTAAATTTTATTCACATTTTTTCGGGGGCCTATTGTGCGCACCTCGAGTTGTATGTTTCTGTTTTATGAAACTCCTCGAACCACTTGAAGTGTAGTATAAGAGTTAGAAGAGTAAAAGCCAACGTTTTTTTCTCTTCTCTCGTCATCATCAGCATGCAATGAACTCGACGTCCCGCTGCGTGAACTCTTCGAGTCTTCAGGGTGCGCTTTTTTAAACAAAGTCGGTCGTTCGTTAAGCTTTGATTCCGCGCGCGCTGACTTCGCCGCGACGCGCGAATTGTAAAGGTGCACGGAAGTAAATCTCTGATTTCTTTCAACGGTGCCCCCCGGCCGCGAACGCTTTCTTCGGGCGGGCATAATGACGGCGTGCGGCGCGTCGGGCCTATTATTATTTATTATGATCATGCGAGCACTCGAGTGTGTTTTGGGCCCCGAGCGCGCCCCGCCGGAAGTGGGTAGTGGCGCTGCGACGTGCATGTGAAAGAATTCGGAGCGCCGAAGACAATCCGCACTCGGGAGTCAATGGAATCAATGCGCGATTGCGAGAGTCAGATATGTTCACAAGCATTGTTGTTGACATCCAGTGAGTGCGACCGTTAACTGAAACGGCGAAAAAACCGTTCCTTGTTTTTATTTCAATTCATTACGAGATTTAACGGGATATTTAAAATAAAAATCACCAACTTGCAAAAAATCACAAATTTAAATCCCTAGATGAAGATATTCATTAAAAAAAATTAAATTAAATCTCCTCTGTACTTGAATCGTGCACATTCCCGATTTTAAATCTTGCATCTCGAGATTTTCGTTTCGTTTGCAAATTGCAGCTGTTACCAGCGTAACATATGACATCTGTGTGTTATACAATTATAAACGCACATTTTTCGAGCACCGTGCATTGTTTCTCGCATTTAAATTGTACAATTCTTCGATTACCGGCCGCCGATGAAGAAAAACGCCGATTGCAGTTCGGAGGGCGTGTATGAATTCGACCGCTGAGTGGCTCTTCACAATATTCCACTCATCCACCAACCGCACCAGTATTATTGTAATTCAATTCCGGATAGATGAAGATTTAACGTTCGTTTAATCACGTTTCTTCATTTGGGTCGCGCCTTTGTTTGATTGATCATTGTAACATGATCTGTATATATTTTTTTCCTCACAACATGTAATCATTTCAGAGAAATCATTTTGTACAAAAAATAACGTGACGATTTTGAGGTTCTCCCACAAAATATTTTGTAAATATCTCATTGACAAGAGATTTACTGTTGTGTTCCGTATAAACTATCTTAATTGATGAACAAATCGACGCATTACTTAAGTGATACTTGAGTCTGCAGCTCAACCTACGCCTCTGTCTTCTGAATGTCTTCTGAAGAGCATATTTCAATCTCTTCTCACACTGACAATAATTCTCGGTTATTGTTTGTGTTGTTTTTCGCTGGTATTTTTCGATCGTGAAATATGAATCGTAAAACATCATATCGCGGGCGTTCATTGGACGTATGCGCGCGAAAGATAAGCAAAGTAGGAACTTCGATGAATAACTCTCGGAGGAATGTGTGGATTCGTAGAGTCGCGAGTGTGGGAAACTTTTTATCTCCGCGCGAACGCGCTCGAACCGATAAGTTTTTCGGTTAGCCCGAACATGCGTAATTAATTCGTTTCAATGTTTCACACGGACACGCGTGCTCTGCTAAGAAGATTTTCTCTGTTATCTCCAACAATGCAACCTATAATTGTGTCGTGGGCAACGACGACGCATTCGCATGAATTCTGAATCATGCGTTTTGTTTTTGTACATTTGCCTACCTACGTCGTGTTTTTGTTGCGAATTTCCAGGATTCCACACATCCCGTATGATGAGTGATGTCTAGTATGCAACCGCATTATGTCATTGTGCCATCTTATCACCTTTTTTATGTACGCGTGAATTTTTTTTTTTTAATTTAAAGGAAACCACACAATGCGCAAGAATATTTTGTATTGAATCATCCAGGGTCGATGCGGTGTTGTGATGACGCCACGATGAAAATTCAATTGCACCTAATTGATGCGAGATTTATCTTTATTTGATAATCTTCACGGAGATGTTTTGCTACCTCAGGTAAAAAGTCACCCTTTGACGCGGTGTCACGCTTGGTCGTACTCTACCCTTCTATATCAACTCAAGGGTTAACCATCTTCTGATTGCCTCTTTTCATCATAATTCCGCATAGGCGCGAAGGTCAAAAAGAGGTAAAAAGTTTCGAAAAGCACGAAAATATTCATGTGCACTCTCGGGTTATAATGAAATATATCAGAAAGTAAGTAGGCACAAAGGGGGATGATACACCCTAATAATAGCGAGTGCTGCGTAAATACGCGCCGAGGGGTGGCACTCGTATTGACGTGAAAATTACGCAAAAAACGCACAAAAAGACGGAAAAAAAACTGAAAGAAGTATGAAGGGTGAAAGTAAGTACTGAGGTAAAGAGGTGAAACAGGTAGAAATAATTGTGGAAATGTGGAAAGAAGTGTTGCATAATAGAATCGTCGTCACTTTGTGACGTGTTTGGCTGAAAAATTCGTGTTTGACCACAAATTTCACGCCGTTTTTTCTAAAGTTCACACGGTGCGAAAAGGTCGCTAACCAAAATTACCGGCAATGTGGAAAATTACGCTTACAAAGCGTAGGTAAACGCTGGATATTTGGCATCGGCTCGTTTTAAGGGCTTTAAGGGTTAATTCAAACCTCTTTCACGCGTGTGAAATTAAATCAACTTGAGCGATTCCGAGAAAGAAGAAAAAAAAACGTTATAATAGTTTAAAAAATTTGAAAACGGCTGGGAGATTATTTGAAGGTGATTTAAATGCAAGGAGGCGGCTGTGGCGGCTGGATGCCCAGGTCCCCAAAGCGTTTTCCATTTTAAGAGTGCGCGAAATCGACACGGCGAGTTTACGAGAACGTTTCAGATAAGACATGCGGACGCTTACACATGGTCATCCATTTCCCAATCCTATTGTGATGCCGGATCCGAGCGCGCTTATCTCGTCGCGATTCGATTCCCCGGCGCCGATTCGCCGCTTTAAACTCACGCCGCCCGCGCTACGCTTTAAAGCGCACTTACCGCGCGCGCGGAGCGAGGCGATAACGGCCGCCGCCTCGCCGGACGGGGTGGCTATTTATAGTTCTGTGAGGGTGGCGCGCACCCCGCACGATCGCCGGCCATTACGCGTTTTGTCCGTTCGACATAAATTCGCTCGAGGAAAAAGTGCGCGCGACTTCGGTGATGGAAAAGCCGCCGCCCTGGAAAGTCTTCTCGTTAAATTGCTCATTTCACACGAGCGAAAAAAAAAACATGCGATAAAATACGGCCAAAGGGGGTGCGCAAATTGTGAAATGTCCATTTCGACGGAAAACTCTTTTTTAGTATTATCGTGGTGAGGAAATTAAAAAAGAAATAGGAAATACTTTTAAACACTGAAAAAAAAAATAGAAGGCTACCACGGGAAATTTGGGACATACTCAGATCGTCATCCGCAGATTTCCAATTTCTGGCCGGGAGGCGTGAAAAGTTGCACTTTAAAGGATAGCCGTTGCGGGTGCTTAGACAGAAGGCGGTAAATGAAAAGTCCCTGCCGCCGCAATCGGGCGCAGCGTGAGTGAATGCAGCGCGCACGGCGAAACGAGGGTGTCGCAAATTGAATTTCTCCGCGGCGTGGCGAAACTTTCGAGGCGCGCACAAAAAGCGCGCCAGCGGGAAAAGCGAAAGTCAAAAGAGACTCAGCTAGACATCCCGCCGATTTTATAATTACGATTTGCGCGCGTGATGGATTCATAATAGCTACTCTTCAAAACGGAATGATTACATGAGGTTGTCTTCTTTGGCGATTGTTTCGTGGGGTGTATAATTTGAATCAAATTTCGAAATCACAACACAACCGTTTCGAAGTGCCGCGAGAGACAGCGCCGTTAGCTTCCTCGCTTCCTGGCTTCCGCAGCCGGTTCCGGTTTATCTGACAGCCCCATTTCCGCCCCATCCGATCGCGCCGGCTGCCGCGATAAATGCAAAGTGGTTGCGTTACAAAAACGCGCACTAACAGTACCACCACGTAACCAAGGCACCGCCGTTAAGGGTGAGTTTGTCTTCGCGAAAATATTTAACGGTGCATTTAAAATTTTAAAACATCTGATCTGAATATATCCTAACATAACATCCCTTTGCTTCTGCGAAGAAAGTCATGAATTTAATTTCTGTCGATTCAATTGATATTTATTCACAATAAATTCCCGGATTTAAATATGAATATGTTATGGATTGATTTATGCGTATTTTTATGCGTCAGGTATGTTTGCGACAAGATTGACATAATCCTAGATAAACACTGATCAAACATATATCGGAGTTGAATTATTTATGAAAGAAATTGCGAGAATTTCGTGTTCGCCAACGGCTGAGAACACGGTTGAATGAAAGTTCTCTGCCGATGATATGTCGGAGGTGTGCGCGCATGTGACCGGCCCCCGGTTATTATTAGCCACTGGAATATCACACAATGACGTCAATATAACGCGCGCGCCGGTCGGACTCAAAAATGAATCCAATATTCCACTTTGTGAGCGGCGGGCGCGGCGGCGGTCAGCCGGGGCCATCTCGAGCGTGTCCGCCGCCCCGGCGAACAAAGCCGCGTATCGGCCAACTGACAAAGACAGGCGCGCTCGCCAACTTGCCGACTTTCCGTATCCGGCCACGAGAGTTGGGCAGTTCGCGGCACTTCAAACGCGGGCGCCGCCGCCACCTCCTGCCGCCCCCGCATTCAATTTCATCCCTGTCCGCGCGACGTGTGCACACGCACCACTGTTTGCTCGTGGCGCGCGCGCGGTCCGAGCCCAACTTTTCAATTGAGTCTATTTCCCGTTTTCCGCCTCGCGCACTTCCCGGTTTTACAAACACGAGCGCGAAGTTCAACAGGCGGCGCGAGCGTATAATAGCGGCGCGGTCAAATGCGGGCGCGGCGTGTATGCAAATTAGCATGGTGCGCGGAATTCGCTTCCGGATCGGCGCTTTTGACGTGTCGATCAAACCTTTTAAATCATGTCACGACAAATGTTTCCACGCGCGTACAATAATAGCGCATGTTGTTATTGATCGATTTCGCATCGGCACCTATATAGATACGAGCGCGCGTGGTAAATTCAAATGCGCGCATGCGCAGCAGCACCAGCAACAATTACGCACCTGATGATAACACATGCGCGTGTTGTTTACGAGAAAAATTGATTCATCATTCTGCCACCTCTCATGAAGTCATGCAATATGACTAACAAATGTAATACAGCTCCAGCTCTGCGGAGCTTTGTCTGGCGAAGGGGACGCGCAGCGTAACGGATGATAAAACACGTTCGCCAACCGGGCGGCGGTGACATTACAGCACTGCATTACAATATGAATCTGACGCAAACGTGCGACATAATAAAGTGAGTGATTTTTCACGCCGCGAACTATTATCGCGCGTGTCGCTACCTTTGGCGCGTCCCGTGCACGCGCGCGAAACTGTAAAATTCACACATTCGCGGAGGGGCGACGGCGAAGGGTAATTTGCCCCTCGGAGTGGCAATGTCGGAGTCTATATGCGGCGTTGGCGGCAGCTCAGCGACACGTGCCCGCCGTCTATGTGTCACACATTTAGGAGACAAAAATTGAAACCGCAGGGGATGAAATTACAATGAAGCTTTGAAAAATTTCAGCAGACAGAATCTCCAACAGAAAAAAAAATTTTTTTGCTCTAAAATTTTTAAAATAAAAATAATCAAGAAACTAATTGATTTGACTCTAGCCCAACTGTAAACATCACTAATATCCACCCCTCACCCTTTTCACCCTTCTGACGATAATTTCATTTGCTACAAATATTATTCAGATAATCGCGATAATAAAATCTAGATCGTAAGGTTATAATAAATCACAGGCTTTCGAAGACTGTTATTTGACGTCTTTAATATGTTCTTTAACGTTCTTCATTGCCATCGGCGGATTATCCAGCCGCACAGCAAACGTGTTCACTGACTGTCTAACATGATCACACCTTTGTGCGCTCGTGTCGCTGGAAGGAAGAAGGGTTGTATCGAAAGGGGTGCGCGTATTGTGCCAGCGCGCCTTCGAATGTGTCATGATGTCACAAACATGCCAACTTTGTTGTGTCGATGTTTTAATCAAGTTAAACAACACCACGAATAACTTAAATTAAACTTAACTTTATTTTAATAAATTTATTCGCATTATTAGATAAATTTGATTTAGACAAAAAAAAATACGCGCAGGTTGAAGATGTTGATGCATCTTAGATTCACTCCGATTAAGAGGCATATGCTTCCGGTGATTTTTGATTCGCATTGTGCGCATTGTCGCATTACATCTGCCCGGGCAGACAAAAACAAGGATCATCCCACTCTGGCACGCCGCTTCGTCATATTACACATCGCACATTGGGGCGCACATTGTGCCACGCCGACCTATACGTCTTCATTACATTACGGCATTGCACAGTTCAATTTACGGCGTTATCTGTGGATGTAAACGGGTGCGCGACAACGCATTGTTCGCGCGCGTAGCACGTGCCCGCACACACATTCGGAAGCATGCGTGAATTGTACGAGCGAGCGTAGCACATGCGAAGGGATGGGCCGGGGGATGGCAGGACGAACGGATGAAAAACAAGCTTAAACGGTGTCTATTAGTGAAGACACGACAATGCGCACTGAATAATAAGCTGTTGTCGGGTCGCTTGGGGCGCATAGCTTCGGATTCGGTGAGGATCATAAACATCGTACACGTCTACATCACATGCGACGATGATAATCCATACAGAGTTGTTTATATATTGCATTCATTTGCATTAATATGTTGACATATTTTTGATGCGCTCGATTTAATTCACCCCTAGAATATGAGTAAAAATTGATTTTACTGACTTACTTCGAAAATAGGTCATAGAAATTTTCTGTTCTTTTTTTTTCGCCAAATTCTATCTGAATATCGTAATTTTAATAACTTTTTGAGGTTTCCGAGTATATCTAGAGCTGATATATTTTTATTTGAAAAATACTGCCTCCATATCATCCCCCCAAAAAAAGTAAATTAAAGCAACTCGTCAAAATTCCGTCAAATACGTCAGAAAGCCTCTTTTTTCCCATCAAAAAGAAACTGAATGAAGGCAACTTTGCGAGCTTTCCCGACTCTCCTTGCAGTAAAGAGGACTAATAGTCGTTTGCACTTAAATACCACACGGCAGATAAAATACGCCGGCCGCCCCCGGCGAGTGCATCTGAGCGAAAAGCCACATAAAAATCGACGCCGCTCGCAAAAAGAGACATCAGCGAGCGCACGAGCGTGACGCGCGCGTCGGAGTCCTCTCACGTTCGGCGCGCGTCCCGCTAAGTGTGAACCCTTGTCGCGTTTATTCATCGATTCACGCGCCGCCGTCACCGGCCCCGCTGCCCCCGATGCCCGTCGAGCATGGCGCGGCGCGCTCTTTCTAGCGCAGCGTGTGGCACCGCCGCCGCTATGAGTGCGTCTGAAGGGTGGCGATTATGGACATTATCACTTTATCACCCAAGTGGAGGCTCTAAAGACCTGACGGGGTTAAAACATCCCGCGCAGGGGGTGCATTACAAGTTAATCTCAGCTCGAAGGAGTGGATTATAAGTGATTTTCCTTTCGTGCTTCGGATGTCATCCTATTCATAACAATCAGAAATATCACCGAACAAAATAATCCCCTTAGTTTTAAATTGTCTAGGTACTACCCTTGAGTAGTAGCAATCAAGCGAGGGTAGTCGGAATTTAAACAGTGAATCACGCGAGTACCGCACGCGCCTAATCAACAAAATCACACATTTTATTGTCTTGTTACCGTCGCGTTTTGTACGCCGCACCGAATAACACTTCATATTTAATTTGCCACTTTGCTACCCCACGTGCAGAGCGCGGCGATTGAGATAAGATACAACGATTCACGCTTAAATAACCGCGCGCGGCTCGTTATTCGAAGGGTGATAATGGCTCGTAATGGTAGATAATGACAGATAATGCGCGCCGACCGCGACGAGGCGGATGGGCGGCGATAACGATCGAAATTCGGACGACATGCGAACCAACCACACGGAAAACCACAACCACCCACATATCAAACACCACATGAATCTAACCTCTTGACTTCAAACTGTGATTCCAAATTACTAGTATGTAGTACACATGAATGAAAAAGTGCTTGTTTTTAATTCGGTATCTGTTTTGTTTTTGAATGAAAGCGCTCTTTATGAAGATGTGTGTGCGGCTTAATTAATCACTAGACATCCACATCTGTATCTCCTTTGAGTGTGAGATTGAAGGGGAAATTCGATTAAGTCATTAACATTTTATTCATTCCCGTGATGCGGGGTCTCCGCTATTCACGGCTTGACGCCGCGGCGCTGTTGTTAATGGCACGACCGCAATGATCACCACTTCAGACACTTGTATCCCAGCTTTCAGGAGCTGATGTAAGGTTATCAGATCTAGTGGCAGAGAGTGGAGTATCCCGTCATTTACCATCGCCCCCGCGAGTTGCAACTTTCGGAAGGTTCGCAAGATGCCAGCCACAGCAACGAGGGGCTTGAGTGAACCACGGCAGGGTGGCTTCCAGAGAGCCGTAAAGAGGACTAATAGTCGTTTGCACTTAAACGCAATGCAGGAAAATGATCAAATCCGTCGAATATCAAAAATCAATTCCGCGTTCATATCGTGATCTTTTATTATTAATGCGTGCAAATATGCAACATGACATTTCTTGCTCAGCTAATTATCCACGGAGTTGAAACACAAGTTTAGGCGCGTTGTGTGTATTGTCTTATTGCCGGCGTCATTAATAAATAAAGACCCCCTTAAAGAATGGAAAGTGCGCGACGCGTCAATGACACCCCTCGCCACGCACGAGGGTGAATTATGTCACATTACGTGTTCGTTGTGTTCGACGCGTCGAAACTTATGTTCGAACACGTCGATGCGCACAAAGTTCAAACAGTGCGTAATCGTCCGCCTGCCGGGGCAAATATGATATGATATGTTTGCGTAATAATTGCGTGGGGATGTGCCACCCCATGGGACTGCAGCGCGGCGCTCCCCCTTGTTCACTCGCGACATATTTTCGTATTTTTCATACGATTAACTCATTTTTTATTGGATTCCCAGCAAACAACAGGATGCACAAGAAGTGACACGGAGGAATATGATTCATGATTGAATTACTATTGAAATTTTCGACTTGGGGGGCGGGCGGCGGGTAGAGATAAGCGCGCGTGGCGGCGTCGTCTCGAACATGTGTCGATGATTTATCGACTCGCGCGCACAAAGTTTTGCGCGATTCTTCCGCACTTGCGAGCAATTCCGCGCCGGCTCGCGTATTTTCGTTCACGCGCCGCCCCCGCGCCGCACAGCTATCAATTTGTCGTAAATCTCGTCGTCTTCGGCAGAAATAGAAACACGCCGATTTGCGTGCATCAAATTCGCCGGGGCGTCGAATTCGCTCGGTGCGCGCACACAACATTTGTCTTTGTTTCCGGTCTAATTTTAAATGCGTGCCTAACGACCGCGACGAAACGTACGAAGCCCCGCCGGCGCGGCGAGCGCTCTCGAGATCATAAACCAAGTCATCATAAACCGAAATTAATATCAATCGATACCTCCGAGGCACGCATGTGACGACGACGCGCAAGCTGAAAAACGAAAATACGTCGTCGCGACGAGCCGTTAAAGCTCACACAGCTCGCGAGTGAGTTATTAATTTTAACTGCTTTCTTCGCACAATGCATTCTTTCAGTTCAGTTTTCAGCCCAAAAAATAATCGGCGCCACTGACTCAGAATACTGTGCGTTTTGCCAAACGCAACTTTTTTTTTTCTTCAAAAATTGTTCGTATTTTGCCGACGTGCACAGATTTTTTCCTCTCGCTGCGCACACAATATCGTTAACTAAAAGGCGGCAAATCTCTGAAAGCTATCACATCTTTATATCTGTTGCGAGTTGCGTGTTTTCAAGAGATTCGAGGGATTAACACCCCCACTCGGCAAAGAAGCCGCCGCTTTTTCGGCGTGCGAACATCGTCGGCGGTTATTATATTTGTGGTGCGTGTCCGAACGGGGATTACGCCGGCTTACCGGAGGGGCTTAGCCGGTGCTGTGGCGGAAGGTATTCGTGTGCGGCAATTAAAATCGGTTGCAATCGGAGCAATAAATTGATTATTATCGGCGTGTTCCGACTGTAACGAATCGACACAGATGCAATCTGCCAAACTGCCAAAAGTCCCATAGACTCTCCATGGAGAGAATTCAATTGACGCCAGCGAACGACTTCGACAAGTCATTTATCTTGAACAAACCAACTTGGCTTTTATCAGCGAGCGAAAATCGCACTGATAACACCCGATTTTCAAACTCAAGTTGAGCGCGTGGAAGACTTTCCGGTTTTATTGGTGTTTGTTTTGTAAGCGATCTCGTTAGGTACCAGAGACCACAGCCTCGGCCGCAGAAGGCAATAAACATCCCGGGCTCGAGTGGAACGAATGCTGCGCTGAGCTGGTGCACCACTCGACTTGACTTGACGTAACGAGATCGGCGAGGAGCGCGCAAGCAAAGAACGCCGACCTGACATTTATGACCAGCACATCCACACCATTATCCACCGATCGCGCGGACGGAGGACACGAACAAAGCGTCGCTCAATATTTCAAATTAATAAACACCAGCCAGCGACTGACTAGCGCAAGCAAACAAACACACAAATATTGAATATTCCATCAAATACGAGAGCGTAAACAATTAAATAGTTTCGAGTTGATTGTCGAACAACGGTTTGTTTGTGTCCTAAACGGCATCGAGTGTTTTAATAACCGCGTTTCTCTTTTTTTTTTATATCTTCTCGTGTTATTCTTGTTTAAATTCTTGTTTAACTGCATTGAGATGTAGAGCCGGCGGTATCGATTGCGAAATAAAAGCGGTAATATGTGATTGTTTCGGAAACGAGGCAGCGAGCGAAATTGCTTCCTTCCTATCTGCGAGTCGACCGAGAATAGAATCTAATTAGGGACGAAACTTGAAAACTCGCGGGGCGGCGAGAGTGGAAATTCGGAAAATTGCAGCGGCGACGTCGATTGATCTCAGACACGCGAGCCGAAAGCAATCAGCGAGGAGCGCGAGCGCCGCCTCCTCTCTAATAACACGTCGATTCCACCCCAGTGTTTCAACGAAGCACCACTTCACCCCATCAGCGCAAACATGACATGATATCGCACGATATCCCGCGCTGCGCCGCCGCCGCCTTGATTGACTTTCTAATTGTCTCCGTTCAATTACATCTTCTATCGAACAAACACGCGATTTAATTGAAATGTGTCGATGTGTGGAGTAGTGCCGAGGTGGAAATCCACTGCCGGCAACCATTGCCAACGTGCATCCTAATTCGTAATTAGCGCAAGCTGTCCCCGCGCTGGGTAATTTACACTCCGCGCCGCCATCAATTGTTCTTGGCGCTGCGCCTTCGCCGTCGACTGCCGGCGTTAAGATCATCGTAAACTCGGCGACATTCGGCGCCCCCAGCGCGCCCCCCGGAGCAATTAAAGTCACAATGTCGCGATTATCGCACGACTTTATTATGACTTTACGGATCTTTACGATGACAGCGATACAATTCAAATTGAAGACGCGAACAATTAGTGTGCCGAGGCGGCGGCGCTGCCGCCTCCAGGCGGGACAATTCGCGACAAATGCGGACACTTTACGAGCATAAGCTCCGGGCGCATTTTTCGCGCACGCTTGACTCTCGTAAAGAATTTTAATTTCGTGTGCGCTCTCGGAACTTTCTTAATTTCGGAGGATATTAACTTCGATAAACTGTCTTTTTGATGGCTCAGAGATTTTGTAACATTTGCGCAATTGTATTAATTTCCAAGCGGAAAATCTACGCTTTGCAAATATTTACATATACCTACTACATACGACTGGTTTTTCTAAGTGTCGTTTGGCACGGATGCAAAAAAAAAAAATAAAAAATCAATGCGTGAGCTTAAAGCTCTCTGCGGTGCGCGTGTCGTGCGTTATATAATAAAGCGCAAACCCTCGCATTATCGTCCGAGATTTATCAATGAAACGAGACGCAAACGCGAAGAAATAATAAAGCAGCCCGCGCGCGCGAATTCCCATGCAGGGTAATTCCTCGTAATTTTTCATAATCTCCGCCGCTGACCTACTCCCGCAGTGAAATCGCGTTTCGGCGTCCTTGCCGCGCGCGACCGGCTTTATCATCGGCAGTTTATCAAAGCGGCGCTGCTCCGGCGGGCAAATTAAGGCAATATATTAATATGTGTCATAAAAAAAAGCGCGCGCACACGAGATCGTCGTGGACGCACGAAAGCTCTCAGAACGCTAAAAGAAAAAGCACGCGCCGCCACTGCAGGACGATGATAAAGCTGATTGATAACGCGGTTTGTCATTAAGTTTACTTGCGACGCGTCTTGTTTTCGTGCGCGCCGGCGAGCGCGATATCATCTCCGGGGGCGTGAAAAGGCGCTCGGCGACCCCCGTCTTTAATGATAAGACGCGAAGGACACGACACGCGCCCCGAACATGCGATCTAGTCATCCGCGCGCACGCGATCTTCCTCTTTGCCTCTTGGCCGCCATGGGGGCGGTTGTCACACGCTCGCAATTACGCCGGACGCATTAATAAGGGAAGCAGTGCGAGCGCGAAGGCGAACGCCAGTGAAAAAGGACGATAAGACATGGCGATAAGATTGCGGAATCCTTGAGTTGGTCGACGATGCCGCTACCACCACCACCGCTGCCGTCTTTATCGATGTCGCAGGTGAGGCGGTCGGTCGCATGTCTCGCATGTCATGTGATTTACGGGCGGGACGCGGCCTCGTTTTTCTAATAACGCCGGACGTCGGCTGCTGGCCAGTGGTCGTTGCCGCCACCACCGACACGTGTGCATTGCGTACATGTGCGTACATGTTGGTG
Source organism: Dalotia coriaria (assembly GCF_025399875.1). Lineage (NCBI taxonomy): Eukaryota > Metazoa > Arthropoda > Insecta > Coleoptera > Staphylinidae > Dalotia > Dalotia coriaria. The sequence goes on along the minus strand of NW_027045443.1, from coordinate 5,423,468 downwards.
TGTCGCCAGCGCCCACGGATGGAAAAATTCAATAATCTTATGACACTTTCGTGCGCCGACCGCAGGAAGGCACATCTCTCGAAACAAAGAGCCACACGGCGCGCGAGAGACTTTTTGCTTCGCGTTCGTTTCCCTGCTGGCCTGGTCTCTGCTCTTTCTTCTGACTCGGCGCGTTTTGTTGGCGTGGCGTATCGGCAATGCAATGCGGGCATCGCGCGCGCTTATGCTTATAAGGTTTCTTCCTTCGCGAGGGCCCGGCGCGCGCGGGACGTGTCTTTTGTGTAAACATTCGTTCCTCATCTTTTGTTTCGACTTGCCAGGCTAGCGGCCGGGCGCGAGAGTCGACTCCGAATGCCAGCGCGCTTTTCAAGTGCGTTCGTTCTCTCGGCGTGGTTATTTTACGTTTCGGTACGTGAATGCGCGGGACGGCCCGCGAAAACATCGCATTGTTTTGTCGCGGACATCGCGAGGCGTTCAACTTCCAGCAACAACAAGAGACACATTCACGATGCAAACGCTGCGGACTTATTCTAGGTTGAGCAAATACTCCCTACTGGAATAGCAGAATCATTTTTTGAAAAATGCGAGAGAGAAAAAAAAACAACAACGTATTGAAACATCATGTTCGGTGCTTGTACCGCAACTCAAAGCATTGTCCATGCGTCAGGCGGCCGGTAAACGCACTGGAATTAAAGTTTCATTCAACGGGCACTTTATCAAATTATGGAAACTTGACGAACGCATCATAAATTTAAAGTTTTTACGCGCATCGCGCGCGCCTGACGCTCGACAAACCTGCTTCGTTTGTTCGCCGCACGCACAAAGCGAAGCTACAAAACCTCGCAGCGCGCCCGTCGCGCCTGTTTATTTTTCGCATCGACGAAACAAAGGCGTCGATTAATCGAAAGTTCAAAGCGCGCACATCGGCGCGACAATCGACGAAGCCCGGCAAGCGTCCCGACGCGCCGCCACCGCCCCACACCGCTCGCACAGCGTCCGAAACGGTAACATCGCAGTGCGTCATCAAAAAGAAGCCTCGCGCAATTAACCATCACCACCTAGCTCACATTAAAATAGACAGGATGTTCCCTTCGGACTGAATTCGATCTCGCCCTCCTTTGTTGCATCCTGCACATCCTCTGCATTGTTTTTGATGAATGCGCCTGGCGCAGACAACATTGAACATAATTAAGACGGAGGAGGCGCACAAAGAGATAAAACAGGTGAAAACGTAAGATAATACAGATGTGAATGTCCCGGAAACGGTGATGGGTATCTTCGTTTCGTGCATTCAAGATGCCGCCTAACCTTGTGCCTCCGTGTATACAAGGTGTTTAATAAATTCCACCCGCAAATATGTGTAGCAATGACCGAATTTTATCGATTGCTCGCTCGCTCGCGCGTGCAATCTGCGTGCGAATTGTTTCTATTGATCCGTCATCATAGCGCACGTTATCAGCTTTGCGCGTTCGATTTCACGAATCGCTGGGTGTTCCGCTCGATCGCCTTATCGGCGTTCACCTTTCTCGATACTCGCGAGAGACGTTTTCTAATCGGAGGTGCGCCGCCCATTGGCCGCAGATAACGGGACAATCGGCAGCGCAGTTAAACATTATCTCGTTCATTCCGATTAGCAGCCGATTACCGGCGATTAATCCGCGTCCGCGCGTCACCTGCCGGCGCAGCGCGGTCTTAACTTCGCCGCCCCCCGCTCCAGCGCCTCGCGCGCCGGAGAACAATCGGCCGTTAATTTAACGCGATGCAAAACAATGCCAAAATTATGGGATACATTATCGTCGAATTATAAAGAATTATTACGTCTTTTTTCGACGATAATTACAGAATTATCGGTAATTATCATAAACTTTTATGACGGACGCAAACGCTACATTTTGTATATTTTATATTGTTTATCGATTAAGTCGCCGAGAACATTTTAACGCCTACTTAAAATGCCATGTGAAACATTCACGCCCCAAATTACATTTTTACAAACGTTAATCATGTTTTAGTCAGAGGCGTCGACGATTTTCGGAAGCGGGCAAAAGCAGTTTTTCGCTGAATTTCCCGAGGTGAACGTTGATAAAGACACACAATAAAGATTAATGAGAAAACGCGACGTGCGCGGTTGCGATTCGCGAGACGCAACGGCGGCGCAGCGCGCACGAACGCCGGAGATCGTGGATTCTGATTTGTATAGAGCAAAACCAAGACGAAGGCACGCCAGTAGATAAGCGGCAGCAACTGCCACATAGTTGCATCTGCACACGGTTAACGCACCATACAGGGTATCGCAAAAATTCGCCACAAAGAAAGTGCCTCCACACAAAACCAGCAAAACTTGGTTGTTTTGACGTTTGAAGTTTGTTCAAACAATTATCTTGTGGCATGCATGACTTTGTTTGTTTTCAACCAGAGTAGACTGTTGCTTTCATGAGTTTCTCGACGAGTTGCCGGAGAAATTTGTGTGAAATTTTCGAAATTTTGATAAAGGAAGACTCACCTTGAGATGTCAGCTTCCTGGCGATGCTCTTACACCTCATGATGGACGACGCTGAGAAGGATAACACTCGCGCACATCCGACGTTGCAGCCGCCAGCCAGAAAGGGTTGTAACGTGCGGGGACGTTCGTTCACTCGGGAGTCAGGCGCGTGACGGTGTACGCGGCAGCCCGCAGGATCAAGTTTTGGCGGCTCGTCCTCGCGCTGAATTGAGGTTAGATGCGGGCTCGCGGGAGGTCCTTTTCGGGCATGGGCCGTTCGCGGTGTGCGTGGGCGCGCGCGGTGCGTTCGGACCTCGGCGAGAGCGCGACGTGTCTCGCTCCCGGTGACCGCAAATAAAGACGAGCGACCGACGAACAAACGGAGGACACACACGCACGCCGGGCGCGCCGCGAGGCGTGCGATGCGCGAGGCGGGCGGCCCCCCCGGCTCCCTCCTCGGCTCCCTCTCCATGGCCCGCCGCCTGCCCTGCGGCCGCCCCGCGCCGCGCCGACAACGATGACAAAAACGCGCGCGCGGCGTGGCAGGGAGAGGCGAGCGGAGACACGCGCGCGAAGAAGCCGCGCGGCACGGCGCGTCGCGGTGGGCGGCGGCGGTCGCGCGCGCGGACATCGCGTTCGCTCGCCAATCGCGACGCCGCGGTGCGAGCTCCCCGCCACGCGCCGCGCTATCATCTCCTATCTGCGAGCGGAGCTAGTGGATGGTACGCGCGCCCTCACCGCGGCCCCCCGCCGTCCTGCCAGTGTGCTCTTTTTACCTTTCCTCGTTACCTGTGCGATCGTCACTTGCCAGTCAATTTCTACGCGTCGTATTTGTATTATGGTTCCCCCCGAAAGTCAAATGACTTTCGATTGCTCTCGGTGCTGCGGGACTGCTACTGACATGCCAGCCAGCCAAGCTGATGTGCTTAGCCGGATTTTTTTTTAAGTGCAAGCTTGCATTCCCCCGTTCGACTGGTACGAGCTTGCACCTCGCGCATCTCAAGCCAACTTGGGGGCCGGGGAGCCGCCGGAGAAGTGGCACGCGTGCGAGTACGCCCACATTGCGGGCCCGCGCCCCGCATGCTCCCCGATGCGGGGCACACAATCACAGATAACGAGTCGTCGGGACGACGGCTGATCCGATCCCCCCCCGCGCTCAGGCATCTCGCTGCGTCCTGCTTGTCCTCAGTCCTCCGTCGCGGAGTATCGACCCGCGCTTTTTGCGCTTTTTTTTCTGCAACCACTCGATTTGGTCTCGAGCTCTTTGAGCAAATTTTGTCTAATGTCACAGAAAATCAAAGCAGCTGAGTTTCAAAAGGATAAATGCGAATAATTTCAATGCATATTTGCATTTAAACACATTTAGGTACCTCAAGGAATTCAACTATTTTTTGCGTTGATTAATTGGAACACCCTGTAGCTCGCGGGTCGAGCATAATAAAAATTGTCATGCAATCTCCGGCGGGCGAACAAAGCCGAAAGAATCAGATAGCGACGTCCCAGATCTTTAACGTGCCTCTTATGTGTCATTAAAATGAGAAAATCGTTCACGTTCGAGCCGGGCCGGTAATGGCCGGCCGCAGCGGCGGGGGGGGGCGGCGGCGGCAGCGGTCAGATGCCATGCCATTATGGCATACATCACGAACGAATCCTTCGCTGCTCATTTTCCTTCGTTTCCTTCGGGCGGGCGGGGGCGGTTAATTTGCCGTGCGCCTCGGTGGCCGGTCCCGCGGTCCGGTCGCTTTTATGATTACGGATTGCGTGTCGGGGGCGCCGCACGCCGCGCGACACGAGGACACACGACAATGACGACGAAAAGAAAAGGAATATGACGTGATTTTATGTAAATTTCTTTTATAGCGGCCGGGGGCGGCGTCGGGCGGCCAGGCGAGCGATTAAAAATCACGGCTGGCCGCACGGCACGCCGAACGCGCAGAAATATGATTCATTTGCGGCGCGCGAGCTGGTGTTATCTGTGTGTGTGCATCTACCCTTTCGGTGCTCCGGGGGGGGAGGTGCGCGCGGGGGCCTTCGGTCACCGCGATGGTTTATGACACTCGCGCAACCGCGCTGCGGTCAAGCGATTCCGTTTACTTACCGCGCGCGCTGATCCTCTAATTAGATAATAACGTAATTTTTTCCCCACAAGCCCACACGCGCTCGCTGCCGGGGTGGGTGTGTGTGCCCTTTTTTTTCCTCTTCTACCCACCCTCTGCGCGCGCGACGCTCGACACGAAGTTATGAAAATCAATGGCCAGGTATGAGGAATCACGGCACGCCAAACATGACAACATTTATGCACGCGCGACGTTTCGTTACGTTTTTGATATTCCCATAAAGATTGCCCCCGAAAATCACTCGGGGGGGGCAAAGAAAAAAATGAATAACTCGAGGCACGCTAGGAACTCACCACGAATATTTCATACCTACAGCTATTTCTATTCCTGCAAACTTAATAAATACAAGGTGCACTTTTACAGCGCGCGAGCGCAAAAATTCAAATCACGAATGTCTTTGTTGTGCAGTCCGGTGGCAAAGTCGGGTGTCGCGAGTCGCAGCTGGCCTGCGTCCTACCGGTGGCGGGGGCGGGCGGACGAACCGGTCCGGTCCGCGCGCTTGAAACAAACCACGCATTCATCATGTATGAATAGGTAATAACGCGTTCGAATGTTTACATTTTCGGAGTGCGCCTGCAGGCTGCGTGCATCGCTGCAGCGCGTTTATAAACGCGAATCATTATGATATGTTAATTAATGTTAATTAGTTATGAACTTATGTATATATGGCGCTCACGCGTGCGGCATGCGTTAATTAACGGCGCTCGGGCGCGCTGTATTAAAATTTACGATGCGTTATGCACGGCTGCAAGCGATTCGAGAGCATTTGCGCTTGAAAAATGCGCCACGTCCACTTGAAAGTATGTAGAATGTAAATATGATTATTTTATTGGACGACGACGACGACGAGGAGAATTTCGAGTGCGTGAATGCGTGCGCGATGGACACACAGCGTCTAAGAATAAATGAGTAATAAAATGTGCGCGCGTTCGAAATAGCCGGGCCGTAGCGGGCCGGTCCGTAAAACGCGGCCATCGGCCGGCCGGTGGTGTGATAGGCGAGATCAGGTGCCAGCAGGGGCCGGGAGTGTCGATGCCAATGTCTCTTTCGGTCCGCTCTGGACACGCTCTGGTTTGACGAGCGCAGTTGTGGCACGTACCTAATTTACGATTTTGACTCATGCTCTCGTAGGAGCAGGAGCTGCAGCTCCGGCTGCTGCCCGGCTACTCAATAGTAGAACGAGAACGTGGGGCGCGACCGATCCGCGACTGCAAAAAAAAAAACAACGCAACACACATTCTTCAGCAGGAGAGAATATTTGCGTGAAAGAGCAACATTGTATTTTCTTTAATTCTATTTCCCCCCAATTCTTCTCTCCACACTTGTACTTTATTACGTTTCATTGTTATCCGGGGGCCGAGAACCCGCCGCCAGTGTAATGAAATATGTGTTATGAGTTTTGTTGCTCGGTTTCTTGGTTGTGGTGCGCGTCGGCGGCAATATGTGGACGCGCTCGTAATTTATCCGCCGCCTCCGTTGTCGCGATGCGGAGAAATTTCGATTTCTTCGGACGTGCGCGGGTTGCACGTCCCGGCGGGTCGGAATATATCGTTGCGCGGGGGCATAATACGTGCCTTGGTTGCCTCCGCTGCCGCCTCCCTAGTAGCAAAGAGGAGCGTCGCTCCGACGGCCAGAGGAAAAGTTGCGAATTTATGACCGACCGAGGGATTTCTAATTTTTCTTTTTGTTCGTAATCAAACTTCGATCATAACTTGCAAACTTAGACAGAGGGAGGAGATTCATTCCCGGTTTGAGACTGATGCAAATCGAAGATTTTTTTTGTTCTGTAATGAGTTGTTTCTCATGTGAAAAAATGTTTGAATGTTTAAAGTTTGAAAAGACATCTGTTTCGATGTCACACTCACACCCAACTTGGCGGCCCACTTTCCGAAGTGTGAAATTCGTTTCCGCACAGCGCGCCCGATCCAGCACACACATCTGGGAGGAATTTGAAGGGTGGTTGGGCGATTAGTCGCGTCTAATTAATATGTGTTTAGTTCGTAATAAGTTAAGCGGGCGATTAGTCTGCGGTTTGATGGACGTATAAAAATCGCTTGCAACTTTACCGCCAACAGCTGTACCTATTTGTGGGCATCGAAACGTTCAAACTGAATAATTCCTGCAGTAATGGCTGCGGATCCATTTAAAAGTTAACGACATCCACGGATGGTTAAGCAGATAGGTAGACGCGGAGCGAAATCCGATTCGTCGCGCGTCGGTTGGCCGGTCGGCTCCGGCTGCGGCCTGCGGCGCGATAAAATCGATGCCAGCAGGATGAGAACAGTGGATGAGCGCGAGCTTGAGCCGAAGTCGCCGGAGTCGCGTTTTGACGTCAATACGATGTGCTGTGAAGCGCGGTCGAGGCCGCGCGCCGCACCCCGCGCCTCACCGCCGCACACTCTCTGCCGCTGCAACTCTTCCGCCGCCCCGCCGGCGAGGCGTCTTTATCTTCGCGCACAACCGGTCGTCGCCAAGACGACGAGGCTCGCTCAGCAAACGCGCTCCCGTTCCCGTTCGCCGCCGTTTTCGCATTCTCGGCGTAAACAAAACGAACGCGACGAGAAAACAAACGCGAACGCAAAGGCAAACATTCGACGACGTCAAACATCAATTCCAGATGCCCCGGCGAACCGCGCCAGCCCGTCGTGCGCTGAAAGAAAACAAAAGTCAATCATAACTTGTTGAAGTTGCAGAAAATCGCCTCGAACATGTTTCATTCTTTCTTCATATATATTTTTTGCTCGCCAGTCTGCGGTATTCATTTGTTTGGTTTTGGTCGAGTTATTTAGTTATTCTTGGGGCTTCTGGACGGCATCCAGCTAAATAGGCGGTTGGTTACCGCCTCGCCATTTTGTTCGGCTGCTGTGGGAGGTGCCCGTGGCGCTCATCCTATAGATAGCCAGATATCTGTGCGCATCGCTGCTCATCCTCGAAGCGTAGGGACAAAGGGTCGGCCGTTGCGGGGAAGGTGCGGTGCGCGGGGGTGCCGTAGTCACGGCGACCGACTGTGAAGCACGAATCGCGACTCGTACGAAGAGTTCGACCGGTTTGTCGGGCATGCGCATACATCGTCCGACCGACAAGACAACGCAGAGCGCATCGGATATTCTCCGGTCTCCAGTCTCATTGGAATGCCTCGGCACGGGGCGGCGGGGACGGCGGTGATGCGCGGCGAATGATAGCCTGATGCTTCTTGGAGAAATGACGCCCTTTTTGGGGAGACTAGATTCCTCCACATCGACCTGCACATCCTGCTCATCTTGCATTCCACCAATGAGGAACTTCTAGAATTTTGACGAGGGTACCATGATAATTACACTATCCTTTGTTTCCAGCTCAATAATTGATTGCTTCGAAAATATTTGTTCTGAGGTTGCAAGTAGTGTCCGGACGTCGACGTGTTTATTAATTACAGCCCTTCTATCATTATGTAATCAATTTCGTCGCGTTAAGCGTCCATCAATTAGACAGGCCACCTTCTGTTTGCTCAGGTTGCCTTCGTCGCGACCACCGTGGCTAATTATGCCCCTTCACCTTTATTTGTTTAATCATTTATTGATACTGAGTTACATTTGCCGGCAATGACAATTAATTGATGTGTCCGTGTCTCGTGATCGGCACCCCTTGGTCAATTTAAGGGATAATTACGTGGCCGGTGTGTGCGTTTGGTACACAAAACAGTGAAAAGTGTACATAAATGTTAATGACCTTTAAAAAAATTGATGAATCAGTGAAGGGACATAGATCTATCTGTTGTTTAATTGTTTTAATTGTTTGCGCAAATAATTACGCATTGAGTTAATTGTATTTGGAAGCTATTTCAATACTGCTGGTACCCCCTGGACGCGAAATTATGTAACTACTGCTTCTTTTCGAGACTAGATGGCGGTGTATGAAGATATTTCACAGTTGTCTTACACAGCGATTTATTATATCCAAACATTTATACATTTATACATCGAATTGTAAGTTCATCCTCTTCAGGACATCCTCAGCAGTGCGTTTTACCTTATCCTCTTTGGTGGTGCCCGTCTGAGCCAGGACCACAGCTCCGTCTTTCAAAATTGCCGCCAACGGTGCCAGTTTCTGAGCCGAGAGTGACGATAAAAGCTCAAGGCAAGCTTCCATCGTCTCGATCCTTGTTTGTCGGAAAGCATCAAAATCTTCTTCAATTGAATGGGATCTTTGTTGCTGGATCTCTGGGGGAACTGGTTGAGGAGGCGGCAATGCATTAGTTGCGCTAGGCATATCAAACGGATTTGTTCGTTTTTGTTTGGTCTCCAGAACGTTCTTCGCCACAGTTGAAGATGATATTTGTGACGTGATGAACGGAGCCGACAGAAACTGCGATGACTGATGCCGCAACGTCATCTGCAGTAATGTGTTTGTATCATAGGATAACTTCGGCGGAGTTGAAGATGGTGGCAACGGAGCTACCGTAGGTTTCTTGATCTTCGCTGCCATTTCATTGGTCTCATCATCGGTGGATGTAAGGATTTTATCTTCCCACGTGTCATCACGGGGATGATAATCAGGGAGGACATCTTTTTCTAGATAACTAGCACATGAATCACTTGAACTAAGACTGCTGCGTCGTTTGGTACCCTCTTCTTCTTGTTCTTCCTCTAGATCTTCGTCTCGGCCGTGATCTCCCTCCTGGTCGTCATCATCTCCAGCAAAAGTGAGCCGTGCGTAACTCTCACATAAAGTTTCCCACTTCCTTCGTAACTGTCTTAAGAACTCCTCTACGTAGTCCAGGTCAGTGTACAGGCGACCTTCTTTATCTGCTACGTCTGTTTCAAGTAGCTTCTTGATTTCTCCAGATGTAAGATGGTATTTGTCGATACCATCCAGAGCTAGCTCCACTAGAACAATTATTTGTACTACTTCACTTGTATTTGCCAGGGTGTACAGGTTTGCAGCTCGTGGTAAGTTGCCCACTTTTTGCACGAGGAACTTGAGTCCAGGACGTAGGTCGAATTCCCTTGCTCGTTCGTTGGTTACCTCGAGACATTTTAGCAGCAGATAGATATGACGTGCGTCTACCCGACGTAGGGTACCACCTAGATTGGAGGTGACGTGTAATATTTGTAGAATTGGAGTGACATGGCGCAGATTTTGCAAGAGTGCACTGCTGATGGTTTGCATCAGCAGTTGGTGCGCCAACAGTCCAACTACTAGATTTTTAAAAGGCACCCTCAATGTGAATAGATCGGGGGAGGTCACCGCGGCCATATCCATGGGGTATAAAAGAAATACATATGACCTATCGTCTGCTGGTACACATGTATCATCAGCGGGTATGCTAGGTGATGCATTCTGATACGTTTTGACTGCGTTTGCGACTGTGGGTGCGTTCAGGTTTTGACCCTGGTGCAACTTTACGAAACTTTGTGATATTTTACCCTGTGGCGCGTTGTTGTTCTGCGCATGTGCAAAAGTGGCTCTATTATCTAAATGCTGCGGATAATAATTTGTGCTGCGTTGTGAGGTCATCAGAAAGACTTGGGAGCCTAGTTCGTACACCTTGGGCAGGTTGTCATTTGCTTTGCGGGCAGCAACTTTTACTGTTGCCAGATCACCATAAAAACTGTCACTGTGTGCTTTGAATGCTCTGGTTAGCTGGGTCAGAGGACCAAGGGTAACCGTACAAGCCCGATGAATGGCAAGGGTCAGAATTTCCCACTGTCGGCTTGTGAGATTTTGACCCAGAGCAAGAAGTAAATGTCGTACGCAGGACACACCCAGTCGAGCAACACCTTCTTCTTCTGTGGAGATAATTTCAATCAGTAGAATAAGGAGTTGCTTTAGAGCCAGATCTATACAAGAGCCACCGGTGTTTGATTGGAGATTAGTATGATCTCGTTCCATGGAAAAGCTTGAAGCGACAGAGAGGTACTCAACTACCAGCTCAACTGTCATGCCAATGCAATGCTTAAAGTGCAACCAAATACTTTCCGAATTTTGGTGTTTTGAGATGTTTGTTCGTGAATTAGGACTAGTTGGTTCTGTGGGTGGGATAGTGGTCATGGTTTTTACATTTCGCCGGAGCCATATCTGCATTGTGGGCAGCAGGAGATGATTCACGCAGTAAAAAGCAAAATTCCTAATGGGAAGAATACTTTTCAGGATCTTGAATAGCATTTCTGCTTGGCCGCCCTGGACTCCTTGCACGGCGCCATTTGGACCCGCCAAATGTAGATTAGCTGTAAGTCCTTCCAGCAAAATGTACCATACCTTGAGCAGACCATTACTGCCTTTCTGAGCATCCATTTCCCTCAGACTAATCTGTGCCTTTAAGTCTTCCTCCAACGAGAGGAGCTTATAACTCACAGGACAAGACTGTAAATTTATGCTGGGATTACCGTTGGTATCTTCGGTGCATAACAACTTTGAGCAGTTCTGAATAGTGTCATTTGGCAGACACGTGTCTACAATCTGCGGAGCTGTTTCAATACTCATCCGATGTGTCAGGTTGAATCGCGGACATTTAGGCATGGTGTACATTGCGGCTAGGATTTTCGAACAGCTTTCTATCAGCTTCAAGCATTCTTGGGACATTGATACGTCGAGCTTCTTTCTACCCAACATGTCTTGCGATTTTTCCAAGTGGTCATCAGCGTCTACGCTTGCAAGAGTTGCGGCAACTTTAACATGTGCCAAAAGACACAGGATATAATCTAAAGCTGCGTTTGCAAACACTAGAGTATTATCAGTTTGAAGAAAAATGTAGAAGATATCCAAAATTGCGTTGCCAGCAGATCCTCCCATTTGCAAGGGCTGGGTGGGACCTCCCCATGTGGAAGCTGTGTTGCGAAGAGTTGCAAATAAAGGTCGCCATCCCGAATTGATTTCCGAAGAGTTTGCTTCAACAAACTCGCAAAGTGAAGCAACAATTTGGTCCAAAACGTCCTGGTCACAAATCTCAAGACATAGGAGATTCTCGAAAGGTTTAAACAGCGCCTCGTTAAAGTGGAAGTGCGGTAGTTCCGACTGGTCGTTGAGTACGCACGTGATAACATCGTGAATAGCAGCAATGGCTTTCTTGGAGACTTCACGGTCTTTATGGCAAGCGGCTTCCATGAAGTGAGGACCAACGATAGACCAGATCTTCATGGTATGAATCAACGGACGTCCAGAGCGGATACACTTTAGCGTTACCTCTCCAATTCGAAACAGAAGCAAGGAAACTGGAGGTTTGTGAGATGGTTCTTTCGAGGTACGACGCCACCAAGGACGACGTGTGCCCAGAAATCCAAAATTGGAGTGGGTTTGAGATGGTGCGTAGACACCTAAGGAAGCGTGTGTTGAGAAAAGTTGAAGGTGAGATGCTTTGCAGAGTTCCGTGAGGAATTTTAAAAGAGCAGGTAAAGAGAGACGTTGGGACGCGTTGTGGAACAACTCGTCTGCTTTCGAAGATAACACACAGCAGACTTTAGCTGCGTGTACACCGGCAAGGAGACCACTACCGCGGGAAGTATTTAGAACACCCGACCGTTCCACAATTTCCGCTACTGTCGTCTCTGATGAGGAAGGCGTAGAATTATTTCCGTTCTGGGGAACGTTACCGTTATAGAAAGGATTGTTGGTCTGCAGGAAACTGTATACGTCAACCCTAAATAAAATAAACAAGATTTTATAATTTTGCCTGAGTTGATGTTATTCTATACTTACGTCTCTTCTTCAAGACAATTTTTCTCTGATTTATCGTCAGGTCCGTTGCTACTGGTGTTGTATGTTGTAGAAGTGACCTGATTCTGCTTCTGTTTGCTCTGTGCTGTTACCATAAGCAACTGGGCAGCGCCAGTCCTACTGAACAGTGCGTGTTCCAGAGCGGATACTGCCACACAAGCAGCAAACACATGGGCCCAGCACTGCTGACTATGAACCGCCAGATCCAGTCCTTTCGAAAGCAGTACGTCTAACGAAAGTGCATGAGCCGCTAGTAATTTAGGACCTGTGGTGGTCCCGGGCATTGAAGGAGATTGAGAACACGCGGATGATGATAACAAGCCCAGAATACTACTGCTGCGTGTTTGCAACTTGAGGGTGTTACTCAAACTTGCAGCTTTCTGTAATCCTTCTAAACTGGCGGTTATAACATCATCTCGCAGACGTTGTTTTAACTTTTGTCGTCCCCGGCGTGCAACCAGTCGTCCCAGAGAAGATGTGGTTGCTGCACCAGTTGCCGAAGTTGCTGGTGTAGGCTCTCCAAGGCCAGCGCTTAACACGGCCACCACCGACTGCCAGCAGCAGGTGAGGACGCGCCGCGCTAATTTAACACCAGCCTCTGCTTCAGAAGATGTTTCCGTTTGTCCTTGGTGCACACGTTGTAGTTTTTGCCAGTCGGTGAGCTGTTGGCTGGGGCATAATCCACCCACATCTAAAAAGACAATAAGAAACGTAATACCAGCTCAGCAGATAATATTTACGCCCACATTTTCGCTTATCTCTTATCATTTAATCATGCATTACTCAAATTTGAACGTGAGATTTCACTTCATAACATGCATTACAGTTTTACTGTGTAATATAATGGTTAGTGGTACCTGTTAACAAGCTTATTAACGCTGGTTGTTGCGAACTCTTAGAATCGTACCCTGCTAGTTCTAAAAGTGACTTGGCAAGGACGTTTTGATACAATTCGCAGAGCCAAGTAGCAGATACATATACCAGCACTCCGCTACCATGTATCTCATCAACGAATTGCGCCTCTGTCATGATTACTGTAGGTGAATCAGTTTCCCCTGGGGCCACATCCGTTTGTGAATGATTCTGATTGCGGTAGTGCCCTTTGCGAATAAGTCGCAAGTTCAAAAGTAGCGCTGCGTATGTTGCGAGATATATACCATCGGCATTTACTATCGGGGTTACCATGTCGTAAGCTTGAGCAGCGTTGTGTTCGCAACATTTTGATGCAAACTCTTGAAGCACCTCATCAATCTAAAGATGTTTTTATTAAAAATATGTTGTTTTTAAAATACCATTGGTATTACCTGAATTGATGATCTAAGTGTAAGCAAATTTGGAAGCAGGATATTTTGAAGCGTTTTAACAAAGTGACGGGCATTGTGACGCTCCATGTCTGTGTTGCACTCATCAATACCAGTGCGTCCTAAGTGAAGACTTTTTGGGATGTTATGCAATTTTTGTAGTTGTTGGTTTGTGAGGAAACTCTCATCGTCCATGATGCTGTCATCTTCATCATCGTCATCACCTCCTGCGTCGTACTCTTCGGGACCTTCAGTTGCACCGGAAGCATCGCTATCGTCTCCATCATCTACATCACGTCCACCTCTCTCAATTCCAGAACTTTCTTCCGAATCACTCGCGTATTTCAAATTAGCTACTACATCTCGATACGGTTTTGGTAAACGTGCCAACGACTGGTACGTCAGTGGTCCTGTGTAGTCAGCTTGATCAAGTGTGACATAGCGTCCATTGGCTACTTCGGCAGCTTCAGCGTCCATACCTTCTCCTGTAGCGCACATTGCTTCAAGTGATCCGAGAAGAGCACAAACACACTCAACGCTTGCCAAGAGCACACCCACATCTAAACAAGCTGCTGATTCTTCTATGGAGTCCATAATCCTAATACAAAACAGTTAAAATAGTTTTTGACAGATTTTTTAAGAGTATGGGCAAACATACAATCGTATTATGGCCATGTCATCTCCAGCATGGCGATAAATAGGTCCTGTTAGTAATAACAAATCAGCAAGACGTCCGGGGGACCGCAAAAGTTCTTTGGCCGCACGTAATGGTTCCAAACGTTTTGAAGGCGCAGGTAACAGGAGCATTCGATGAAAAAGTGCTTCCAGAACCGGACGCAAAGCACGTTCACGGCCAACTAGACGTACCACTTGAATCCCAATACTGGGGAAATAAAAATAAACATCTGTAATGTTTTCTGCGAAGGTAGATTTGTTCAGAAATTTAGTTTACCTGTATACGATTTTTGCTTGATGCGTGGATAGACCTGGATCATTTGAATCTCCTGGTGCTCCTAGCAGGGCAAGCAGGGCTGGACAGAACCTTTGCCATAAAAACGTGGTGAAGTGGGTGTTAGAATGTACCGAAGGAGGAAGCGCTCCTACTAAAGTCAACAAGCATTCCAATAGGAATACAATTACTTCGTTGGACTTTGGAACACTGTAAAAATTCATAAGAATGAATTACCATCATTTGTTTTTGGATTTGATTGAATGGTTACGCTTACATTTTCATTTCTTCTAGTTTAGAGCAAATGTATTGCATGACAGGGATTGCCTCGTTGAAACACGCCACTGCCGAAGTCTTATTGTAAACCATTTCGGCACTGCTTCCGGAGTTACGATGCTTTGCTTGTTGCTGAAGGATTTCCTGGCATTCTTCGTCTGCGAACATGATATTAAGATAGTAAAGTGAATAAAACAAGGATAAAAATTAATTCTTTACCAAGAAAAGTGCAAAAAGCTGTTAAAGTTTGGCTGGCGGCAGCTTGAGCGGCGGCTCTTACTGGCTGCGTACCACATTCATAAGCTTCTCCACACCGTCCCACCAGCAACATGACCAGTCTTCCATTTAATGCCCAACTGGATGCGCAGGCCATGGAAAGGATACATCGCAGAATGTGTACCTGACACATTTTCATTATGATATATTACAAGGAAACGTAATAAATGAGTTTCTTACTTGTGTGTCATCGCATTGCGTCAACATGGACGAAGTGGCGTGTAAAAGTTGCGATGGCAGCCAGAGAGAATCATCTTCCGGTTCACTTCCGGCTTGGAAGCGCTCATCTCGAATAATTTTCTAGAGTGGTACAAAAATAAATAGCGATTATTCAAATTTATGCGGTAATCACTTGAAGTGAATTGGTCATGTAACAATGAAAATTTGAATACAGGACTTATGTAACTTACAGCGAGTCCACTCAGACCTAATGAAAGCAGTTTCGACTTTTTGGATTCAAGGCATCCTTTGATCGGTTTGAAGCACGCCGCGCGAAGCTCATGAGATGGGGTACGCAACAAGCTGTTTTGGGAGCAAAGGAGATCTATAACAACATTAACAACATTACCAATTTTTCTCAAAGGGACAACATAAAACTTCGTTTATTACGCTTTCAATCGAAGTCTATCATCAAAATATTGCGGGTTTTGGTAAAAATATACAAAATAGAACTAACCAAGGACCTAATTTTCTTACCGTATGCCTCCTGTGCAGTCTGTTTGACGTGGGTCGCCTTGAAAGTACCGCACTCCTTGATGGTATTCTGTAGGAAGTCCTCCATGGTCCTGCCAGGACTTGCTACAGCTGCCGGAGAGTTATTAAAGCCGGCGGTAGCCGACGCGCGGCTTGGACTTTCCGCAGGATCAGCGTGTTTATTGCGTCGCACACTAAACGCGTTTGACGCGTGGGCGCAGGACGAACAGCGCGAATCGTCCTCGACGTGCTTGACGTACGTCGCTGAGAATCAATACTTTCGCGCACGTTCACACATTCGAAACGACTGTTTGCTCACTTTCCTGATAATCAAACACCTGTTCATTCAATACATATTAATTATTTTAATATTACTGTTATAAAATGTAATAATTTGGACTTTTGGAAGGATTTTATTTCATTGCATTGAAATGGAATATTTTTAAGTTAAAAAAACACAAAATTTATTTTTTATTCAGTAAAATTAAAGTTAGTTTATAGGCAAATATTAAAAACTTAATTATTCTTGCAAATAACAACGCGAAATTGTTGATTGCGACATTGTGACGGAAATTTACTCTGTTCATCTTTGTTTCGCGTTACGCATCAACATTGGCGTAGTTTTCTAATGCTTAGGTGGAAAAAGAAATAAAAACACTTGTGCTATCTTTCATAAACAGCGCGAGGTCTAATTCGTACTCGGAATAATAAGTAATTATATGTTGATATTCAACTGGTATTCTTTGCATGTACATTGATAACGTTCATATTACTTGATTCTAAGTAACAATCATAATATTGTAATAATATCAACAATATTACTCTAAAAATAATCATAACCAAAAACTTATTTGTAAACTTATTTAAATTTTTAAATTTAACTGGAAAAGGTGGGAGGTGGGAGATGTATATTGGGTTGCAGACTACCAGACACATTAACAAACATTTGCATTTTAATTTTTATTTGTTTAAAAATCGCAATAATCGAGTGTTACGTGAAAGTCGCTAATTTAAATATTTATATAAGTTGTAGATTGATGAATACCAAACGTGGAGGACGTGTACTGCTGGATTCCCAGACGCATTCATCTGTCTACATCATATCTTTATTTATATCCGAACATCAGAATTCCCACAAAAACGATCAACCTCAACATCAAAGACATGGAAATATAATATGATTCACAAGCAGTGCACGGGCAATGAGTGAGTTCAACCGATCCGGTTTTCCCCGCGGCTTGTTTTCTTGCCGCGCCGCTCGACCAACGCGCCCTCCACACCACAGCGTCGCGCCGGCGTCGCCTTGGCTTGTTTCGCGTCTGCAGTCGCGAATCGTCGCCGAAGAAAATGCGGTGTGTCCTCTGCAGGTACTCCCGCGAAAATTCCGTCGTTATTTGAGCCGACGACGTCTTCATCCACCGATGCGATGGCAAAGCAAGAGTGAGCCAAGTCAACGACGTCGAGGAGGTTAGTTTCTTGAATTTTTTCTCATATTTTCGCGTTTTTCGCTTATTGTTTCATTCGGCATCGATAACGATCACTATCTAATCATTTCGGATTACCACCTTAACGATATGACACTTTTAGGCTGCATTGCAGTAGAAACAACAATAACAAGAAGCACAATCCACATTGCAATATGGGTTTAACTCAGATGGACCAGAGTTATCACAATTACAACAAGAAACACCACACTGAATCAATCTCAGTATTTAGTTTAGCTGATAATAAGAAGGTGGAGGACACTGCCCAGGATGTTGAAGAAAATGGAGAGCTGACATTGTTTCAAAATCAAGTTGCTGGCCATTTGAACAGTGACAAACATTTTGGTATGTACATTTTGCTTATTTTTAACTTTTTTTGCTGATAGTGTTGTCATGGCAACATAATAGGTGTTTGTTTAATGTTAAGTTGGTTGGTAATTGTGTAACATACTTTGTTGCTATCTTACGCGCGATTTGTTTAACTGTAGTAGTTTATAAACATACATTGTTGCACAAATCAGCATTAATGATGCTAGGCGCACTTATTCTTCCGGGCAGATTTGTCTGCAGTGTGGAATTACTCACGATTGGAAACTATGAAAAAATGCATGGAATCTTGTTGATTTTACAACTTCTGCTGAATTGTTTAGTGTTTGTGTTTCCGATTCGCTTGCCGACTGAATATTTGTAAACTATCTCTCGTTACAATGCATTATTTTCTGCTATAAAACCAGTACGGTTATTACGGAGAGTTCAGTCGGACGGCGCGTCGTCATGGAGCTTGGAACTTCTGCAGTTCAATTAACTAATAGTGGTTTTCCGATAGGTATCATCAAGTTCAAGGAGGCTCTGCTCAAGCCAATTCCGAATCCGGTGTACTTTAATCGTGAGGCAAGTTTCTACGAACATCTGCAATCCATTGGTGTGGACGAATGTGAACCGGACGTCTTAATCAAAAAACTGGTGCCTAAATTTTTCGGTCGCAGCGTTGTTCAAATCAACGGCAGTTGCGTGCAATGCCTTGTCATGGAGGATCTTACACGCGGCATGCGTGAACCATGCATCATGGATGTTAAGATTGGGAGGCGGACTTGGGATCCGGAAGCCACACTCGAAAAAATAA
Organism: Dalotia coriaria; assembly: GCF_025399875.1. Taxonomy (NCBI): domain Eukaryota; kingdom Metazoa; phylum Arthropoda; class Insecta; order Coleoptera; family Staphylinidae; genus Dalotia; species Dalotia coriaria. The sequence continues at coordinate 5,405,075 of NW_027045443.1, read as the reverse complement.
ACGGCGAAGATGTAAGTTTCTTAGTCAAGTTATGCGTTTTAAACTGACATACATTTTTTAGGCAAAATATTTGGAGTCCAAGCGTGAATATGGTTTCTGTATTCCTGGATTTCAGGTCTATGATGTGAAAACCGGTGCTATGCAGAAGTTTGGCCGAGTTTACGGCAAGCAACTTAATAAGGACACCATAGTTGAATGTATGTAATAAATTTTTATTTATGCAAATAATGTTTTTGGCTCTTTTTCATTTTAGCCATGCGTTTTTTTCTAAACGGTGTTGGTAAACCAATGCGTCGAATTCTGGTCGTCCAGCTGCTGGTAGATCTGTGGCATATTCAGCGCTGGGCACGCAAACAGCGTCGTCATCGCCTTTATTCTTCGTCGATTTTGCTCATCTATGACGCGCGACGTTTGCGTCAGTTTTTCGACGCGAGCTCCAAACCGCCGACAGGAACAACCCCGCCTGAAACAGAGTCTGCCTGCGGTTTGCGCCGTACGAACAGTCTTTATCGTCCGCTTAGTCTCGCAATACTCGATGATAAATGTACGAAAACCGGATTCAGCGGACAATTAACTAAGGAAGGTCCGATTTTTCCATGTCGTGCTACAAAATTTAATTCATCGTTGCCCGCTCAGGCTGTGGAGGCGGGTAGACGACGACCGGCTGCTAGCTTGAAACGCATGCACTCGTTTCATAATAATTACGATGAGGAATTGCGTTCAATTCGTACTGATTACGCGAATATTCTAGAGGATCTTGTCGACGACTGCCATAGTGAAGTGTGGGCCGCGGCGCGTATGATCGATTTTTCGCACACCTTTCCGGCTGACAGCATCACCCGCCCGGATGTTAACTATCTGGACGGTATCGAAAGCCTGGTGAAAATGATGGAGGATTTCTTAGCGGAGAGCGAAGAATAAAAGTCCAGTATTTTTGTACCTAGGTAAATATCACTTATTACTTAAGCAATATGATCAGGATCATGACAGAGGGAACAAGGGCAAATGCAAAAGAGGATGTAAAATTATACCTTAATTTAAAACGAAAATATTCATAGATTTATTTACACACAATGAATTAAAGCAATACTCAACGCGAACAAGTTATGTTTTAACTTCAATCTTATCAAAGTATTCGTCAAGTTGTGTCCATTGTGAGCAGTGCGATGAATGGTAGCTGGCCGTGTCCTCTTCTGAACTCAATGATATTAGATCGGTACTGTCCTTGTAGGAGACCGATCTCGATCTTGTTTTCGTGCGCTTTTGTTTGCGAGCACAACGGGAACGAAGAGCGGCTTGCCTGGCCAGCTCTTGTTTTCGATCTTGCTCTTTTTTTCTTTGACGATAGAGCCGTCTCTCCCGGCGCATCATCATTGCATTTCGCCACGCTAATCGTTGCTTTAATCCTTCTTTTGCTGCTTGATCAGTGTCCAGTGAGTGCCTTACTCCCGCGGTCATTGCAAATACCTCACTGAAAAGCGATTCCCGGAACGATTTCGTTCGTTTGGAAATCTTCGGCATTTTTGTGTGGTTTTGCACTTTAGGCGAAAACGTCTACGTATTGCAGGAATTTATTTTTAAGAGTTCTTTATTACTAAAAGGAATTGCTTTCGTACAACAGCACTTGAATTTATCTCTTAACCTATACAATGAATTTTTTACCTTACAGGATTGCTTGTAGTCTAGGAATTGCACGTATTGTTGATTTTTGATCCATTGTTTAATCGTTTGTTCGGATGTTTTGTGCCCCGAGACAAGTTTTGAATTTACAGTTACCTTTTTCAGTACATAGCTTGGCGCTACCTGAACCCGCCCTCGTAGGGTTTTTATATCGGACAGTGAATATTGGAATTCTTTATTATTTTTATATATAACATTTGTAATTACATCGCCTGGATACTCACGAAAATGCTGTTTCTAGTTTAAGGCACTAATTTTTGTTTTAGGGGTGTAACAAGAAAACCAAACCTCGTAGGGTAGCCGTTCTTGTATCAGATTGTAAGTATTGGAATTCTTTATCATTTTCATAATTAATATTTATCAATAACTCACTGGAAACTTACAAAAATGGCATTTTTCTGTTAAGTTAGTTGAATTTGTGTCCATCCAAATAATTCGTTTCTTCCAATGTTGGTAGTTGTAGTACAGTTCCCTGCAATATAGCGTTATTTTGGACCACCGAAATTAGATGGTGCTAGTACCGCTTTTGCTTGAGACTGGTTTGGGTTCCTAATTCTAGATGACGTAGTTATGAGAACCAGTCGTGTCGGTATCGGCAGGCAGCTTGCCACAGATTGCCACAGACTATTATTTTGCTTACTCAGTCGGTGTTGCGCTGTGGTTGCATGTGCACGCGCGCTATTCGTTTTTATATTAGCTCGTGGCTGCAACATATTAATATAAACATTAGAATCATTTGGTCATCGACTACGAACTAAATGATTTATCGCGAATCGACTCCAGAATTACGATAGTTCACCACGTGTGCCTGTGTATGCCAGTAGTTGGATCTCTTCCGTTGGGCTACGGATTCCAATTTAATTTATTAGTCGTGTATAGTTCGTGTGGAATGGTTGCCAGGACCAAAGTAATACTATGAGTAGTAAATTTTTATTGTTTTTTGGAGTTTTGCTGCGGAAGGCGATGCTGTAGGACAACAGTTCTTGCATCAGATTGTAAGTATTCAATTTCGTTATCATATTCATTAATATCTTAATATCTTTTGTGATTAGCTCATGAATTAGTGACAGAAATTGCATTTTGGTGTTTCAAAGGACTGATTTTAGCTGGTTTTACGCGCTTTGCACCTCAACCAGATATAGTAGGAGAACTATTCTTATATCAGATGGGAAGTATTGACTTTCTCTATAATTTTCATTCATAATTTTTGTGATTAATGCATGAAACAACGACAAAAATTGTATTTTTGTGTTTCGAACGACCAATTTTTGCTTGTTTTAGATGATTTGCTCCTGATGCCGACATCATAGGAGAACCATTCTTATATCAGATTGTAAGTATTGAATTTCTGTATCATTTTCATAAATAATTTTATTGATTAGCTCATAAATGTGGCGAAACAAGTCGCAGAGTGTTAAAAGTTTTGTGAAACCCTTAAGGTTAATCCTTTCTTTCGACGATTATAATGGAGTTTCATCATGTAAGTGCCTCAACAATTCAATGTTATGTAGTAAAATGTTATGTATAAAGTAAAATTTATTTCTGTTTAACTTTTTAATTTTTACAATTGCAATTGCATTGCTATAATAATACTCGTAAATGTATATGATTCCTCCAATAAAGGATAATTTTAAATTATATTCTCTTGTTCAGTCCGAGTTTTAGTTAATTTAGCGAATTAAAAATGAATTAAAGTCACGAATCACAGCGCATCTGATTTGTGTTTGTTTTTAGATGTCAAGGAGTTGAACGTGACCTCGGTGTACAATTGTGCCCGCATTCAATTGTGAGTATCGAAATTCTTATCATTTTCGTATCTGCTTCGTTCACGTAGCCAGCTATATCTTTTCCTTCTTTAGTCGATCGTGCGATGTTGTTCGGTACACACGTGTTTTGTTCACAAGTCGATCTTCGTAACTAGTTTGTGCGTTTCTTGTGATTTTCAGTCGGTAGTTGAATTAGAATCGATCAGCAAAGATAACATTTAGAATTAACGGACTAGTGCGACATGCAGTTAATGAATTACCACGCGTGGAAGTCAGAATTATGTAGTTTTACAATGTGCACACGTTTTTGCCGTCGGGCGTCGGAGAGCTTACGTCGGCTAAGAGGCCTGTCCCAGTGGTTTTATTTGCGTAATTATATTAATTTGTGAAACTAAACACTGTTAGCCCCCGTGTGGAACATTTTAATCGAGAAAGTGCACGTAAGTAACTGCAACATTAACATTCGATGAATGAATTAATTAGTGAAGATGTTTCATGGACGAAATGAATTTATCAGACGTTACGGAAAATCGAGGAACAGAATAAGTAAATACTCTGAAAATATAATTCAATTTTAACAAATAATTTTCAATTTCCACATGTACTTTTTTGATTGTACGAGTTGCAATAAACTATTCTTTTAATATTACATTTGCTTGTATATTTGTATATGTTTTTCCTTTTTGTTGTTTTCAGAATTAGATTTAAAGACCACATTAGATAGTACGTGTTTGAAATGCGAATAACAGGTACATAAATGCTGTTGTTTTTAAAATGATAACAAATCAACAACATTTATACCTGAAACGAATAAGCTTTGATATGAGAGCTCGGTGGCTCAGCTGGCATGTGTCTATGCTAGCAGGCTAGGGATTCGTTGTTCATGGTTCGAATCTCAGTTGTAGAAAGAAGTTTTATTAAATAATAAGAAATTTAAGAAATGTGGGTTGCATACCATAAAATTATAGATTCGAATGTTAGAAATAAGTTGAAGATGTAAGTTGCAGAGTACGGACAACAATAGGAATAAGTAGAAGAAGATGGTGGAAGAGAAAGTGAGTAGAGAGAGAGCAACATGAGAGAAGAGTATAAGAAGAAAAGAGAATTAGGGGTGACGGAATTTTTAAATTTTTGGCACGTGTCGTTATAAAGTCACAGGTCGATCTCCCACTGCTTCGATGCGTCCATTGCTCCCGGCCCATCCTACAGCTACGATGTCTCTGCGCTTCATCCCCGAAATACTCAGGCATATCAACAATTTTTATGGTGGGGATCACCCCAGAGAGAGGAACTCCTTATAAGGACATCCTTTTAAGGACTTGTAAAATATTTCTAATTTTAAGTCGCCTCAAGAGGGACACTTAAAAATAATCCCTCAAGTTCTGACCTGCAGCTGGAATGAAAGATGGAGAACACAAATCATACAAGATACCTTAACAATTTTTATAGTGGGATCATCCCCGAGTGGGAGAACTCTTAGAGACCTGGGCCTGAAATGATAGAAGGGGTACACAAATCAAAGAAGTCAATATATCTTACTATTTATTTATTAACAATAAAATACAAGTTTATATTTTACAAGTCAACAGAATACATGTCGCCATTTTGAAACAGGACTTACGACCTGCATCATCGCGCACAAACAGGCAAGTAGCAAATTATAAACACTAACATATAGGCACTAGAAAATAACTATTTATCACGGAAAACAAATGTACAGGGTGTTACCAAAAGAAAAATCATACTTCCAAAGGAAACTTGCAATAATAACCTTACCACATTTTTCGAAGAATGGAAAAGCGATATACAGGGTGTTACAAAAGAAAATCTACAGTTCAAGAAAGAAAACAGTTGAAAACAAAAAATTGGTCAAGTATTGATTGGAAATGAAGGAAAACAAATATATAGGATGTTGTCAAAAGAAAATGCCAATTTTAAAATGAAAATGGTCTGGCGAAGAAAAAATATCAGGAATTTACCAGGTTTTGATAAGGGAGCAGGAAAATGTAACAATTTTCACAATGGAAAGTGAAGGAAAATGCAAAAGAAGGCAACACAACACCAATACCACTACATTTAGAAGTAAATACTAAATCGCTAGAAGAAAACTAAAAGAAAATTTAAGTTGTTACCCGTTTTTCCCTGCATGGCATAAAAATAAAGGAAGGGAAAGTAACAATTAAGAAGGTGACAATTATATTTTCTTATATTTTCGACGCAATATCTAAACAAAGTGCCGACCGATGGCACGCACGCGCGGAAGGAAACATTAAAATCGCGTATTATATACATTTTACGGACAGTAATTAATTGTCAATCTACTAGAAGTATCAACGTGATTACAGAATAAAGATTGCAAAATAACAGAAAAATGTGAGATGAATAGATATAGTAAAACCAACTTTCTGCAGCGAGGCCAAAAATGTATCCGACGGCTCGCGACAATTTTAAACTATAACGATATTTTCACTTCACGCGATTATAAAACAAAATGTAATAATGATGCAATAATATTTACAAACTTAGCCCTATATCGGGTAGTCTTGGAATGCCCTGAAACAAAATAAAAACACATGTCTTAGAACTCGCACTACCCTGTGAACTAATAAAGTCCATCCCGTCGGATAATAGACTTGCATTACAAGCAATATTATGCGCGTATAACAGAAAGTGTTACATTCTGGCAAGGACAGATGTTGATTACACGTTCTGGTAATTAACACAAATATAAATAATTTTAATTCCCATTCTCTGGATCAAACTAATCTAATGGCCGAAGGATCACTAACACACAATTAAAGACACGAGTTTTTTAAATGTTGAGCGCAAATCAATAGCAAAACCCAATGCACATCTATTATCATTAGGTGCTGATTTTAATCTATAAAACATAATGCAATTCACTGAATTGAAATGAAAATAAGAAAGACGGACCGCCGCGCGCCGATAGGAACAGACTGAAACGATCGAACGTTCATAGCGTGCACACTCAGCATGTGAACTAGTTCCATGCAATTTGCGCGATAAAAAAGTTGTTTATACACAAACCCCGATAAATGGGCAGAGTTGGAATTGCAATATAAAGATGTGTAAATATACTTCTGCACTCTTCTGCACACATTCACAAATTTCTCTATAACTGACGAAAAGGAATTATCTTGCAATAAATTCAAATACAGAAAGAGTCAAAATTAAATTCCGCATCTGGGGAAATTATTCCGAATACACTGTGACAGCGTGTTCGTGTGTTGTATTAGAAAAATACAAGTCCTAGCGCAACGAGTACTACGGCGCACATACACAACTTTCAACATAACTCGCGTTACGGAATTTTCTCGCAATAAATTTCTATACAGGGGATACAGAATTAAATTCACCATCAAGGAAAATTATTTCTAACAAATTGTAACACCGCCTTCGTGAGTTAAAACAAAAAAACTACCATTCCTAGCGCAACGAGTACTACGGCGCACACACACAGCTTTCAATGTAACTCGCGTTACGGAATTTTCACGCAAGAAATTTCTATAAGGGGAATACAGAATTAAATTCACCATCTAGAAAAATTATTTCGAACTAATTGTAACACCGTGTTCGCGAGTTATAACAAAATAACTGCAATTCCTAGCGCAACGAGTACTACGGCGCACACACACAACTTTCAATATAACTCGCGTTACGGAATTTTCCCGCAATAAAGTTCTATACAGGGCGATGCAGAATTAAATTCGCCATTTATGAAAATTATTTCGAACTAATAGTAACACCGGGTTCGCGTGTTATAACAAAAAAACTACAATTCCTAGCGCAACGAGTACTACGGCGCATACACACGACTTTCAATATAACTCGCGTTACGGAATTTTTACGCAAGAAATTTCTATACCGGGGGATACAGAATTAGATTCACCATCTAGGAACATTATTTAGAACTAATTGTAACACCGAGTTCGCTAGTTATAACAAAAAAACTACAATTCCTAGAGCAGCGAGTACTACAGTGCACACCCACAACTTTCAATATAACTCGCGTTACGGAATTTTCACGCAATCAATTTCTATACGGGGGGATACAGAATTAGATTCACCATCCAGGTAAATTATTTCGAACTAATTGTGACACCGGGTTCGCGAGTTATAACAAAATAACTACAATTCCTAGCGCAACGTGTACTATGGAGCACACACACAGCTTTCAATATAACTTGCGTAACGGAAATTTCACGCAAGAAATTTCTATACAGGAGAATGCAGAATTAAATTCACCATCTAAAAAAATTATTTCGAACTAATTGTAACACCGCGTTCCCGTGTTACAACAAAAAAACTACAATTCCTTGCGCAACGAGTACTACGGCGCACACACACAACTTTCAATATAACTCGCGTTACGGAATTTTCTTGCAATAAATTTATATACAGGGGGATACAGAATTAAATGTACCATCTAGGAAAATTATTTCGAGCTAATTGTTACACCGCGTTAGCGAGTTATAACAAAAAAACTACAATTCCTAGCCCAACAAGTACTACGGCAAACAAACACAACTTTCAATATAACTCGCGTTACGAAATTTTCTCGCAATAAAGTTCTATACAGGGGGATACAGAATTAAATGTACCATCTAGGAAAATTATTTAGAACTAATTGTAACACCGCGTTCGCGAGTTATAACAAAAAAACTACAATTCCTAGCCCAACAAGTACTACGGCAACAAACACAACTTTCAATATAACTTGCGTTACGGAATTTTCATGCAATAAATTTCTATATATGGGGATACAGAATTAGATTCATCATCTAGGAACATTATTTCGAACTAATTGTAACACCGCGTTCGCGAGTTATAACAAAAGAAACAACAATTCCTAGCGCATCGAGTACTACGGCGCACACACACACAACTTTCAATATAACTCGCGTTACGGAATTTTATCGCAATAAAGTTCACTACAGGGGGATACAGAATTAAATTCGCCATCTAGGAAAATTATTTAAAATTAATTGTTACACCGAGTTCGCGTGTTATAACAAGAAAACTACAATTCCTAGCGCAACAAGTACTACGGCAAACAAACACAACTTTCAATATAACTCGCGTTACGGAATTTTATCGCAATAAAGTTCTATAGAGGAGGATACAGAATTAAATTGACCATCTCGGAAAATTATTTCGAGCTAATTGTTACACCGCGTTAGCGAGTTATAACAAAAAAAACTACAATTCCTAGCGCTACGAATACAACGGCAAACACACACAACTTTCAATATAACTCGCGTTACGGAATTTTATCGCAATAAAGTTCTATACAGGAGGATGCATAATTAAATTCACCATCTAGGAAAATTATATAACTGCAATTCCTAGCGCAACGAGTACTACGGCGCAAATACACAACTTTCAATATAACTCGCGTTACGGAATTTTATCGCAATAAAGTTCTATACAGGAGGATGCATAATTAAATTCACCATCTAGGAAAATTATTTCGAACAATTTGTAACACCGCGTTCGCGAGTTATAACAAAATAACTACAATTCCTAGCGCAACGAGTACTACGGCGCACACACACACATCTTACAATATAACTCGCGTTACGAAATTTTCTCGCAATAAAGTTTTATACAGGAGGATACAGAATTAAATTTACCATCTAGGAAAATTATTTTGAACTAATTGTAACACCGCGTTCGCGAGTTATAACAAAAAAACTACAATTCCTAGCGCAACAAGTACTACGGCAAACACACACAACTTTTAATATAACTCGCGTTACGAAATTTCGTTGCAATAAGATTCTATACAGGGGGATACAGAATTATATTTACCATCTAGGAAAATTAATTTGAACTAATTATAACAGCGCGTTCGCGAGTTATAACATAATAACTACAATTCCTAGCGCAACAAATACTACGGCAAAGAAATACAACTTGCGATATAACTCGTGTTATGGAATTTTCTCGCAATAAAGTTCTATACAGGGGATACAGAATTAAATTCACCATCTAGGAAAATTATTTCGAACTAATTGTAACACCGTGTTCGCGAGTTATAACAAAATAACTGCAATTCCTAGCGCAACGAGTACTACGGCGCAAACACACAACTTTCAATATAACTTGCGTTACGGAATTTTCTGGCAATAAAGTTCTATACAGGGGGATACAGAATTAAATTCACCATTTAGGAAATTTATTTGGAACTAATTGTAACACTGCGTTCGCGACTTATAACAAATTAACTGCAATTCCTAGCGCAACGAGTACTACTAAAATTTGACCGAAAAATATAATTGAATTATAAACTTACCAGTGTACAGATTATCGGACTGCCAGGCATAACGAGTGCTGTAACTAAACGTAAACATTAATTAATTATGTTATAATTAACAATCAACACTAAATATACAATCTGTGCTGTTTAGTTAAAACAATACTTACACGAGCCTGATGGATCTTTCTTAATGGGGGCGACATATATCCGATTAATTTAGTAACCGACACCCAACACAACGCCGAGTGAAGAATGTTATCAAATCTACTATCTCGTGACTTGTAATATACATAACAAACGCGATCAAAACCGGCATTTGCGAAAATTAAACAAATTACTATAATTGCGAAGTACAAATAAATAGTCGATTGATCTTCGAGTATTACACAAATTTAGAATATTGAAGTCCGAATAATAATAAACGATATACGAGTAAGTCTCTCAAAACACGACTGGATTAACCAGCGACCGGCTCGAAACTGGCTGCAAACCACCGATAGTGCATGCCGAAACTGTGTAAACAACGACGGACAGTATATGATAAGAAAGCAAGAGGTGCGCATAGACGGCGCGTCGAAGGCACGCGACCTTGTGTGCGAATTTGCATTACCTGTGATCTAAACTACACTAGACTTCGCTGCATGCAGCAAGTTGATGCGGCGCTTGGAGACAGCGCGCGGGGCACATGCGTTGAAAACGTTGTTTACACCAAATCGCAGATAGCAGTATTGTGTACAAAAGTATTCTCGTACCCACGATTGTCGGTAAATATAAAAATAAGCCGTATATTTCCTTCCATGATCAACTTATCAATAAAATTAACACATTGTCGAAAGTGTAGGACGTATTATAATGATTAAAACCTCAATGCGATAAAGATAGAAAGAAACGAATCGCCGAATCTTAATCTACGGACAATTCTCTATAAAATAAGACAGTTAAATTAGAAATCTAAAGAATGGAAAATTCTCTATCAGATAAAAATATAAAATAATTATATTTTCTACAGTAAAAGCCGAAAATGCGACTAAAAGTGCTAAAAGTGACATTTTCCAATTTTTGACCATTTTTTCAATCGCGTATATCTCGTAAATTAAAAGAGATAAATAGGATTTGATCGCAGCGTCTTAATCTACAGACCAATCTCTATCAGATAGGCTATTTAAAGCGGAAATCTGAGAGATGAAATTTTAATTCTTAAGAAAAATTGCCAAGATACTTTTTTCGACGATTTTTGATAATTAATATCTCTTAAATTAAAAACGATAACAACCAACTAATTGCTGACTATGAAAGACTGGAAAATTCTCTATCAGATAAAAATATAATAATTATATTTCTTACAGTAAAAAGCCGAAAAACGCGACTAAAAGTGCTAAAAATTACATTTTTCAATTTTTGACGATTTATAACAATTGCGAATATCTCGTCAACTAAAAGAGTTCTACGGACAATTCTCTATAAAATAAGCTGAAGGGGTTTAGCTCTTGCGCTATCAGAATTTTACAAAGGTTTTCCGAAATATGATCCGTTTTCCATATTACCATTATGTGAAATTTATACGGCCCCCCTAATTCGTGGGCTATTGCAATACGCAGGTGAAATGTGATAAAACATTTTAACCGAATAATATAATTTACTTATAAACTTACAAATGCAGCGCTCCTCGGATTGCAAGCGTACGGCAAGTACTGTAATTAAAAGAAAACATAAGTTAAAACAAAAACATTTCATACAATATGATAATATTATATTCACACATGGGAGAAAACAAACTTTCTGTGCTGAGTATCGCAATGGTCAGATAAAAGTAATTTACTCAAGCACGAATAGGTTTCCGATTGATCTAGCGATCGGCCACGTCCCACAATAACTGACAATAAAACCGCAGCAATGTAATTTGAAATATAAACATCAAAAGGAAGCAAAAAATAACATTTATGCATATTAAACGCACAATTACTTATTAGGAAAACACTGCAGATGCATATTACGACTAAGTCGATTGATGGCCGAATATAATGCAAACTTTGAAAATAGAAGTCTGATCAACCAAAACGAGTTGCGCGATTTACGTCTGGATACGGCAGAGGCCGGCACGAAACTAGCTGCAATGCATCAGTAGAGCATGCCGAAACTGAGCACGCAAAGATGCGACAGTTCACACCCTGTGTCTGCTGCATAAACCCCGCAGGTACAAGCAATAGATGCGCAAAGCCGGCTGCGCGTCGATGGCGATATCTGTGATAAGAACTAAACTAAAATGTGCTGCATGCGCGACTTACGCGTAGCTTCTCGCACGGCGAATGCGATAAGAAAGTGGTTTATACACAAACGCTGATATGATTCGAAACTAATACAGTTCTATTTTATGATTTTTAGTTCATGCTAGTGAACTAAAATTTAAATCATGAAATTATGATTTATAGTTTGAGTTTTATTGAAGCAAAGATTTATGCAAAAGATATCAATTTTCTAATTGTAAGAAATCAGAAAAACAGATACAATGAATAATAAAAATTTTACTTACCAGTGTATCGAACACCGCAAATCAAATGTGAGTAGATACTGAAATAAAGAAGAAACACAACATTAGTTACACAATTTCGGACAATGAGTTCGGGCGGAACCCAAAGTTTGCCATAAATTTCGTCTTGTTCTCCATAATTATTTAAATTAGTATTTGTACCAGGTATAACATTGAGTCAACGAGTTGTGCAGAAGTCAAAAATGGTTCGCACAGTTCCAAAATATTATTTATAATCACACACAACGTCTGCCGGCCGGCGTCCGACGACAACCGATCAGAAATCCACGCGAAAATGCGCGATAAATATTTACCGAACGACCAAACACGGCAATTAACACTAAATTCAATAAAATATAACGCGATATACCGAATTTACAATGAGAAACACGAATACTCGACGGAGTATTCTTATCTGCCGCACGAAGTAAGAGCTGCGTGCCGGCATCACAACTGTGCACGTCGACTTTCACTCGCAGGAATATTTTTAGTTAAAACATGCATCGTTGCGCTACCTGAGAATACTTTATTGTACCTCCAGAAAATACAAAGCGATTCAAAAAGTGTGGCGTACATATGAGGCAGTGAGCGATTGCCTATGTGTCAGTGAGTGGTCACGCACTTAAATGGCCGTGTGCGTGTATCACACGTACACGAGAGTGCGCATGCACCACCCTATCTAAACAAATAGCAATTTTTACACCTAACTCAAAACTTCAAATGTAGAAGTCAATAAGATATACTTATTCAAAATAATTGAATCTAATTATAATATTATTATAATTATTATTATATTATTAATTAATTGTATTTATGGACGATATTCGACAACGCATATCATCTAAACTAAAAGAGATAGCAACCAGAAAATTGTTGATTACGGAAGATTGAAAAATTCTCTATCAGATGATATAATTAAATAAATAAAATAATTTAATTTAATTGTGTAAAATGTCTAAAAACGCGACTGAAAGGGCAAAAAATGCAATTTTTCAATTTTTCTACGACCAATTCTCTCTAAAATAAGCTAGTTAAATTGGAAATTTATGAGATGAAATTTTAATTCATAAAAAAAATGGGCAAGGGGGGGAGGTGCTTGATAAATTATTTCCACGATTTTTGACAGTTCCCTGAATACGAGTCACTTCTATCGCTACCCTCATACGGCGCCCTGAATGGGAGTTACTTTTACCGCTAGCTTCGTACGGTACCCTGAACACGAGTCACTTCTACCGCTGCCCTTGTACGGTGCCCTGAATACGAGTCACTTCTACCGCTACCCTCGTACGGTGCCCTGAATACGAGTCACTTCGACCGCTGCCCTTGTATGGTGCTAAATACCACCCAATGGAGAATTTAATTCCGCATCTCTAAACACCGCGCTGAAGTTAGTGAGCCGCCTAAATCGCGCGTAAACCCGAAAAAATACAAATATTTCATGAGAAATGGCAAAAAGCTGAAACAATCAAATTATATGAAGGATTGGAAAAATCTCCATTAGGTAAAAATTAAAAATATGTCTAGAAAAAATTGCACCTACAAAAGGAACACCCCCAGACACAACTAATTTAGTCAGTTTTTCACTTCAGAGAAAGGAAAAGTACCTAATACATACGGTGATACAAGCAGAAAATTATTGCATTTAATAAGAAAATTCCAAATTCTGACTGAAAAGCAATAGAAGGTGTCGTAATAGCAATACAACAACATTTTGAAGAAATATGCCGGCCGATGGCATCTTCTCCACACACGTGAAAGTAAATATAAATCGTCGTTTACGCATATATTACTTTTAAAAATTAATTGTCAAATTTCTAAAATCCGTTAACGCGACTGTAGAATTAAGAAATCAAAAGAGCTGCGAAAAATACGTGCAATTAAACCTACGATCGACATGAAATAACCCACAATCTGCAGTGAGACTGAAAATGCATCCGACGGCACGCATCAATTTTGAGTTACTACGGTACTGCCGTTACAAGCGATTTAAGATAAAAATATAATTATAGTATGAAAGCGTTTACAAACTTACTAGTACATCGGATAATTACGGAAAGTACTGACACAGAAATAGCAATTGTTCTACAACACGCACTATGCTGGACACTTATCAAGTCCATTCCGACGGACAACGGACTTGGAAGCAAGTGCGATTTTGATCCACAGTTCTCCCGTAAAATCTCGTCATGGACAAACGTTAATTATACTTACTCGGACTTATCAATAGGAACATATTTTTTATCCCAATTCTCAGCATCGAAAAATCCAATAGCCACAGATCACTAATGTACAAACACATGAGTTTTCATTTCACGCGTAATTCAACTTTATCAAAACACTGGACACGTCTATTGTCATTAACTGCCGATATTAATTGATAAAATGTAATGCAATTCATTTGATTGAAATGACAGAAAGAAAGGTGCGCAGCCGAGTGCATATAAGAGCAGACTGAAATGTTCCAACGTCCGTAGCACGAGCCCAGCGCGGACATGCGACAGAGATAAAAACTTGTTTATCCTCGTACCCGACGAACAACGACAAGCGTGTAGGGTCGGCTTTATTTTGTAGTGTAAGTATCAGAGTGGTATTTAGTATGTTATTTTTCAAATTGGGATTAATTTTAAAAATTTGATCAATCTTAGCAAATATAATTATATATATTACACCGCCGTGCGTCCCGGCTATAAAATCTTAGCTTGCCATAAATTTGACAATTCTGTCAGAATGCCTAGCAATGACCTGCATAACCTTCTGAGCCTGTAATGTCAATAAGAGGCAATTCCTCCTGGCCCATCAATACAAAAGAGTTTAATAACTTGGACGAGTTCTTAACTCATCTTCCCACAACTGAATCATTAGACACACCTTGCATTATGGCCAGTCAGTTCGACTTTGAACTCCTCCAGCTCCAGAACGCAGAGATAGAGACCACACCACCATCGACTAACACGACGTCCATAAACCCCCCAACGACGAATAATCAGTATGATGAAGAAAGAAGGTTAATGCCACCCCCAAAAACAATTCCAAGACCACTGCCAAGAATACCACAACCGCTCCCTGGGCAAGCCAAAGTAGTCGTTCATCGTGCAATATTCCAGCAGGGGGGTAAACGTTGCCCTCTTTTTACCATCACGTCCAAGAATAGGTCTGAAATTAAACGACTCCTCGATGAATTTGTACGGACGTATACGTCTTCAAGAACTTCACGTCGCCGTAGGGTATATATCAGAGTAAGAAGAATAAGCAGAATACAGAATACTTTATACTAATATGACTTGGACTTCTGGTCCAACTCAAGCTCAATATTAAACGTGACTTTTTATCCTTTGACTTTTGATTTTATTTTTATATTGCAATGTGGGGTGTATTATGATAGACGCGTATGATTGTGGTATTTTTCGTGTTTACTGCATTTGGCATTTTGATATGTAGTACCTACGTGTTTGTGCAATTTGTGGAAATTTGTGTGTAGCAATATTAATTTAACCAAGCTGTAATTTTAGACAATGTACCATCACCATCACCATGAAAAAGAATCTTCTTTCACACAATTAAGTAAAAAAAAATAATCAAAACTTTATAAGCAAGTCATGCATTACTTTTCAATGATTTCTTCAAAAAAACAATTCAATCTTGACTGCAATTTAATCATTCTGTTCTGTATTATTTCCTCATTGTCATATCAATAACATAATCAGGTAATATCTTCATATTTCTACAATATTGTACAATGCATTTGACTATTGTGAAAGTAAAACATAATTTTCTATTCCCCAACAGCTTCCTCAGTTTTCATACCGGTGCCGACTTCGCCGTGACGACGTTCCCAAATCAATCTATGCTTCTGCTTCATATATGCCGCCTTAACATCGTGATAACCTCCTAAATCGCCATCTAATTCAACCATAAAAAAACATCCTTTAATTTCACTAGAAAATGTTACTGTTTTCACTTACATTTGATAAACCAATTGGTCTCTGCATCCCGATACTGTTCAAGAACGTGCTTGCACTTGGTGAGATGATCAGGGTTTCGTACATCACGCAATTTTCGAAGCGTTGGCGCAAAATATGGATGATTTCAGATTCGACCAAGCGATCTCTCTTATACTGTATGTTTGCCTCAGAATAACAGACCAAATCATCTGTCTCACATTGATCAATGTTGGGCACTCGTCGGAACTTCTGGTGGTACCATGGGTAGTTCTTCTGGTTTGGCACGACGATTTTCTCTGGGGATTGATAACAATTTCAGCCAAAAATGCATGGTTTTCGGTCGGGAGCTGTTAGGTAACAGGGAGGTTGTGCAGGTATTAGGTTAAGGAAGTAAATTTTCGCCGTTTTCAAGCGCTTACCTCGGACGAAAACCACCGGCGTTTCTAGAACCGCGTAGACGGTGTGGAAGAAACTCTCGATGACGTTGCGAGGATGTGAAGAGTCCGGCATCTTCACTATTTTTTGCTAATGTTTTTCCTCCGAATGAAACAGGGACTGCTTTTAATGTTGACTGATTTCACAGACTTCACTTTGGTGTATTGTTGGTAGCGCACATCTAGAAACTAGAATTTTAAAAATTATTTTACATAAAACAACTGTAATTAATTGTAACATGTAAAAATATGATGACTTACATAGAAATAAGTTATTTTTAATTAAATTAAACTAAAAAGTATTTATTAAGTAGAAAATACAAGTCAATAATATGAATGTGTAATGCTGGTTGTCATCCTTACCGCGACAAAGTTAAATTGGTATTGTTTGAAACGAAACGTTTGAGTCGACTTCAAGTGAAAATAATAATGTTTTTGACCAATTGAACGAGGATGTTGTGCACTGCAGCCGAGATTGAGAGGAAGAAGCGGCTGGCCAAGGTGAAACTGCTTCAGAAGCGAACACAACACTCCAGAAACTTGAATGATGGACCTGGAATCACCTCTAACCTTGCTCAAACAAACACTTCTCCTGCATCTCCAAAATTTTTCCCAAAAGCAAAGAGTGTTCCAGGCACAAGTTCATCGTTTGATAAATCCCCGAAACCTCGAAATAACTCTTTTCCAAGTAGTAACAATAAATTCAACACCAAACCATTTAACAATGATCAAAGAATTCAAGCAACTTGCATTCTACTTACTAGTAACAGATTTCAAGTGAAACTATCTGCATATTTCAATGTGGCAATTGAAGTTATGAAAACTATACCCTCAAAATCTTATGGTAAGATTTATTTTTGATTCTGCAAAGAGCATTGATAAAATAGTACTAATTTCTTGATTTTTTTAGACCCCAAGACTTGTAATTGGAATTTTTCTCTTGATCATTATGATATGTTATTGTCAAAGCTTGACAAGTTAAATTCACATTTACAAGTCGTCAAATTGCCACTGTGGATACATAATTTAAAGAGGAAGCCCAAAGATGATTGCTATGATTTTAGTATTATTGATGAAGAACTCAGGAATACATTGATGCCTTTCCAGGAAGAGTCACTATGGTAATGCAGTGAATAGTTATCAATAGAAATGCATATGAAATTGCATTTTACATGCATGAAACAATTTACTTTTGCTGTTAAGCAATTTTAAAATTTGTTGATTAAATTAGTGGTTTTTATTGCATACTTTTTGGCTTTTATTATAGCTTTGCAATTGAAAGAAATGGAAGGTGTTTCATTGCTGATGAAATGGGACTTGGGAAAACAATTCAGGCATTAGCAATTGCAGCTTATTACAGGCAGGATTGGCCAATTCTGATTGTTACAACTGCTTCAACAAGGTAATTTGTATTACTTTATATTTGAACAGATTTTTATAAAAGCAAAAATTACTTTTGTTTTAGTTCAAGTTGGGAGGTGACAATCTGCAAATATTTAACATCCATCCCAATTATGAATGTTCAAGTCCTTGGCTCTAAAAACGACCATATGGATAAACCCACTGTGATAATTACATCCTACGATATGATGACGAGGCGTACGGATCATTTACTCACCCTGAAATGTGGAATCTGCATCTTTGATGAGTCCCATTCCCTAAAAAACTTCAAAACGAAATGCTTCAAGTCAGCCCTAACGCTAGCAAAATTAGCGAAACGTGTTTTACTTCTAAGTGGTACACCAGCCCTATCAAAACCCAGTGAGCTCTTTACCCAGCTCCAACTCATCGACGAATCTTTCTTTATTAACTTCATGGAGTTCAGTAAACGATACTGTGACGGTAAGGAGTCAACATTTGGCTGGGACTCATCCGGACAGAGTAACCTCGAAGAACTGCAAATTGTACTTGAACAGCGCTTTATGATTCGCAGGACGAAAGACACTATAAGCGCGCTGGATCTGCCTGAAAAAGTCCAAGAAATAATTCATTTGAATATCTCCGAGGCGGATTTGAACGTCAAGGAATTGGAAGTATTGAAGGACACTGACATGAAGAAAAACGCCAACAATATACAGCTGATTCTGCCATTCTTTCACAATACAGCGAAAATTAAGATACCAGCTGTGACTGCGTACATAACTAAACTTCTGCAAGAAGAAACGCGAAAATTCATCATATTTGGTCATCATATGATCATGTTGGATGCAATTGAACGCGTTCTGAACGAGAGCTCCAAAGGATTTATACGAATTGACGGCAGGACCACGGACAGAGAGAAACAAGTGAGATTGTTCCAAACTAGTGATAGTGTTTCCTGCGCACTTCTGTCAATCACAGCCGCAAACTCTGGTATTACACTCACCGCAGCGGAAATGGTTATTTTTACTGAGTTGCACTGGACGCCAAGTGTAAGTTAAATATTTACGTTCAGCTAAACTGATAATTATATAACTTTTGTAATTTATTTTATTGGTAGATATTAGCACAAGCAGAAGCAAGAGCTCATCGAATAGGTCAGACGAAACCCGTCACCATTCGATACCTAATCGGATCGAAAACCGTTGATGATTACATCTGGCCGATGCTGCAGAGCAAACAACGTACACTCAACGAAATGAAACTCACAACCGACTCATTCGACAACTTCAAGACAATGAAATGTAAAGCGACGCCGCAAAAATCAACAATAACGAATTATTTCTCCCCGAAATCGGACGCCAAACGCGTAAAACTCGAAGATGTGTTTAATGCAACTGAAGCGAAGAACGAAGTATTTGCGATGCCTGTACCTACAAGTTCAAAAGCGGTGGTGCAAAAATCAGGATCTGTTTGGCGATGATGAACTCGACGACTTTTCTCGAACTATGCTACACAACAAATCAAACCTAAACCTAATCCTGTAAATCTTGAACATTCTAAAATACCTACAAACCCTGATGATCTGTTTAATGACGATATGGATGATTTGTTTAAAGCGATTCCTATTTAATATCCTCGTGAGACTGTACGTGGCATGTACAAAAATATTTTTTATTTATTGGCATTATACATTACTATGAATGTTACATTTACATGTTTGATAATATATTTGCGCTTGCAATTAAGTACATTTTAACAATTAGAATTACAATATTACAAAACATAAACACACGATTGCCTTTGGCCATTGTAGCTTTGAATATTTAGCTCGATAGATAATGAATCAACTTACATTCATAAATAGTTATCAACAACAACAGATTGTTGCGCAAAAATTAATTATTTAATTAACAACAATTGAATGGATTAATGATGTGCATGGATAATTTGAATAGTAGTGATTATGCGTATGACACGCCGTCGAAGTGCCTGTTGAACACCACCTTATTGAGGCTGGTGTCCGAGTGCACTAGACGCTTAATGTGCTTGGCAACTTGCGTGCCGCCACCGCCGCCGCCATCTTCGCTCTTCGTCTCGAAATACTTGCAGATTTCACGTACACCACCGCTGGTAAAGCAGTAGGTAAGATCGTGCAAGGAGCGAGTGCGTTTTGATACACCGACGATGGCCAGGCGAGCCATGGAGACATCCTCGGAGCTGCGGCCACGACCAATACGGCACAGGGACTCAAAGAGCATCAGCTTCTCTTTGACAGGCACGTAGCTCTCGCTGCTCTGACATTTCTTCAGAAGCACTTCGACGGTGTCGGCGTAACCGCTCTTTGCGGTGACGATGTTGTTGTTCACGTTGACGATGTTCTTATTGACGTCCCACTCGTCGAAGTGGATGACTGGCTTGCACGTGGTGCAGACTGATGACTCGGAAGAGGCGGTCGAATCTGGGGAGTATGATGACGATGAAGAAGCATCATCAGAATGAAATATTGAAGTTTCCACGGGGTTGGTTTGATCACTTGATGGTTGCACTGGTTTGACGACGGTGGATGTGGTTGGTTCTTTGGTTGTTAGCGAGAAGACATCGAGGTACTTCACATCTTCTAAGGGAGTTTGACGGATGATTTCGATTGCGATTAGTTTTACCCATAGGTCGAATTGGCGTTCATCTGGTGTCTGCAAAAATAAAGTTGAAATTAAAGAGTGATACTTGACATTTGCGTGAAATCTTCACTTTCTAACATAATGTAACAATCTTGGTATTAAATTTAATTTTGGCTAAACATATTCAAGATCAAGTTTCAGAATGATCGAATTCTATTGATATTTACAGATATTTGCGTTAAGTGTAGACAAAAGTTTTACTTTCAACTTAAATTCAATCAATATAGTCAAAAACAATTTGAACTGTAAGGTTTCATATTACAGAGACCTTAGACTTTACAATATTACAACTGTTAATTGTTTTAGCAAGTAATTCTCGAGTTATTGACATTTGAAGGTTCATTTCAACATTTTCCTTGTTTAACTTTGTTTTCATGGCTAATATTTGTTAGAAACTTATAAAAATTGATATGAAATTAATGTCGATTAATCCGTGTACACGTATATAGCTAGTATAATTGTTTATAACAATTGTTTTTGTATTTTGTTAAAATATCACATTAAAATGTGAAAAATGAGTAAATTGGCAGATATTTTGAATTATTGAGTTGTATTCGCGGTGATAGGCGCAAAATTTATAAAAATCATTTAATTTCTTTAATAGTCATGTTAAAAATTGTGGTTGTCATAAAATATGACATTAGACTTTCCAACGACAGAATTTTTACGCAGTTGTTACTGGTAACATGCGATTTATTGGCTCTCAGAGTAAATAATATTTAAAAAGCGAGTAAAACAAGTTTAAAGTATCCGTAAAGAAAAACTAATGGGATTGTCCTCCGAATAATTGAATTCTGCGTCTTTAAACACATTAAACTTTCGAATGCTGCCATTTTTATGTCCTTATCAGCAATAGTTTCTGAGTTATGCGACATCGACGTGAACAATGAATAAAATAGAAAGTTCCGCGCAAAAAATAAGAAATAAAACAACGCCGCGACGAAAAGTGAAATACGCATCATCTTGCGATTCCGATAATCAAATTCAAATGGCATTCAATCGCAAAAGTGGAATATCACATGCAATTGATGCGCGAAACTGGGCGCAGCGTTGAAATCGCAAATCGAGCGTCGTGCGCCATTCGCTCGCTCGCTCACTGCTAGAGGATGGGGATTCTGGTGTGTGTGTGCAAATCGATTGAATTTATTATTTAGACAATGTGGATTTATTAGGTTCGCGGCGCGCCGTGCGCACGACAACCGGCCGAAGAGATTGTTATGCAATATGCATCGATGTGCACGGCGCTGGTAGCCGTGCGACAGGAGCGCATCCTAATGCAGACGCGGCGACGAGCGCACTGGGAAAATGGCATTCCGTCATGTGCACCAAGACGTCGCTGTACAAGGACAATTGTTTCGTCGAGATCGCAAATCACAAATCACAATCGCAATCGCAGCGGCGCGCTCGATTTCTTTGTTTTCCAGCGGCGCGCTGAGTTAACAGACACGCTTAATCGACCATCACACAGCCGCATTACATTAGTTTTGCGCATGCAAATTAATTCTGTTATGTGATGTGCAATTTAGTCGCGCGGAATGAGGCGAATTGAGTATCATCTCTTAAATACTTGCGGCGCGGTTCCAATTTGGTTTGCCTACGTCCCTCATTCGGTTCGTTTTCGAGCAAGTATGAATAATTTACACAATAAACGAGCCATTTTATAATTCAGTAGGTATACATTTTTGTGGGGGAGGGCCATTAGAGAAGTTTCGCAATAAGTTGAATCGATTATGTATCGCAACGAAGTGAGAAATGAAAAAAGTTCAATTTTAAAGAAAGAAAAATCTTAAAAATCGTAGAATTTCACTCTTACTTTAATCATTATTTTATAAACCATTACATATATTGAAAGCTTTTAAAATTCTCTTTAAATTGATGTATTTTTCTCTTTTGTCGCATTTATAGATGTGGAATTATAAGCGTTTAAAAAAACATATTTAAAAAATAAAATAAAACGTTAATGTTTTTATCCATGAAAAAGCGTACATTTTCAATATTCATTCATGTTTTTTGTAAACTCATAAAAATTAAAATAGAATATTAAATTCCCCTAAAAATTTCCATTTTCATGCTAATTTTACAATTTGATTTATTAATATTTGAATCAAATAATAGTTAAAATTTATAAAAATCTAAAAAATCATTTCTACTTTGACAAACAGTACCAACCCTATTCCTCATTAATAAGCATATAAATAAAAACCTAATTATATTGCCTTACAAAAGCTGCCTATTCCATTTTAATGAGGTTTGTAGTTTTTAAATTATAAGCAACAAAAGTGAAGAAATCAAAAATATCGAATAAAATTCCAAACAGAAATTTTCCACTAGTCCCACTTCTATTCAAGCTATTTTCATCATTTTAATAACTCCCTATTAAATTTTAATACCCCCTAAGCCCCGATGGAGACCTATTTTGCGTCGAAATATATTTCTCAACGTCTTCGCTTCGAGAATCGAAAGGTGTTCCTCGAGTCGTGCGTCGAGTGGGAGCAATACAAAAGAACACCGCTCGCGGGCAACCGTACTATTGAGCGTATATTTTCGAAATCAAAGTAAAAGCATTAAAAGCAATCATCGCGCATTACCTGCAACGTCAGAAGAATGGTCTTGCCGCGCACCAGCGCCAGACTGTTCGGTGTCGAGCCGGCCTGAAGACTTAAGTGCCGCAATGGAATGCGGGTGCCCAGGTCGTTCTGCTTCGCAAGGGAGAAGCATCCCTGGACGGGGCTGAGCTGCAACTGTCCAGCGCGGACCTGCACCCGACGTGGTTGCCAGCGTGGATCTGATCCGATGAGTACCAATAAATCAGCTGCAAATAAAGAGAAAACAATTGAAATGATACGGAAATATTGCGTGCGCATGAATCACATTGTTCGTATTAATGAAATTGATCGCAGCGTCAAGTGGACGTTAATCAGCGAGTTGACTTAAGAGCTCGTATCGTCAACTCGAGCACGCTGTGACTAATCGAAGAAAAATTCGACTCAATTAATTAATCAAATGCTGTAAGCGCGTGCGTGAGCTTATGACAAACAGACATACAAACATTACGTTTGAATTTAATTTCAATGCGTTTTAACGCCGGAAAAAACTGGAATTCTCGCTAAAAAGCTCGAAAATTCGCAAATAAAGTTTTTTGTCTCCTTGTGAGCTGAAATATTTTACATCGCGGCCATGACGTGCACGTGACAAAGGGAAAAGTATGCTGCTTTTAATATTTCTTATTATTATCACTGAAACCACTTAATATGTCCTCGAAGAAACTTAAATGCTGTGAGTTAAGAATACGCTTGTTTTGTGTTCTTGCGCGCAGTGTTGGCTTACTTCTTCGCTTGTTAATATGATTAACAGCTCCGCCGAAGTCTTGCAGTTTTTCACTTTGGCGCATTCGCAGCGAATGTGCATTCGTATTAATAGCACGATTCGCTGCGCTGTTTTATAATAGAAAATACCATAATGGCGTGATGGAAATGTCGAGGAAACGCGTCGACGCGAATTGGCTCGCGAATCGTATTGCCAGTTTCCGTATTTTTCATGAAACGCGACGTCGAAGAAACCAAGTCGAGCGTGCGGTGTGTTAACGCAACGCAGCACTAAATGAACCCGAACTAATAATAATAGGAACGCGTATTATGCATTCGCATTTGTATGAAACAGATAGGCGATAGATAAGCGCACGAAAGTGAAGCAATTTGTGAGCGAAATGATTCATTTATTTGTTCAGACATTACCAGAGAGCAGTGCGTGCAATCTTACGAAATAATACGTTCAATAATTGGGTGGGAAATTCGATTATGTTTTCGGTTGCTGTGAATTGTGTGATGAAGTTATAATTACAAGTCGTGAATTAAAACACTCGTGTTTTACAAGAAAATATCGTTTTAAATGCAATAATCAACAAAAATACAATGGGAAAACTCATTAAAAATTGTTACATTTTCTTTTGTCGTAAAATTTCTATTTTTAAATGGGGATATATTAAATGCACTTTAGTTAAAATACAATCCACTTGAACAGCCGCACTTAAGTTTTCATACTTTGCACTAAGAAATTCATATTATGCACTATAGATTGTATAACTTAGGGGAGACTGGGTACGGTTGTGACAATTTGTGTTTGATTACCAATAGTTTTGTTAATTTACCAGTTAGATCGTAGAAAAGTAACTTTTATGGTAATTTGTACATTTGTCTATACAAGAATGCTAAAATGTTGGCCCTAAATACGACGTATAACTAATAAGATAAATTTAAAAAAAAAAGTCAAATTGTCACAACCGGCCACACACCAAGGACGGTTGTGACAGTGGTTGGGTTCGGTAGTGACATGCAAAAACATACACTAAAATGGCCATTCTCTTGGCAAAAATCTAGTGCATTAATATGAATGTGAGAGGAATGATTATCCAGCAATAGAAAAACTTGATATGTTAGAGAAGAATTTCTTAAAATGTTCGAGAAATGTGAGGAATGAGGCATCCTGCATCCAACCTGAAGGATTTACAGTTCCAATTGATCACACCGGTCCATCTCTAACAAAATGATCATGATAACGTACTCACGGGAATACAAAAAAAGGAGGAATTGCGTTACCTAAGGCATTGACTGCAAAAAAGCATCTATAAGCAAAAAAGAACGACTATAGTAATGTCACAACCGTATCCACAAAATTTGTCACAACCGTACCCGACCCTCTTTTCGAAAACAAAAATTCGCCATGACTTTGTCAAATAATCTACGTAAAAGCAAATGCTCATAAATATCTACCAATGTTCAATTCAAAAGAAACAAAAACAGAAGTAATCTATCTGTATACAAACAACAATAATTATTAAGTGAAGCCGTACAAAAATATTTACTTTTGACTGTCAAAAAGCAATGTGGGCTCCTAGTTACGTTAACGTCGCGCAATGACTGATGCAATACTACGGAAAGGGTTCAAATTTGCACCCCGCTTCTTTATCCTCTTGCACCCTCCCCCGTATGACGTATAGTTTCGTTATTATGACGACTGTCACTACCGTACCCTGGCACAACCGTACCCAGTCTCCCTATATTTTAATACAATGCACTTATATATTCAGGTTTAAGCTTAAATTTGCTTTGAATCAAAATTTTTAAATTGAAACTTTATAATTTGTGGTGGTTAGGTAGGCTACCTTGTTTGGTATTATTTGTGGGGGTTAGGGTGGTCAGGGGTGGTGGTTAGGTAGGCTCCCTTGTTTGGTATTATTTGTGGGGTGGTTGGGGGTTGGGGGGAGGAGTTGGTTGGCGGTTGGGGGTTGGGGGTGGTGGTTAGGTAGGCTACCTTGTTTGGTATTATTTGAGGGGCGGTGAGGGGGTGATAGAAGGGGCCGGCTAAGAGTACGGCACGTACTTAATACTGCAAGTTTTATAAGTGCAAAGTATTAATTTCATAGTGGAAAGCATTTTATTCAAGTGGAATTCATTTTTCAAAGTGCAAATATTTATTTTTAAGTTCAGTTCTGTATTTTTAAGTGCAAACATTAATTATAAGTGCATTTAATGAATTGACAAGTTAAAAATCGAAAAAATAAAGTTCGTTTAATTACATGCCTTTTTAAATTGGCTATATTAATCATTCGATATTTTCCAGTAGGAAATTTAATTCTTTCAATAATTTGAAATATTCAATGATTTAGAGTTGTTTTCAGTGTAATAATTCATCTCAGCAATGAAATTACTTCATTTTTTATTTTATGATGATTTTTGTGACATGTTACCAATTTTAGCTTGTAAATTATAGTTAAAACAATAAAACGCGAACATATTTTGTCCCAGATTAAAAAAAAAATGACAATTAAATTTCAATTTAATATTTTTATATGACATGTGTTAGAAACTAATTAAATTCTCTTTCTATACTAGTCTTTTTTCAATTTCAAATTGTGTCATGTTTCGAAAAGATTAGCAATTGAAGTAAAAACTTGACAAACGTCAATGTATCGTTCTTTGTTTCGAAATACTTTATTTTTTTATATTTCATAAACAATTATTATTATATCTACCATAAACTGATTTAAGTATCCTTCGAATTAAACGTTTGTGATTACTTGAAGTAAAAAATTTCAAAACTTTTTTATTTACCAAAAAGTTTTTACAAATAATTATATTAATCAAAATTTAATTAAATTTTCCCTCGAGTAACTCACTGAACAATATCATATAATATAAAGTTTTATTTTTAATTATCACTGTTTTAAATAAATAAAAATTATTATAAAGTTGCAAGTAAATCAAATCGCGCGTGTTTCTTGCAAAAGTCGCGAGTGAAATCGAATTAATTGCAGTGAATAATTGCCTCGCTGCGATGTGACATTTCCTGGACATTGTTTTAATGCAGTTGCATTGCACGCAGTTGCAAATTAATTCGTCTGACCGATATTTTTAATGAAACCAGCGGTTCACTCCAAAATATGTTTCCTTACACTCACCGAAATGCAATGAAATGCATACAATCGTCTAGCACGAATCGTCATTTCCTAGCATTTCTACCACCAAAAAGCCATTAATAATTCATTACTAGCCTCTTCGCGCAAATTCTCAGCGCTTTCAAACGTCCAATTAAACGATCGTCGTGCGTGTCGTGCGTCGCGCGTCCGCGCTGATAATGATTATCACATTAATGCAGGTCTTTGGCGTTTGTCTTCGCGCGCGCGCTTGTGAGTTTTGAAGAAGTCTCCTTGCGCACCGCACACAATCGCCGGCGATTAAATAGCTGTTAATGAGTCGATAAATTACGCCGAACAAAAACACAATCGAATGGCAATGGGCGACGCACGCAGCACGCGTCCGCGCAGCGTCTTTTGCGCGTCAATTTTCCAGCGCATCGGCTTAGATTTACGGCCGCCGCGTTCTGTCATTATGTAATCAATTAAATGATGCGCGTATTGTGTGCATGTTGCACGTTGTGAGTCATGCGATGTGAAAATGCAAGACATTTCTTTACTTTAATGGCCATTCTCGGCGAATATATCCATATTCAATCGTTCAACGCGCGGTTTCAAAATCGCATATTCTGAAGATACTATTGATGCAATTGAGAAGTTCCACACACGTGATGAAAACTCACGAAGCTACAGAATTAATATGAAATTCGCACAGAAATTATTCCCTAACCAGAGATCAAATGTTCTGTGGATTTAAAACTAAAAATATGATTTAATATTTTCATGTCTTATTATATTGTTTAAAAATTATATTTTTGCAACAAAAAGTAGCCTATGTTTTTCTCCAAAGTCCAATTTATCTCTATACAAAAATTTATCAAAAGTAGTTTAGCGGTTTTCGCGAGAAAGCGTCACAAACAAACAAACTCACATACGCATTATTCATTAGAATTCGTATCAATGTGTGTGAATTTTCGGATAAGTTAACCACTGATCAACTCTGTTGCAATTTTCTCATGTGATATAACTAAAAACTACTCTATAATTTCTATTTTCCAATGAAAAACTTTCTTACCGCATGTAGTTTTACCATCCGACTCGATACTCGACGAATGACAGTTCGGTAATTCGCAAGAATAATATTCTTCCATAAAGTCAGTCGACGAATAGCAAGCGCAATTGTTTCAAAGACGAAAAACAAGAATAATTTGAGATTGTGTAACAATACACAATGATCGTGCTGATCTACCAACTCGCAACTATTTATTATTGTTTCGCTCTGTCGTTAGTTTGTTACCGCCGTGGCGTTTATTATATTCATTTCGATGACGGCGATGGCTTGTCGCTGGGTTTTGTTTTATTTAATTCATTCCAGCTACACGGAGCCTGATAACGCGTTATCGTGTCGCGATCAATCGACACGCGAATTAAGACAATGAACTGGGTTTTTTTTCTTCTCGTGCTCGACGAGACTAAACAGATGCCGGGGACTACAGTGGCTATTGTTTGATTGTCAACGAACTGTTTTTGTTCACGGTCACTTTAATATAATTTAATGTTGTTAACATTTACATTTTCTTGGATTAACATGCAAAATTCACTTTTTGTTTCGTTCGATTTTACTTTATTCAAGAAAAAATCAACTTTTCCTTGATTTTCCATTAGAAAATCGTTTTCGCTGTGAAATTTTTGACTTTGCAGTATAACTATCAGTGCATAAAATGGAAAATGTCAAAAGTTAATGTTTTATGCACCTGTTTTATTACACTCGTGAATAAAAACGTTATGTGACCCATATGCACTAATCATTTTAATAAAAATCGCTTTTCAGTGCCCAGCGCACAATAAACTCATATGATTTTGAAAACTACGTGACTGTAGACACTTATTAAGAAAGTCTATTGATGTTTCCTTGTAAGTATGTACATTCTGCATTGCATTTCGTAATGACGTAATTGACGCCATCGTTGTGTTCCCTCAGAGTTGCGAAAACTGCAGCACCAACACAAGACATGACACGTACCTCTTGAAAATCATGCGAAGTGGAAATGCAGCTAAATGTGAAACGTGAAATCCGAAATCAATTTTACAAAAACACTCTCTTTCGAAGCGAGTGAAGCATTAACTTCGACATTAACTGCATTCATGTGTTGTGTCTGCTTGCAGCCGACAAATAATTTGATTATCGAGGACTCGCCGAATAAAATCTGGTGCTGGTGAAGCTCACACTCCCCATGCCGAGACAACAATGTGACCTAATGCGGCGTCGGTGTGCAAACACAACACACATTCATGCCGATTGGGCAATTATTACAACAACAACAATGCCGACTTACATCAGGCGTACGTGCAACGGACACTTATAGAAACTTTAAAATCGAATTAATATCGCAACGCGGAAACACACCGAAGAGAGACATGCAATCGGCTCGATAAGAACGCAATTGTTCACTTTTTAACATTTGATTCGAAGCCGTAGATGGCGTAACACACATGCTAATTTAATAAATTATTATTAACGCACGCATAATATGTAATAAACTCGCATGAAATGTATTTATTTAAAGGCAAAAACACAAACTACAAGTACAAATATATACAAAAGTCCCTTGTTGTTTCAGAAATATGAATACAACTCGATACACTCTGAATACCACGCGGTTTTTTGTTGCCGCCGTTTAGCATTCACCTTCCAGCGGCTTTTAGCTTGTGATATATTTCGATGCATGTGTGTTTAATAAAGCACAGAGTCGCTTAATGTTACATTCAGTTACACATGTCCGTACAAAACTACAATTTATTGTACTGCTGCGCATGTGGTGGACACAACTGTATCATAATCATAACTGTATAATTTCTATTTAATTCTTATGCTGTGAAAGCATGGGAGTGCCATCACATCAACGGCCAAATCGAC
This sequence comes from Dalotia coriaria, assembly GCF_025399875.1. Taxonomy (NCBI): domain Eukaryota; kingdom Metazoa; phylum Arthropoda; class Insecta; order Coleoptera; family Staphylinidae; genus Dalotia; species Dalotia coriaria. The sequence goes on along the minus strand of NW_027045443.1, from coordinate 5,375,078 downwards.
GTTTTCACATTTTCCAATTGATCATCGTCATTATCCACAACAATATTGAAAAACTAGTTTAAATAGAGCATGCAGTGCGTTCGTTCACTTACCAAATATGCAAGACATGAAATTTTCCTCAAAATTAAATACTTTATGCATGCATGAATTAAAATTAGCATTGAATCAGTTCGTTGGGTGTTGTTTTATCCATTTTCGTGCATGAGATGTTTGGCTTGGTTTTTCTGGGCTCGTCGATTTGGATTTTAAAAATAATAACGCTGTAAATGATGTAATATTATTATAAGCTGGTGGTACTGATAAGTTTTATCAAATTGTGGTTTGTGCTATGTAAGTAAGACTCTATTCCGGTGAAATATAACGAATTTCTAGGTTTGATTGCTCACATGATGCATTTTAACGTTTAAATTCAAAAGTGAGTAAGGCTTATGAAGAAAAAAGCAAAAGTTGAAGACAGTGACAGTTAAATAAGTTATGTAGAGATAAATAAGAAGAATTTGCAACGCAAACGACAAAAAATGTAAAAAATATAACTGATTAAATGATAAACTTAAAATCAATACTTTAATTTGTTTATTATTGCCATGATAAACTCACAATTTTGAATACAACTCAACTCAAACTTTTTCCGTTTGCCCGAGTTAAACATGTGCGCGAAATATGCATCGTTAGCGTTTTTAAGACAACAGTCTAAATATATGATCACATGGTCATGTTGTCAGTCACATACCACATGCCACATGCATGCATTTCTCTTCGAAAATATCGAATAGAAAGACGTGAATTATTGTGACAGTCAGCCGGAACGAAGATTCACCATTGCGTGAAACACTAACCGGCAAATCGTAAATGCGTTGACCATGTAAACGTGTAAACAAATCGTTGTAAACCGATACTTTGCCCCTCATTTGTCCGGCTTAGGGCTGGCAGCGGGATTACCACCCAAGATAAATCAACAACCAGTTCATTTCAATTTCGTGCCACTGCTACACTCCTACACGTCTTGACCTCAAGTCATCACTGCCTGCATTGTTCATCAAATGAAAACACTTCAAGCGCTTCGAAAATTCTCCACGGCTAAGCAGCAATTGAGGTCCTTACAAGTAACACGTGATGCTCTTGTTCAACATGAAGAAGTACTTCTTCCAAACAGGAGGCTACTCCTCCCACAAGTACTCGACGCATGTAAATTTGAACTTTCGAGACGCTGCAAGTCCTTTTTAAGTACCACAGCGTTGAGTACGACTGCTTCACACCGAAGCAGTTCAAAGCGTTTAAACCTATTAAACCAATTAAACCAAAAATTGACATCGTCTGCTAACCACCCACGTAATATCCATTAAGTTGGACGCAAACATCGTAGGTGAACTATTTTGAGCTGTTTTAGGCACGGCATGAAACGAGCACAAAGCTTTCCGACTCTCGGGTGATTATTATCAGACGTTTAAATGTTGTCCAGCTGTCCCACCTTAAACGTATCCAAAAAGTAGACGCTAGATACATCAGACACATCATAGATGTTTAACAATTTGACACAATGAAGTCGTTTATTTGTTCATACCAAAAGCAATGTCACATTACGTTGACCCAAATCTCAAAAACGCACTGTTTGAACTTCAAAATGCGCCAGTTCCTCGAGAATTTCATCAGTTTTACCAAATTGAGTCACAATTGCAACACGCACTAATATTTCGCTTCCTTTGCAGGCATTTGAAGTTTTGTTCTTGTGCGTTGATTCAATAAACTAAAAAAAACAAGAGGTTTTCGACATACGAAGTTATTTAATTTAAACGTGTTTTTTGTTAGTTTTCAATGTTTGCACGAACAGATAAGTGACAGTTCAATATTTATTCAAACACGTTCTTGCGACTTGCGAAATATTTTTGGGTGATTATCAGTCGTGAAAAAAGGCAGCGCGAAAAATGAGTACACAACATACACAGCTCTTCAAATTGCCGAATCGTGAACGACTGTTCAACAATCAACATCGCCTTGATTTCAATTCAACTACAGGGCCAAATTAATTACACATTCAAAATTCGAAAAGTTGAAGAAAAAAATTCCTTTGAATATCGACGTGTGTTAAAAACCCGTCAAAATATCGCAATGTCTTGTAATTCCTGATGATTGTAGACATAATTAATGAACATTCGAAAACCTTGCATTTGCATACATTAAACCACATGTTACAATCGAAAAATACCAAAAAAACAAATTTGACTTGAATTTACATAAGTCGTGATGCGTTTAGGCACTAATTAAAAAATTTAATTAGCGCATATTATTACGACTGTTATAATTTTATTTAATTTGTTGTAAGTCGTGTAAAGTGTTTCACCCCTCCGAGTCTTCCTGTTTTTAATGAGATCATAACACTTTGGAACAAAAGAACAAGCCTGCGTTTTAAACAAATAACAAATACACTTGTCGTTGCTCCAAGGAGCCAAGGACGCGCGAATTAATTAAACTCGAACGGACATAAAGCAAATTCAAAGACGCGCGTGTAAATCAACGCGCACTCTCACTCATTCGCAAAGCGTGATGATACGAAGGAAGAAAAAAATCCCTGAGAATAGGAAAACACGTAAACGTGCATCAAGCCACCTATCTGAATGGAAGATCGTAGAAACCTTCCAACAACTAGCAACAAACAAGCGTTAAATTTAAATTAAAAAAAATATGTGTGTAAATGTTGTAATATCGTAATGTTTCCGAAAGTATATTCAAATGCTCGTAAACATTTTAATTGCAGTTCGGGCAAGGCGCGTAATAAACCACATTCGGTTAGTTTCCACGATTTATTTGACAAAACGCGCCATAAATTGTGTTTGAATGTTTCACGACGCGTTTTTTTAACGATATTGCACCTGCAATTATATGAGAAAAAGAAAAAAAAAACGGTTCCGTTTGAGAATATAAACACGTAGTCAATTAAATTTCAATTTGATAATCTTTAACACTGCGAATGGACAACAAAGAGATACATATTTCGCGGCCTTGGCGATGAAGCATCCTCCGAACAATAAGTAAACTTAATTAATGCTCAAGTCTTCATCACGATTAACTACTTAAGACCAATTATAAGATTTTAACGAAAAATATTTCTGTGGGATGTTTAAAGGTTAAGATTTCGTAACAAGTGCACGTTTTCAGCCGTTTTCCCATCCGCATGGCATTGTGGGCGAAATACACCATAGGGGTGCGAAGAGATGTCACATGTCACATTCATCCCTGCGCTCCCAAAATTAATATATTAGTGCGTTCTATTGATTTCTGTGGAACACATGTTCTCTAAAATACGACCCTCTATTCATAAAAAAAAAAACGAATTTATGAGTTTTCAAATAACCGAAGACAGAATCCTATAAATCTGTCCACGATTGTTGATTTGGTTGAAATGTTATACTTTCACACTTGCCACAAGTAATAATTACGTGCGCAGCTATTGAAATGAAACGCGTCTTGATTGTATTGTTATCTAAGCGTGTGCACTGTGCACTGATTTTGAATAATGCGTTGAATTCGCTGCTGCTGGCGCAATTAGTTCAAGCTAAAAGAAACAAGAAGTCGTAATTAAAATATTTCGTCACGAGCGAACAGACAATTTGATGACTCAGAGCGCTGAATTTTATTGCATTCGGCCGCGGGCGCTCCACATCTGCATAATCAAAGGAAACACTAAGTAAATAATTAGATAATCGCACACATGAATGGATCGCGGTGAGTTGATTAATCAAACGAGAAAATTGTTTCTGTTGTTGGTGCATTTGTTATTTGTGAAGAGTAAAAATGCGAAGAAAAAAAAAACGATAGCAATCAATGTTTTGTAATTCCACGCAAAAGTTTCGAGTAGATTTTACTTGTGCATCGATTGAAACCTATCAGATACAAATGTTGAATGCCTCTGTTCGGTGTTCGCTTCAGTGTTTCTCTTCTGTTAGGTCAGTGTTTCGTGTTGTGTCTGGTTCGAGCGTCTTTTGTTGGTTGGTTTCTTTCATCGATAAAAATTCGAGGTGCTTTTGAGGTGTCTCCACCCCGGTTCGAATTTTTCCGTAAGCCGCGCGCTCGAATTTCGATTTTATTTTTTACCGGGCGCTGTAAAACCGCACGCCAAAACGCATAAAAGCATATAGGTACATGCGTCAAACCGGCTGAAATCTGAAATAAAACGCGAGATTATTTTGATCTCTCCGGCTGGAGAAACGAACGCGTAAACGTCGTAAAAACGGAATATAACTCGCATGGAACTTATTTTTAGTTAGCGCAAACGTGGCCCAATTCTACACATTGCCCAATTTTGCAAATAAACGTCACGACTTGCGCCAATTATCGCAATTCGATAAATTGATCTTTGATTGCCGACGCTGCTTTTATCGTAATTATATTTGGTCGCGTTTTCAATCGGGATTGATTAGCGACGCTATTTTGGGATTCACTTACGACGAATTTGTTATTTAATTGCTGTGATTCATAAGCTGTGATCAATCTGTAAACACAATTTTGATGTCACAAACATTAACATCTAGAATTTTACTTATTAAAGAAAAAAATTAAAAATCACTAAGAAACAACACAAAAAAATTATATCACACCTCAAACATTTTTTCCATAATAAAAAAAAATAATAGCAAACATATTAGTTAAAAAATAAATAATCACACACTTTGTTTTTCTATATTTTTAAACAATAATAAACCATAATGATTGTATCAAATGAAGGAAGCATGAAACAAAAAAAAATTAACGCGCTTTTTGTTAATCTCTCGATGCACTTTGAAACATCAGTTCCGTACACAATTAAAGTACGATTTTTCAAATTTTTACTACGTAGTTAATAACTGCAACATTATCGCGATAAGAGCATTTTACGTAACAAAGTTTCATTGTAACCTTGGTAAAAAATCATTAGATTAATGTAATAGGTACCTACGTGCGGTAATTTTATCAAAAATTGAACAAATAATCAATATTTTGATTACCCAATGATTTTTAGACACAACCCGATTAACATACACAAACTGTGTCAATGGAAATTCGCATGCGTCTTGTGAATTAAATCTCTCGCAATTCACAAGTCGAATTTCGGATGTCGACCAGGTTAAATCAAGCCGCGGGCGTCATTCGCCCAACAATCATTCATCGAATATGAATACCAAACAGTCGCGAACACATTCACACAAATGTTCGCGTTGTCGTTAGTGGGCTGACGTATAATTTATTCTAATCACATAATTGATTTAATTGTTTGGCGCGCCGCGCAAATCCGAAATCAAAACAACAACAGCACACAAAAAATCGACCACATCTCGAGACACAAACTGTGTTTATTCATCACATTTAATGAAGATATTATTTTCTTTCAATTTCTCTTCGAATTGAATTGCGTTGCAAACAAGACACAGTTATCAACAGAATTCAACAAAATAATTGCAATCTTACATCAGGCGGACAGTTGTGGACTAAAGCGCTGGAAAAAGTAGAGTAAACTTTACGCTCACATTTCCCGTCACATAACTTTTATTTGCCTAGAAAAAGTGCTCGCGATCTGCGTTTGAAAGCATTCCAAAGACGCTTATATAATTTATACAAAACATTGACTAACAAGGAAGAGTCTTTAATTTAATTTCGTTTAGAAATATTTGTGTTTTGTGTGGATTCGCAACGTTTTTGAGCGCTGATTGCTCGAAATGTGTGCGAATTAATTGCTGCCAACTTGACCCACATTGACTATTATTGTTCAATCGCGATTATTTTACATTTCGGATATGTTACAAATGACAGGCGGCGGAAAAGTAAGTCAACGAACCACTAGCCGCGCGAGCAAGACACATTCAGCATCGTGTAAACAGCCAAACAGCAATTAAGTAATAGCATCACAATTGTAATATTGTAATTAAAGTGAAATTTAATGAATTCTAGACATTCAGCAGTAGATCTACAGTAAATAACAGTGCATATTTCTACAAATAATGTATTTAAAATCAAATCAAACAAACTTTATCATAAAAAAAAACGTTATAATTTTTATATTTCGCGCGAAACTATCGAAAGTATTAAATTTTTTAGTATTTCCTTTAATATATAAACAAAAACGTTTGATATTTTACTTCCTGTTGATTATTTGTTACATATATTGCGGTTTTTTTTGATAAAATGTTTCATATTTTAGTTGTGATACTTGTTTTTCGCTTAAATTTTTTCCTGACCATCGACAACACAAATTTTTACCCGAAAACATCGAATGTTATTGATTTTACAGATTGAGCAGTACCTATTTAGCTCGCCTCATCGCCCGACGTGTTTGTTGTTTGTCTACCTCCCCAGACAAAAGTTCCATTAGAAATTCTCGTTCGACGTAAGACGGCGCATTAGGCGACTGACGTGAATGACACGAACACCAATCCTAATGCGATTGCTATACACCAGAAAAGAAATTTATACCTGAATGCTGAATAAAAAGCAACATAATTACGTAAACACTTTTTTCACTTACGTCAGGGCGCCAGTGTTCAATCTTAGATTAATCTCGAATCTTACTTTTGCACTCGAAAGAAAATTCCACAGTTGTCTAAGAACGAGGTGTCACACCGCCGAAAAAAGACGTTTTTACACGTAGATACGATTTGAATATGAATGTGGCATGTGAATTCAAAAAGATGAATCTTATTTGTTCGATCCCGGCTCAAATATCCCGAAATATCACATGACGACCTAAAAGGGTATTTACTATTGGGGTTTCCTTGCGGTTTATTTATCCGAATCGTCCGTCTGAAACGATTTAAATCTCATCATAATTCAGTGTGCGAGTATACGCGTATGATGTGCTAGTACAGTACAGGTTTGAACACAGGATTGGATCGCTTCATTTCGGAGCTGTGTAATGTATTCACCCCGGTTTTCAGTTTTCTCGAACGCGATATAACCAGATCCCAGAGATCTAAATAAGAAGAAGACCAGATTAACTAAACAGGCCTGTAACAATGCCGGGAATAATGCCGAAATTAAACGCCCTTCGAGAAATTTGAAAACTTCAGTTTTGATTTGCTTCGAGAAATTATCAGTCACGAACCAGTTGCTGGTTATTGAATCAATGATATGAATTTGAATTCGGAAGGTAGACAATAGACGTGTTAGAAAACCGGTGTTTAGAGAATAGACGCTCCCTATGCAAAGCTAGAAAAAAGTTTACAAAGTTGGCGAACAAAGCCGCTTATTTCACGATCATTAATCTTTGCTTGTAATTGACGTGCCATTGAAGATGGAAGCAGAGCCTCGATAACAAATGACTGTTAAGCAATATAAGAAATACCAAAATCACCCGGAAAGATTATTGTAACAATGACAACGAATCAAATAACGGTCTTCTGGACGATTTCATCCACAACATGTTTCGAGTCTAATTAACGTCAAATATTTGCGTTGCAAATTTTTAATTAACCAAATTTTATGTGCAATGTGGATAATTATAACATTCGGAGGCGTAGTGAACCAACAATACGCGTAAATAGTTGTAATAGTGGTAACAATAACTAATTTATTCCAAATTATTAGTTTGCGCAAGTCGGTATTATCGAAACAAATTTTGAAACTCCAACGAAATTCAAACAAATTAAGATTGTAAAGACGCAATTATTATTATTTGACTGGCTGTAATTTACGTAAATTAAACATTACCTAACATGTCCATGAAATATTTGAGGAATACTCACATTTTGATAAAATCAAACAAATTTTTGTTGAATACATTTTATTACGATAAAAACCAAAGAAAACCAGCAACTATAAAGCTCATGGAAACAATAAGGATTAAATTTAATGACACATACATCTAACGATAATTGTGCAGGTGCCAAGATTACTAAATTCAAGATTGTCGTGATTGCAAAATTGATGTAATTACACTTTACGTGTCTCCTCTTTGACGCTTCTGTGTCAATGGTAATTGTGCATTTAATGTTTCATTTGTTATGATTTAAAAATGTATCCACGCATTAATTCATCAGCATGCATGTTAATTGCGCGCGGTCGCCATTAGAGAATTTAATTGTTGATGTGTCTGGATATGAGACACCTTGAAAGCGTAATGTTTTCGATCGGCAAGAATAGATTACGTAAAACTTCATATGCATATGTTTTATCTCTGTTCATGAGGTGTGCGTGTTTTTTTCATATTATGATCCGCGGTCATTAAGCCCGGTGTTTCATCAATGAACAAAAAAGGAAACGTTTATAAGCAATTTATGTTTTACTCTGCGCCTGTGCTCGACGATTTGCATCATTGTTTTTGCAAGCCGATATGAAATGGAATTGGTGTCGTCTTCGCCGATCGGTCACTTGTCATTAAGTGGAACGCGCTAATGAAATCGTAAAAACGCTCGACCGCGGCGCGTTTTTCTTCGTCTTTCAATTTATTTACCGCACTGGACATCTCTAGATGTTGGAAATAATAGGAGAAACGTAAATGAATCGACATGAGTGATGATTGTGCGCGGTGCGAAAGTAAAGCGCGTTTCAATTGAGCATCAACATCAACAATCGTAGGTACCTAGTCAACGAGAGACACCCATATTGGAATAACTCGTTATGGCGACACGGCGCCGAGGAGAAAACTAGAACTCTCGCTTATTACCGAAACTATAAGCGAACATGTTTTTATATATTTCTACACACGAGACAGCTCAACAGGTTCGAGTTTTGTTGGATTTGTAGAAATTGAAGAATTACCCGGAGAGGGACGTGATTTGATGGTACCCTTAAGGGTACCCTGTAAATTGTCGAAAATTCGAAGAATTCGTGTTTACAATACTCTCAATTGGATTACAACCGGGACAATTGCGCTGGATATCCAACCAATCAAAGCAATAAAACCAGTTCAACACAGAGTTGAGCTCAAAACAGTTTATTAGTCTATTAGCTCCCTGACAGGCCAAACGCTCTGAAATAATACGTCCGACACTAGCCGTTCAGTAATAAATTGCTTCGCTTTAAATTAATAACAATGGTGTTGTGTGGCATACCATCATGCACCCTACCATCAAAACATCGATAATTCAGCAGCGGCGGCCGAGCAGTTGGCGGGTGTCGTTAGACAAATATTTGCATGATGGTATAGCATCATACCATCGGGCATATACCATCAATTAATATGACTTGCAGCTTGTGCGCCTGCCTCCTGCGTGTTGCATTTAAAGATTTTAACAGATTCTAACAGATTTGAACAGATCTACTAACACGTATGATTCTCGCCGGGTTCGTTAATGTTTTGTAGCGTTTTGTGACGCATTGTGCGATCAAACGCCGGTGTTGTGCAGTTTCATGCAGACTCATTCATGCGGCATTTATGCTTGCACCTTTCAACTCAATGGAGGCGAGTGCGGATAAGAAAGGACTGTTTTGTGTAAAACGGCGAATGGGACAAAACGGATGTTGCTGGCGTTTTGGGGTGTGCTGGTGTGCAAGTAACATTTAATGATTGTTCAATTGCACGGACACAGAACAAGAATAAGAATAAGAAGGAAAATGTATAAGTATTGCACTCGGTTTGAAAATTAATAAATCTCGGGCGTTGATTATGATGAATGTGCAGTAATTAAATGTTGCTACGAGTATCGATAAAGTGATTGTGATTCTGAACGACTTCGACGTGAGAAGGTCAGAACAAAGCGTCGTACGCTCAATTAAACACCGAACTTTTCATATTTACCTACGTTGATGGTGTGGCCTTTACAGTAGGTACACCACATGTGATTTCCTAGCTCGCTGCTAGCGCACAAACGGTAAAATAAAGCAATGCTGCATGTGCTCATACGACGATAGCAACAAAGGGCCCGTTTTTTATTCGGCTTCTTCCAGCTCCTTCACGGATGATTATGTTGATTCGTTTGACGTAACCGTGCATTATCGAAGACACGGTGGCGCGCACACCTCCATGACCTAAGGGCCTTTCAGGGACCCTAAATGCCCCGCTCGCTGGGCGCATTATGCGTGCTCGCATTGCACTCGTGAAGAAGCACAGTTAACCAAAGCAAAGGAGGTTTGGAGGTATGTCGCAGACGCGGAGGGATTTTCTTAGGTAGCCCCGTCGCACCAGTATTTATTCTACCGGGCCTACCAGCATAGGTGAACACTGCACACACACTCCACACTCCCTAGCTCACCGTAATGCTATTAGAAGCTACAGGGACAAGAAAAAAAAAACCGAAAAAATAAAAGTCCAAAGGAAAGCAAACGTGCACATTAAATGTGAAAAGAAATAGAATGAGATTAGAGATGGATACAGCGCGCAGTGTAATAAGTTGCATTCAGGCCGGTCAAAGGGACGCTAATAAAATTCATTACAGAGAGATTTTTAATCGATGCTGCTGCCGATGGAAAGTGATAACTTTTACGAGTCGATACGATCATCGGAAATGGTTTCTTTTTGAAAGAGACCTCGTCGAAGGTGTGCTAGACATATGCTGCCGTTCACTGAATAGACAAACCGTTTAACCAAAAAATGTTTACTTTGTAACTGCGATGAAGCGGTACAAATTAATAGTTTCTATCAATCCTAAGTGCAAATTGTAATATAAGCTCCCAGACGTAATTTTATGTGTGCCCCAAAACGCTGCGAGAAATAGACCATGAATATAAAGTAGTCGTAAATAAAAGGTGTCAAAAAAGTTGTAAAGCCAAAGTCGTAGATTACAATAAGGTAAACACAACAGAAAGGAATCAATCCCTTGCGCCCCGACAAGACGCGTTTCCTACTCCAGGATTCAATAGCCGCTCGATATGTATGCCGCAATAAAATTAGTTTTACTACTGCATGCCGATGATCACATTGTCGTTGTGTTCCTGCGATCTCGAACGGCGCTAGACGACGGTGAATTTGCGAGCGGCGAGAAGGATATTTATGCGTATACACACTTCGGTTTTACGAGCGCGTCATCGATTCCCACAATAATGCTGTCTACAGTTGCAAATCGACCAGATCAAATCAATCAGAGTATAGTAACACAAAAGAAAAATTGGGTAGAAAATCTTAAGTGAAATAATGTAGGTAGGTAATAGAATAATAGTTGGGTTTTTCTTAAGACTTTTACTTTTTTTTACTTCTTCAAGGAGAAAATTGTTTTAAAAATCATTTTTATTGGAAAAACCTTTCTGTTGCATCCATTTACGACTAATCTAATTAATTTTTTTCATCTTTCATCCCTTAAAACCCTTCGTTTTCAATTTTTTTTCCTTTTTTTTTAATTGAATGCAATTTATGCACAAATTCACGATTGTTCCTACTAACCTTCCTAATAAATACGATTAATAAATGTGGCGAAATACGATTTCTAATTATAAAAGCAAATGAATAAACGCATTAATTAGTCCCGATGTGAGTTCTTGCATGTGCGCGCAACTTAGTGACTCGTTGACTTACATTATTTTACAATGTGCATAATTCTTCTCGCAGACGTGTGCCGATGTTTATATTTATTTCGTCCGTGTGTACGTGTGTGCCAAACCATCCGGGAAATGCTCCTCGCCGGCGCGAGTAATGAAGCGCAACTTCGCCGCGGACTTGTTACTGCACGATTACTTTTTGCCCCGTTTTCGTGCTTTCTTGTTTATTGTAGTTTCCTCTTAGCACACATGCGATAACTTATTAATCGGCGACTGGATATGCAAGCCTCCGACAGACAACAAAAGAAATTAAAGTAATAAACGCACCAACAATCTATGCGAATGTGCAAAGCGGACGTCTTCATCATTTACAACATCTTTAAAACTTGTCAAAACATACACGGGTTTTGTTTTAGAATTGTTGTTTGTGGTGAATTTCTTAATAACTTATATAAAACATCCGGTTAGAGACACAAGTAGTATTCGCTTGCATTTTTCTCGACATCCAAAAGTCTAAAAGAAAGTTGTTGGGTGTGCATATATGATTTTATCGTTTTCCTCTAGCTAATTGTCAAGCGTTTGTCTTGCCTACCCCGCTCATTAAACGGAAATATTAACAACGCAAAACGAAAGAGATTGTGTAACGTCCGACTTAGCATCCAGCAAGAAGTAAAAATGATTCGATTAGAAGAAAATAAAAGTGTTGGTGATTGGAAACAGGCCAATTGAGTGAGAGCGATTGATTTATTTATTCCTTCCGCTTGCAGCCCATGACTCGTGTATTTTTGTACAAAAGCGTACATAATTAAAACACGAAATATTGATATCATGTCGACAATGCCCGAAAGAGGAAGACTCAGCAGAAAATAAAAGAAGTCTCATCTTAATATCGCCGATGAAAGAAAGACTAGAAAAGGAACAATCAACTTTTCAGCATGCAGTCCAATATATAAAATTGTGAACATTGAAGTTATTAGTAAACAAAAAGCGCAGACATTTCCTACATCTGGAAATGTATCGATTGTAATTGTGATAATAAATTGTAATAAATAGTTGCGCCGTTAGAGATGGTAAGTAAACGGGGTTAATTGCATTAATTTCCTTCGATCATTTCGCTCGCATCGATTCGATTTGTTCGTCGCTTTATGCTGCTTTGCAGACGGCTGCAGTGTTGCAGAACCGGATACATTTACGATTTACGCATTTATTTATCGCACGATTCAAATAAGTATCGCTGGCAATTAAATCTTCTTGAATTTATGAGTTCAATTGAAATGAATTGAATCGAATTGCATTAGATTGAATTCTTATTTCTTATTCATCATGCATTATCAGTGATAGTAACCAAAAAGTATCAAGACGTTTTTTTTTTTGAAAAACGAAATCGGTAGAGGTGTAGCAGGTAATATGCTCTAGAAACGTGTAATTGTTACACTTTTACACGTCTGATTAGATTTCCGTGTCCGGTCAAAATTCCACCTAGCACGAGGTGACTCAAATCGCCGCCTCGATTCCCATAATCGCTTTATAATTCGACACAATGTTGCATTGTTGCAGCACTAATTATAAGCTAGATTGATAGTGGGTCTAGTCTGGACTTACCACTGATTTTCGGCCGAAACTGGATGAAATTGTCGCGCACTGGGTCGGCGGCTTTTCGGATCTCGGAGATGACGCGCGGCAGACGGGCCTTGCCCAGCTTCCCGCCGCCGACGCTGCCCATCGCTGAATGACACACCAGCATTATTTTATCCACCGGTTCGCCATGCACACAAGGCGTCGTTAATCCCAGGCCCAATCAAATGCAGAATTAGTATTTTGTCAACAAATTGGAAACTTGCGTCCAAACAAAGTTGGAAACTTTACAAACAATCTGGTCGAATGTGTGCTGTGCACACCACGAGCGCGCGCACTTTCCAGGCGGAACGGTAACGTGAACGTCGCTCTGACGATTCTTGTTTACAACTGAATCGCGCACACAGAACATGCCTGTGTGCCGATGACGATGAGTGAGCTTCATGTGGCGAACGGTGGCAGTGGTGGGATCGCTAGCGGCCCGACGATCAGGAGTCAGACAGCACCACATCAAGGGAGTAATGGTATGAGACATACCTTTTGAATTATTTAAACATTTACCATTAGCAAAAAAACTTATCAATTAATTGATTACGTCGTGCAAAATATTTGATTGCATATAAGGTGGTAAATAGCCTAAATTATACTGTTATCAATTTGTAATATTTGTGTAATCACTGTAATCACAACGGAGATTGCCGCGGAAGCGTTGCAATTTGTTTGAATTTATCAATATGTACACAATCAAATTATGCATACTTACATGAAGTAGGCATGAAATATTGTTGATAAAATAATAATTGATTATGTGCATTAAATCGATATTTATGGTTTAAAACATTAAAGTTGCGTGAGTAATAATTATTACACATAATGGCAAGAATGTGTGTTACTTTGGAAATTTACGCATGTTTGGACTTTTAATGCCTAAGCAAACAAATTGAGTGTTTTAAGTTTTCTAATTTCTTAGAATTTTGGTGATAAGCGAATTTTGTTGAACGAAAATATTAAATTAAACCACACGAAAGATGTTGACTGATATATCTCAAACTTTGAATTCAATTTTTTCATTTTTGCAATAGCAACTAATAGTATATTAATTATCTAGTGGCTAAATGGGTGTTTTTGTCACGAGATTGATTATGAGTGAGCCTTGCGAGCGTTTAATCGAGCGATTATTATTTACAATATTTCCCAGCATGCAATTGCTTATAAATCAATGTTTTCCGTAATAATCTTTCATTTCTGTTCTAATTACACATTAATTCATAGCTATTATTGCTTTTCAAACACTAGTATTTTAACAAATTTATTTTTGCAAGCAAATTTTTCGATTTTTTTTTGTTTGTTTTATGTTCGACCAAAGATAATATTGGTTTTAAAAATGTTTACCATTGTTTACATTTCGAGCTGTAGTAGCCGACAATTTAATTTTCCACCAAAAACTATAACATGCAGTCGGTTTCTTCCATCTGCCTGAGAATAACCTCAGAAACGATGACAGTGTGGCTTCTAGGTCAGTTTAAATCCCCAAACAATTCACGATTTGTGAATGTCTTACAGACTTTGTGACAGCAAACTAGTTTAATCCTCCGATGCTCCACCGAAATAGAAATCCAGCTTCCTCCATGCGCATAAAAGGGTTGCGACTATGACAGATATGCTTCTCGGGCCCGGAGACGGGTTGAAATTTTTATTGATAACATAATACCGTGCAGCGTTAATCTCGGCCGTGACCGACCACGGGCAAATGTACGACGCTCTCACTGGGTACAGTCCACAATGCACCCTTACGAAGTGCGTGCATAGATTGATGGTGGGCAGCCCCTCGCGTCCCGAAATGGCCGCGCAAAGAAAGCGGAACGCAAACATACGGCCGAGGAGACCGCTGTGCGCTGTGCTACTCCTTGTTCTTCTCCTTGTCCCTGGGTTTTTTGTATTTTTTCCAAACTCAGGTTGCATGTGTTTGATTGCATTATCTCGGGACGCCTAAATTGGGGTGACACGTTGGGCGCACAAAGGCCTAGCACACATGGATGGAAATTGATATACCGTCGAAATGTGAAGACATGAAATTATGTTTGTTGTATGGAAATAGGGTGAGGTAAAACAGTGGCCTTTGTTGCGATGGACATGTAAGTGCATTCATACACACCAAGGTTGGTTTCGAATTGTACTTCGAAGAAAGAGCAAAATGTGCAGTATGCACATGGTCAAAATGATATTTTCATCTAATTAAAAATTTTTCTATTAAAATTTTTTATATATAAATAGAGTTTTGATTTAAAAATGCCTTTAAATTTATAAGCTATACAGTTTCTTTGATGAAAAGTTATTGCCATAATAACCGAAATAAATTCACAGCGAACAAATTAAAATTCCTGCCAGAATGTCAGGAAAAAAGCGCGTCGCATCTCTCTCGTAATAAGCGTCGCTGGGCGTTGATTTAAGTTAAGTCAAGGAAAAAATTAGTATGGAAATCCTTGTTTAATGTAGTTTAACACGTGTATGCGTGCGTAGGCATGTGAATGTTGTGGGTCATTTGAGACCCGTTATTTTCAGTTTCATTTTTCATGCTTAACGTCTTCATTTTATTTTCGGCCGCGCCGCGCACGATAATTAATTTCATCTACAAATCTTCCCGGGGCCCGGGTACCTGATTAACAGACTTAAGTTACACTTTCTCGTTGACGAATTTGAATGTTTGGCGAATTGTTAGCACCTTGACTGGGAGGTAAACGGTTAAAGTGGTAAAAGTTCACGATTGGTGTTTGTATACTTTATTCGTATTCGAATTAGTTCTAGTTAATTAACTTGGCACTTAGCACTTGTTTTGGTTTGCGCAGTTTTGGCGCAGGTATTGAATTAAACTCTAAACAAGTTTGGCGATTGCAAAAAGTTGCCGCGAAACAAGAAACACCTTGGAATTGCTGCGACAAGTGCGCGTGCAACAAGTTCAATTCGGAATTTAAATAACTTGACAATTAAGCAATCGGCATAGATGACTAAGTCACACCATTTTTTATTACGGTGAATCGGTAATATTTGCAAGTGCATTTGTTATTCCACATGTCAATCGTAATGGAAATAGACGTGTCTTATTTGTTTTGCATTAGAGATAACGCAAAGCAGTCAAGAAACTTTGTTGATGTGTGTTTTCTACTCGAGTTCAATTGATAAAATAAATTGATATAACGATGTGTTTTATGATACAAAATGCGCTTGGAGATTCATGTGAAATGTTTGCAAAACATTACCTCTACGTTAGAAATATGATTTCTATTTGAGTTCGTCAAGTCGTTTTTCTTGATTATTTTACTCAGCATGAGTCAGGAAGTGCAGCAAAAAATAATAATTTACAGGGCGCCACAAGTATTCTCACTCGCTGTGGATGTTAAAAAGTTGTCTCGCCCATTGAAAACGTCATGTTCAATATTAGCCAGGCCGATAATTTCTGTCGCACAGATAACAATTATACCTGAAGTGCACTGCTGATGTCTGAAAGGAAATTGGCTTATCATAAAGCTCGTCCACAACTCGTGTTTACATTTCGGTGCTGGGCGAACGCACCGAACACAGCCCAATAAATTCCATTGTATATACACACTACTTAAGAAGTGGTATGCGGATGGTGGGCAAGCGTTTCCAAATTTTGTCGAAAATTTCTGCCTCAATGCGGCGCGCATACCGGATATATTTTATGGCCATTGTCGAACCCCATTGCGACAAACAGCATGACAATGCCGGGTTAGATTTGACGCACTTCAACGATATGAAATATCTCTTTTGTCTGGCGAAAAGTGTTGGCCTTTTGGTGATTTTCGAGCATAAAAAACGCTGCTGCGTTGGCTTAATGCGTGAAATGCAGACTTCCGTTGTTTGATTTGCGTGTGCTTTTTTTTTATTTTTAGCTGTGTTTGTATAACTATACGCGGTAAAAGTGTAGCTTTACGCCGATTTTGCGAGGTGAACTTTCACGGTTTCATTCAATTGCTCACGAAATCAATGCTTATCTCATTGATAAGATAGTTTAACGGAAATAATTCTACCTTGATTTTTATTTAGTGTGTATTCAATGTTAACAAACCTAAATCTTAAATAAAACGTGCTTGTTTTCTAAAATACATACCTGGAAGTATTGGTATATTACAAACGATGAGTTTTATCACAAAAATAGGAATCTTTTATATTTAGTAGCTACGTAAATGTTTTTTGTTTAAATATTTTGTCAGTCGCGAAAAAATTATGTTGAATTGTCTTCTAAACAAATTCTATTTCGTATTTCAACAACAAAAAGCCCAACACTATGATTATTCTTTAAAGAAACAACCATTATTGTTTAATGTGATTCACTTTGTTGTATTATAAAACGCGGTAAAATGCAGTATAGTTGCAAAAATAAATTCGTTGATTTGCCATTATAATGTCATTTAATGTTTTGAAACTTTAACATAGTCTACCCAACATACACTACTGACATCGTACGCGTTCGTACATTATCGTATCCAATCCTGCTGCTCGATTTTCACTACAATTTGCAGGGGGCGGGCCTCCGTTTCGTTAGTTAAGGTAGTGCACTAGTGTGTTGCCTAGACTTGTCCTGTCGTTTGACGCAAGTCAAGTCACAATGATGTACG
This sequence comes from Dalotia coriaria, assembly GCF_025399875.1. Taxonomy (NCBI): domain Eukaryota; kingdom Metazoa; phylum Arthropoda; class Insecta; order Coleoptera; family Staphylinidae; genus Dalotia; species Dalotia coriaria. Next base: position 5,357,490 of record NW_027045443.1, on the reverse strand, counting down.
TTTTTGCGGCTTGTTATCTTAATGTGCAAATTTTAATATTTTGACCATCGCAAATCGTTTTATTTTACGATCCTTTCTAATTGCACACATGAAATAAGTTTAAGGATCCTTTATTTTAAAATGGTAAGTCGTATCTGCATTTTTATTTACACTATTACCATCAGTATCACATCATGCAACCCTTCAATTAATCATGAGTTATCAGTGATTGCAACTTATCTCTGTAATATCTTAGGCACAAAAAGAAAATGATATGCTTGCTGGACTCGAGCACCTCCTCGACGAGTTCTACAACCCTAGCACAACTAATGAGCGAAAGAGGAACATTGAACAACAACTGAATGAATTCAGTTTACAGAGAGACTCATGGAAGCTATGTATCAATTTTTTAAAGCATTCTACAAATCCATTTGTTTCTATGTATACTCTCTATCAGTTAGAGGTAAGTTTTTCAAAACAAGTACTCCACTTTAAAACTCATTCACCTATCACCTTGTAGTTGTAAATAATGATTCATTGATATTTATTTAATTGCTTGTAAATACTTCATGCTAAATGTGCTCTTTTTGTTTTGCTTAGAATGTGATAAGCAGGCAGTGGAACTTGCTTGATGCATCAGAGCAACACTACCTAAAACAGTCAGTGAATGAATTCACGTTTGCACTGAACAGTACAATGCCGAATTTCATTCGAAACAAGGTGGCGAAGGTATCTGTGGAAATAGCGAAGCACACGTGGCCGAAGTACTACATGGAGCATTACAGTGTGATCATGCAGCTGCTGCACAACGAGCACGCCCAGCTCCTCGGGCTGATCTTATTACGGACCACGAGTGAAGAGATCCTGTGCCCTAGCTCACATGTTTCCTCTAACTACAAGGAAGCCCTGATGACGTTTTGCACTGAACACATTCCACAGATATTCCAAATTTTGACTGAAATTTTAGACAGTTTAAGTATGTACCATAATGCGGTGTTTATTAAGCAAGCGAAATATTTGACATTATTTTTTGTTTAGTCCATAAGAAGCGTCACTACGCAACAGCAACTCCACCGCCCTCACCGACTCATCCCACACAGGCGCCGGTTTTAGCCCAGCAAATATCCGCTGCATCATTTCGACCCGACAGTAAAGAAATCGGCCGAGAGGCGCTTGCCATTCTACAGCACCTTTTCTCTTGGGTGGATTTAGTCATCGTGCCTCATTATGCACTTTATACAATTTTTTAAATTTACAAACACTTCTAGTTATGCGCAGGTTAGCTGTACAACAACAACAACAACATTCAACGTGTTTCTATAATATTTTGATTGTAGGCTGACGATGACATGTGCTTCTTGGCCATGACGGTGATAAACGAGCTTCTCTATCGTAAGTGTGCGCCTCCTGCAACACATCAACTGTTCATGGAATTGTATCAACACACAGCGCTGTTACTGCGGGATATCTCACTCCCGACTCTAAAAGTTGAGGCTATGGGTGCTGCGTATGTATTGCAATATCGGTGTAGCAAAATAACCCTTACTAATTGTTGCTATTGTTTAGATTTGTTGATAAACTGTGCGAAATGTTGTCATTATTGGTGGGTCAACATCTATGGCGCTTAGAAATGCAAGCTAGTTTCACCGCCGTCGAGTTCCTCGGTAATTTGTTTGCGTTGACATTTCAACTGCCGACAATCGAGGGATATTTACGATGCCTGACGGTTTGGACCACGTTTATCAAGCAGATCAAGCCGCAGAATGCTCATAAGTACTCGCAGCCTTTAGTGGCGCTCGTCATGACCGTTCTGGCCAAAATGCAGTTTACAAACAACGCGGCGCAATTAGAAAAGATCAATGATACCGATCCAAATGAAGATGTAAGTGATTTACACTCGTGCCATTCGAATATTAACATGTTTTTCTTTTTGCTTTTGTTAGAATGAGACTGATTGGCAGATATACCAAAACGCATGTATCGAAATCATCGCACTAGTGGCTGAATTTGCACCAATGGATACGTTTGACCAAGTGGTAAGAAGTTTTTTTTAATATTAGTATTATTGATATTTAATTGGATAATAATATTTATGCAGTTGGCGCCATGGAGAACAGCCAATGATGTTTACGCTACGCTACGCACGATGGATGTGACGCACGGCACCTTAAAGTTGGTGCCTTCAGAGAGTCAAAGACTGCACTGTATTCTTAAAGACTTAGCGACATTGACGCAGACATTGGCGCGCTTATCATCGAACTTTATGGACCAAGGTGCCGAATATTACAAAACGTCGATACCCACCATTCAGGGTTTACTCGCGAAACTCATCGAAAGCGCTGCGTTGTCGAGCGCGGTTGGTTTTTATCACTTGAAAACATGCGATTCAAGACTTGCTTCTGACTTCACTGAAGTGTAAGTTTATTAAACATGATTTGCAATGCTTTCTGATGTCGAATGTTTGTAGCCACTGTCAATTATTGGCCGCGCTGAAGACTTGGTGCACCTGGTACAAGTGGAATACATCAAACAAGCTGAAAGATCTGAATCCACTGCTGCTGCTTGTCTTGCCACATGTACGCGCGCCGCAGGCTGTTCCAGCGAAAGTGACTCTATCGGCAGCGCACTTTTTATTCAGCATTACCTCTGCAATTCATCCGCCGGAATTGATGCAGATTCCGGACGCACTCGGACTCATTCAAGTGGCCAGCACGTTACCATACCCGAAGAATCAAAGTCGAGATGTGGTCCTGTGTGCGCTAGCTACAGTACTCTTAAAACCATGGGGTGAGCTCTGCACATCCGATGCACAGGCGCGTAATAATCTCATCCAGAGCCTCTTTGAGGCGATATCACATGACTACCGCCAAATTAATGAGTACTGCGGTGATGCTAGAAGCTGCCTGGACATTACGGAGCAATGCCTTCCATGTTTCGTGAATATCATGGACTACTGCAAGGAGTATCCGGTAATCTCCAAGAAGTATCTCTACGTTGCACTCAAGCCAACCATCGATCATACAGTGGATGTATTCTCGGGATTTTCCAAGTATCCGATGGTCGTCGAGCTGCAACTGCAGTTCTTCATTAAAGTACTGGAAGTACTGCAGCAGCAGATGAGCATCGCGGCAATACGCAAGGCCGTGGACGTTTTCCTCGCCGCCGCAGTTCGCGAACAGCAGCAAAACCAATTTGGTGGACTGGATATGTTGTTAAAGATACTGCAGTTAGTTATTGAGTCCCCTGGTTCGGCGTACAAAAACTTTATGGAGGGTATATTCGAATTGTGCATGAAAAACATTTATCCCGCACTGATACAGCAAGCTAACGAATATCCAGATGCCATTATTGCTTTAATTAATTTATTGCATAGGTAATTAAGATTAACATACATTACCATTTCGAGTCAGTTTCCAATCAATTTTCTATTCGTTCATTAGATGCAAACTATAGTATTGTCATATAGTTTGATATAAAAATCGAAAATTATCGATTGTAAACATTCACTTTCGGTTTCAGTGTGCTGTTGAATCGTTGGAATTGTTTCTACGTGTCGCAAATTCGGCTGGGGAATTCGCCAGGGTGTAGTGATGTGGAACCAGCAGCAGACAGTCCCCAGCAATTGGAGCAAGTCATTCAGGTTCTAGAAGTCTTCGGACGCTGTTTACTGCAAAGTGATATTAACATCTTCCGTGTTAGTTTGGGTGCTTTGGAAAATTTAAACGTCAAATGGAAGTTGTATCACAAAGTAAGCTTGTATTACAACTTGCAATCAGAACGTGTTTTCATTAGTGATCTGTATCGATTTTAGGCATTATTCAAGGAACAGATGCTTGGTCAATTTTTGAATGTCTTGCTGCAAACCATGCTGGACAGGACTCACCATTTGCTCAATGAAGATATCATGCATGCGTTTTACAACATGGCTGCCGTCAGTTTCTCCCAGTTTTTTGATCGATTTTTGACACAATACATTGATAATCTAGACAGACTTACCGGGCACCAACGCAATACTTTGCGCAATAACTTTTCGCACTCTACTGTGAGTATATTTGGGTTATATATAAATAATTATTAACATGTTTTTTTCCAGGATATGCCTACATTTGTGCTAAACTTGCAACGTTTTGTGGACGACGCGAGGTGCTTTATCATGTGCAACAGCAGTTTACCTCCAGGCTCCGTGGTTTTTTAAAAGATGGTCGGCTGTACTACAGTTTTATTTGGATAATTGTGACTTAACGTCTAGATAAATTTCAAATGCGCATTTTGCTTTGACTCAAATTATTTTATTACGTTGTTATTTCGGAAGATTTCTTATCCTGAAGTTACTTTAAGAAAATTCTGTGTATCAGTAAATTAAAAGAACGTGAAGAATCTAAATCAAGAAGTTATGTTGGCAACAATTAATGTAAACTGTTTCAAAACCACTTTAGAATCAAGTGTTTTATTTGACTTTATATTTTTAATAAATTATTTGATAAAATGCTTGTGGTACCTTTGTTAAGATCATTTCATTCTGGTGATTCCTCGCCATCCTTTTAGTATTGCCAAAAACCACTAGTCACTTTATACGCAATGACGGAAGAGGAACTTAAGGAAGTGTAGATGGACTGTTGAACTACTGAGTGCTATGGTCTTTTATACCTCCTCTAAACCAGCAAAAAGTGGTGGGGGTGGCGCGCAACTTGCATGCTGGTAGGGCAGCTACTTCAGGTTTTCCGCGGGTATAAAATGGTTCACATAAGTTGCATAAGTGTCTGAGCAGTCACAGAACTACAGGGTCCTCTTTTCTCTCTCCACTCAATTCTGGACTTCGGTTCAGATCTTCCCACGTCACTACAACGCAATCTCAATCCTGATATTCCTGTGAGCCCAATGTTACGCCTTTCTATCCATCGTTGACAACCTAAAACCAACTTGATCACATAAGAAAAGGATCAGATAACAAGACAAGTTTCATTTAAATCATAAATTCATACATTAAAGAAATTAAAATATACAATCTCAATTAAAAATGTAAATTGACTAGAGTATAATGAAATGGGAATGCATTATCAATCAAGTAATATAGTTTCTATCTAATTTTTAGCATAAGTTATAACCATCCATAATTATTATCATCGTAATTCATCGAAACATGAGTTAATTTTCCTTTGCGTGTATGTGTGTGTGTGTGTGTGTTGTGGTGAGGTCTTCACTTTTCTTCTGTCACATTTTACATGGTTTGGTAAGTATGTACAACACTTCAAACTGATTTCGTAACATTCACAATGGTTAGCAAAGATTAGGTTTGGGGCACTCCCTAACCTGGCGATTCGTGCTGCGCCAGCCGTGTGTTTGTTCTAATAATTAACATTTGCATTACATTATCAATAATAATCCATTATTGTAAAGTTAAGTGTCTAATTTACATGCTTAACATTTGTGGTTTTTTTGGTATTTCCTTTTTTTCCTTCATTCTTCCATTTTTTTAGGTATGTACAATAGTGTGTGAGTTAAAACATTATCTTGTGTCTTCCGTCATTGAAAAATCTCCGTCCTATACGCCTAGGTTGTAGGTTTATTTATTTATAGTGTCTTGCTTCGTGTCCGCTCCAACATTGGTTCTCGACTACGTGTGAGAGGGTGGGGGAGCGCGGGTTTCCTAACTAACTTAATAAAACGGGAATTTTCGTAGAGTTTCACATGTTGGGGGGGCGGGATAAATAGTTCATATGAAAAATTTGCTCGCAGGTGTGAGTGTGTTGCTCGCGGATTACAAGTACAAGTAGGCATCGTTTTAGTATTGGATATGTTGTTCATGACCGCGCTGCAGTTTCAAATTCATCATGTGTGTTTAAAGAATGCCAGCCGTCCAAAAATGCGGCAACGCGAACGAATCGATTGTGGGTCGATGCGAATGCAAACTCAAGCTATGCCTAGTTGTCTGCTCCGTTCCTATCGTAATTACTTGCACTAGTGAGAATAACAAGACTAGTGTAATTGCCGTAGTGGATAGTGTAACGCTATGATACTTAGAAGACCGACTCGGCCGAACGGGACAGGTGGATTGGATGCGACGGGCTGCGCGCCAGCCGCTTCTTGGGCAACTTGTCCAATATCTTCAAGAGTCGGGTAAAGTCGGGGCGATTCTCGTTTTTGAATGACCAGCACAGCATCAATATGTCCTACAAAACAAATTTCAATAAATGGAGTTAAATCATTCAAGTATTTGACGAAAGAAATGACTTACTTTAACCTCTCGAGACGCCTGTAAATTCGCCAATGTCTGCTTCATGCCCTTACCAACCTGGAATATTATAGCTTCGGGGGTTGCGACTTGAACGGCCATTCGCCGCACAATAATTCATACCAAATTGTACTGTAAATAAAAATAATCACACTTTGCTCTTGTAGTTTTAGTTTAGAAATGTAGCGGTATTTACCCAAATGCGTAAACGTCTGATTGCGTACTGAAGGGCAGTTCCTCGTCGTGTGATTGGTGCGCTCGCAGGCTACGAATGATTTCAGGCGCAAGGTAGCACAACCAACCGGGTGGAATACCCAAACGGTCAGATTTTCTAAGGAAAAACAATTTGTTTAATTGAAAGTTGATTTTATATTGTTAATCGGTACACACCTGTTGCCAAAACACAACTTCGTCACGCTAAAGATGCCGAAATCAGTGATGACCACCTTTCCGTTCTCCAAGAAAATATTTTTGCTCTTCAAATCTTTGTGGACTATGCCCTTTGCGTGCAAATAGCCCATACCCTTCAAGAAAATATCAAAGTCACAAGTAACAGTTTAGATTATATTTTATTAATCTGTACCTGTGAGATTTGTTGTGCCACAATAGTAGTCTTGTTCATGTTAAACTTTTCCTTCCTGAGATGAATGTGCGTGTAGAGCGTTTCGCCCTTACTGAGACTGGTGACAATGGCAAGTCGCGGTGGCTTCATGCACGCGCCCATGAAGAGCAGAAGATTTTCGTGGCGCGTCTTGCGGAATGTCGAGACCTCGATCTTGAACTGGTCAAGAATACGCTCGTCGTCCAGCAAGTCCATGTTCAGCACCTTGATCGCCACATCGCCGTGCCAATAGCCCTTGCTCACCTTGCCGAATCGGCCAGTGCCAATCACCTCACCAATTTGCAGCTCGTTGTATGGAATATCCCATTCTCGCATAGACAACTGTAACCAACATTTTTATTCTACGTTTATCAGCGGTTTCGCTAAACTTGTAAATACCGCAAGAAGTGCAATTGCTTTTAATCTAGCCATAATATAATCGTATTTTGCGAATCTCGCGATTTCTTAGTAAAACTTGAGATAATATAAATAATTATGTCGTATTCAAATGTAAACCAAGTCGAAAACGGTTTAATCACGTGCGGTTAATGCTTTTGCTTAACGCAACGAGCATGGTTGCCAAAAAGCTGCCACAAACTAACGGCGGAGTCATAACAAACGTTTGATTTAAAAGCAAATGTACGGATTTATCTAGTAGATGAATAAATTCAGGAGAACAAAGCTGGAAATCAAACACATGGCTTAATAATCTCCGCCGAAGTAAGAAACGTCTGCGCAGCATATGGCTACCATCGATTGTGTCGTCACATACATACACAAAATAAAAAGCGGAGACAAAAACAGCGAGGTCATTCGCGATTAAAGTTGCACAAAAAATATATGGCAATAAGACCACCTGTTAAGAAGCAACAGCGGCTGCCGCTGCATATTTGTTATATTGTGATACCGTCGATCATAAAGGAGTATTCAGTTGATGAAAAGAAATTGCATGCGTCTGAAAAGCGAAGGTTGACGCGTGCAGCAATGTGCGCACGTGGCGCATATTGAGTTCGCCGAGCGTGACCTTTAAAATGTTGCGTTTTCATCAATTTGATATGTATATTAAAGTTAGAACGTCGGGAATAAAGTAATATGTCTGATTTGTATGCATAAGGAGGTATGCATTGTAAACGCCCCAGCAACCAACAGTCCAATTCAATTATTTGTCAAAAAGACATATTTTCCCGAGAATGCGCTTGCATTATTCGCGATTACGCATAAACTATTCAAAAGACCACTCAAATTACGTATTTGCTGCATATTTTAATCAAACTTCTACGTACACTATTTTGTCGTGGCCATCTATGCCCATCAGCATTCGTTTCCGAATCGGAGACTTGACTATCCTGAGAGTCGACACGCACTGGAGTGCGGTCTGAGTCCGTGCTGCCCGAAACGGAAATTGTCCTGTCGCTATCCCTTGATTGCTGACTGCTGGTCAGATCTTGATGCAGAGTTGTTGTAGTGGTTAAAGAGCCATCAATTGAAGAGGTAGAATCGTTCGACTCCGGGAAAGCTTCTAAGAATAACAAAAAAAAAAAAAAGAGAACGTGACACAATTAGCGCACATCTAAAAAAAGAAGAAATCATTCATACCCGGAAAATTGAATGTTGTCTGCTTGACCTGTGGCGTTTGCGTCTGTATGAAAGCCGGACTGGAGGGTGTAGAACTGTTGCAGCTCGACGTGTTTGAACTAGAATCGGGTGCCTGCAAGCGCAGCGACACGCATACACACACACATATGTATTATTCTATCTAAATCAATACTTATACAATACTTAGTGATATAAGTGCGAGTGCTTACGCTATAAACAGGAATGTGATTGACGGATGCCTGCGGGTGGGAGGACTTGCGCTTGGTGATGGTCTCGATGAGCGTCTTGGCGTTGCTAGAGCGGCCTGAGGTGGGCGACGAGAAGACGGACTTCTCAGTCGGCCACTTGCGCTTGAACTCCTCGAGTAGCTCCGGCGGCAGGCCGCATGACGGCACCACCTTGTCCTCGCATTCGCGGTGACACTTGTACTTGCACTCCTTGCACTTCAGGCCTGAACCGAAATAGATCGGCTTATTGCAGACCGCGCACGGCCCCATCATCTTAAACTTCTTTTGGAAACGGTGCGAGATCTGGTGGCCCATCTGGTGGCTGAACGTCGCCATTGTCGGCGTGTGCGGCGACTTAGGAACCTTTAACGTTGCTGCGAAACAACAGGACATCAGTTATCGGTTCGTTAAATACCTCGCGTTTCAATTAACAACACTTACAGTTGCAACTATTATCATCGCTATCGTTACCGACGTGATTATACGGTGGCGATTTGATTGGACTCGTGAGTATAGGACTCGCACATCCGGTTTCCGGCCCCGGTTCAGTGGACAATCTTCCGCGACGAGCCACCGTTGTCGTTGTCTGATGACTATCACCATTGCTAACAAGATACACAGTTGAAACAACAGTAAACACGTGAAAACAAAAAATCAATAAGAACAAAAGTAAGCGCAATGAGCAGACAAAATACGCAATTATTAAAGCTGCGATTTCATTCAATAGTACAGCATTCATGCATTATTTGACTTTGTTTTGCTTGCATTGAAAGTAATTGATCGGAAAACGTGCATTACGCTATCTTTGACAGTGAATTGTTTCAAACTAAACTAAACAAGTATTAAATTAATAAGCTGATGTAGTTACGTTTGCACGATTTCGCCATTGTTGTCGTTCTTCGCCAGTTGAGACTCGTGCGACTTGCTCTTCGTCAGCGGATAGTCGGGCAGCAAGACCGTGGCGTTGATAGTACGATGCTTAGTTTTCGCCGGCGGCGTTGTCGGGAATTTTGCACCTGAAAACAACGCAATGCATGAAAATACTTTCGCAACATTCGCGCAAAATAACAGCAAATCAAAACAGAAGTGACACTTTCAGAACACAAGTATAGTTAGTAACTGGTTGGGTAAGTCAGTAGAGATCAAATTAATCAACATGAGAAGCGATTATCGGAGAAGTGCATGCGGAAGTACCTTTTCCTCTAGTTTGAGGAGGGGTAGTGAGAACACAATGAACATTCAGAGAGCTGATACTTGAAACGGACGCAGAAGGTGGGATCGCACCTGCCCTGTTGTTATTAATGCATTCTTCGGATGGTACGGAGGCGCGCGTGGTGCGAGACCGTCCCGCGCGCGGCGACAATCCTTTTAATGGCAGCTGCGGGTCCCAGGAGTCCCAGTTAAGCGGCATGTCGATCGTGTCGTTGTCGCCTTTTTTCAATACATCTGGAAAATGAAGGACAAACAAGGTAAAGACAATTGTAACGCGTACATAAACCAAAATTATTTTAAAATAAAATGATTTTTTTATGCGGTAAAGCTATGATTCTATCAAAAATAAATCCGGAATCAAATATTTTGCAATATTACAAATTCTTTGCGTGTAGACAAAACAATCAACAAGTAAAATCATTTTAATAAGTTTTCATCAAATTGATTAAAGCTTCATTTATAACTTTTAAAATAGAATTGTTGTCAATAAAATGTTGTGTGATTAACTGCAACTAATTGCGTTTCTAATAATAAATAACTATAATTACTAAAATCTTTATCGCGCGACTTATGGCCACCAAGACTCTATACATATTTACAGTGTCAATCAGAAATTTGTGTTGGGAATATAAAAAACAACATACTGCGGTGGTGTGAGAATATGCGTCTCTTACCTGTGTATTTTTTAAGATTGTGTAGTGCTTTGCACAACCGACTGAGTTCCTCGGGCCGCGCACCGCGGTCGTTCAAGATGGTCTTCAGCTCATGTTCACTTTTTTCCTGTAGTTCCTCGAACGAGTGGATCTTCTGGCAGAGCACATTGATGGACATCGCGCTCAGCCCGACGACTTTCAGCCACTGCGTGAGCGACGGTAGATGCGGCTTGTCGTTGGAGCGCATCTTCATTTTCGTCACAAGTTGATTCGAGAAGAGTTTGATGAGCTTGCCCTGTAACATGGTGCATTCTATTTATAAATATTGTTTTGTTATCATCTGTCGCCTGCAGACGTGCAATGCGCTATCCTTGACACAGAAATGCAGCGCGTGCGTTCGGCTGGAAAACAATGCGGAGTGTTGACATTACCTCCAGGGTGCGAATCTCCTGCTGCGTGAGCTCGGCGCTGGTGGCGCATTGTGTCCGCAAGCCCTCCAGCTTCACCGCCGACACATCGATGATGGATTGAATGATGTCCAGGTTCTTCTTGAGGTCCAGCTCGGCACTGTCCTCGGCCATCGCGAGCTCGGCTGGCGCGCGCGATGCGGCGCCCTTGCGTTGCTCACTGGCGCGTCGGTGGCCGAAGCTGCTGGCCGCGCGGCGCACGACCGCACATAGCAGGCCCGCCCGCCTGCCGCCACCGCCTTCGGTGCCGCACGGTGCTGGCTCGCTGCCTCCTTGCGCGTTTGTCTGAGCCCGAAACGCCGTTGTACGTTCCGCACTTAAGCCGCAAACAATCTTCTCACCGCCATCTTGCCGCGATACCTGTGGCCCCGTCTCTCGTAAAAGATGCGTAAAGGGTAAATACGCTCGTGAGTGTAGCGTGCGGAACGCGCCTTCTGCCCCCCACCGTCGCCGCCGGCGTCGCAGGCGTCGCAGGTCGCAGCGCGCTGTGACTTTTGACGTACGTCACTCACTGCGCTCATGCTGACACTCTAACAAAAATCAGACAGTGGGGGGTACATTTCAAAACGAGATGTATTCTTAGTTTCAAATTTCACCACTATTCCAATTGCCGTTAGAAGCCATCAGCAGTGCCCCCTTCAGGGCACACCAGAAGTAATCGAAAATGTAGCTGGTACATTGCCGTGCGTACAAGACAACTTTTCACCTGGTATGTTTACCATCATCTCCTGCTGCGTCTCCTGCAACCGTTTGTTATTTGAGGTTACGTACCTGAATCGATTTTTTATGGGCCGGGTTTTCGTCCTGCGAAGTGCCGGCGTCCCGGAGAATACAAACAATGCCGATCGCCGCCGCCGGCCGACGCGGCCGATGAATAATTGAGATCGGATCAATTCATTGCCCATATTCACGTGAGTCGCAGGAAGAAAATGAGCCGCCGCCGTCATGGATGATCCGCTAAGCCGAGGCAGCTCCTTCAGCCCTTCGGAGTCCTTCGAGCTCACCGCGCTCCAGTACGCCTGCAAGAAGGGCGTGCTCGAGGAGGTGAAGTATCTCATTGACAGTGGGGCTGAGCTGGACACAGGACCTGATCCTGCTCTGCATCTAGCCCTCAGGAAGGGCTACTCATCTATTGCATTGACACTGCTTCAGGCTGGGGCTGAGTATGAAGTTAGAGACTCTGTAAGTGAGATAGTAGCATTTAAAAGCTGATTATGGTTCTATTTTTATTCAAAACCTGATTTATTTCACAAAATATGCCTTTAACTATCCAATCACTAGTAATTAATTAAATGTTTATCTTTAAGCATGGTGATTACCCAATTCACATTGCATGCTCACATGGTTTACTCAGCATTGTACATACTTTATGTACACTGGGCTGCAATGTTGAAGTGCAGACCATCAAAGGGCTGTTCCCTTTGCATTTGGCCGCAAAATACGGACATATTCAGATAGTACGGTAAGTATTTACCTACGCCTGCAAAATACGCACCTTACACCTATTTCCATTTCGTCCCGAAGTTGTCTCTGCTCATCTGGGTGTAACATCGACGTGAAAAACGCAGACAACATACGAGCGGACATCACCGCGCTGAAATACGGGCACAATGACATTGCCGAGCTGCTGGATAGACTGAGGGCGACTGGAAATCGCGATTTGTATGCGCGACAACTGGTGCCCACTTCGAAGCCGGCCATCCGGCTTTCTTTGCGACTGCTGGGGAACTGCGCCGCTGGCAAAACGTCGTTGTTTAAGTCGCTGGGCGCTGGTTTGTTTAGTGCTTTGTTTCGTAGATCCAGTTCGCTTCAAAGTAACAAATGTGAGTCACAAATCGTGTACAAATCAATTGTTTGCCATAATATTGTTATTATCTATAGCGCGTCCATCGTCGCCGCTTCACACTCACATCGAAATGGACTTGACATCCAGGCAAAATTCGTTAAACTTTGAGTCATCTGGGAATCATAACTGCACGAATGGTATCAGCGTACAGAATGTAAGTTAGATTCTACCTTTCTGTGCCCTTTCTACAAACACAATTGATGTGTTTATCACTTTTACAAGTATAACACGTGTTAGATTGCATCAAAGAAATTTGATCTACAGATATTATACTGTTTGTACTAAACTCAAGCTACCGGTATTGTTTACTTTAATTGGTACAGTTTCTATAAACATTTTTCTTCGATATTACAACGTAGCAAAGATAAAAACATAATAATGGCGTGACAAATAGAATAAACTATTAAACTTTTGCATCTTGAAAAATAGTATTATTCAGTTTTATGCATTTTCAATATTTCAATGGAATTATTATGAAAATGTATGAAAATATAAAATATATTTAATATAATAAGTCGCAGTTGATTTCTTGGAATGAAATTAATGATCAAAACGTGTTTGCATCTATTGTTTGTTTACGTAAAAATCTAAAATCGTTATGTTGATTTTCTATTAAATTTAATTAATAATTTGTGGCATAACGAGCAAAACATTCTTAGATTTTCATAGAAAACAGTATTATGCGCGTGCAATATAATTATCAATTATATTTTATCTTGTTATGAATGAAGAGTATATTTATAACTTTATAAAATTAGCAATTATGAGATATTATGCAAAAAACATTTCAATTATTTTACATGCAATGTATTTTTCAACAGGTTGATATCTCAAATGTTGGAATCGTCACAGTATGGGAATTTTCCGGCCAAGAAAACTACTTCCCCACATATCACAATTTCCTATACCCAAATCCTTACTCGATGACAGCGATTCTCTTCAATCTCGAAGAACCTCCGAGCGTTCAAGTGAAACAAGTCTCCTTCTGGCTGAATTTCCTCTGTGCTCGTCAACAAGCCGACTTACCAACATGTAATTCAACCCTACATTACATATTTCTTTATACAATGTGTTTGGTGGTTTTATTTTCTGGTCTACAGGTGAATATGGCAAGATTATTTTAATAGCAACGCATGTGGATGCGACGCGTTCAGTCAAGAACCAGCAAGGCGAGTGGATCAGCTCCGATGCGCAGAAAACCACCGAAACGATTATGAAGCTCTTCCCGCACGTGTCGAATCTGTCAAAGGATACAATCGTCATGGACTGCAACGTGCCGGCATCGTACGCCTTCAAGCAATTGAAGACTTTGCTGTGCGCCATTAAGCAGGACTGCATTCGCGTAAGTTGACGCATCGTGCGCATTCAGCGCATCCATATCATTCGACTTACGACTCTTTGGTTTCCTTCTGAGTGTCCTGCGCCTCCCGCGCCCGCCCCGCAATGTTGAATGCTAACTGATGATTGTCATTGATATGTTTGTCAGGAACGGAACGCATGCCGCAAATCTTTGCTCGAGTTATCTTTGGAATGGTGTTTCTTTTGCAGGGCTCGGTGCTAGATAATTTTATAAGGCAAGGTACGCAGGCTGGATATGATTTGTTAACGACGCCTTGCCCAAAGGTTAGCGACACTATCCAACTATTTGTCTGTCGGCTTTTATAAACTATCAATCCGGACTAGATTCAAATTCAATTTCACCACGCAACTAAACCTACCAAATCGCAAATGCAAGTGTTGTTGATCTAAATTTTACAAAACGCAAGCAAACCAAAATGAATACCGTTTTGTTAGTTGTGTAACTTGTGTTGTTATCGTTTGTTTTCGCACATTTTCACATTTTTATTGTTTTGTGGCTTCGATATTTACATTCAACGCCGATATTGCACTCGGAAACACTAAGTAATGAATAATTTCAGCAAACGATAGGATCGTGGACGGGATTACTCGAAGCGAGTTTGCTGTGGTTGGCGACCCTGCAGAAGCAGTACGAGCAGTTTCCAGTGCTCAACCGGAAGACGTTTTCGGCGTTACTGCGGACCCAGGTGAATCTGCTCACCTCCGATGAGCATATCTACGAACTGCTCCAGCAGCTGCATGCGATGGGGGAGGTGCATTGTGTGCACAACTTGATTGTCCTGAACGTCAACTGGCTCGGCAGCAATTTAATCGGAGAGTTATTGTCGATGCGGTTTTTGGAGCATGCGAGGGTGACGGGGGTTTACACTGCGGAGGATTTTCAAGCTTGTTTTAATCAATGTGATGCCATTGCTGTGCTTGAGTTGCTGGAGGCTTTAGATTTATGTATTCCGGTAAGTTGAGTGTTCAGTTTTACAAATCGGATGGTTATTTGAGTTGTTTTTTTTTGATTCTTGCAGTGTGAGGTTGAAGAGGATATCGAATATGAGTTTCCCATGTACAATTTGACTGAGACGCTCGCAGGATTATGGGATCCTGACGATCCGCGCTACGCCAACGACGACTGTTGTTACGGAGGAGTTCGTTTTCGGACTGCCCCGAACGTACTGCATATCTTCAACGCTGTTTTCTGCTATATTCAGGTACAATATCACCCAAATAACCAAACATACATAAACTAATATACAAGCAATGTTTTGTCAGGTGGAAATGCGTAAATTAGCCCTAGAATATTCCGACAGTGACATCGACTTATACCAGTGGTTCAAAGGCTCGAAATTCTGCACAGTTTCATTGGAAACACTAGTCACCCTCGTCGAGGACGACGATGGGGATGAATACATCGAAGTGAAAATTCGCGGACCAAGACAAAGCTCAAAATATTGTTTTTACTTTTTTGAACAGATCATTGCGACCATTTCACAAGTAAGCCCTAATCATTTTCTACCCCATAATGTTTGTGTTTCGCGTTTTAAATGAGTTTTAACTATTGATTTTTTCGGCTGCAGGCAATTTATAATGTGTGCCCTGGTGTTCTCTACGAGCGTCGAATTTTAAGCACGAACCAATTACGAGCGCACGACAACAATGTCCATGAATACGACGCACATATCGTCACATCCGCCATGTTGGAGAGCGAGTCCATCTTGGACGTCGCTTTTCGTAACCAAATCACTGACCAGCAGGAAAGTCTGGTTCAATTGGTTCTTTTCGGTACGATTTTCTATAAAATCATTTATTATCGTGATAACATAAAATTTTTCTTTAGATAATCCAGATTTAATCTGTAATATTCAATGGGGATGTGCATTGAAAGTAAACGAACTGCCAGCGCCGGTGAAACTGAAGCTCTGTGGGATGTTAGACCCGCCAGAGTCGCATGGCCGCGACTGGTGTCTGTTGGCTTTGCGTCTTGGCTTGTCACAGGAAAGAATCGCCGCGCTGGATACACAACACACCAGTTGTACGATGCGATTGCTCTCCATTGCTAACTGCACCATTGGTGCGCTTGTCTCCAGTCTGTACGAGATTGACCGTAAGGACGCGGCAATGGCCGTCCTGCAACTCTCTCCAATACACAAGATCATCGCCAGCGATGAGCCGCTCTAGATCGTTCTTAACTTACATCCTACGAATACACGTGTACCACGATACGTAATTTACATCTACATCAACACTTTACACTTGCATTTTTTACACTTGTATTGATTCCATGTTGATTCCGAAGTGAAAACACCGTCCACTTTAATCGTTCGCTTTAATCGTTAAATGTATGAGAGTTTTTCTTACGTTTCTGTTATCATTCTTGTTCTGATTTTATCAAATTATTTATTACTATGCAATTGTTCTTATGATGGATCCTAGAATACTTCTAGCTGAATTTGTATTTACTAGATTGTGTCTCACTTTAAATGCTAGTCGATAATGCAATTTGCGCTGAGGGGAAACTAATTGAATTGCAGCAGGGACTCAGTATTGTACAAATGTGATAAAAATATTTCTACAATTGTGAATATGACTACTGATCTAGTGATAAGTGATACTTGGTAGATTATACAAACATTTGCATGCATCACTTTTATCTATTGTCGGGGAGAGCGAATAAAATTCAAATTTTACTCAGATGCGTAGCGTGATTGAATTTTTACGGCAACCTAGAATACATTTTTAGAGTTATGCTGGTATTTTAAGGATGTTTCGAACAAACGGTATATTTTTTTCAGTTTGTTGGGCGTGTTGCATACATCCGGAGATTTGCCCGACCGCAACCGAAGACCTCGAGTGCGGCAGTAGGTGATTCTGATTCATAAAGTGCGGTTAGAAGCCCACTGGTGTTGAGGAAGGTTGTGTGGTCGTGCAGCTGTGGCCCCGTTGCGCCGTTGTTTTCCCCGTCCCGCCGCGCTCGCGCCACCGCCAGCGCCCCAAACCTTGCGACGGGCCTCCGTGGATGCGCCGGCCGCGTCACCCGCGATGGACACGCTCTTCCTGCCTGACCCCATGCAACGCTACTTCTACGACTTCTTCCAGTGTTGTGAGGAGGACAAGTCTGGCAAAGTGGACGTAAACAAATTGCTCGAGCTGATCCGGTCCGGCAACGTGCCGGACGAAACTATCGACCAGGTAAGTCCCACGGAAATGAGGAAAACCTCCGTTTGAATATGTTTTGAGCAGACAACTGTCTTACAGATAGCAGATATCTGCTGGTCGCAAAGCGCGAGTTATGTGAACAGCAAGCAGTTTTGCTCTGCGTTGAAACTAGTCGCTGCTTATCAATCAAACGTGCCTATCAGATCTGAGATTTTGTCGTCAAGCACCGTGGAGTTGACATGGCCGCGGTTCAGCAAGCCGCATGTGGAACCACAGGCGGATTTGATCGAGCTGCGCAATGACGATTCGGTGAGCACCGACTCGGAGGTGGACAGCGAGACGTTGAGTGTGGGCCGAGGAGGCAGTCCGGGTGCATCGAGCACGGCGTCCGACAGCCCGACACCGACGAACAGCGTACAGGATCGCAGCTGGGCGATCACAAGCACATGGCAGGGCCTGGTCTCCGAAGAACAGCGCCAGCTGCTCGGTACGGAAGAAGAGTCCTCGGACCGGCACAGCAGCGAGGAGGATACCGAAGTCTCGACGGAAGTGTGGAACATCACGCCCGAACAGCGCGAGTACTACACCACTCAGTTTAAGTCTCTGCAGGCAGATACGAACGCGCTGCTCGCCGGGTCAGTCGCGCGAATGTTCTTCGAAAAGTCCCGCCTGCCCGTGCATGAACTGCGCAAAATTTGGCAGCTGGCGGATGTGACTAAGGATGGTGCACTCAGCCTCCAGGAATTCAGCGCGGCGATGCATCTGGTTGTCCTGCGACGCAACCACATCGAACTCCCCACTACCCTCCCACCGCAGCTGCAGCCGACGAGCGCATCGCCAGCCTCCGAGACGCCCGAGACCGAACCAATTCTCTCGCCACAAACGAAAGAATCGTCCAAGGAATGGACCAAGTTCGTCGACAGTCCGACGAACTCCGTTTCATCGCCGGGGCCGAAACCGGTCAACTTTGATTTTCATAAGGGTGCGCTGGAAATGGACCCGAAAATTTTACACCCTGTTGCTTTACGATTGACGCCGGAGGTACTCAACGACGACGAGGAGGCTAGTCCAAAGAAGAGCGAGGATAAGACTACGAGCGCCATTCAGCGCCCGCAGCCGAAGAAGTTCGCCGTGCCCGGCCCCGGCGCCATCCCGCCTCCGCCGTCGGACGGGCCCGTTAGTTTGCCGGCGTTTCCACCGCCGAAGAAAGAGAAACCGCCACCGCCGCCACCTAGACCATTCAAAACGCACGGGCGCAGCTCCAGCCTCGATCTTAATAAACTCAACAAGCATCTGGCTCCGCCCACCGTGCCGCCACGGATTAGTCCGAATGTGCAGCACAGCACAAAGAAACAGTTGATTAACCAACGTTCCGAGGACTGCCACGTCAAAAAGGATCAGACTCAGTTCGCCGACTTCGAACAGTTTGAGAAATACGAGAATGTGTTAGACGAGATATTTCCAGGTAATTATGTTACACTATTTTTCCAAATGACTATCCATCGCATAAACCGAATGTGTTTATCAGTCATACGTTGTTTATTCGCTGTTATTCGAATTTGAACCGTTTGTTTACGTTTGAAAGGTGATCAGTACGAGGCCGAGCGCAAAAAGCTGTTCGCGCAGTTCTCGGTAACACCCGAGAACGCCTCGCAGGACATCGCCGACGGACCGCGAAGACACGGCG
This sequence comes from Dalotia coriaria, assembly GCF_025399875.1. Classification (NCBI taxonomy): domain Eukaryota; kingdom Metazoa; phylum Arthropoda; class Insecta; order Coleoptera; family Staphylinidae; genus Dalotia; species Dalotia coriaria. Next base: position 5,338,484 of record NW_027045443.1, on the reverse strand, counting down.
CGTTCGAAATCTACCGCAAGCCGCCGAAAACACGCGACAGCCCGATGGCGGCCGAGGACCGCGCCAGATTCGACCTGTTCGTGAAACTGCAGGAGCAGAACACGGTGCTGCTGCGTCTGTGCCAAGAACTGAGCCAGGAGCTGGTCGAGATCAAGGAGGAGAAGGTGGCGCTGAAGCTTAGACTGGAGAAACAGGTGCGCGGCGACGCCAGGGCGCACAACACTACGCCCGCGCTCGCAAAGAATAGCAAATAATCGCGCGCGCGCACGCAGACGCCGAAGTCTATATACACATGTTAGGATATCATTACATTAAACATAGCTGCTGATTCGGTGAATGCCGCCACGAGAATCTAATTTTCGCAGCGCATTGAATCATTACGACGAAATCAAAAATCAAAACGCGGTCATGACGCGGCGCATGATTATTTAATTGTAAACAAATATCTAAAGTGAAGTTATTATTAGCAATAATGTTACAATTATATATCTTGTTGTATATATTATCGAGAAATTATTATAAACAAACACTCATCGAGCGGCGGCGTGGTCGTCACTGATTTCTCAAATTTGACAGAAATTCGAATTCACTTTGTACTTCACTGTGTTGTACGCGCGGGCAGGATGTGGAATGGGCAAACCTATGTAATGTGATAATTTGAAAATTGCATGAATTGAAAATTCGACTACGACAACAACAAATACAAGTTAGAACGCACCAAAATGTAGACAAAATAATATTCGAAAACTAACTACTATTTCGCCTTCAAAAAGGCACACTTATTTAATTTTTTGTAAAATTGTACATCAGATGTATCGAAAACAAAATGAAAGAAACAACAAACAAAACACACACACAACCGAATTTCAATTGATTTACATACACACACAGACACGCGCGCGATCGTCGCAAGTTGCCGAACTGAAATTATTTTTTATACCGATGAAATTCCATCAGGAGCACTGTTGTAATAACTGTGGTTTTATTCTTATAGGTTATGATTATAAATGATATATGCTTGCAATAAACATTCTTCAGATGATTCAGAGCAAGCGGAATGCCTGCACTTATCTCACCCGCAACAGAGAAATGTTTTGTCAACATTTGTTATTTTGCATGAACCGCACAGGTTCAAAAACACACACACGAGAGAGAGAATTGTGCGAAGCGATAACGCAAATACAAATTGATACAGAAAAACAAACAGACAAATACCAAGTGACACATTGTTGTATTGCTTTGTGAACGTTCGGTTCGTTTATTTCCTTTTTACCGCTAATTCTACAACATCACACACACATAAACCAAGTTATCATCGCAATCGGTTACCTAACAATGCCGCCCATCCAACGAAACGTTGCATATTCCTCATTGTCGACCACAAATGTGAAGTCAACTTGATAACGGCCAGGCGGCATGCTGGGAATTTCGTTTTCATCTGGTATCCAGTTGGTAATCTTATAACTCCCCTAAAAATCATCGCATCACATCAATAGTATTAATATCTAGTAAAAATCATCATTTACAGCTTTAATTGGACAATCCGAAAGGTTGGAGCTGTCGAAAATGCTGCGCAGCTTTAAAGTGTTCTTCTCGAACGCTTCGCAAATATTCGGCGACATTTTGACTGGCGTAGGAATGATTTTCCCCTTACGATCGAAGTAAGTTTTAATATTCATCTATAATATGAAATCACATCTTGCAATCATCGTTTTCTTGACTTGGTAAGAAAATAGCTACCACTAGATTATTTGTGAGATCTCTCAAGAGAGTGAAAGATCCACCGAACGTTCGATCGCCATTTTTGTTCGTCATGTTGAAAACCTTGACGTTTTTCACGTTTTTGCTTGGCACGGAAAGCACTCGGATGCCGACATGATCGATTTTCACGCCCTGTAAGCAATGTTTAATTAGTTGTATAGAAACAATTTAAAACCGGGGTAGAACCTCAATGGAATCAAACTGATTAACAATTAGTAGTAGTGGAATGACGGCACAGAGGATTAGTTTTATGAACATGGTGAATTCGAATTGTTTGCAAGACTGAATTGCTGCTGGTTGGCTGAATTGAATTTATATAAAGATATAAGCCATTATGATAAGCACAAAATCGATTTTAAATTGATCATTAAACTATTAGTTCGGCGTCGGGATATGTTAATGATTATTATAATTATTATTATTTGTAATTTGCGTATCAAAATGTAAATCATTTTTTTTGGAACACAAAACAATTATTGTTGAACGTGTACAGTGTCCAGTGACATCCACAGTCAACAAACGGTAAGTTTTTTGAAGATTTTAAAGGAAATATTCTTTATATTTGCGAATTTGTTTGATTTTGCGTGTTTAAAATCGTAAATTTTTACAAACAACAAAATAAGTGACTTATTAGTGAATATATTATTATTATTTATACAGCATATATCTTCACAATCATAAATAATTTGTATGTATAATAATGACATTTGGCTAGTTCCAATCCGGCGCAATCAAACAGTACCGTCTGTAAGATCGCCCGGATTCTCCAACGCGCCTTTGCGCTCATTGATGCCGTTTACCAATTTCCTGAAATGACCCAATGGCAAGCCCAGCGTTTTCAAATCGGTCTCGGTCAAAATCATCAACGTGTCCAAGTCGATCTTTTGATCCTCGAATCGCGGTAGATATTCTCCCAAGCCGCAGGCGGTGAGGAAACGTTCGATGGCCGACAGCTCAACGTCATCGTCACTGTTATCACTGTCGAGCAGGTCTACGTCGTCCTCGTACCGGGACTCGATCGAGCTCTTGTCGTCGACAGTTGGCTCAGCAACCACGAAGTTTCGAATACTCTTACCGAAAGCAAAGCTGCCTAGGTCGGGACGTGAAAATATACTGGCTTGATTTTCGTTCAGTTGTTGTAGGAAGTCTGGTTGGGACTTGGAACGGTGGAGGGTACCACTGCCGCTGATGGTGTTGTCCAAAGCATCTTCAGCTTCGTTGAACATGCTCTCCAGGTGATTAGCGCCGGTACCTTCAATGGCCCCCGTCAATAGCACATCGGTGTCATGACGAGATCCTTTGATGGACCTGGTAGTTCTCTTTCCATCTTCAATTGTGCTTATCTGGAGTGGAAAATAATCGTAAACTATTAGAATACTTTGATGGGAGTTGTGCTTACTATGAACTCTCCATTGTCCGCAACGTTGCCCTTTTTGGCCATTGCTCGTCTTTGTACTGTGCCCATGCCCAGACTCTTTTTGTTCATGGTACCCCCGCTCACCAACGCCGAGAAACTATTCCTGGGCATCTGTTGGTCGGGTTGATTGAGGTTGGACATTGATCCACTCTTAACTCGCATTTTTAAGGTGTGAATTATCGAGGGTCTTGTCGTGGGTCTACGGACATCACGGTCGGTTTGGTAGATGCGCTGTTGCTTGTTGTACTTGTAGTATTTCTAAACAAATGATGAATAACCAACAAGAAATAAAAAAAAAAAACGCAAATTACATACATTGAGGGTCTTTTCCACATCCTTCTTGGCCTTCTCCTTCATAGCCCGCACTTTCCGCGTCATTTTGTCATCCGCTTCCAAATCACCACGGAACTTATCCAGCACCTGCAAAATCTCATCCCGATTGTTCAATCCGGCTAATCCCTGAGGTGTGCGCCTATCAATATCCATCGCATAGATGTTCACACCGAACTTGATAAGGAACTTGACAATATCCAGGTGGCCTTGGGCGGCGGCAAGATGCAAAGCGGTGTTTCCGAAGAAATCCGCTTTATCTGGATCACCACTATCACACACAAACAACGCACGTTTCGTTAATCTTTTAATTGACTCCCAGTGACTGATTAAATACTAGATAAACCAAATTCAAGCTGGAGATAACTCACCCTCTTGCGCACAACAAGCTTAAAACATTATAATGTCCATGAAATGCGGCGTAGAGCGTTGGTGTCATACCCTGTTCATCCCGACTGTTGCAATCCTTCTTGGTGGCTTCCTTCAGAATGTCCTTCACCTCGAAGCCATCCTGGGCGGCTCTGTGAAACAATGCGTGATCAAAATGACCGCATCAGGAGATATGCCGCGCTGCGTGTTCAATTTCTTCTTTAGTCTACTTTTAGTGAAATTCATTTGGCGCGCGCGTACGGTGAACAATAACAGAAAAATATCAGTGTTTAATTATATTAGAAATTTTTCTAACTAGGTGTGCTCTCACCATTCAATTATATTTCGCGCATAATTTATTACGAGTACGTGTTGTTTTATCATTGTGTAAAAATCTAATTTTTGCACGCGAGTTCAAATTCTAGATTTACACTCAAAATAAAATTTGTTTTGATGACATTCCATCACCGTACGCTCCAAAAGTTGCCATTTTGCTTATCAGTTGTTTGATTAATTGATTACTCGAGTGATATTATTAACGTTTTATCGTTGGCAATTATGGACTAAAATTTCGTAAAAAAACATCTCTGTATTATCCAAATCGATCGGCCCAAAAAATGTTGTAATAAAATGACGATTATGCCCAATAATGCGGTAAAAAACACACGCACCCATCAAAGACCCGGATGGCAACTTCCTGTCGCCCGCACAATACAAATAATAAGAACAACACAACAAAGTACTCTGCAGGTGTTTGACTTACTTGTGAAATCTATTCGTTGTCATTTTGTACGCAGTAACGGTAAACGATGCACTCGGTCTTATCTCGGCGATTTCCAACACGCTGGGAAAAAGGCACTCTCGATGGCCGATTCGCGTTTGTTTATTAGCGAGCGCCGAATGTGTGCGCGAGGCACCACGACGAAGTGAAAACAGCGACGGAACACCTGATTACTGGCGTGCGACGCACCGAATCCGAACGCGTACGCCGACCGAATAAACGTTTGTATGCCGTGCCGAGCCACCTGGCACACCTGGCGTGAACCTGATACGCGTGCCCGCCAGCGCCGCGGCCAGACCGCAGACATTCCAGAGGCGTCTCGGTGGGTTTTCGCTCAAGCTGGAGATCAGCGGAGTGATCACAAGAGGTCAAGTTCACTCATGGCGAGGAGGTGGGAGGTAAGTTCAGCGAAATGGGTTAGTACGGTCCTTGGCCTTGCTGGTGGTGGGATCCACCTGTACTCTTCGCGTGATGGCTGACTTTTGTTCAATGCGAGAAATCTTTGCGCTCGGGTTTCAGATGAGGACAATGCACTCTATGTTTATACTGTAATTACTTTCTAGTGTTGTTGTTGTGCAGGATATTGTATCTTGGAAGTCACGTTTCTATGACTCTGAGATATAATTGCGAAAAAGTCATTTTACGGAGATGGTGTACCCGGGGGAGAAAGAAATATAGAAAAATAAGACCTTTAAAGTTGTTCTTTTCATATCGGGGACTAGCAGTTACATAATGGCGGATTATTTATGCATAACACCTTGTTATGGCAACGGTAATCAGACAGTTCCCAGACTGTACCCGCACGAAGTGTAAATCAAGCAAAAATTTAATTTTGAGGTTTTTTTAATGATTGCATCACAGAAATTGTTTCCATTTATTAGGAATTTTGATTTAACAGTTATTTATTGTTTCTTTGAGGTTTTGTGCACATACGTATACAAATTGTTGTGAATGTTAGACATTGAAAACATAATGAAAACAGGGCGTGTATACAACCGAATTTGATTCCAATGTTTGGCACTATTTGGTATACGCTTATATATACATATATATTAAACATTTAGAACATTTAAGACATTTTGAATGTCCATTTGGTCCGACCGTACCTATCACTCCTCCAATTTGCACAAAAAATGGCCCCAATTTCCTTAAAATAGAGTTTTGTATATAAAATTTAAACCACGCAACATCCATCAAAACATTTCTGTTTTACATTTCTGCGTCTTGTGTATAAAAAATACTTTAGTTCTAAATTTATTTACTAAATTATGCGTCGATCGGCGGCGGCGTCCAGCCCCCGAAGGCTTTCTCCAATTCCCTGGCGACTGCTATACTGAGCCGATCGCATTTATCGTTTGCGATCACCTGAATACCAATTGGTAGTCCCTGGGAGTCAAGACCCATCGGGACATGCGTCGCTGGCAGCGTGAGAACATTGACAATTCCCGTGTAGGAAAAGTTGAACGGTTTGAAGAGTGGTTCATTGTGATGTGGTGCGGCGGTCGGGTGCGTCGGGTACAGCAACACACCATCATCTCCGAGAAGCTCCATCATCTCCCTTCGGAACACATCTCTTTCCTCTACGAATTTCTCATAGACTGAACTACCATAGCCAGGTCCAATCTTTTCCGCTAGCGCCGTGGTCAAGGCAATGAAGGTATGCTCGGAATACCCTACGCACCACTTCAGAAACTCCCATGGGATATTGATGGATCCACGCAGGTTAGCCAACTGCTGTTGGAACATCATCGATGGCGTCTTCATATTGTACAACCACATTTGGAAACTTTTTCGGAATTTCTTCTCTTGTATGCGTTCCGCTTTGATCTTGTGCGCTTTGTCCAAGTGAAGAGCAATCTTCTCAAAAAGCACCCGGATCTCTTTACTGACAGGGGATACTAATAGTGATCCGGTGTCACTGTCCTGATAGAAGAATCGGATTTTTTTAATATCGACAGGTTCATCCAATCGGAGCAACTTCTCATTGGTACCGGCAATAATTCGGAGCAAAGGTAGAAGGTCATCAGCACGTCTACAAAGCGGACCAATACCCAGGAAACTATCCTGTTCCTTAGTCACAGGACGCGGATACTGTCCCTTGTTGGAAACGACGAATTTCGAAGGTTTATGACCAAAAACGCCGTTGAAGAAAGCCGGCATTCGAATGGACCCGCCGATATCCGAACCGATTCCAAAGGCGGAAGCACTTGCAGCCTGTGCACAGCCCTCACCTCCCGAGGATCCTCCTACGATATGGTTACTATCGTATGGATTTCTCGTTCTGCCATGAACCGTGTTATTGCTTTCCCACCTGTAATGTAAACATTGACAGTGAGCATCTGCGACAGCAGTTAACAATTAACAAGAAAGCTTGAAGACACTATTTCCACATAGAAATACGACCTAGATGTGCACTCATTGCATATATGAGCCGCTTATTTTGAAAGTGGCCTAACTCCATTTATCTTCAAATCGAGATATTGAAAGTTTTGCGTTTCAATGAATTTAAAAATTTAGGTAAAAGATACTAAGGAGTCATACTGCTTAAGCGTATCTAAGGATGTTAAATTTAAAGTTCCTGTTAAAATAGTGGCAATTATTAAGTAAATAACGTGCGTTTCCTTATCAAGAATGGAGTTGGGCCACTTTCAAAATTAACAGCCCGATTCATTATAAAATTTGAGGATGCCCAAGTCCATTCAACATAATTTAAGATGTTTCAAATTGAAAAACAAAACGTTTTCGTTTCACAGACAACTTCGTGAAGTAATACATTTTGTTTGTTAAAGTCTGCCAAACCCCAAAACTTCTCAAAAATATTCTTTCTTTCTTCTTCATTATAATTTTTTGTGCACGCATTCCGACAACCACAATCTTTGTTTTCGAAATTTTTTTCTTGAACAATACTTCCGGTTTGACTGCCAGATCTTTTTTCCTGAATTCTGTTTAATCTTTCGCACTTTTTAGATATATGGTGCATCACTCTTTTCTGCATTGTTATTTGAATCTTCATCCTCTGACGAGGAATATTGTTCTATAATTCTTTTTGTTATTCGCTTTTTTTTAATTATTAATTACTATTTCTTCTTCACTATATGAACTAAGTGGTCTCCTTCTGTTCTTCCTCATGGGTGCAATAATTTCTATAATTTAATATTAAATTTTAAGTTTTATAATAATTAATCGTACAGGTTAATTAACCAACGCAATTGTCCCAAAAATAAGGTGAACTTGTAAATACTAATTAATTGAAATTACCTTCATCGCTGCTTTCCGACATTATCAATAGTAAATATCTTGATGTAACTATAAATGGAGTTAGGCCACTTTCAAACTGCACGGCTCAGTTATTCAATTAATTCGGAAAACTTATGTGTAAAGAATGTACCGTATTTTCTCTGAATATAAGCAATCTGAAGTGCGTCACTGATAAATAACATGAAGTTGTACATGTAACCATGGTAACCGGCAAAAATTTAAAAAACGGAGTTAGGTCACTTTCAAAATAAACGGCTCATATAATGATACTTACCACATGCACAGCTCCGAAATATTCGTGAGTCCAATTGGAATGGCTCCAGCCTTTCGCAGCAAGCCGATTGTATCGGCATCCTCTTCAGCGATGACATGCCTGCGCTTGTACAGTCCGGAAGACTGCATCATGCCTGTAACATATCATTTGGATCGTTAGGAATTCACATCGTGCATGAGACCGCGGCGTGTTTCACGATTAGTGAATAATAAACTAGTTTCGGCGTCAACATTGCGCACTTGACCTTGAGACAGTAGACATTTAATTACTTGAGTAATATTATTGTATATTACTAGTAAGTTTACCTTTGACTGCGATACAGTCCTTGGTAGTGAATGGCACCCCTAGGAATGGTTTCTCCTTCGCGAGGGTCTCCTCGTCCATGGTGGCGGCGCGTATGAGCTCATCGGCGGCAGCCGCCTCCTTCATGGCGTCCTCGAATCGGTCCGACACCACGCAATTGAGCGTCGGGTTCACGGCCTCTATCCGCGCGACAAACGCCTTCATCACCTCCACACTAGTCAGCTGCAAAGTTGGAAAGCAAGAGTTCAGTTACACACCCAACAAGTCCAACGAAAAATGTTTTATTGTGCGCAATTAGCGCGCATTGTTCAATTACGCCCTCGTCGGCCATTAAAATGCAATCATGTCTTCATTTCTTTATATTAGCGCTGTTGTGACTTGTAAATTCAACGTTTATTGCTTTCAATTCGTAATTAGATGCGCAATTAACGCGCTTGTAAACTTTTTTCAACACGTATCAAAACAGTCAAGATTTTGCTATGCACAAAATGGTTGTTAGGCAACGAATCAATTATTAAATTAATGTGTTGGCTACTTTTATAATCATTAAAAATTTCCTGAATTTATGCATTCCAAGATAACAATTTCGCGTACAGCAGCGATAATTGTAGTTATTTGTGAATTACTCGAAAAGCAATCAACTTGAATCAAGTATTTCTTTTGATTTCTATTTATTATTACATTTTGCATCAAAATATGCAAAAAAATTTAATGAATACATATTTTTATCACAATATTCATGAAATTATTTATAACTTTCTGTGAAATTATCAAATCAATAATTTATTGGAACTCGTCAGTTTAAAATATAATTCTGATTATTATTTGCACGATTATAGTTTTCTGTAATTCATTAATAACTGTAACTGACGAAATTGGATTTTCGCAAAATTAATATTTCGTTAAGTGCGCTCGACGTGATGTTAAAAAATGGCAGACGATTTATCAATCAGATTGGCCACCAATTCAAAATCCAAACTCCATTGTGTCTGAACCGCCATTGTTTCCGCCTCATTTTGCCCACAAAAAGCAGATGATTGCCGATAACTTATCACGACGTTAAGCGTGCTTATCCGTAAAACTTTTCCATACTTCCGATTATTTTTAATTAATTAATTTACGAAATTGCTCGTAACGTTCGCTAATCAACGTAACCAACGTAAACTTCAAGATAGCCAGCGCTAGAACACTGCATGTGTGCGTGTAGGTTGTGGCTTATAAATGTTTAAATGTAATAATTGTTATTTTTAACGTGCGCTGCCGTTTTACTGCTCGTTCGACGAATCTGTTACGCGACGTGAGTCATGCGTGTCGAGGCGGGACGCGCTTTTCATGTTTTTCACCATCCCGATCTATAATTATGAATAAATGCATTGGCATCGGTATTACAAAGCAGCGCATCGACGCCGACGCCACGGCGTGAATTTCTGTATCAAAACGCACTGAGTTTAAACAGACTCTTTCACATGAACATACATACAGAGTGTAGAATTTATTATATTGTGGATATTATGTGTTATATTATTAGTAAATTATAGTTATGTAAAGATTTTTTTACAATTGGAAATTGGACAAAACTATGCCACAAAAATATTAATTTTGACATATTTTGAGGTTTCTTGATCACATATCTCGTGTTAAATTGCAAAGTTCTTTAATTTTTATCTCATGAAAATGTTCAAACGTTCTAATAGAATATTATGTGAGTGAAAATATCTTGTTGAACTACAAGCATTATTTTTGCACTCCGAGAGTAATTTTCTCATCCTAGATTCCGGTTTTACTTAATTTAGTGTTTATTCAATGCCGCGCTTTGTATACAAATTTTTGCAGCTGGAATGCATTCGCGTATTCAATAAATATTATGACTATGACTTCATCGCACATAAAACAATTTTTTTGTCACTCCAAAGAATAGATTAATCAAGTACATAGTTTAACTTTTCAGCAAATTTACCTCGTTATCTCTATAATATTTAATTAAAAATAACTTTTACATCATTTTAGTAATATAATAGTGAGTTTTAACTTTGTACATGCTAAGTTATATTATAAACGAGAATGTGAGTTTGCTTGATTGTTTCATGCAAAAATTACTGAATTAGTTTTGATGAAACTTTACAATGTTATAGTTTATTCATTAAAACTGGAAATTTTGTTGTTTTATTGCAAAAATATAACATGAAAGGTGTAAAATAAACAAACCAAGATGACTAGAGTGCATTTCCCATTTCTTTAAAATAAAACTGAGAATCTTATTGGCGCTTTATCCGCCGAAGCCACAAAAAGTAATTAATTAATTAATTAAACAACTTTTTTTTAAACCTACGAGGAAGATCTGATCTCGCAGTATACAATATCCGAGTATCCTGGACATGAACATCGCATGCATAGTAAAAAAGTTTAATTAGGTTTTCAGCGAAGTATGCTCGCTATTTACTACTTTTTCACTTTTCAACTTCCGGTTGTTGGCAGTATTTTACTTGTTTTTGGTTTGCGTGGCAAACACACTCGTGTTTGTTATTATGCATTATGCAAAATGTATGAAAACACGCGCGGAAGGTAACAATTCGCCAATAAAAAGAAAACAATTGCCTTTGAATGATAACCACACATTGGATTATCACGACTATCGGTGCATGCAGACAGTAAATTGTGACATATGATAACAAATTATTGATTTTGGCTAGGCGCACTTAGCAATTTCAATATTTCAATACTTTTATGCGAAAATACATAGTATTGGACATTTCTGAAGGTTTTGTTGGATCAATTTCAGCTTTACTTCGCTAAACTAATAGTTTCAGCTTTAAATTATTTATTAGACAACCACTCAACAAACCACATTCGAAAATATATAGTGCAAACAATATTTTTCATTTGAAGTGTTTTTCTACCAAGAAAAATGTAATTTATGTTTGCCAACTTATTCTCGAACGTAATTAGCCTGTATTTTTAGAATTGTTGATTAAAAGTGGTAATATATGTGTGCATTGATAGTAATCGAATTCCAATTTCAATTCCCCTGTCAATATTTGCCGTTCTGTCATCATTAAGCAACGTTTCTTCTATTCTAGCACTTTCTGTGTGTGCACCAGTTCGGATACATTAACTATAACCACATTAAACAAATAGAACCACGGCCAGCCGCGGACAGGACAACAAATAAAATAATTGAACGAGGAAAACAGACGCGAAGGTGAACTGAAATATAGATCACAATCGTGGCAGGAAAATGCCTTTTTCCAACCTTCATACAGTTTAATTGATTACCTCCAAACAAGTAATATTTTTATCCATAAATCATGCATGAAACAATAATATCAAATTAGAAAATTCGAAATAATTGTGGAGCTCATGCATTAAAATTAAATTTCAAACCGAATTAAAGCGTACCATTATCTAACGCAATAATTTATGACCTCGATAGTCGGAGCTGTGAGAAAATATTACATTTTCATTATCATTATGCATGCCAGCAACATTTGCGCGTTCGGCGGCGATTGACAGGCCGTTGATAAAAAAAAAAACGTGTTGCGTTCGGACGCCGCACGTGAAGTCGTTAACTCGCCGCTGTTGCTCACCGTTTATTTTAGCGCTTTTGTACTTTTCAGTGTCCACTTCGACGGCGATTCAAATATTTGCAACACTTATCGTTTATTACGTTTATTACGTAAGGTATGCGTGCGTGTGCGTGCTGTTTGTTATTTACTTTGCGCTAATTCCGAGCCGGTTTAACAGTCAACTGTAAAGTCGCGTTTTTTTTTCTTCAAACTTCAGGCGCTGTTTCATAGCAATAAAAACTTTTCAATACATGTTTGGGTTTCAATCGGCGTCTGAATGAAGTCATGCAGTTGTTATTTACGATGCAGGAAATCGTCTATATTAACCTATTGTTGGACAATCGACCGAAAATAAATGTTTAACCGGCTGGCTTAGAATATAAATCAGTAGAAATTAAACATGAAAGGCGCGCGCGGTGGTATTGTGGGCAAGCGCGGCGCGGCGCGTTTGCATTTTTGAAATATCCCAATATATTTGAAATTGATCCCAATGACCTAACGGTTCGATGGCCTAGACGCCTCGTGCACTCACCTTCCTCGTGCGGATTTTCTTCGCGATCGACGTCGCCGACTCCAGCAGGACCAGATTCTTGATCGGCGGCATCGCAGCGCCCTTCGAGCGGTAAATCCATTTGAAGAGGAATCGTGTACCCATTTCGATCAAACCGAACAGGAACCAGACGACTTTCCCAAGCACACGCAGTGGTAGTTTACTATTCATCATGAGAATGACTTCACTTTATTATTAATCAATAACAATAATCAGAATAATAATAAAAACCACAATGATTAAAACCAAAATAAATCGAAAAAAAAGTTCGTTTGGTTTTGAAATTCGGCAATTCAACCGGGGACGCGATCACCAAGTTGAGGTTACTGAATTGTCCTAGTATTATCCTGCCGGCATCAGGATAATAACTACGTGTGACAGCGATAGAGGGCTCTGAGTGTACTCAAACACTGAGATGTACAAGGGTTGAACTCGCGTGTGAAATTGTTTCGAATTTGTGCGCCTGATGAAGAAGCCTGGATGACATTGACACTACTTGAACACCGGTTGGAATTTCTGGCTGGCTGGTTTCGAAAGCGCGGGCGAGGCGCGACGCACGACAGCCGCGATGAGACTGAACGCAGTGAATCAAGTTTACTCGTTACTCGCGGTTGAGGTGTTCGACGGGCGACTAGGCGCGCGAGTGAAATGAATGAACGAATCAACATAACAGTAGAGATCCAAGCTGGTGTTAGTGAAATAAGTGAGCGAGTGCGTGTATGACTTGTTTTGCATTACATTCACGACTCATAAATACTTGAATGCGTGTTTGTTATTATTTGGACGATTCTACTGCGGAATTACTGATTCAAAACGTTTGTTTTTCGATTGGTAAACAATGCAAAACGCGCAAAATTTTGAATGTTTCACGGCAGAATTCAGATAATATGCGCATATATCGCTTTGAAATTGTGTTTGGTTGACGCGTGCGCCTCGCGATACCACTCAACGACGACGATTCAAATAATGAGGTCATTATGTTTGCAGCGCTACAATCCAACCATGCGGCTTTTTCGTGATGGGACCCAGCCGTCAGCACATGCGCGCGGCCTTCGAAAACATCTGAGTCCACACAACACATTCAATATGTTCTACCTATGAGAGAGTGAGTATTCGTATTCGTTGCTGCGTACGTACGTGCTGCGTCTGTTACCCATAGTTACGCACACGCATTCCAACGTACAACGTACAACTGTGACGCTGTTCCAGAGACTGTGCAGTCGCAGTGTGCGCAACGCGATACACACGCAAGAGTAGACGAGTCCCGCCGCCTCCAGCTGATCCCGCGCCGCAATTAAACATGGCGGTGTAGGTTATGTGTCCGCGTACGCGCTCGCGTCCGCGTCGTCCGAGAATAACCATTAAGCAATAAATGTGCCTAGCTCCAGCGGGGTGCTGATCGACGTCTGATCATGTCCGAGCCGAACAGTGTGGGGAAGAACAAGGTGAAGCTCAGCGTTGGAAAACTGCTCAATGTCGGCGGCGGCGGCGGTGGCAGCAGTAATAATCCCGGCGGTGACGTCGGCCGGCTGCTGCCGCCGTCGATTGTTACACCCGTGCTGCGCGACGTGGGGAAGCTCGCCGCCAGCGTGGCGGCAGTCAATACCAATGGGAAGGGAGGCAGCGGGTCAGCAACAGGTAATGTTATGTAATCAAAGCTCACCTCGCGCTGTTTGTTTTGATCAAAAACGATCAAAATTGTGTCCAACCGTCAAATGCTGATGACCGCTACTCACGCTATCCGATAATCTTCAATCGTCGAAATCGGCTGTTAACAATTGCTGTCCCACACTTGCTGAAACTACACTACGCATCGAGATAAAACGTTGATCTAATTTGACAACTCAAATCTCCTTCGGTATCATTCAAAATCGATAAATCTTGTTGTCGTGTGTATTTTTAAACGCATTTGTATTTGCTGTTCAGCTGAGCGCTATCGCGCTACGAGTAGTAGTCTACCGATTTCTACTTGAGACTTGACGTTCGTCTACTAGTCGACTAAAGAGGGCGACCGGAATGCGGATTTTTGGGCATTATTCAAGCGCTGGGCTGCAGCCACCAGCTCAGTGTTTGATTACAGAGGAAAGTACGCTTTCCCAGCGCGCGGAATAATCAGGCTATGCGGTGAAATATTTGCATAAGTTTGACAAGTTTCGTAATGTCTTGTTGCTCGTGCAGCGCCTTCAGCGACCAAACTTTACCAACATTCAACAACTCGTAACGATAACTGGGTTAGTTTTGTTTGCAATAAATTATAGTAGTTGTGGTGTGAGCTAAATTTAACACAGCGAGTAGATTGATACGTGTATTATTATTGCCTGCTCAAAATATGATATTTTATCGACAGCTAAAAATAACGTGATGAAAAGTGAAAGAAAAAAAAAAAAGAAGAAAAAAATTGTATTAAAAGTAATGAAATGCTTTAATTGAATTCCTGCCTCCGCATCGATTGATGATTAATAGAATTGTTTAAACATCAATTTGTTTAGAATTCCTCTTTTGTGTGCCACCTCGTTATGGCTTTCGTGCCGTAATCGAATTGCACTCTGACGCTGCAACCAGCGTCCATCAAGAGGCAATTAGCCTTTTTGTGCGTCGCCGGTGCCGCCGCCGCCGCCATCGCTCAACGTGCACTTTGTGTCGCGCGTGTATATCGCTGCTCGCTGCTCGCCACGTAATTTAATTGTCTCGGGTGCCCAGGCGCGCGGGCGATAAAAAACGCGCGCGCGCGCCATTGTCTCATTTTGTCGGCGGCGGCGGCGGCGGCGGCGCGTTCTCTTTGAGCACGCGTTAGTTAGCGCCATTATGTGCGAACGCGTATGGGACACGTTGCGCTAACAACGTTACGCGCCCGGCGAATGAAAGCGCCAGTATTGCGTAACATAATTAATGCTTAATTATACACAAAAGGGTCGCGGATCCGCGACTATGTCCACATAGTGCCCCGAAAGCTTTGCTTTACGTTAGTCATACTCCGAATGCGCCATGAAACTGAGGAAATTTGATCGGTATCTGGCATCCGTTGGTCTCTTAATCGAATTCGACCCTTTGCACAGCTCCTAAGTTAATTTAATTTAGACCTTCACTACTTAATATTAATTCAAATCAAATTTCCAGCGTTGCGCATGCGTGCATTTGAATAATACATTGGTGGGAGTAGTAATAACGTATTGCGCATGCGCGCATTTGAAATTAACATGCGTACATTGGTTCTCACATCGATTGCCTGTATAAACATGCAAAAATCATTTCATCATGAATATGTGTACGCAATGAAAGCAGAAAGAAAAATACGCGCATTGAAAAGCTTGATTATACTGTGCACGAAATGTGAGCATCCATGCGAAAACCATCAGATATGAAATTGTACCAATGCTTATTGATTTTGCTGCCAGCACGCATTTCCATAGCGTTTCATAATATTTATGGAAAAATTAATACCCCGCTTGTATTTACTTTCTCAAGAATTGAGTATTCATCATGAATACATTTATATGGCATCTGATATTGATAGGGATTTTTTTATTTCATTACTGTTGTCGTACATTGGTAAACATGAAATTATCGCAGGTTTTTTCTCTTGTTGATATTTGATTGAAATTCGTCTTTAATAATGAATTGGCTTGGAGAAATACTAGTTTCAGTAACAAGTTTTCTGATAGTTATGTGCTCGGCACACGATGATTATTCGATGAGCTCGTGTGGCTGGAGGCCTTCGGCTGTTTCACCTTCCGTCAATATTTGCTCTCCTCTACTCGGTGATATTTGTCATAATATCGTGGCGGCCGCATGTAAATTTGCGCACATCGTCGTTTAATGCAATCAAGTTAATGGCTGACCGCGTGTGGGTTGCGTTGTTGCCGGGCCGGGCATTGTGTGTGCTCGGCGTCGTTTTTTGTTCTTCTAGTTTCCTATAATTTTAGTGGCGCATATCGAGTTTCCATGTGAGGCAATTTTATTGCCAATTATCTCCTGTGTAAACATATAAATTAAGCGATATTTTTATTTACGTCATAGTGGGTAAACAGTAGAGATGGTCGGCTAGCTGAATAGTTGCTTTTGACTAGGTGTGAGTGGCACTACCGTTAATATTTATTACTGGATTTAATATTTATATCGATTCGGGGTAAATTTCAAATTTTGCGGAAATAAGGACGAGTGGATTCGTAAAATAAAAATCAAATGTTAAATTTCAATCGAATTTTTCATTTTCATCCTTAGATTTCGTATTTTCCGGGTTTAGTTTCATAATTTGCGCTGTTATCTTAATAGGTTTTATTTTTGGTATTTTGATGAATTAGTTTGGTATTTGTGACAGGATTAATCATCGCAATATTGACATTATCAATTACTTTATTTGGTTGGTACAGCGCTCGTAAATAGTATTAGCTAATGAAAAATTTTGTTGCAAAAAGTTGCAGAATCGTCGTCGTTTGGTTAGTAGCCAAATAAAAACTGAAAATTATGCAATTTTCATGCGATAAACTTGGTTCAGCACTACTGGCAAGTGCTCCAGCCCTGTGCCATGTGCTGTAATAAATGGAATTCGTAATAAGTCTCGGCACGTCTTCGCCGTCGTCCTGCAAACTTTCGTCTGTGCGCCGATTCCAATTGGACTCGGGGTCGCTTCTCGCTGGCGCCTCGATGAATTCGATCGCAAACGCACGCCACAGCGCCAGCTTAAGCGTCTTCCGGGACGCTTTTAATGCGCGCTTTTATAGAAATCCTCCTCTGATAACATCTCCGACCCTCCACTTTATTACATCCGCGCGCGGGAGGACTTTCTTTTTGATTATTTTCGCGTCGAGCATCCTTCATCGAACACGTCGGTCGGTTTGGCATTTACTTCGCCCTCGTCGCCGGCGTAAAATATTTGCGTCGTCGATGCGACGCTGACGCTGCCTCGGGACCCGGCCCGCCCGTCGCTCGAAAAATGAATAAATAAAAGGCTTTGCCATTTTTCGGCGCGTCGCCCACACTGAAACAAAGTGAAACTTTCTTTTCGGGCTCAACATCCTCGCCGAAATATGAAAGCAAACTCGACCCACGCCAAGATAAAGCAAACCTTCAAAGAATGTTCACAGAGCGCTGGAAACTGGAAACTTGTGTTTTTATTGCGCGCACATCTACGATTTTAGTTCGGAAAGTTTGTGCTCGCCACTGTTATTTTAAGCCACTTACGGAATTTATAGCGTTTATCTTTGTGGTTTTTCTTCGCGCCGACTTCCGCCTGAAAATTGCGATCGTTGCTGACAAGCAGACAACCCACTTAACATTTCATTTGTACATTTAGTCTGGAATGTCTTGAATCATGATTACAAGAATAAGCTTTCAGGATCTTTCACTTGATTTCTTGATTTTCCACGAATACAATGTATCATTATCACTGGTTGTCCTGCTTGTATAGTTTTCCTTAGTACGCTGGAGTTTAGCAATGCTGCGCAAACTTCGGAACTTTCGCTCGTGACACAGCGCAGCCGGAAAATTTAATTAGGGCACGTGCAAATTACAAAGCATCGTGTTGCATCCATTACTGGCACGAATATAGTTGGCTAAACCAGAACTGAATGCAAAAGTATTTTTTATCTGCGTAGATTTTCCTCTTTTTTTGTGTTGGTGAATATTCACTTTTCTATTTTATAGTTTTAATTACGTTTTACGTGTTTAATATCATTTTTACGAGTTTCAAATTTTTATATTTTCACGTAAATAGAAAATAGCGAATAGCGCGGCTTATATTATGACAGGGAATAAAATCATTGGCTGAGATACGTGGAAATAGGAAAATGGAAAATATGTAGTGCGACGGTATTGACAATTTCGCATCCTGTTTTCATGATTTGAAAAGGTGAATTTCGTGTATGGGGCGACGTCGTCTGAATTGTGTGAAATTGGAATTCAGAGTGATTTTTATAATGATTTCTTTGCAACTGGGACGCGACTCTGACACAAATATACAAAATTGTTGAAATTCTTGAGAAATGCCTTCGGACGCGTTTCTGTCTTTCGCTGCGCGAAATCAAAGCATTGAGGAATTTAAGTTATTAGCCTGAAATTAAAATTCCATCATCTGTAATTGAACATTCATCCTCGCTGCAGTTTTGTTTCAGTATGAAGAAGAAAAAACCCCTCAACGAGACACTAAAACGCATCTCCTCCCAGCTTGCTTCATTGTCGATCTCTCATTAAAGCAAAGTTTAATTGGGTCAATTTGATGCTTTTTGCGCGCTCGACTTTCGGTTGCGTTTCGTCGCGATTTTTTGCCCGTTTTTTCAGCTCGCTCGGTGTTCATCTTCGTTTTTTTTTGTCCCAATCAATCAAGATAATCCCCTAGATCCTTTTTTGCGCGCGTTTGCTATTTGCATTTTACAATTGAGTATCGAAGCAATTTGCGCGTGCGGTGAAATCTGCAAGTCAAAAATACAGCAGCGCGTGGGTCTTCATCCGAGGTCTGCACATCCTCGGGCGTGAGATTTTTCCAATGCGGCTAACATAACGGTTAGGTTGTGTCCAATCCAATCTTTTCGCAGTTAGCACTTTTTACAGCGCCGTATTACATTTATGGCGGCATGAATAGAATTTGCAGAAAAATGCAATTTCACTTTAACGGCGTCGGCGGTGTTTTTCAGCACGAGATGCGCGGTGATTAAGTGAAACTGAAGGTATCGACACACACGAGTCAGGTCTGTCGTTACCACCATGCCGTCGACATCGCACTTTTTACGGCGGTGCTCGCTTAACAATGTTATTTCTTGTCTCGGCTGCCTGCAGGAGTTTCCGACGTTTAATTCGCTTCGGGTTGGGATGCTCCAGCGCAGCTCGCAGAGAGTGGTTCGATTTTGTATTTTCACGTTCTGTGAAAAACTTCAACTTTTTTACAGATTCAGCGAGGTTTTCCGTTTTTACAGCTTCGCTACTCGTTTTATATCTTAAAACGCTTGCCGATCGCTGGAGCCGTAATCCCGGTATACGTTTCAGCGATTTTGAATCCCGCAAGAATAAGGCAACACCACACAAAAATGGAAGCAGGAAATTTCCTGTTGTTAAAGCGACGAAAAAAAAAATCCAGCTTGAGCTTTTGTTGGTTTTAGCTGCTGGTTTTTTTCGACTTCGACTCTATTTAGGATCGGAGCGAAGCGAAATTAAAAACCTTCTGTTATTCCACCGTTTACGGCATTGTGTGTTTTTTTTATTTGTTATATAGACTTGCAAACAAATTGAAAGCAATGGCTTTATTTGCGACCTGCTTCATCTTCATAACTCGCCAGCCTCCTAACCTTATGACAGGCCAAGAAATACGAATATCATCTTGGCGCTGCTTCCATTAAATATTTGTCTTTGCACATATGTTCGAGACTCCAGAATATTCTCGCTCTTATATTTAATTTCCCGCCCGGTTTCCGGCGCGCCTGATTTCTCTGTTGACTTTTCTCCCGCTGCAAGGGAAAAATTCCGCGCGCTTCAGCTGCCAAATCATGCCGGCATAAATAACGGCCGGATTGTGCGTCCTTCGCCCGCTCGTCAGGTTAATTGTAATCGATTTTAATCAATTACATCTTTCGCACGTACGAACGAGCGTTTGATTAATTGCGCGAGCGACGAGAGGCGTGCGACGCTATTTCGATAATAATGTGTGTTCATGGCGTCGATGGTGGAGGCGCCTGTCGAGTGCCGCGATCGATTGCGGGCCGAAAATGTGCGCTGGACCCGCTGTCTTTGAATTTAGCAATTCATTCAGCATGCAAAACAGACTTTTATATTGCTGCGACAGGCTTCTCTCTTTTGCAGTTTTTTTTAGAGATTCTGTGCCAGTCGTACAGAAGTTTCTTTTAATTTCCATGACAATATTTAGCTAACTACAGGCGAAGGAGAAAAAAAATTAAAGGAGAAAAGTTTAACATAAAAAATTTGTATTTTTGTGAAATTTGCGAGTATTCCGGACAATTTTTGATTTTTAATTCTTCTAATTTTTAACTCAAATTCTAAAATCCAAATCTATTTCGGATTCAATCGGTGGGTGTGTACTGAGATCACCAGCGTCATACAATAGGGACGTCAATTCCCCATTCAGAGGTGGCGGGTTATCCGGGCCGGTGTTATCAATGAATTCCTGTAGTAAGTCAATGAGACTATCCGTAATATTTTCCGCTTTACAATAATTCATGATTTCATGCGCGTATATGGAACACTGACAATCCTCCTTGGCGGCTTCGATCTGTTTCAGCAACTCCGCATCACTAAACCGCTTCTCCTTAACGTTTAGATAAAGTGTTGTCAATGAGAGCGCACAGGCGGCCTTGCGCTTTTGCTCCTCTCTATCCAGTCGTACAAATTGCGACGGTGTAAGTGCCAGCAGTTGATCAACGTATTTCTCGCGCTCCGGGCTACCTTTCAATAGCTTCAGTCTACCATTGATGACGTCGACGAACTTGTTGCGTTCTTCAGTTGTCCAGCTCAGTTTGGACAGAGTGCGAGGACGCAGTTTTCGTCGCTCTTGGTATTCTTGATACCCAATGCTAAAATTTGAATTGGTTTCGAACTTGCCTGAAAATATAGCAAGATTCAACGGACGTCTACTTTGAAGAAGGTTGAATTTTGTTCTTACCTTCATGCTTTGATGTCTTGTATTGGACTGAGTTGGGGCACGCATAATTTCGAACAGCTTTTCGATACTGGCCAGCATCTACCATCAAAAAGAGCAAGAGTATGATAATCAGCAATCCCAAGCTGATCTCCATCAATTGCCACTTCGAAGTGAAATTGAGTTCGTAATTATCTGTCAGGTATTTTTTAGCTAAAAGCATGTGCGCTTCCAACGTGTTCATCTTGTTGCGGGGGTGGCGCAATTCTGCGTAAAAAAATATTTTTTGGAATATGCGACCTAATTTAAACAAAAATAATTTGTAATTATTCTACGGTCTTTAAAATTGACATTTGTCGTGAAATAAATATATATTTTTGTATTAAATGACAGGCTGTTACTTCAATTTTAATAAACCGTAGCCTCAGTAATTATTTTCTTGTTTCTTGGACATATTATGAGCTAAATTCGTCAAAAAAGTTTTGAATTTTAATTTAAATAAATGAGAAATGCTAATAATGAACTTTCACACCATTTGGATTTTTATTTTGCGACAAAAATTAGTTTATTAGCTTTTCCTTAGTCAATAATGTTTCTGTATCAAGATTTATCGAAATTAATTCAGTGGTTTTTGCGTGAAAGTGTCACAAACAAACTTGCAGTCACATTTATTGGTATTATTAAAGTTTTGCTATTTTTTTTATGATATCTACGTTTTGCCGATTATTATCAAGAAAAGAAAACTCATTTTTATATTAACTTGGCACATGAATCGAAGATCTTCGTGAAGAAACAAAAATAGTGCTCACATTTACGATCGTGTTCCGCACTATTCAATTAACGCTCCGATGTTGTAACGCGGCACACAATCAACAGGACGTGAGACAAGGCGCACGGCCGCAAAACGCGTCCAGGATAATGAACGTCGGGGGTAATCGTATTAGAATTGATATACGAGGCGAGCGCACTTACGCGTCGAGGGCGCACGATGCCGTCGCCTAATCTTACTCGTGATTAAACGCGATTAATGTTTAATGTGATTTAAATTGGTTTGCGTCCGGACTGGGTGCGCGATCCGATTGCACGAAATATGCCCGCGGATTGAGACACAACTGCTCGCCGAAATATCTGCGGGCGTTAAAAATTTACGCCCGCAGAGGGTGGTGGAGGCGCTTCCGCCGCAAGTTACGAATCATTAAGTTTGCTGAATTGCGGCCGGAATGATTAATTCGGCGCTTCTGTAATTTGCTGTAAATGACTTCGCAGTTTACAAATTCACTGTATCCTGCCTCATCCCGAACAACCCAATAATTTTTTATGTTGAGCACTGATGATAAATGATATTTTCCAACGATGATATTAAAATCAACAAGAAATTAATTTATTCACACGCCGAAGATTGCAAGAAAATCAAGAGGATCGCAAGAAAGAAGAACGAACGGCGAAGAGACATGGAATTAATTAATTTTAAATTTCGATTGCACTTTATGAATACCTAATGCCCACTAGTCGCCGGGAATTTGTAATTTAAATTTGATTTGCAGTCGGCGCTGAAATTCTTTTCAAGTTTAATCTTTTAGAGTGTCTGAGGTGCGCTTTATTTATGATCATGCATGAAAATTGAACCATTAAATTTATTTGTTGTGCGATGACATAACAGGCGTGCAATTAAGCGAATGAAAATTGCCTGATGACGATAAATACAAGCAGCAACAACAACAACAACGCTCAATACAACGCTGGAATATTAATTAATAAATTAATAACTAATAATGGCTCTGGTTCCACGTAAAACAACCGCTAATTGGAAACGGATGAATGCATGATTTTAAGCCAACGTATTTGCACGAAATTCAATTATTTATTATTGCTCAGTATTTCCTGCTTTATTTAAACTATTTTTATACCGATGGAGCATTTTTCCCTGAATATAATAGGAAGCACTTTCATGGGAAGTGAATTTTGAAGTATTATTTCGATTTATTTCGCAAGTGAGGCCTTTTACTTTAATAACAAAACAAAATTGATTTATAGAAAAATATTTTTAGAAACGTTTAAATTGTCATGATGTCAAATTAAATAATGCATGCAATCAACAATTATTGAAACTTTTGAATAGTAATATATCATGCATGATTGATAATATTGTAATGAATGTTATTAATTATTTTCCACTCTTTTTCCAAGGATTTGGATATTTTAAGCCGATTTTTTTAAATTCCGAATTTGCTACGCCACTGTATCGAATGTACTATTCCATGCCCCGATTGTGATCTGTATTTCATTTTACCTTCGTTTATGTTTTTCTAGGCCAATTATTTTTTTGTTGTTCACAAACATGAAGTGTCGCTTAACGATGAGAAAACACCCAATATTGACACACGAATTAACATTGGAACACAATTACCTCTACAGTTAATCACATAAAAGAAAAAATTTCCTTTATTGATGGAAGAAATGTGTAAATCACATAAGATCAAATTTTTATTTTATTTTATTTACTTTCCCCAATCGTGACGCATTCCAACATTCTCGGCGTACATCTTTGAGTAGTTGCCGACACACGTATGCGTGGGCATCGTCAAAAAAAATGTTTGCTTCCTTAATGGTACCGACAGCTCGCAGGCGGGTAAAGAAAACGCGCGAAGAAACGCGAGAAGACGCGCTTTGTAGTTGGCACGTGGGGGTGTGCTCACATGCACGTCATTGTCTTACGTGTGAGTGTGACGGCGGCGCGTCCTTCGCAACTCGCGTTTCAGCTGCACCGGCAACTCGCGTCGCGACGCCGGCGGCGCGCCCGCCTCACGCAGTCAGTCATCTGGCGCGCTCCGAAACTGGAGCATCGCTGGCGTCCGTCCGCGTCGGCATTTTCGTCGCGAAAAAAAAAAGAAATAAAAACAACGCGCCGCATCGTTAATAAATATGTTGCAAACTTCGACGTGCGGATAAAGACGCGACGCGTCGACAGAAAAAAATGCTGATACTTCACCGGATGTGAGAGTTACTTTGGTTGACTTAAGTTGGGTGATATGAGTGGATAACTTCGGCGGGCGTCCGGAAAACTTTAAATGTGTTTTGAAAGATGCCGTGCTTTTGCTGCTGGAAGAAGAAAGCGACGGTCAAACCGGAAAACGAGACCGCCGAGGACCCAGCGCCGGACGCGGATGATCCTCAGGACGAAACCGAAATATCAGGTTACCAATAATAGTAATAACTCCAACTGCGCACACACAACGTGAAAAACGTTTGTGAAAAATGATTTGAATGCAATTGCATTACCGGATTATACGCGCACACTGGAAATATTTTGTTATGTTGTAAAGTCCATGCGGCGATGCGAGAGAATCCACGACGGAAATTGAAATGCGATGTGAATTGCATCGCCAACTTTAGCTGGCACACGAAGTTCGCCTGCATTTGCCGTTGTGCCTTCATTAGATTCCGGCCCGGATGTGGCGTCAGAGCTTTGCTTTCGGCGCCGTGCGTACTCACGTACGCTGTGTGAGCGGGGCATTAAATTTTATTGACAATCGTGTAACACCGTCACGCGCGTCGAGTGCATTCGTTTGGTCGTTAAATATAATTCTGATTAATAAGTCCAACGTTGAGAACCTGCAAGGTGGAAATCTTACGAAATCTTATTCGTGTCACTGAACATGCAAACAAACTGTACACCTGCGAGTGCTGGGACAATGCATTTGTTACATTTACACATGGCTGATATACTTTCCCACGAGTTTTGTTTCGCGCTTTGTGCGCGGTGTAATCAGACAGTCGAGTTTGTAATATGTCACAAACCACAGTAGTATTCTATAGTTCATGTTTTCAGTGGATACTGTTTGTTGAACTTTCACATTTTCCACAAAAAAAATGGCTTTATCAACTGGCATGGCTTTTATTCATGCAAATTCCCATTTGGGAATAAGTGAAATCACCCCGAGTCATATTAAAATCATTGCCGCGATAGCGATCTGATTGTAAAATAAACAATTTATTCAGTTCCTAGTTGAATGCATTCATTTCCTCGCCGATATAGATTGGACATAATAATACGCTATAGTAAATTAATATTCTTTCGGTCCTTTGAGCACGCTCGCACACGAATTTCGCACGCGTGTCTGCCTCGCATAGCATCATCGCGTTGACGTATCGAAACTTCATTAACGTGCTATTAATATTAATGTAAACGTGCGAATCCTATTAAATTGTTAGCGAAATTTCCTCAATTTGCTGTTTATACTTGCGAGATAGGGGCTTATCCCCGGACGCAATGTATGATGCGTGTTAAGCAAGGCAAAAAAAACTTCATGTACTTGTAGATCGTTAAAAAGGGAATTTCGAAGTGACGATGATTACGTTATGGCCGCCTCGCATAATTTCATGCTTCAAGACGTACTTCATCTCGGAAGGTGCGAAGCGTATATGAAATTAATTTAATGTTTATGTTTATGGATTATCTTCCGCCATACTATAATCTAATAATTATTACACACGTGTAATGTAAAGTGTCACATTTTCAGTGATGTGATGGCTTTTAGTAATTGTAACCGAAATATATTATTATACTTGTTAATTATATATTTGCAAGTTTATTTAAAGTATTCAACATGTTGATTTTTCGTTAAAAACGACACGGTGACTTGTTTAATGTGGTCTTTCAATTTGCGTATTCATTAAAATCGCGGCGTGGCACATTTTCATTACACAGTCCGCGATTTCATTACGCAAGTGAAAAAGAAAACAGCCAACACACCCGCGCCTGTCTAGCAGGAGAAAAAAATGCCAGTGAACGAAAATGTAAGCGAAATTAATTATCGGCAACAAGGGTAACGGTCGGCGGGTCCTCGAAAGGATGTGCGTACGTAAACGCAGGACCATCCTTTGAGCTAAACGCGTTATCGCATGCTTGTATACCAGGTGTGCCTGGAAAAAAAACGGTCACGCAATGTGAGTGCCTTCACTCAACTGTTGGATTAGCAATCGTTGTTTGCGTATCAAACGCACATTTGCAACCTGCCTGGATACACTTTACAATTGATTGTATGCGCCTCAGTTGTCCGCGAGTGGATTACGCGAACCATTCGGTATTCGAAGTTCTTGGTCCGTTACATGCCGTACAGGAATAGAACGCGGAAAGCTGGGAAAGTAGAAAGGTGGAAAGGACGCGGGCACGTTGAAAGGGATGACAGCCGACACACACACACTCGCAATAGACCTAGACCTCCGCATATAGTACCAACATTATTTTATACAACGTTGAAAAACGGCATTTACACATTACACTCGCAAGTTGGGAGCTGCGCTTTCGTGGTCCTTAATACACTAGGCCAAATATCGATTGTAGAACGCGTGCGGCATTCCATAATTTACTAAACTAAACCAAAAAAAAAAAAACTGTGGTCTACTATAAAAGATTACAAAATGGAGTAATGAGAACGCACTTGAGTGGCTGGGATTGTTGAGCTGAGAGGATAAACCGCGCACGTCAATCGCAGCATGCGTTGGAGAGTCGGCCAATTCGCAAATGGAAATAGTCTATCAGCGCACGGTGCACTTTGTTAATTGGCTTATCCTGTTAGTTTGCAATTTCAGCCGGAGTCCTCCTCTGGCGGCCAGGTGACGCTAATTGTCTGGTAGATTGCATTCATGCACACATCGCCGGACATGAATATGTCACAACTTCGGCAATAATGCACGTCCGGGCGTCATGAGTCATGCGATCTTGTTGACGTTGCTCATGTGATCCAAGATTGCGTTGATTTACGGCGCGCAAATATTTAACGCTTTGGAGAGTAATGAATGCCTCTCTTGCCGACAGGAAATCCACGGAACAAATGCAGCCTGGCGCCGGGGCACTCGTTAATGGACTGGATCCGGCTGGGCAATTCCGGAAAGGATCTCACCGGCGTCGGTGCGCTCGCCGGGAAAATTACCGTAAGTACACTTTATTCTGCGGCTCGTAAACGTCGCCGTAGGGAACTTGTTCTCGGCTTTCCGATGGGTTAATAGTTGTTAAAACCGAACGCATGTAAATCCTTCATTCGCTAACGTTATCGTCTAGCACGTCAGGATCGTTGAAAACTTTCCGAGTATTTGATCCGTCATGTAAATTGTCTACGTTTAATATGTCATAATTTTCGGCAATTGTTCGCTGTAAAGCATCAAAATTTTTCGTGTAAATTCTCTCATTCCATATTCATGTAGTATACTTTGGTGAATTTGATATGAAGACGGAAAGAAAAATGACTTCACTTACTAATGATGATCACGATGACAACGATAACTATCGCACTAAAGTACACGTGCCTCCCTAGTGGTTCTCTTATTTACAAAGTCTTATATTGCAGGTGTCCCCTGATGAAATGATACAGCACAACAAGCGCGAGGATGCGTGGATAGCAATCAGAGGAAACGTCTACAACGTCACAGAATACCTCGCCTTTCACCCAGGGGGAGTCGAAGAACTCATGCGTGGTGTTGGACTTCCGGACGCTACAGCACTCTTCGACGAAGTGAGTTTTTCTCTAAAACTTCATTTAAACACAATAACAATTTATGTTTGTTTTCCTTCAGGTGCATCCCTGGGTGAATTATGACAAAATGCTGACAAAGTGTTACGTGGGACGCTTGGGCGCCGGCTCTGTATCGAGCATTACAGAGACAGGCAACGTGCGTTTCGAGTCACCGAAACTCTCCGACACGCCGGAACCGCCTAAGATACCGATAATTCCTGTGATGCGAACTTATAACATAGCCGTCAACGATGACCGACAGGTGCGCTTCGACTGGATTCAGAAACACGACATTCTAGTCCTATATTTCTACACGGGTGCTTATTCAAATCCATACTTCGACATTCGCCGGCCTTTCGAGAACAAGTGGACGTTTGTGATCACCTTTGTGGAGTCGGTGTTCACGTTCAAGTACTCTCCGCAGGAGAACCTCAGATGGCCACCGCGGTTCAAGGTCTTCTACGAGACCGGGAAGATTGAGGTGGGCTTCGAAAAAGAAGTGAAAAAGACATGGCCTACGTGCGGGACGCTGGAACAGAGCAAACGTAAAATCATTCCGCAGGAATGGAAAAGAAAGTATATTATCAAAGAGCACGTCATGATCAATAAGAGCACATTCATGATGTCGCTTCAGAAAACCGACATGAGCTTATGCAACACACCATTAGGATATCATATTATGTTATATAACGGTAAGACGATTATTCCTGCATTTTGACGTTATTTAATTCAATCGCGCGGCTTTCAGATGTAAACGATGCCAGGGAATACACACCAGTGCCACATTTATTCATAAAGCCAGACAACCAAGATCCGAGGGAAGCCTTCAACTCACCCTTCGTCACTTTACTCATTCGACGGTATTCCGACGGTCGTTTGAGCAACTTTCTCTACAACAAACAAGTGGGTGACACTGTTCTCGGCTCGGAGCCGATGGGAACATTCGATCTACAATTGATTTCGGACAAGCAACATTTCCTCTTCATTTCTGGTGGCGTAGGCATCACTCCATTCCTTAGTATAATTCAATTCCTGCTCGAGAAAAAGCTTAAACCTGTGTAAGTACATTACAAACACAAAATGCGTTTCGATGCAGGAATACAGATTTTGCTTGTTTTCAGCCAACTAATCATGCTAGTCAACTTCAATCAAACGTCGCAGTATCAGTTCCTACATAAGAAGTTCGAAATTCTCACCGAGGATCCCCGATTCACCTTCGTTCCTGTTCTAACCCAGCCTGGTCCATCAGATTATTCCAATATTAGCGGTTACATGTCCGAGGAACTGATGCGGACTTTCCTACAGAAAGGTTTCCCCGGTGTGCACGTGCAAGACATTTTCTTTCTGTGTTGTGGTCCGTCATCGCTCAACAACGGCTGCTTTGAGCAGTTGATGCATCTTGGGGTAGACATCGATAACACCTACTTCTTTTCGGCGACGTCTGTGCAGCAGAATGAAACTGCGGGGATTAGTGTCAGCGACATAAGCGTCAAACAGTAACGTACATATTATTACTATCGGCCAACTCTTAAATTTGGGAACGACCACCACCAGCTCAACACCAACCACTATCGTTATACGCACCTTAGCGCGCAAATCATATTCAATGTTATATAATTTTTTAGCGGTCTAGATATGGATGAGATTGTGGAGTGGATGGAGAAGTTGGATCATTACCAAGACTTTCCGAATTTTCTCAAGGGTGTTGACGACCGACGGTCCTCAGCGGCGCCGCCGACGATCCCGCTACGGCATTCCCAAGGTGCTACCAATGTGTCGTTCTGTATCTTTTGCCTTTGCATTCCCATTCCGCGCTCCTACGTCGTGCACCTGAAGCGCGCCTTCACCGACTTTTTCTGTCCGTGGAGACGGAATGCAGTGTGAGGTTGAAACGCAATGATGAAAATGGGTCCAGCAATAATTAACCAGAAAACATACGTCCAGCTGCGCAAGATGCGATGGCGCATCCATAGCGATATTCACTAATTGAACAAATTCAAACAAACCAAAACAAAAAAAAACTGACGGCTTCTGCTCGTTTTGCACGCTGGCTATCGCGTTCGTGAATTGTTTTCTACCAAAGAATGTAACACCGCACTGTTTCTAGTAGAGTGTGTACATTGCTAGCCTAAGGAGACTAAAACAAATTTATTACTTATAAGAGATGAAATATTTTGTGCACGACGCTATTGATACGAGTACTTAAGTAAATAATGTGACATATCCTGCACCGTTCAAGTAGTTGCACCTCAGGGAATCGGAGAACCACCGTTTACGGACGATTCTATTAGTGAAATTAACTCTACTGCAGGCAAATTGTTATCGTTGCGTTCGTTCCAATGGTTGGACCATCGAGTTTATTTATTGTATATATTGACAATCTGGATTGTAAACAAGCAATAATTGTTTGTATTTGGTTTCTGATGTAACAACCATCGTATTAAAATTACCGTTTTCCATATTTCCGGAGCACATTTTCCCTTTGGTTGGTATTTTCCCTGCGCGTTTGAATGGTTGCCTATGTTGATTTAACGTTTTGGACTGTTTCCAGCATAACACTTCAACGATTTGACAGTCAAATAAAACAGTCTGCATGAAAACATTACTATTTCATATATCAAATAAAAGAAATCACTGCATGTTTTTTGCAATTAGTTGCCATTTGATATATTTGCATATGTCACCGTTTCATGCATGAATGTAAATCTATAATGGATGATTTCTGCATTGTTTTGACGCTCGTGAAAAGTTTATGCGATACAAAACCGACGTAAATAAATACGCTTGATAAATAGCCATGCAAAGTCGGCCTAAAAATACGAAGGGGACCGGTGAGTGCATTCAGTATATGAATAAAAATGTGTGCGTCGATGATGGAGCGAACGCGCCGATTAATTCACGCGCTTTTTATACATAGAAGTGGATGCGACGCACCGAAAACAAAATGTGCGATCTGCTCGAGTGTCCATTCATTATCCGCGCCCGCGCGCGCTCCGGCTTCCTGTTTACGCATTCTTTTCCAATTTCGTTGTTGGGCTCATTTTTTGTGTGCGATCGCTTGACTCGCTGAGGAAAACCTTCAGGGACGGATTTCGGAAATTTACGTTCCGGAGAAATTTGGGTAAAATGATAGAAATCTAGAATAGTTTCATAATTCCGTATTGATATGCATCTCAATCCGATTCTGTAAACATCTGCGCGAACAATTTCGAAATCGTGATGGATTTGTAATTGGATTAGGATTATATAAAATCTTTCGAGGGCCCGCCCACATTCGACGACTATTAATAATATTGACTTAACCGCGTGCGCAAACAACCAACAGATAAACATGCCGCGTCTCCATCTTCATTTGTCGATTGTTATCATAATTCGTTATCATGGCGTGCATCGCGCCCGTCTTCGGCTCGATAATCGACTGGATGTTGCCCGCTACATTCCTCGCGCATATAGCAACGCACATTTATCATCCTGATTGTGATTCATAGATGTGTCCTGTTTTTTTTTTCTGTTTGTGATATTCAGGTGATTCCATATATTTCGGCGCGCGTCCAAATTCAATGTGATAATGAAATGATAGTGTGTTCCGGAAACACCCTCGGCTCTCCAGCGACAGACGTACGACAAATAGATAGCTCGTTTCAATGAACCCTCACGAATCTACAAACGCACGACCCACGACACGATAACGGATTAATAAACATGATTCGGAGGAATGGGTTGCCGCATCGCGTTGGGGAGCTTTGTGCGTTACATCCCGATATTTCATCTGCGTGTTTTATGTGTTTCGGGAGCAGATCTGCGCGTTAAATGAGGCTTTGTGGTGTATCTGGTGGTAACTACATCTCCTCTATATATCTACACGTCTGTCGTTTATAATCGGGAATGTTTCAATTCGACGAGTTTTCATAAATATTGCATCTTCATTTGTCCGCATAAATTTCGAACGAGAGTTAGATAATCTCCACGGCTGGCGGAAAATTGTATTAATATTATAGTTTCCGTAGTTTCAGTAAGCCACTAAGCCAAACAAGTTTTTCCAACTAAAGTTGTACGTTAACGCGTCGGTAACTAAAACAGAAAATATGCAAAATAACGAACGTTTATTAGCATAGCACGCCGGGGAATTAGCCGGGAACTGAAAGTTCGAAACACGAGCACAACTTCACGTATGATAGATAGCATTCAGAAGCTAGAAAATTGACGCGGCGTGGAAATTGTAACGACATCAGTCGAAGATTGTGCCACTTAATCAACTCGAGGACGACACGTCGAGAGCGCAAGCACTCCGTTGAGTTCAAATATTCAAAGCCCTTCTTATCGCGCTTCTTATCGCCGCGCGGAGCGCATTCGTCTTCTGCATCGCTCGTCTTCATTGAAATGTTAAAATTCACGCTCGCATTTAATATTCCCGGGTGTGGAATGTGCTCGCGTGCCTCGGCTGAATGGCTGGCGTAGACGTAGATGTCAGACCGCCGATAAGTTAATGATTTTCATATAATATATGATGCGCACAGGGTGTAAACGTGCCTGTAAACTATGCAAAACTAAGAAACTTCGAGAAAATCAACGTATTCACGTATCTAAAACGAAATTATCTCGTTCTGTCGAAAATAATTTGTAGTTACATAGTGGACCTTCAAACTTTTTCAAGGCCTGAAGGCACTGGAAGTTTGTTAGTGGTTCAATTAATAGTGGGTGAAACAATCATCAAACGAACAATATCTGCACAATTAAAAATCTTTGCTTCTCTGATTTACAGAATACGGACAAAAAGTTATATCCATTTTTTGTAAACATTTTCTGATAGTGGTAACCATCTCCTTTGATTTGGAGCTCGTGTAATTCCCTGAAACTGCAATCAACTTGTAGATATTTCCCAGTATGGAAATTGTTGACCACCTCTCCGCCCACGCTGATAGACTGATAGACTCGAGGCAAATTTGCAAATTTGTATTTCACCTGAAGTTCGAAAGGCTGAAGGGCTAAAGGCTGCTTGAACCCTGTAGGTCGTTCGGCTCTTGTACTACACATGTACTGTCCGTTGGCTTTCAGGTGGTTAGTCCTCATGCGAGGGATAAATACGTTGTCGACCGAGCGCGCTCTTCGTGTTTACACGATGGGACGCGCGTATATCTATCTCACCCCGGCATCGGGGAATACGAGATGTGGCCGGCAAGTTTTCCCGGTGGACTTGTATGCGCATTCACTGAACTAGCCTCTAAACAGCGGCCGACGCGTCGCATTCCGTACTTTTTCGAAATTGTTTCGTCGTTCGTGTGCTACACAAATCAAAACTCTAGTTCGAAGAGGACAAGCAAAAATCCCTGAAGTAAACTATGTTTCTCTTCCTGACAGCAGGATTTTTTGCTTGGTTTGTAACAGCATTGCTTTATTTTTGTTAGATTACTTTGTAGGGATTGAAGTTGGTGCAATCAGGGAATCTTAGAAGTATATAGGAACTAGTTGTCCATAGATGTCACCTTAGGTATTAGCTCATAACCAATATAACCTATATTTTTAATAGCTTTCTACTCTTAAATATTTTTGATATTTTTAACACCAGCAGCATGTTTTGACTTGGGGCGTATGACATTTTATTGGTCTTGTGCTGCACCGTAGGCAAATGCGCAGGCACAAGCTCCACCCCCGTGACTAAAACCCGTGACTTAAGTACTTTACGCACGGCTTGGTTGTCTCTATATAAAGTGGCACTTTTTGAGCATATAAATCGTAGAAAACTGGCTCTTTATAGATGGAAGTAGAAAAAATAATTTATGTCAAAATTGGTCATGCAATTTTGTTCACATTGATTTTTTTGTACTATATAGATAGGATTAATTAATTCTTAGTATGTAATTGTGTGTCATGCGTAAAATTACACTTTCCTAATGCTTTGATGTATACTTTATTATCTGTCGCATTCGATTTCCGATAAATAATAGTTAGTGAATGAAATTGTTATGACGCGAATATTAGTGTCATGAATTATAGTTGTAGAACAAAGCACGGAATGTGAAGACAAATGTTCGCGACTGAATGCACGCATCGCTCAATACGTTCCGGCATAAAATTGATGATAATTTCACTCACGATTCCGCTCGTCGACAATTTATCGTCTTATTGTCAATGTTCCACAGTAACCGCGCGACCCGGCCGCTACGTGCGATGATTAATCGATTGCTTATTCTTCGTATCATTACTAGCGCCGACACGCTGTTCGACGTCTCAATTTTTTCCGTCGAGTGCGTATTCTTCAACTCTTCAACAGTTCAACGCAACACGAAACAACGCTAGTCAATTACTCAATTACGGTAAATATACTTCTTAATCGACAGCACGACAGCCGGCTGGATTCTAATACAGCACATGTTGTTTCACCCGCGGTAATACGAAATGATGATGAAAGGAGCAAAGAAGTAATGCGCATGGAAATGCATCGTGGTAAAAATGAAGGTTCCTCATCCGGGAAGGTTTCCGCTCGTCAATCGTTAACTGAGAGAGGTACTCTCGAGACGGGCGCGCTGTATTTGTATACGCAAATTATATTTAATACACACTTAGAGATGACGTATAGACATTTATGTGAGGCCGTAATACCCACCGTAAATTACGACCGCACGCGCGCCCGTTGAGAGTCCTGCCGCTGCCGGTGCGCCGCCGGCCGATGAATAAGGACAAGCGCCAATGGAGGCGGCTGAAATAGGGACGGCGTTCGCCTGCCCCTCGAAAACGCACGGCAGGTGTTTAAAGATTAATTATGCGCGCCGAATCTCGAAAAACGAATTCTGCGTTAATATATTAATTTTTTAAATTAATGACTAATCAATGTGAGTGCTCTCGATGGTGTACGAGGGTGGAGGCGGCGGCGGCAGTGGCAGCAGTTGTGATTAATTAAAATCTAATGAATTATTTTTTAAGTGTTGCGCGCAGACTGCAATGATTTTTTCAAGCCGAGGGAATTCGTCGTGCAATTATTAATATCGCATTCCGCGTTTGCTGGGAGTAAATGTGTTGGGCTCACCGCATGTGGAGCGTTGAAGCATTTACGAGCGCGTTACAATCGTTTCCACGGTCGCGATGGTCATTTCAGCCGCTCCCGCTGACGCTGTCGATGAAAACCGCGCGACGATTGGCACCGCGCTTATTTCGTTCGTAAATACATGCGAATATATATTAGCATCTGCGCGCGGAGTCGTTTCGGCTGATGTGAACAGGACAGTCATGTTCGGCATACAAAGCGTTGCCGGCGAAAAATCACACTGACGATGGAAATACGAGGAGTGTAGTCGTAAAAGCGCCGGTTAAATTATGCAAAATTCCATTTTTAATCATCGCGATCAAAAATTCTGCGTTTTAAGTTTGAAATATTCGTTAATGCAATAGTTACGAAAATATTTGTGTGTTTCATACTTCCATCGCAACTTCAACATGGTTAAAATGATATTTTATGAAGGACTGCAAAATTTTAATTTTTTTTTTTTTGGCCCTGGGAAGCAAATATTTAGCCAGAAGTATAATCCGCGCATTATCCACGTCCTTATGTGAGTAAGGCACCCATTTTTTTTGATATAGCTTTTTTGTTAAAAGCCTTCTCATCGTTTCATATTATAATATTTAAATTCCGCCGGTTGGACTCGTAAAACGAAGGTTTAAAATGATTAGCTCAAGTTAAATCGGTTTGAATCAGCGTCGAAATGAATGCTTTGTCCCAATGGACGTTATTAAAACACGATTTCATAATCACGAGACTCCCATGGCGTTCCGAAGGTGAGTTCAATTTAATTTCGCGTTAATAACCGATTTTACTACGCCGCGTCCGACTTCGAACGACGCAATGATGGAAATAAAAAGGAAGCGAATGTAAAATCCGAAAGTAAGTTTCAGTCAACTAGAGCCGCGCGAGCATCGGAAACGCATTTAAATTTAATCGGATAAAAGCGCTTGTATCGCTTTTATCGCGGTTCTAGTTCGCCCTTGTAGGAGCACACACATCGTCCTGTGTTTTATACGCTTTACACTCAAAATACCTCCGCGAACAAACGCTCCCGGCCACCGGCGAGCGCGCAAGATAATTAAATTGCTTTTACTTGGGTTCCGTTCAATTTAATTCGCATTTTATTTGGGGATCACAATAATCGCGCATAGTCGGACAAATCGACGATTTTAATGGGCGAACTCCCTTCGGCTTTTAGTGGCTTTAAATTGCCGAAGGTTACCTGCAAAAAAAACCTAAGCAAAATCATCATATGGCCGGAATCCTGTTTATTAAGCACAATTTCATTGCTCTTGAGACCCAAGCGTAACTTGTTTTTTTAAACGATCACATAAATACAATCAAAATGAATATTTTCTGGCAGCAATCACAGATGACACAACGCATCAGTTGTTCGCGAATATATTTTATTATTGTTGTCATCGCCTATTGCAACGAACCAAGATAAACATACACGAATGCAAAACAATATCGAGTTGTTGTTGTTGTTTTTTTTTGTCTACGATAAGTAAATCGAACCGTTATCGAATAAAAACAAACAGTTCACCTCGTGCATCGCGCAGTTCCGCACGCGGTTTGTTTCGAACGCCAAGAAACCAACTTCCAATTGGATGCTAGGCCCCTGAGCCTCCAGAACAAGGGTCCGGTGTAATAAAAGTCCGATAGATGTAAAACCAGCTTACAGGAAATTCCATTGACCAGCAGAAGATTTAAAATTTGTGTGGACTCGGTTGTAACATTCACCGCAGAGGTGCAGGAAGTGTTTGTTTCTACATGGCTGCATACGGACATGAACGTGTTGATTACCTGCCGAAAATGCAAGCAAAACATTTTTATCCCGTCCTTGAAGAAATCCCTGGTTGTAAATGGTTATGAAATTTGAAGGTAAGAACTAAATATTTATATATTTGCATTTATTTCAAGTATTAAAAACTTCAACTTTTCCTTCCACAATGGATTTGATTTAAATTTGCAATAAATTTAAAAGTAATACACTATCCGATGTCCCAATGGCAAATTGGGACTGCACACGCCGGTACCCGGATGTCCGCTTCACCTCTAGTATTGACAATGCCAAATTAGGCAAATATATTTTTATTTACATGTGCAACAAGCGGCCGAAACTACGATATGGCCCCGAATCTTGTTTATTAAGCACGATTTCATTTCACTTGAACCCGAGAGCGTCGCCCGAGCGAAATTCGCACGCGCGCAATGCGCACCAAATGGGCCGTAAAACATTTTCGATTAACAATATCACAATATCTGCGCGCACAACATCCTGCGAGGTCGCTTTGTGTCGTCCTGGCGTGCCCGGCCGAGATGCGAATGAATGTGGATAATCTGAAATTGCATAAATCATACGCGTCCGACGTGTCGCATGTCGGTGCGGTTGTCGCGTCAGTCGCGAGGGCTTAGTGGCTGTCTCGGGCGCGCCCTTCGAGTCGCATCAGTATAAATTCACAATACGGGCGCCAGTCGACCGAAAACTACTCACTTTTTGCACCACGGAATACAAGCAATGGCGTATATTACGCGGTTAACCGACGATATCGAAATGCACACGTTTTTCTGTTTTATGGCGCACATTTCGCGCATTCATCCACAGCGACGATTCGAACGTCTCTTGAATTCGATCGGGGAAATATTGTCATTCGTCATTATTCATTCGTGACTGTGATACATGCTTCTATATTATTCACTATCGTGTGTATTGAGGATCGATTATAGATTGAGGAATATAAAAAAGTAGATACTTTGAGTGCCGCACTTGGTTTGGACACTTTTGATGTTTTATTATCTTCAGAGGATATTTTCTACAAAAGATGCAACCCAATCAGACGATTCCCAAACAGATATTATTAAAAAGTAAGAGTAGAGTTGAAGAAATTGCCCCAACGATAATGCAACAGGCAATATAAAGTTCAACCAGCTGAAGGCCACAGGAAAGCTTACGGGTAGTCAAAACGATTAATTTTATTTTTAAACTTAACAATTTTCAATGTTTTTTATTTGAAACTCAGAGATAAATGGTAGCATTTTAAGTCGCGCATGACATTTGTATGCAAATTGTGGACAAAAAAGGAGACGCAGTTAACATTAAGAAACAATTACGTACGGAGTTTAATGCTTCCGCGTCAGTTAGTTGTACTGATAAGTTAGTTGGTCTGCCGGACAAAATTCCGATATTTCGTTGCATCCTCTCGAAGTCATGTAAATCCGGCGACATTGCAAAGTAAACCCGAAAAGATTATCTTAATTCATCGTCGTAAACCTTCGATTTTATTATGATTATTCTATTTATTTCGGCGTTCCGTCCAAAAATACCATTCTCGGCTCTTCTGCTTCTCGTTTGCTTATTTTCAGCTCCGTCGCCGCGCATGATGATCGCCGACTACCGCTGTTTTTCCGCCGGCGGCGGCGTCGTTATCAAACCGGCGTCTCGCGTATCACGTCTATTATCAACTCGTAATTCGTCAGTGATTTCCAATTTCGTCGCGCGATTTATTGAGAAACTTCTTTCGCCTTTTTCAACGCGTTTTTATTACCCATATTCTCCGGCCGCCACGCGCATATTAACGATCTACTTAATGCCGCGCCGAAACTCGAACTTAATAGGCGAATTGCGGAGCCAATTTACGAGCGATATTAAGATTAGACTTAAACGTGTGATAATAAAATACACACACGCACCGCGGAAGGAGACGTTAATGGACGGCGCAGTCGGACCGACGGGTCGGTCGGGAACAAATGAAACGGGAAAAATGCTGCCAAAACAAATATTTAGCGTTTTGATTCGACGCGAAACAAAGTACAAACTAATTTTTATGTGCGTCCGATGGCGGGCTTAAAGGTTTGATATGTGTTTTTTTCGCTCCCGACGAATTGATTCGATCGCAACTGGAGGTGCCGATTTCGGATTTTTAATTGCGAATTAATATTTAAATCGATCGTCGAACGGGACACCTTATTAAGCTTAATAAGCACTCTGGCGCGAGTGCGTCGGAGCGTTTTCGATTATTCTAATTAGTCCGTATTGTGAAAAGAAGGCGTAACGAACATGTGTGTGTACCCGCGTCATTGCTACAAATGACTGCATCAAACCATACTTCGACGCACCACGCACACGAAAACTTATCATCAACGATATCATTACGTTTCAACACACATGCCGCAGCGTTTCACACTTTTATGAGCGTTTTATTCAAATAATGCTGCCGAGTGCAATTTTACTTCGCGTTTTTGAAAGCGTCGACATCAATTACGCAACGAGATGCTTTGATGTCGAACTAATTATAAACAAAATTCGTAACCGGCCACTTAGGGTGGGTGCGCGCGCCCGAGCAGGAAAGGGGAAAACGAATGTGATGCGTAAAATATTAACGTGCGCGCGCGCGCGAGGTGAAATTATTGAAGCCGAATATTATGAATTCATGAGCCGTCAATGCGGCCGCAAGTTGCGTGTTTTCCTCGTTTTACGAGTGCGTTTATTTTGCGGTGGCCGCGTTGCGGGGGTGGACAATTATGAAATATGCACTTCCATCGCACGCCGCGCGCACGACAAACGCAGCCTGCGAATGTAACCGGAAACTGCTTTATTATTTCCGGGTGCTATACGCTATTAGTGTGACAATTTTCGGACGGCGGGATTTTATGCTGGTGGAAAAATTACGTGTGTCACTCGCATGCATTTGCATTTTATGCTGGAAACCGGCAAGAACAAGCCGCGTAAATTATTAGACTGGTTCAAATATGTTTGTTTGCTGGTAGTATTTATGAGGTAATTGTATATTTTATATTGAATTAGTCGTCCATAAATTTTCGTCATTAAATAGCGTCTTAAATTAATAATTAGCTGAATTTAATTCGGTTGTGTGATTTTGCCCAAATGAATTGTTAAAATGAAATGTTTTTTTAATAGTTGAAACATTTATGAAATTTTCATGATGGCTGGATATTCGCTGCTGTTGCAACGATTTTTTTATTATTTTATTTTAATTTTTTGCTTCTTAGCATTATCGTAACACAAAAATAGTTAAAAGTATTTGGGTTTAAAAGTTTTTTGCTTACTAAACATGCATAACTTAATCATTTTATATTTATTTATTAATTTCGAAATATTTCTTGCAGTTTGTAATGCAGTTATTACTTCTATTTGAGTATGAAACAGAGTGGGCGAAAGCGAAATGAAAAAATATCTTAAGTTTATTCAATATCAACGTTGCGCTGTTTGCTTAGTAGATGTCAGCAGCACAAAATTATAACATTTGCAATTTGCTGTTATTGTTGACAAAGTGAAATACATACATTTTTATGAACATTTCAATGTCAATGTCAAATGATAGAAATTGCTTGTTATCTAATAAACAACATCTACAATATCTACGTATTATAATAATACGACTATTTGCGCAATATAATATAAATAACTTGTATTTTACAATATTATTTGCTTGATTATCACGAGCGGCAAATAACGACGAGAAACTTTTTAATGAGAATCATGCCCGTACGTCAGTGAAGCAGAATTTAACACGTTATCAAACTTATAATTAAGACTCTATTACCTTATTATACATAAGTAAATGGGGTGGCTGGTTAAGAAAGTTATAGTCTGCAATTAAAACAACAATATTTAAGCGATGTCAATAGCACGCAAATATATACAAATCTTTACTGCAAATCTTATCGCAGCGTAGATAAAATTATTGACAGTGAAACTTGATTTAAGAATCAAAACAAACCCTTCAGTCAAATAAGTGAAGTGAGATTGTCTTGTTAATATAAAAGTTTGATCAAAATGTCAAATTCAAGACAATTTTATTTTTTCTTTTAATTCAAAACAACATTTTATCATTAATAAAATAAATATTTTAATGTTATTTACATACGTATTTTGTCTACTTTCTTCTGAAAAATTCCATGCGTGCTATAAAATGAACATAATGCAGCATAATATTATATTGTAAAATAACTCAATTATTCATTGAGGCATTAAAGTCGTATTTTTTATGTGATATTATAATGATGTGACATATTGCCTCCATAGTGTTAAAAAAATCATAACAGAAATACGATGCCCAGGTTTTTTCTGCATTTGTATAAAAAATATGATAATTTATTGATATTTTTTTGTTTATACGCAATTTTCGTTAATTTTTGAAAAAAATTTAAATATCAACTGATACTCAGAGGTGTTATTTCTTTAAAACATGACTAACAGCTCCCCTTTTTTGGTTGATGGTGGACAAAAGTTTTAGCGAATAGAATAACCAATACCTTTTTTCTCATAAAATATCAATACCCTCCTGAATATGAAATGTTTAGATGAGGTTTTAATCGCAATGCAGATGGAGATGGTACGGCGCGCTTAAGTGCGGCAAACAATTAACAATTGATGCGGCCCGCTCGCGAATGAAAGATTCATTCTTCGCGAGAAGCGCGCGGCAGGAGCGCGTCTGGATGCCGCGTGCTCCCCGCCGCAGGAAGCGCGGCTCTGCGGCGCGCAGAATTTTCGGCGGCACGGCGGCAGGTCGACGGCGACGCCAGTCTCGGCAGGCAGCGCGCGCGGTCCTGTAGCCGCACACGTCCGACTGTCGCTCGCCGAGACGCGCGTCGCGAGAGAATATCCCATTCGTGTGCATCGCCAGCGAGCGCCTTCGGGAAGAGTTACAGGCGCGCGGCGATGTAATCACTGCCACCTGATCGACCAACACATCGGGACATCGACGCCGCGTCCAACTCGCGCCATCCTACAGTGCAGTTTTCGCGGCATCATTCACTCACCAACAACTGCTCGTGTTCTTAACTAATAAAACTAACCTTTAAACTTGCACTTTTGCAAGTACCCGGCGCGAACTGAACCAACCCACACGCACGTAAGGAGACGGATTTTGGAACTAGTCTCGTACATTGTACAAAGTGGAAATTAATTGTGAACGCTTAATTAATTTCATTAAACCATCGCTGCAGGAATTGAAATTCAAACTGAACTCAGCTCAAAACTGTTACGGTTGAAATTGCGATTCTATTCGAACGTTAAACTCTTAGAACAATTAAACTATTTGTGCGTAGAGAAGATTGACAAACTGTCACCAACGAAGTACGGTGAGTCGATTATGATATTTTTCGAAATTAATCTCGAAGAGGAAAGTTTTGGTAAAAATTGAAAAAAGTTTGCGTCGCCTGAATGATGACACCATTGTGTTCACGTCTAAACCTAAACATTATTCAAGTCGGTGATCCGCGTTCAAAAATGTTTTTCGAATTTTTCAATGCATGAACAAGAGCCACCAGCAAGATGCGATGCTTGTGATGGATGAAAATGCTGCGTTTCCGAATCCGCGGGTTACCGGGACTCAGGACTCTTCATCCGGCGAATATTTGCGAGCGGCATTTCTCTCGAAGCCCGTCAAAGCACGGGATTCCACGTTTTTTTCTTTCGTCTTCTCTCGTTTTGTCTGCGGCTGGAAGTTCATTTCGTCCTTGCACGCTCGCCGCTCGCGTCCTCGATTTACCAAAATCGCCCGGATCATTTTTTTCATGCCGCAATTTTCGCCCGCGCGCTCAACCCTTTCATATTTCGCCGACGGATGCAACAATTTCATCATAAAAAAAAAACACGCGAAGGCACAAAAATATTGAAGCTACACCACCGCTTTGCACGCCCCCGAGGCGAAATCGATAGTGTTTTATTAATAGCGTCGGTTCTTCGTTAGTCAACCCCATGGATATCATGGTCGGCAGCTAATTGAAAAGCGAGATCCATCTTGGATAATTTAATCGTGCGCAAATCCGTCCGCATTGCCGCAACGGATCAGCGCTTCATAATGACAACATGTAATATTCACCATGATATACCATCATGTGGGACTCATGTCGGGAAAGTTTTCAAATAAAATTTCAACTTCGTATTTGTACGTAATGAATGACCAACGAGTAAAAAATTAATTAAAACGAAAATCTGTTGCGGTTCGTGTTTATTAATGTGCACAGTTCAAATATTTTTGGATAATGCACGCGTATTTTCCTCTTTCGGCGAAAATGCGCATAAAATTAATTCGGTAAGGCTGCATTCATATGGAATCGAATTAATGAATGCAATGTAGTGTTTTTGGAAGCGAACGAACACATCGTCGTCATGCATGATTTCGTGTATAGTTTTTTTCTGCTTGTGTTTTTATTTGAGTCAATCATCCAACTGATATCTGAGCTGATCATGCATGAGTCGGTTTTCGTCCAAACTCAACTTGCCACCCAATCAGACAACCGGTAAGTTATCAGAGACAATTAGAGTGTTTATACTTTGCAAAACGCTGACGTCATCCTCGCCTTCGCTCACCAGCGGTTACATTTTGTGCGCTGCTCAATAAAAATAAAGTCATAAAATTCAAACGGACGCACATTTGATAGTTTCTCCGAGTTGCGCTTACAAACATCAAGAGGAGATCTCTTCGACGGCGCGCACGCTGAAGTAGTTGTTGAATTCGTCGATGCTTCGCCGCTTTCATTCTTCGATTCTTCGCCGTCGTCAATACCGGCTCAAGTCAAGAGTTGAGACGCGTGTTGCTCGAATATTCTTTCAAATTAATAATGCAATTGTCAAAGGGCGTTTTCTATAGCGCCGTACCTGGATGTCTTGTTAGGTCTTGTTAGCGCTCGGCTGTCGGGCCTTGCGAAATTTTATTTTATTTCGAAATAATTACATTTGTCGTTATTGCCGTGCGTAACGATCGCACCGAACCGACGCCGCGTCGGATGCTGTGTGTCTGTCTGTC
Organism: Dalotia coriaria; assembly: GCF_025399875.1. Taxonomy (NCBI): domain Eukaryota; kingdom Metazoa; phylum Arthropoda; class Insecta; order Coleoptera; family Staphylinidae; genus Dalotia; species Dalotia coriaria. The sequence continues at coordinate 5,295,011 of NW_027045443.1, read as the reverse complement.
GGAGGGATTTCTTCGTGCGTCTAATGCCTGCTCACTTCGCAGCTAATGCACATAACTTAAATCTAATTGATTTATTTGACTGCGCACCGGCCATAATTACAACCGAATCGAATTCCTGGTAAGCGCTAGATTTCTACTAAAATAAATATTAACGAGGCACATAAATTCATAATGAGGCTCGCGGATAATTGTTGAATATTATTATAATTGTAGATACCTACAAGCACGCTCAAAACACATCTATCATTATAACAGTGGAAACCGAAAGTATTTCGACGTAAACGTTAAAATTTTTCGAGATATTTTGTGTTTGTTTGTGTGTGTACTGTGTAATTTTTAATTTATGTTAGTGCAATGCGAAAATGTTGTTTCATGCGAACGCAAACAAAATTATCTGGCGAGCGCGCAATGTTATTAGTTATTACTGTAGAATATGCACATCTGGTTTATTTTCACTTCGTGAATAAATGTAATAAACGCACGCGAATCGAACAATATTTATCCAAGCATTCAGGCGGTCGCGCAATGCGAAAAACTTTGCGCACAATTTGCGTGCGTTTCCGGCTGCAATCTCATGGCCTGCAGGATGATGGGCCGGCTGCTGTGAATGAAAGCCTGAATACAATTCGGGCGCACAGTCTCTCTCCGGAAGCCGGAAAAATGTGCGTAGCAGATTCATAATGGCGCCGGAGCGGTAAATGGTAAACGCGCGCCACTCGCGGATAATAAATACGAAACGCATAAATCATTCAGCGCCGCTTCGCATTCAGCATTCGCACATTTCGCATCCGAGCCGGAGGATCCATTCGCTGAAGAAGACGGACGCCGCGTCGTGCGTGCCGCGCGCCGCTTCTCACACCGAATATTTGAATTTGCGTACGCGCGCGAAAGGCAGCCACTTTATCGTACGATAATTAATCTTTGCACGCGTCTGTCTCAGTGGCACAAAGTTGAAATTCGCCACGCCAAATGCTAAAACCATCTCGGTCTAAATCCAGCGCATGCTCGCGCCCACTTTTATTTGTTTTAATTGTAACATGGGTACAACACGTTGCTAATTAGCGTAAAACATCGGTTTCTCTTGCCGTGAATAATACATGCGGTGGATATGTGCGACACTATTTAAATGCAATTACATGCGGAATATTAATGCGTTGATTGCGTAATCATCGGCTCTAAATTTGAATTATTTCTGCGTATACTTGAAATTTCATCTGGAAATACTTGATATTAATTTTATTAAAATTTAACAGCAGAAAAAACAAAAAAAGTAGTAAAAATGTGTAATGCACTGAGATGATTTGTTAAACAAATAAATACCGAGGAGATTAATTCGCGCGATGTTTAAATAAACAAATAATTACTCGAGAGTATATAAATATCTTCAAAACTGTTGCTTGCACAGCACTCAATTCAAATCTAAACATTGTTTTTACGAAACAATCAAAATATAATTCATACCGACTCGGTTTTGTTTCATCCATTCCACCTGTTCCTGCAATAATTTGAGTTTTGACCGTTTGTGGAAATTACACGGAAGTAACTGAATGCGTTCGATAGCCGTCAAATTCGTACGCCGCCTGCGCCTGATATCAAATGATTTCGACTCAGTTACAATTCGACTTCAGCAGTAAATGTTAATAGATATTAATTTGAAAGGCAATCGTTGGCAACCATGCGGCGTTTAATTACATTTTAACTTTGCGAAATTAATTTCCACCTCGGCCATGCTCGACAATCAACTTGTTTCATGCAAGCACCACTATGTCATAAAATGTGTGCTCCAAAAACACTTTTGTAAACTAATTCACAATGAAGCAAATTGAAATTACCATACACGAACGATAACATAATTATACCACTAGGCGCTTTTGATGTTTCTAAGAGTGTTTGTTCGTTTGAAAATGATTTTAGCAGCGTGCGCACAAAAAGCCTTGATGCCTGGATGGCAAAGCCTCTGCATGCAGTGTCCAGTACTTACATAGCAATTAAATGTTTTTTGCTTCGCCGTGTGTAATGAATACGCTGATGATTAATACATCCTCATCGTTGCGAGTGAGGAGCGTGCCTCATCAAAAATCGCTCGCATCCGCTCCATTTCCAAGTTTGAAATCAAAAAAAGTTTGCCGATTGTGCACACTAGAAACTCGACTAGCACGCGCACTGTTTCATCCCACATGTGATATGTGATGTTACATGCGCGTTGCGACATCAACAAATGCTGTAGTGGCATTCGCTGCTAATTGAACGCGAGAGAGACTCGCAGCTGGAATTGGAAAATCAAATTAAAAAAAAAGCAACAACTTAATTTGTATGCTAAATCAAACTGTTATAGTTGCACGCTGGGCGCAATTTACAAAATAAAACGAATCCAAGCATGCAAATCGTTACAATTTGATTACATCAAGCTTTTCCCCGGAGTTTGAGAGAGTAGTGCGATGCTTTTAGTGGCATGCTGCCGTTGACTTCCAAGACGGTATGTAGCATTTACTCGATAAGTCTTAGTTATAATTAATTATATGTTGACATGTTGACATGCGATGTGAACGTAAAGCGCAGGAAGGATCGTTGGGTTTAATTCGGCGTACGTTTTAAAGTGGCTCGAGTCTCGCGTCGAGGCATAAAGTTACATACGCGATATGAGAAAATATGGAAAATCGTCTTCCTGCGCGGTGGATGGCTGCGAGGAGATGGTGTAGAGTTGCTCGCTGGAAACACTCGCGCACACTTATGTGATCCGGTGATGAGAACAATAAAAGTGGGACAAATTACGTAGGTATCCTATTCAGTTTGTGTTGGGGTATAAACAGTGAGTAAATATATGTTTTTTGGTGTGGAAACCACGTTATTCACACTTTTGGAATTATGCGAAGAAAATCCGCGCATTACATCTCATAAAATCATCATAACCTCAAAAAATCATTAACCTCACTCGTTGGTGCGAAATGTGCTTTAAATAATGAAGGCAGTAATTTGAATCATTTTAGTTTACAAACGAAAATATAATGAAATTATATTAATTATTTTTTATGCACGCAGCAAATTGTTATTTCAGCCATTATCTAACTATTTTAATTAATAGTTATTAGTCGTGGAAATGCAAATAGTGTGTGTTTAATCTACGCTAGAATTTTAAAATTTCGACGCTTTTGAAGCAAGTAAGATGCACGTAAATCACTGCTAATCTACTATCTGTCGTCGTGAAACGTCACGAATGCATGTTCACGAAGGTGTGCAGGTCGCAGGAGAATGTTTACAGCGGCTTCGCAGTGAACTCTTAATTACTCCCCGGTTCTTCCCAGGCCTCATCTCTGCGCGCAGCACTTATTCACAATTAGAGCTATTTTTCTTGCATCACTGGCTCACGGTGCCTGACAGTGGCAGCGCAACACTGGAGTCGCATCTATTTTCATACCACACCAGCACAACATCAAATCAACTTCCAACTTGCCTCCAACAACGATTAGTCTCGTTCTTTCTGCCCTCCGCGCGCGAGCAAGGAAGTCTCCTGGGACGTGTTCCAGGAAGGTGTCGGTTGGAAAAATCGCCCGGCTGCTGTTTTGGCAAATACCTACGAGCCATATTGCAATTTGGCCGTTGCGTGTGCAACTTCAGTACGAAGTTCCAATTTGGAGCTGCCTTGGACGCTTCAGGCTGATAACTGTCTCTAAGCCGTGTAGCCTAGACCGTCGAGTCGAGTTTGAATATAGGCTATGGCAATAGATTGAAGGGACTTGAGAGTGTAAAGGAGCGGCACGGTTATTGCCGGCAGGATGCCGCGAAGACGTATGGGGGCGGACGGGACACGAGGCGCATAACTACAGATGCATTAAGTCATCCACTCGGGCTTAATGATATTGCGCATACATGTGTTGCACGTGTCGCAGGGATGTTTAATATTTATACAACACTCCGGGGTTGTCAATTAATATTGTTGAAAGCATTGTTTATGCGTCCCGTGCACCCACGGCGGCAACAGCGCAACATAATGGCCACTATGAGTACAAACCCTCTAAACTAAATATTTCATAAAACAGCAATACATTGACTGTACTTAAAAGTAACTTCAAACTTTACATGAACCAAACAAGCAATTTTCAAACCTTTTATTCCTATTTTTGCAAAAATACAACCGGCGGTAATAGTTTAATTGTTTGCAGCGCGAAAATAATATTGCATCCCCGGGGTTATTAACAATAGGAGTGATTAATGTTTATAGATTACAATAATACTGCTTCGATGGTTCATTACTGGTTTATTTATTTTTTGATCGCCTTTATTCGATGGCGCTGGGGATTTATGGATTTGCTTCGCATTTTCGGGCATGTCCGCAACATCTGGATATCGTGCTCCACGTGTCCGACATGTGGAAAACTCACTAATTGGAATAATCGCATCGGGGGCCGACTTCGTGTCCCCGAAACTAAACCGACATTCGCGCCACGATGCGCCGCTGCAAGTATCGAATACTAATGCAAATTAAACCAATATCTATCTATCTGACCAACGCATGATGTTTACATTATTGGGCAAATATTCAATTAGTAAACAGAGGTCAAGCCGTCGGTGCGGACGCGTCCTCAATAATAATGTCCCCGGGCGGTGATTATTGGGTTAATGTCACATTGCTCGAACAATGTACAATTCCATGACAATATAAATTTACTTTCGTTTTTTTTCGGCTTCAAAATTGAACATTTTGGTGTTAAAAAGAGGCGGAGAATAGAATCTAAGACAAGAATTAATTTTTCTGAATTTTAGTATTTTCTTTTTGTTGTGTTCCGTATTCATAAATTCCGGCAAATTGTTGCAGTTTGCAGTTTCAATAAACCAGTTTGAGTAATCAGATCGACACCACGGTAGGCGCGTTGCGGACCGACTATTTGGTTAGTAATTAGCCGATCGCATTATTATTAGTTTCAGTTATTGGCGCAAACTGCACGCGCGCGTCGGAAAGTGTCGTTCAATTTCTATGCTAATTTTCCTATTTGCCGAATCGCATTTTCACCATGCTGCGCGATACTGTAATATTAGTTATTCGACTACCTGAATGGAAAATCAACTCTTTGCCTGTATTTTGTAGCGTGCAAATTGATTTTTTGATATTTTGTCTTCATGGTAATTTTGGCCAGGAGATGGCGCTTACATCGAGCGGAAATTACATAACCTAGCATTTTTGTTATTAGGTAAATGAAAAAAGTATTCAACACTCAATTTGAAATGTCTGATTTTACTAATTTCACGCTACAAATTAAATTTTGAATTGAAATTGAAATATTCGTCTTGCGGCATCAATCAATGTAAGTACTCGTGAAATCCGTGCAATCTATAGGTCGGCGCAGGCGACGAATATTAATTTCGGCGTGTTGCGCGGAGACCAACTTCGTGGTCGTTTTGATCGAGGGCAATTCCGTGTCCAATAAATAAGATGAACTTGCGCAAACATAATGCCAAGACATGTAATTATCTTACGTGCTGCCGACGTTCATTTTTTCATCCTGCGTTAGTATGGGAACTGGTTTCAACTGCCGCGCGACTATTACAAGCACATTTCGAGCGATTAGAAAAAATCATAATAAATTTAATTTTTTCTACAATACGTTGATTACACTTTTATCTCGTTACGCCTTCGAAATCGAACCGAGCGGACGTAGACATTACGCGCACCGAAGGGAGTTTAATGAAATACATGGCAGTGATCGTCACGATTGAGTCACTTATCGACAGTTTCCTCCATTTCGGGAGGTAGGTACTTTTTAACACTTAATATCTGCCTGACTGGATGTCATAAATTCATCCAAGCAAAACGATCCGAAGCGAAAGTCGATCACAGATAAACTTCGTTTACAATCTCTCGCAATTAGTTTCCATGTTAAACGACTGTTAATATTTTTTTGGCGATGAGCGTCGTTTTTTTTTTCTGTCGTGATTTCTTGGAATATAAAACGGCACATAAAATTTATGGAAGCTTGATGTGACGCGTTTAATTCGTGTACCGTTTTAATACGCTTGAAAATACGTTTACTGTGTGTGGCGGGCTCGTGGAGCAGCTCGTGGGCATTTAGTACGCGCACAAAACTATTATTAGTTTGAAGTGTTCGAGGCATTTGAAGCGCCTGATATTTAGTGCGGTCTATAATTTGTTATGAAATTATAATTTGTTCCAATTCTTATCTGGCGTGCCTTGCAATTATTAAATTTGCTCCAAGTTATGATGTTACACTTTTTTCTCGCTGTTAGATATAATTAAGATGTAATCAAAGTGTGTGAGTCATTATAGATTTACGGATTAATAGCGTTAGAATATTATTTTATAGGGTAGCATTAATTTTCCAATAACTTTTTCATACAATGCCACCCCTGGTGCGCATTATTTTACATCCGATTTGTGTTCAATATGAAGTTTAAATCACTGGAATTATTTGCAGAATTATGCTAATAATGGTGTTATTTGTTAACGGTAAACAAACATCTGTTCAGCAGCAAAATTGTGCGTGCCACTTCACAAGGTAAACTATCGCGTTCGATACTTATACCGCAAGTCAAGCGTAGTTTGTTTTTACCAGCATTAAAGTAAAATATTTGTTTTGCAAGTAAAATGCTAATTAAATGCTTAATATTCATACAAATAAAATGCAATTACCTTCACGTTTACTTCACGATTCGAAGTAAAACAGAATAAACGTTGCGATGGCAAAAAAAAAATTGAAAATTTTGTGCGAATTTTTTCTTTGTCATTTTGCAAATTACAAAACAAAATGATCTATGAAAGCTTGAAGTGTGTGACTAAATTTGAAAATTATATTATCTCCATCAGGATGGAATTTAGTGACGGTCCGCTGGCCAGCACCAATTTCTATCTATTTGTTGCGCAACGGGGTGAATTCGCAAGTGCATTGCGGTTGGGACCGTGCGCCGCACACCGCCCTAACCAACACTCCCACCCTTGAAAGGAGATCGAATGCTAAATGCAACACCCGACACGCCAACTGGTCGCCGGCTGCGAAACTCCTTGTTACAATATGCTGCAAGCGGCAAGTGCAACACTTGCACTCGGAATGCAAACGAGGATGAAATTAACAATCCGCTGCATGCAACAGCATGTTGATGAAGAATGCCTGTCCGATGTAGAATTCGAAAAATGCGAAAAAATACCGACCGGAAATTTCCCGCCGTGTAATAATCGCTCTGCCTTTCCCTTCACTCTCCAATCTATTCAAGGATAATTCGTTCATTTCGTATTTTGCTTGCAATCAATTCCGAAAATAAAAAAAATTCCGTCAAAAGCAACATCTCAATATTTTGTGACTTTTTGCGCTAAAATATCATCGAATGATAAAAGGGAATATCTTCCTCTGAGGAATTCTTCGATTGTATTTTTTGCGCTCGCCGCCAAAATGAAGCACAGATGCAGAACGCACAACAAATCGAATTCGTACGTGTTCGATTCGCGAAATTTTACAATTTTACATTCCACCGACATATTTCTTTTTGCATTTCATATTCTAGCTTCAGCAGCGTTTTGTTCTTTCTCTCGCGCTGTCTATATCGGTCGAATCAGTGCAGGAACACGTGCCCGAACGTGATTTCTGCTCCGCAGGTAGATTCTTTCATATTTCTGCGCTTGCTTTTTTGTTTCATATTTGATCGTCACATACGTCGTTATTTATAATTTATGAAAGAACTGCGGCGTCACTATTCGCGCAGAAAACGCAATTAAAAGTTTCGTCCTGCCATTATCCTGCGTCTTGGCGTGCTGCGCCTAACTACCTCGCCGGTGCGCGCACCGCCTCCGAATATGTGGGTACATTCCACTGCAAACTTCCAGATGCACAGCATCCCCCGCACAAATAATTCGCCGATAAATTATGCACAACGGCGCGGCGCAAACGAACCGGACGACTCGCCATATTTCACATGCGGTAACGCGTCGTTAAAAGTTTTCGCGGCTGTGCGTGGAATTTTACCAGTTTTATGCGCGATACGACGGGTTGACGGGGTGGAAGGATAGTGGGGTGGTACATGTGTAACCTTGGATTAGCCGTGTTTTGCTTGGTTAATCCGAAGCGGTTTACGTACTCCCTTCCGGTGTGATTTTAATTAATTTTCTAGTTTGCAAGTTTTACCCTTTAAAATTGCGGATTTTGCGACATTTTTTCGACTTTCAATTACCTCTGGAGATATGGCCACGTCGAGATATTAATGGAGGGAATAGCAACGCACGGCGGAAACTTGCAAAAGTAAATTTATTGGAGTATTCTTTAGTTCGCCGAGTTTCGACTTGATTCAATTTGATTTCCGTGCGCCTTTGCTTTCTACGCGCCGCGCGCCGTAGAAGTAGTTACGACTTCTGTTCATCCCGTCCGATCCGAAACTTCGTTATCTTTTGAATTCGGTATGGTTTCCTTTTCTGCGCGTGGCTTCCCAGATGATTCACCTGTCTGTTTAAGAGAAAAAAATATATCTACTGTGAATATTTCGGAAGCGCTGCACGAACGATGGGTAATCGTTTAATGTCATTAATTAACGAATAATTGCCATCGTTAACACCATCCTCTCCAGCTACCGCACGCCGCAAATTCTAATCGTTAATCCCAATTAACAGATTTCCATGTTGGGTAATTAATAGGATATGTTGGGATGTATTACGTTGAGTTAGGAAGCGTTAGCGTCAATGCTCACACATTTTCCGAAACGAAAAGAGACGAAAAAAAAAACACATACAGGATGACAAAGTTGGTGTTAAGGGATGACAAGTTAACCGTGTTAATCAAACTAGCCAAGACGTCTTTGTCTTCAGTCGGGGGCCGAATATAGCGAAAAGCCAGGCCGAGGACATTCATCAGGATATTTGCTTTCGACACCTTAGTCTCTTTATCACCTTTGTGCCTAGGTTATACTCACGCATGCCCGATGACATAATTTAATTTCGCGAAAATTCGCCCCGGCGAGTATTACCCTAATTAGTTAATAAGAGAGGATTGAAAAACCCGGACGCGCCAGCTGATCACCATCCAGCACCCCCCTGTGGCCGGCTTTTTATTCGATCTAATCCGGCCGAAATTTATTTATTTAATAAACGTCACTTTACCCTCGCCGCAAATAAAAAAAAGAACCGGCGTCGTGTGCGCTTGCTTTTTAATGAAATTTAATGTTACCGATTAGGGCGACATCCGTCCACACGTCAACGCTTTCATAATTACGTTCAAATGGAACTGATTAATAACATTTCCGTGGTATATTTGACTCGAAAAAAAATTGATTCGTTTGGTTTCGGCGGGGATTCACACGTCGACGGCGTTAATGAAAGCGCTGGATGACGAATGAAAGTGACGGAACAAGCGTTTGTCAGCGTCAGGGTGTCGGGAATGATGGAAGCATTAGAGAGCTGCAGATTCCGCCGGCCGTAGGTGCGGCGGGTCCAATTAAGAGCGCAATTAGGAAGATCGTAACGAAACGCGACAGTTTCTAACTATTTCACGAGTGACGCGCGTAATTTTATTACGCTGATGACAAACAGCGAAGTTTTTTTTTTTTGGGTGTCGCTGCTGCTTTCGAATTCGATTCTCCTTGTCAGGTGGAATAATATATCGATGATATCTGACGGTTGTTCGAGTGTCGGAGTGGCGGAGTGCCGGTTATCGACGTGTTGACGTGTTCGATTGTGTTCGCGCCGGCTTTTTGTGACGGGGCCCCCCCGAAAAACGTAATCGTCGACCCGCACATAACACCTCCGCACATTGCTGATGTCGGCATGTCCGAAATCCTCCCGGAGCGTTTCCCCGAACACTTCCGACCCGCCGTTGTGCTCGACAAGTGCCTCGTTGCGCGCGCCAGCCCGCGGCGCCCCGGCGCTGGGTTCAAGGTGCGGGACATCAACATATTCATATTTCGCGGAGATGAGCCCGCTCCGGCGTAGGGGTTGAATTCGTGCAAATATGCTTCCGGCGTGCGTATGTGGGGCATGCAGCGTATGCAAATAACGCTATCCCACCAACGGAGAATCAGGCTAATTTTGGCGTATTTCACCTCTGAAATTGGACAATTTATGCATAATCAGGTGTATGCACAATTCTCTTTTTGATGAATTTGCTGCAATGTCTAAATTTCAGGGTTTTTAATGTTTCTTTAGTCAAATGACCAAGCAAATAGAACTTATATATATTAAGGGATAAGTATTTTTCAGATAAAGAATGACCTAAGATTCCGCTTGAGTCTGGGTTTAAGGGTTTGTCTGTGGGGTGACTATCCTACTTTCAAGAGCTTCTCAACGTTGAGGCATGGCGTGTAAATGGCCAATCGGCAAGCGCATCAATAAATATGTCTGGAAAACGTTTCCAAATCGCCAAATCTGGTGCAGAATAAATTCTGAAAGGCACGAAACCCATTAATTTATTTAAATATTCTTTTAAACAGTGAACAGAGATTTTAACTTCAACAAATAGAAAGTTTGATTTTAATTATTAGTCAAAATTGATTTTTCCTCAAACATTTACGCAAAAGGTTAAAATTAAATTAAAATTTATTTTTTGTGCATTTTAAAACCATTTACTTATGTTTTATTTTTGATGAGTCTGCGGTTAGCAGCGCCTTTGCATTCATCGTAACGCAGACGTGCGTCTGAATACGCTTTACTAGATTTCCCGGCGCATCCACCACCGTGGCACCAGCACGTCCGTTTGCAATGATTTGTTTGTCGGTTGTGGATGCACGCTTCACTCAAGCGCATTAGGTATTTAAACCTTTGTGTCCTTCAATTTCCTGAAGCTGCCCAGCAGCCAGCAAGTGTGCATTGAGGCGGACAAGCGCGCACGTCTATCGCCTCAATTTCCACTGAGTGCCAACTTGTCTACGCGTCAAATTTCACCTGGAAAATTGCCGAGAAAATACCTGCGACTATTTTCCTGCTATGACAGGACGCATTTAAATCGCCCCGAGTTGATAAGCGGACGGATTACTGGCGATTATGTTGATTTAGGAGCTTTGCATCCGGATAGCTGTAAATTTGTTTAATTAATTAAAGCGAAGTCTCAATTTATGCATTACTACACTGCACATGAAGGCTTTTGGCCCTTGTAAAGGATTGTGGTCTCAATGCAAATATATCTACACTCGAATCTCCCAGAAACAGAAAATCAAATTAACCTAAAACATGAGTATAATTAGTGCTGGATGTGTTTTTGACTAGGTTTTATGCTGGTGGCGTGCATTTTGCACCTGAGTAGAAACATAACGAAGCATAATAAATAAAGAATAATCGTGTTTTATTGCTGCACGCGCTGCTCATTGCTGTTTGTTGACGGGTCGTTTGCTCGAGTGCTGTTGTTCTTAAACGGTGTAACACCAAAGTTAAACTCTTTAACACTGGCGCGGCGTCGTGCTGGTTCGGCATAATAAAGTCGCCGTCGTTGAAATCGCGTTTTGTTTATTCCGTTTAAGTGTTGCCACTGCGTGTGCGAACACTTTTAACGGCCAGAGACGCATTCGTGCACTCGTGGAAAAGTTGGCGCACCGTGGGCAACACGAATTTATTTCTTCTTTACTTAGATTATAGTTGAGGCATACAAGGGCGCGGAGGCCGTTAATGTCTTGGATAGGCGTGAGCGTGCGCAAGTTCTCGCGGTAGTTGGTAAGTGCCCCGAAACACGAAACTTGCGAAGTGGAAACTTCGGAAGTGGATTTTTCTTCATAACTACCACGCGCAGCGCGATCCGAATATTCATACTTTAATATTAGCGTTTTATTAATGCGTCACCAATTTGGCAAGTGGCAAGTAGTGCTGCAAGTATTTTTCATTTTCTGTGCGCGCGCGCGCCGCGTTAGTCGTGTATGAAATTTAATTAAATACACATTCTGAGTGCTCGTCTCATCATCTCGTCTCACTGGTGTTGTCAGCGCTTGCTTTTGACATTTCATACGTTTTTTGTTCTTTTTTGTGATTTCATTTCAACCTACATTTAATTTTCAAATTAGAGGGCACATTTTTGATGATATCCTGTTTCTTGTAGGATCGTTTTTCTCGGTTAAATATTAGCATAATAAATTTCAGTTTATTTTTTCTGCGTAAATGATAGTTTTTCATACGCTATTATCATCCAAACGATCCAAGTTTGTGCTTGTCGTCGATTTTGTTACCATCGCTAAAATGCTGGCTCGTTTCGAATTCGGGCGGCCGCGAATCGATAAGCAATCATCAGATAAAAGGCACGGACAACCAGAAAGAAATATAATGACAAGAAACATCTAATGATTTCCCAATTTCCCATAAGCGATCGCGAAAATATTGAAAAATGAAAGGCGAATGAAATATCGCTGACGACAAGCTTTTGTGGCACACTGCGCGCCAAGGGACGCAATGAAAATAAAAACACCAGCGAACGCGAAGACGTGATGAATGCAGGACACGATTGTACGAATTGTACCTACCTTATGCTCCCATTCGAATATCATTTATACCCGTCCCCGCAAATAATCCACTCCCACTTGCTGATGAAGAGATGCGACGAGACACGAAACATACTTTCGACTGTCGGTCGTGCGGTTTTAGTTCAACTTGCGCGAGTTAAATAATGAGCCGGAAACGAAAAACGAGCAATGGAAACGTTCAACGATAGGGGGAAAAAACGATGGGATTCCATTAACGAACTGAAAAGAAAAACCAAAAACATGAAAAGCGCACAAAAAGAGGAAACAAAACAAAAAATCCGAGGCGGGCTAGAACGCAAAAAATAATCCAACACACTGACACACACCTACGACGAGAAAAATTTCTTTTGGTTTAAGTTTATCTTATATTTCTGTCACGGTTTTATTTCGTGTTATTTACTTTTTATTTGGCTGGTTTTTGTTCGTTTCATTCGGCGACGAACAGATTCTGAAAATCTCTTGAATTAATTACATATTTTACTCGTGTTTGTTTTTTTTATTGGTAGCGATGTTTTCTGTTTCCGGTTATGTTTTAATTCGAAAATTGTTGACACTGTTTAGAATTTCGGAGGGATGCCAACTTTTTTTTCTTTTTCGTTTTTTATGTTTTATTTGCAAATTTCTAATAATACACAAGCAACACATTTTGCGGTGAATTTTTTTTTTCATAACTATTCCCCGCTGCTTTGTTTCGAAAGTTTTTTTCTTAGCAAGTTGAATTTTGCGGCCTCTCGCATGAACTTTCGCGCCGCACACGACGAATATTTCAAACATTTCGCGTGCAAATAGAAGCGAAGAACCTCCGGAAAACTTGGGAAGTTTATGAATGAACCACGCGCGACTCGAGCGGCAGCCTGCGCGTCTACGGCCTTCTTTTCCTCTACTTTACTACTACTTACGTACCCACTTTCGCCTTTAGTTGGAGCCGCGCCGCGGCGCGCACCTCTTCTTTACGACCCGGGCTTGCTCCTCGAGGTGCCCGGGAGGATATTGCTGCGGCCGGCGTCGAAAAACAGAGTAACACGAACGATTCCACCTTTCCGGCGCGTCGCCCGCGTTTGTTTGCCCTTCTTCCACGCGCCGGCTCCGGGGAACGATTCGTCGAGAGCAATTCGCCACCATCGCTGCCACCACACGAGTTTTCGGCGAATACACAAATACTTAAAGTCGTTCCCGCAGCGTCGAACACAAGCAGCATCGAAAAGAGCGCCGCCGCCAACGAACGGATAAAACGGATGAACTTTGAGCGAATATTAAATTCGGGAGTTTCACACATTTTCGCTGTTTCTTCGCGGTCGGAACTTCGAACTTGCGCACCGATCACACCTACCTACATTTGCACTTTCGCGTTTTCAACAAAACATCAAAACCGAGCACAAAATGCCACAAAGTCGCCGAGTTAACTTGTTTTTATTCAAATTTTTTTGGTAATTGCGTTCAAAAATTCATAAATTCAGAAGCACCTTTTCTAATTAATTTTTAATCGAGTTTCCAGCGGGCGTTAATCAACGCCGGCTTGACTTTTATAACGAGATTTTTAATTCAAGGACAAAGGCGCCGCGGACAGAGCCTAAGCGAACGAAGTGAAGCGCGCTCCCGTTCTTATTGTTTTCCTCGCGCCGAAATCGCAAGAAAGTGTTTTAATTCGCGCGCGCGGCGCACCAGGTGCAAACGCCATCCGACCGTTCATCAAACTCGTCAGTGATTTATTAACCATCCAATCATTTTGGAAGCACTGCTTAATCTTGGTATTAACCAATCGTGGGATTGATGGATCGAACACAACTTTCCCTTTGGTATATTCCTCGTGACGCCCGGCGCCTTCGCAATTCTCGGCCGAAGGACTAAGCTGCGATCTTTCCGTGAAAACAATTCCAGGTACATATGCTTGTTTCTTCCACATCCCACTTGTTCTGATAATTCCCACACATATCCCAACGACACATTGTGATCAACCGTGGGCGAAGAACAAAGTCGAGGCTTTGTCTTTTATTTCCATTTCCCCAACGGATTTCTTATTTTCTCCCACCGCGATCGATAGAATCTTCGAATGCGTGATTCAACATGTCTGTGCAGAACTTTTGCGCGTCGAAGCAAGATGATGTCACAACAATTTGTCGCGCCACGCTTGGCAATCCTCGAGTTTTAATTAAAATTTAGATGCAAATTACTTTCGATTTGCGTGCGATGAAATTAGCTTCAACAACAACAAACTCCTCTGTGCAGAGAATGCGTTCAGCGAATTGAAATCGAAAGAAAATCGCGAAATGGTCGCCCGATCTTGATCCACATCGACTGCACCATGGACAGATAGCTGATAAGCGAAGAAACCAGTAAACAATAAACAAGTTGCGTTACTTTTCTTGGGCGCCAACTTTTTTTTCATTCGTTTATCCTCTCATCCATTCATCGGTGCGCATATGTTGCTCGGATTCGACGCGAATCTTTTCCTTCGGTTTTTTTCTCGCATCTCCATCGGACGACTTAAAGCTTTCGCTTTCGGATAAATTGTTTTTCTTTTTAAGTGCGCGCTCCGACGGTTTTTTGTTTCAACGTTTCGCCGAAAAGGTCGACTTTTCGGTTTGTACTTTTTATTTGTTATTTGTTGGTGTTACTTTTTACTTAACTTTTTCGTCCAGATTGTTTTGTGTCGTCACGGAGGAATGGCTCTTTAGTTAACTTATTTGTCAGTCGCCGTTTTAACACGTTTCTTATATCAGTGTGGCGGCCGCAAAAAAGCTCTCTCCATCGTCGCGATATCGCGTTCCTTCCTCTTCAGCATCGCTCAGTTCCGTTCGGTTGAGTTGCTTCTTCTTCTCGGCTATCTTTGTAAGTGTATGTCATCGCTACACACTCGTCCGTTTCCGTTAGGTTTTCGTTTATGTAACGATTTCGTCATGGCGCGCATTTTTTTTTTCTTTGGCTAATTTTCCGGCGTTTTTTTCGCTTATTGTTTCGTTTTTGCGCGCTCAAAGTTCAAGCCCGACGCCATTGACCTCCGTCCATGGCCATTTACATCGCTGTTTTTCGTCCATATGGCGTGTTTTTGCTGGCGCCCTTCGAGAGCGGTCGCGTGCGGCGCTAACTTCGATAACAAGTTAATGCGTTCTTTCTAATTGAAAAGCTAATAACGAGACGCGGCGCGCTTTTGTCGCGAAAGGCTTTTTTGGCAGCACCACGATTAAATAATAACCCGGACTGGGCGAACTAACTCGACGAAAGTTAACAACTTAACGCATCGCCAAGAAGTCGTAAAGATTCCACCTCGGCGTTACTCACTTTGCCTTTTTCCTTTGGCGCGTCCGGGCCAAGACCTAATTGAAATTTAAATACATAACAAGAAAAGTTTGCGAAGTCAATTGGACGGGCATAATTCAGCGCTGACGCTGCAGCTTTTTTACGAGTTCATCCAGACAAAAATGCTTTAAATCAGACCTAACGAATCTAATAAATACACCGAGATTATATTGATGACGAACTGCGCGAGGATAATAAATTAAGCACGCGATAATAATTCTCGCAGGTCGTTTATTCGTGCGAGCGTGCGCAAAAAAATAAATGAGTGCAAATTTACTGCGCGACGCTCACGCGCGATATTTTAAATTGAAGGCGGCAGAGTGCGAAACAAAAATATGACACAATAAAAGTTAAAGCGCTCGCGGCGCGTCTCGTATTTCTTTTTAATCGCTGACAAGTTGACGCTGCCGCAAGTTGCCGCAATACAAGAAGTGGCAATTACATTTTAATCGTTTTCCGAGGTGGCTGCGAGCCTTGCATTCGTTTGATGCACGTACACATTGTTAGATTTTTTTTTGCAAGCACGCAAATCCTTTTTAATAAAAAAAATGCGAAATAATAACGCACGAGCGGAAAGCGGCGTTAATAAACGTTTTTCATTCTGTTGCGGACGTTTTAATTTTAATCAAATTATTGGGTATAAATTGCGTATATATCGCGCGCATGCCACAATTAAATCGCGAGTGCTCTATTGTCCACGCATTTGGCGTGCACATATTTTTACGCAATCATCTTGTGTTGTTGTTTTTTTTTCCACACATTGTCACACGTTTTCTATTTGACTGGGTGTTGGTTTTGCACGCGCTGGGGAAAATCAATGGATGTGCACGTACAAGGCTTGCCAGGTCAAACCGCTAAACGCTCATTGTACGTGCCCAATGTGCCATCACGTTGAGTTCCGCGAAAAAAGAGACTTGACAAGGATTACAGCAGTAACACTACTATTAAAATGTATCGACACGATCATGTGATTACTGTAAAACCTGACTGACATTAAGCACACTTAATTCAACCGGGCGCATGCGCAGTAATCGCAGTGTCGATTTTTATCAAAAACCACCGTTTTAAATGATTATATGAATAAATCTCGGGCGTGCATTTCTGTGTTCATGATAATTACATTTGTACATGTAAACCGGAATTTTCGGGGTTGGAATTTGGTGAATTCAATTTATTTTGTGCAAACATATTTAAATCTCGTTGCGTTTCATTACGTTGAAAACGTGTGCGCGCATTTTCTGTACATCGATTTACATTAATATACTTTATTATCTCGCTTTTGTATAGCATACATTTCCAGTGGTTGGAATTTTATTAAATGATGCTTTTTTTTTCTTTTCTTTTTTCATATTGTGTTGTTATTAAGTTTTTCTTGTACTGATAATCCCGGCAGAAAGGGCGTGATTTTCCGGTCGCGCGAGAACGAAAGTGAAACCGGAACTTGACCAAAAGTGCGCTCGGTTAACTGGGTTTAAGCGCCTCCACGTGCGCGTATATTATGTCTCTGTCTCGAGAGCTGGGCGGATGGCGGGGTGGAGGAAAGTTAGCCGCCCGCGTGTGGGTTGCGAAACGATTATACGCACATATGCGGACGTGCCAGGCGACACCGCAACACCGTCCACGGCCATGTACATCCGTGTGTACTGTTTACCGGCAAAACGGCGACCACCTAGCGAAAGCTCAGCGCTTGATAATGCCGCACTAACCAGGCGGTTCAGGCTGGTATTTCAGGCTGAAAACGCCAGAAAGGAAAACCGAATTTACACGCGCCACACACACACACACATACTGATACACACCAGTAAACGTTGAGGTTTTTGGGGTTTGGGATTCCGGCACAAAAGCAAAAGTCCTGTGATTTATTGCTCGCCGCGTAATACACGAAATAAAATAATGTACTTCGAACCAATTTCCAGTTACGAGTTTTGCAGTTTTCAGTTTCCGTAGTGTTTCGGCTCTCCGGGGACCAGTTCCGCGTCTCCAAGACATGAATCGCGACCCCGAGGTCTCGACAATGCGATAAATTTCGAAAAATCTACTCAATTTACCACCGGCTAGAAGTGGGTGGTAAATTGGTCGAGTTGAAATGATTTAGCGCCTGGGCGCACGCAAAATAACAATAAACAATGGGGTAATTGAAAGGACGGCAGAAGGGTTCCGGCGACGGCGGTGCGCAACGCCGCGCCGTGCTGGATAATTAAAAAGATCTAATTGCACATGGGAGATGGAAGAATGGGGCGAAATTCAAATTGAAGGGCTTCCACGCCAACAAAAACCTTCGTAAATTGAGTTGGAAATTACAACAACACCAACAAAAACAAAAAAGAGGATTTCCCTATCCATTTAATCAAATTGAACTGCACTGAAATAATTAGTAAAGTGATATCTGCAATGAAACTAATTTGAACTGAATAACAACAATCATTACTCTCAATAGATCGGATACAAATAGCAGCCACATAGAGCGTTTCCTGTTCTTTTCGAAATGCGCTATATTTAGCTATCACACAATTGCCGACAAAGTCGGGTTAGTTTTGTGGCGCGCGAGTTGTGCGGGTCGTTTTGAGAGGCCGGAGCTTCCGGTGTTTCCATTGCAGCGAAGTAATCGACGTGATTTATACGTGGGCGCCGATATACGCCCCCACCGCCGCCGCAGACACGCCGCGATGGTCGTATATTAAAACGCGGAATTGCATTCGTGGATACCGCCGACAGTATTTCAAAGAACCGGCATGGAAAGGTTTCCACCGGCAGTTTCCACCCGTTTCATAAGTTATAACGCGCGAGCCGTTAAGGTACCTGCTATGTCAGGTAGTTGGCTAGTATTGTATTACTTTGCAGGGCCCCCACGTGCAATTTACGAAGGGAAAAATAACCCTGCGTTGACCAATTGGGTTCATATGCAATAAAATAACGCCTAGTTGTATTTCAGCCGTTGACGTTGAACACGATATCATGATCAATTTAAAAGAATAGTGTTTGTTCGAGTATTATTTATTTATAATTTGGCATGTCAAGAGGAAAGTCTTATTCTCCATCAGGAGAATGTTGTACCGAATGACTGGAGGGCTTTTGTTTGACTGCGGAGTGACAGAAACGACTTCAAGAGCGTTTCAGCAAACGCGACAACAGAGAGGTCTGGAGATGCGATGTCAAGTTGCAACATCTTGAGTAAAATATATTCTAAGAGTAGAAAATGAGATGAATCAAATGTACAGGATGAGACATACGATTTTTAAAGAAATTGTCTTTTGAATATCAACATTCAATATTCTGATCTAGAGCACAGGGAGTCACCGGAGGTGATGTTAAAATAGAAATCAGCATCAGCGTCTGGTTTGACTTGTTTGACTGATCATATGGTCTTGTCCTGCACCGTAGGTAAATGCGCAGGCGCAAGCTCCACCTCGTGACTAAAGCTCGTGACTAAAGTACTTTAGTCCCGTTCTTGGTCGTTCGTGTTTAAAGTGTGGGGTACATTTCATCGTCTGGGCTTTGTGTTGGTACGCTCGGTCCGGCAAGGATGTTTAGTCTACATTTATTTAGTCTGAACGAAACAGAGTAACCCCTTGTAGTCTGGGTACGAATTGCTCAACTCAAGGCTCTTTTGACATATTTATTGGTATACTGGTAATAATTGCCGGGACCGTCTAGACGACGTATCGCCCTATTCACAATAGATAACGAATAAACACAAAGACCAGATGGTGAAAAATTCAGATATAAAAGGGACACCCCGAGAGTTGTTCCTAAGTCACGTCAGTCAGTTCTTCGAGTTCATTTGATGTAGAAGCGAGTACTTATTAATAAACGCATTACCACAAAAGTATCAGTTGTTGTGTCTCAATAACTGGCATTTTAAAGGTAACAGTAGAAAAATGAATTTCTAACAACAATCAATGATGATAAAATCAAGTAAGCATGAACAATAAATAAATTTTGTTTTTATTGTCACCACCATTCGCAATGAGCAACTTTTTTGCAAATTAAATTTAAGTCATTTTATAACATTATCCATGAAATGACAATCAAACATCAATAAACAAACTTCACACCGCTCACATCGTGCATCGCACCGTGTTCCCGCAGTTTGATTCACCTTTAAAGAAACCGATACCAACCAAAAACAATATGGAACCTACACGCCCCCAACCTCTTGGTCCTCCTACATCCTCTTCGACTTCTGGGTCTACTCCTGTGCAAGCACCTCAGTCCTTTTGCGAAATATGTCGGCAGCAAAATATCCCCCCGCCCTATTCGCGATTGAAGATTTGCGTCGGCTGCGTTCGCATCTCGGTTGCTGAGGTGAGGGCGGTAATGTTAAAACCCGTTCAATGGATGGCGATGGTCAACAAGCATATCAAGTACACCTGCTTGATTAAGCACGCCAAACAGTGCTCCAATAACGTGTGCCTAACTGGCGGATGTTACGCAATGCGAATGCAATTGGCGCACATGAAGACTTGCTTCCTGTTCAAGCCCTGCCGCGTCTGCCTGGAATATAATTCGAAAATATCTTTTCATGTGCAGCACTGCACGTCACCCTGCTGCGGAATCCCAAGATGCAATTGGTTAAAATTTTATCATAACCTGATCATGCAACAATATCCGCTCGTCTAATTATTATCTTTGATGTTTTATTATCACACGCGTTGTTTTCACTGTATTGCATAATAATAAAACAAGTTTGTGTTTGTTGCGTTTCTTCCAATCGTGGAATTTAATATTTTTCAAATTTGTCTGACTTTTACAATATCAATCAGTCTTTGTTCTTGAGAAATGCACGAAAATCGCAGATGCATCACGTTGTCGCATATTGAAAATCTGAAGCGCCCTCGGGGCGCATGTGCTCTCTGCGACTCATGTTTATAAATCCACTTATATGGAAACACACGCCTAATATTATTGCGCAACGCGTGACAAGCTGCTGAAAGTTCGGGCGAGGTGAAGGTGAGGATGGGAAAAACGCGACTGTTTCGCATTGCGTTGGCGCCCCGCGGCCGCTCCCGGCTGTTTATCCTCCTTAAGTGTTTTTCGCAAATATCCCTATTCGCCGGGGCTCAGCCGTTGTCACCGGCAGGCGCACTTCGCGCGGTTAACCTTGCCGAAACAGTGGCAAAACGCGCGCAACGAGCCGTGGCGAATTCAACAATTCAACGAAAATTTATGTTCTTTGCTAGTGTCGCAGTACCGTGTCGAAATATACACACGGCGCACACGCTGATAAACAAACACGCGCGAAGTTACTCATTTTTATGATGTCGGCGGCGCGCGCGAATCGAGCGCGATTTCGTGCGAAAGTTTCTTCGAATTCGGTGGAATCGTGAGATAAAAGGGGAGAAGATGAAATTGTGTTTGCATTATGAAGCGAATGTTTATATTGCACCTCGCTTTGTGCACGTGGACCTGTTTCTTTATAAATGATTAAAGTTTCACATTTTTCCTTTCTTCCCTCAGTCATCTTATAGCACAGCACGATTGAGATCTCTCTTAGTTCTTTGCGCGGCGCGCAGTTCGCAACATCCGCATCTAAAAATATAAAAGCAGCTATGTAATCAGATTATTTACGCTCTTACTTTGTACATTTTCGTCTAATGTTAGGCCGATAGCATAATCCATTCGCACATGCAATATAAATCTTTCCCTTTTCCCTTTCACCTCTCCAGTGTATCACAAAAGTAAAAACGCGCCGCGCGGAGAATTGAATCGATTTTGATTTATATTCCATCCTGTTTACTATTCCAGCAAGGTACTTTACTTTTTCATCATATTTCCCGACGTCGCCTCGGCTTTCCAACGCGTGTGATATCTCCTTCTTTCGCGTGCCTTTTACGTATCTATTTTCGGACGCGTTGCTTTTCGCGGAAAAAATGAAGTAACATTTATTGGAAACGCTCGCATCATTCTTCTAACTATACTAATGTAGTAAACATGAAAAACTTGGCGGAAATAGATAGTTCCTGTGCGCCCTATTCGACAAAGAGTTTTCCTTGCAGACTCTCCGACACAGCGCAAGATCCTGAAGCGAGCGGAAGGCCTGAAACTTCCCCCAGAAAAAAAAAACTTTAACATATATTCATTCTCGCTCGAAAAACACACCACACGCATGCACATCGAGGTTTTATTTTATTGTCTCCGTTAAAACGGGCCTTTATATGGAAAGTTTTATTTTTCATCTTTTCGTGCTTTATATTCTCGCGTTGTCCGCTTTTATTATTATTGCTGTCTGAACACGCCTAGCGCCGGCTTACGCGTACATGTATCTACAGTAGGCCTAGTGTATTAAAGCAGCGTTTATCCTGGGAACAGTAGATTATTTCTGGATGATTTGTCAGTATATTGTATATTAAAATGAGGTTTTTTGACATAAGGATTTGGAATATTTTTGTAAAGTAAAATTTTCAATCGGGTGCTTCAAATGCTAAAAAGGATGGCTTTAAATATGAAAATGAAGAAAATGAGCAACTTACTGATTAGTTTTGATATGCTATTTTAAGATTCCACTCGCGCGAAATAAATCCCTGTCTTTGCAGGTTTCTTGCGGTGTCTTCAAATTACGCAGCACTTTAACCCACTTTAAACTGCTTTCACAGCGGTTTGGACATTTTCCCGCGTTGCATTTCTGAAACTTCAACGCCCGGCTCTATTTTCGCAGCGCCCGCTTGTTGTCTTAATTGCTACCTGAGCGTCTGTGCAATACATTAATAAGCAACCGCGCTGCAAACCCGCAACAACATTATTTATCCTCGCCCAACTTTCCCCGGCTTGGTGAATTGCGCAAATCGCAATTCACTTCCGATGTCATGGTTGCGCGTGGGCGCGCTTTCATTGGCCGCGCGCATTTGTTATTTGCATTTCAAATGACGAAAAGGACACCGTGAGTAACTGTTTGCGTTCGCTGGCTGCGTCGTTGTGTGTTGCACTTTGCGCATCAGGCAATGTTAATTAATCTGATTTTTGGCGCGGAAACTCAAAGTGCACGCGCGACTATGAAATTAGTCGGATTCGGCGCGCGAACTTTGTTTGCACGGCGCTGGTTAAATAATTACTTTGCGAGGCGCGGGCGGACGCTGGCTGAAGGGGCGTGGTGGTGGTGGTGTAAAAGCTGCTGCGAAAAGTATGCGGTGTGGATGAAGTTTGTTTTCGTTTCCAGATGCTGCCGCATTCGAAGAGCGATCATCACATGCTGGAGCAGCCGAGCTGGTCGAGCCAGTCGGCGAGTCCGTCGCCGCCGCCGCCACTACCACCGCCGGTGGCCGCACGATGGGCACGCGCCGAGCAACAGAGCGGCGATAACTGCCCGCACTGTCGAGGTCGTCTTGCGTCGATTCCCACGCGCACAACCAGTCTAAATAGCAATTATACCGGATGCAAAGGTAGGGTTTTCTTTTAAGCTCTTGATTTCCATGTAAATTGTAAATGCAGTGGTGCGGTGCCGAAAAACGGCCACGCATAATTTGAATTGTATCGCTTTTCAACACGCGGGCACATGACGATGTCATGGTAACCGTAATGCTCGAAACGGCTTATTATGTCGTGTCGTGATGTTCGCCGCCCTCGCCCATTTCAAATTCGCATTTGAAATTCTAATTGCAGTCCTAATTCGCCGGCACGACAATTCGTTTCGATTCCGCCCCGACGCGCTTTTAATGATTGCGTTTGCGTTTGATAATTTACGAACGCGCCCTTTCACTCATTGTGATGGATCGTCCTCGCTTCCCTTCCACTCCATATCAATCAGCTTCAAACCTAAAAATCAAAGCGTTGATTTTATTTAGCCGCTTATTATTACAAAGCGAAAGAAGCTCTCTCTCGAAAAAAGGGTAAATAATTCATACGTCATCAAGCCAACAGTGGCGCGACGTGATGCGAAAGCTCAATTCGCACCGCGTGTGTTCGAGTATATCAAATAAAAATCACGGCAATTAAAAGCGCGCACATATTAACCGCCCGCCGTGCTTTCGGCGCGCACGATCGCCGGCATCGTGACCGCCTTATTGGCAATCATCCAGATGGGGCTCCGCCGGCGTTTGTTTGCCACTCCGGATCTCGGCTTTTTATATCGCCATCACAGCGTCCAAATCAAAACAATTTTTCTTACCCGAGTGTGTGCGCCGGAAATATACGCAGAGGCGTGTTATTATCGTAAATTTCGCGCGCGCGTCGCGCCCGCTCGTAACTTGTAGCGTATAAGGAAATTATTTCGGGCGCGCGCTCGGCCTTGATTAATCCAACGCTGGGAAAACACACTAATAATGTCGTCGTGCCCGGCGCGAGCAAACACACAAGCGTCGTGCTCACAATACATAACTCGCCAACTTGGCCGCCGCCATAAAACGATTGGGGGTATGAGCGTCGGGGATACGTAACAGATAACGGCGTTATCAACGGCAGGGGCGGTCTAATGACGGCGATACGATAGAGTCGAACTGTTCCAAGTTTCTACTAATCGGAAACTCCATAAAACTTCGCGCTGAAAACATATTTATTGGTTTATTAATTTACTATCGCTATTATTTTATATCGTTAAATCAAGGATAACTACCAGAAGGACGATGTTTCGTTTTTGTGCACTGTGAATCTGTGGAAAGAGAAAAAACCTAACCTTGATGCTTTGAATTTTCGCCACCAGAGGCGCGATTTTAATTAGTTTTTTGTTTCTCTAGGCTTAGTTTCATTTTTCACCAGTAGATGCGCTGCATAAATGAATTTTTTTTCCAACGTTTCACCGCAAACGAGACAAGTGAATTTAATTAGGGCCAACCCACACTCTACCCAACAACCTGATTGAAAGTAATCCCCGCAGCAACACATCCGATTACTCTTCATATTCGGCGACCCAAGCAAAATTGCGCTCGCGAGCGTGACACAACTCCAGCGCCATTGTTCTTATTAACCAAGCCGTCTTCGCGGTCTACGCCGTTTCCACATTTCGACGTTTCCGTGCGCACATCACCAGCCTACCCAATTTCCAAACTAGATTAGCTCTGACCTCGTGTAGCCGGCGGGGATTTTCAGGTATATCAAGGTGCGCGCCGATAAGCGTTTAGCGCCACTTCTGGCGGCTATCTGAGAACGCGCGCTGCCGCCGTTTCCGCCACTTCCGGTTCATATGTTGTTATGTTCTTGTGCGCGCGGAGCGGCTCGGCTTCTACCTCCGGCCCGTTTCCGGTGTATCGAGTTGCGCTTCCTCGCAACGTTGCGAGCACGTTATTTGCTTTATTCGCGTTGCAAATTTAAACAAACATGCTGAATCCTAAGCAAACAGGAACTTCAGACGTTTTGTACAAGTGGAAAAATCCGTGCGCGCTTGCGAATGTATTACTTCAATTTGTTCAACTCGTCACTACGGGCCAATGATGCCGTAATTTATCTACGCACTTCGGCAAAAGACACAGAAATGAAGCAATTGAACGCCTATCTTGCTGGGCGTTTCGTTTAATGGTGAAATATTTTCGGGGTTGCTAAGTCTTTTCGCATTCTTTAAGCTTCTTTCTTGCTTACTTTGCTTTGCATTTGCTGCGGGACGGTATTTTACTTTAATCAGCTGCGATTCGAGGCTGTTCTTTTGTTATTAACGCGGATTCTTCGTGCGGATCCGCACTTTCTTTTTCCTCTCGGCTAGATGTCATGGAGACGTAATTGTCCGGCGTTTTCTCTAATTCCACACAATATACGCACACAAATTAGATTTGGGAATGCTTGCGTTTTGATACACAATTTGTCCAATAAGATTCTTTTTTTATTCATTGAATAAAATACAATATTAGTAAAATACAATAGACTTATTCCAAATGTGATTTTTTTTTTTTTTTCATTTTTCTTATCCGATTTAATTTTTTTTGTAAATACTTCCAACTTCATCGCAATGTTTCTTGTATCGATTTTGTTGGAATTAATTTTCCTAGAACTTTCGACGCTTGTTCAGCTAATCCAGGAAGAGAAGAATTAAACACTTCACCGTTCTTCCATCTTGTTTAAGTTCTTAAAAGTTGTTTAAAAGTGTGGATTTCAAATGAATGACGTCAGATTAAAAGTTTGCAAATTTTTAAACTTAAGGGTTATGTTCAATGTGAACTGTCAAAACACCCTACGCCATCTAACGTCAGAAAATATACCTAATTTAAATTGCAACTAAGTAGTGTTAGATTTATATCAAAATGAAATTCATGAACAAAAATGAATTATAACAGTCTTTCAGTAGTGACAGCCGAGTGATACTTTGTAACATAATCGCAAAAATGCGAACAATTGAATTTCCATCCAGACGTCGTCCAACTAATTACAGTACCGAGCCGTAATACTTTTTATCCGGTATTCTCTGCTTCCTTCCGCGAAAACTAATAAAAGCCAAGGTCGAGTTACAAGCGCACCAAGGGGCATTTGCACATTTTGCGAATTTGAAGCGCCGTCTCAGGTCGCTGACGTGAAAGCAGGACGGAATGAGTGAGTCTTAATTGCATTAAAAAATTACGCAACGCGGCTCCGCAGGGACGATGCTAATATAGAAGTTTTTATAGTTAAAGCCAAGCCACAAGAAAGCAATGAAGACGCGACGCGCGGATGGCGGAACTGATGGCGGATGGCAAACTTTGTGGGCGGTAAATTAAAAAGGTACGCGGTAAAAATTTCAAACGCAAAATCAACATCGGCTGAATTGACAAATATGATACCAGCCTAGCGCATGGATTCTTTCTTAATACAACAATATGTTCACTATGTTCGTTTGTCAGATTATCTACTCACCATATATAAATTTTTAATTAAAATTTTTAAATATTCTAGCACTAAGTGAATGATGAATCAATAATTTTCATGAATTTTTTAATGAATTTCAAAGTGTTGTAAATGCAATTTCATTAGCATTTTTTGATTCTATCAGCACAAGGCGTAAAATGTAATGAAAACTCATTCGGGTACTCTTTGTGTATAATTAATTAATATTTTTAATATAAAGCTTGATGAAAATGTTTACATATCGAAATGTTTTTCATGTAGTCTCTCCCAGAATCATTACTGGTGTGTTTTTGAACTGTTATTGCATATAGGATATATTTTCAAGTCAATAATTAAATTGCTGCAGGCTAATAACTTCGTCACTGTTCGTAATATATTATTAATAGCGAAGTAATGAAGTTTTACCAACCGCAGATTGACGTTTCAAACTGAACTAGAAATATGCGAAGATAATTATATCGGTGTTTACAAGAAGCTGAACATTTTTTATGTTAATCGAAAAGTTCAAGTAAATATTTTTTTATTTTTTATTTTTGGAGCATAAAGTCAGTTTATACTAAAATTTAAAACAGGAAAGTATGTTTGCTTTCTTTTCACGTTCAAGCGACTTAACCAATTTTGATGAATTTTGATATTGAGGTATTTTGGACCTAATAGCAGGACATAAGCTACATATTGTTGCAATTGCGCAGGCGCACGCACCGTCTCGTGACTAAAGCCCATGACTAAAGTACTTTATTCCCGTTTTTGGCCGTCTGTGTTTAAACTGTACCACTATTTGTGTGTAAAACCCGTTAAAAAAGGTAAAAGTAGAAAAGGTGACTTTCTTCGAATCCTGAATATGTTTTATGCCTAACAAGCTGTTGTTCAGCTGTTGATTTGAAAAAAAGTAGCCTAACTAAATATTTTCTTGTTTCTTGGACTTATTATGCTGTAATGAGATTCTCAATTATAATATAGAAGCACGAGAAATGCTGATAATGCACTTATATAACGAGGTATAACTATGAATATATATTTCCATAGCAATTCTCATTATTTATTATGCATCCTGTTAGTTATATTTTTGCAACTTGCGTTTCCTTAGTCAAATCTAACCCTATACCAAAATTGATCAAAATTACTCGAGTGGTTTATGCATGAAAGAATAACAAACACACTCATATTCATTAGTATAATATTAGTCACAATGATTATCTTGACAATGGAGCCAATTCAATCGTCTAACATCCCTACTAATATTATAAATGCGAAAGTCCTGATGTTTGTTACACTTTCACGCAAAAACTACATAACCGATCATCATGAAAATGTGTACACATATTATTGGTGGTCCCCGAATGGTAATAGGCTACTTTTTATTTAATAAAAAAAATATTTTTTAAATAAAATAAAGAAATTGTTTAGCCAATAATACCTCTGCATCTGGCTATTTGACTACTTTAACGCCATCTAGCATTCCAGCAATGAAGCTCAAGCCTAAGTACTATAGTACCATCACACTGTATTATCACACTGTATTACCGACAGCTAAGTCAACATCAAATCCAATTGACTATACTATGGAGACTGTACACTATACTTCCATAGACTATACTTTCGGCCATTTTAAACTTCCCGCCATTCTACTTCATTGTTACTTCTTCTGTGACTACAGACGCGTACGGAAGCAACTTCATTATTTTATATATTAGCGAGCGAAGCCGCGGGTTAAAGCTAGTTTATTATAAATTCGCGCACTACTAATTTTATTCATTCCCGTTCCAAACTGGGACAGATCCCTTGTAATTGATAATATATACGTACTGCAATATGAAATTTAATCCGAACATTAACACATCATACTCATAAACCCTCCGATACATTAAACAAACATTCAAATATGCTCGTAAATATGCCACGTTTTGAATATTCAATTATAATTCTTCGCGTTATTGTTTCGCAAAAAACAAAACCGAAATGTTTATGATGCGATAGAATAAGAAATGTTAGCACTTGCGCGCTGGCTGCCATATAACTTTATAGAATCGTCGTAGTTTCTCACGAGGATGATATTTTATGCGACGACATTTTTTGTGCCTGCGCTGCATTGCCATCTGCGCGCATTACCAAACAGTAAAGTGCCAGGTGCGATTCGGGTACCAATTTCCACCGTGTCGTAATTTCCTTGGATTTTACAGTACCCGTGTTTAAACTGCACCTACGGCGCACAACTCGTTTCGGAATTTTTCTCACTATAAACAAGAATTGGCGGAATAGGAAGTGGCGCTGCCTGCTGTATTTTGTGCCTTTCTCCAGTTGAATACTTGCAGAAAAATAAGACGTTAACGAAACAAGGTATTAAAATAATTCTTTCGTGGTAGACAGACGGGCGGGTGAAAAACGCTTGGAGCATAGCGGCGGGGTACGTGAGCTCATTTTCAGCATGCCCACGTTGTTGTTCTCGTACATTTCGTACATGAATGAAGCTCAACGTACGTAAGCGCAAACGAAATAGAAATAAATTAAGGCAAATAAATGAAATCCGGCGAGGATTATACCTACGCCCGCGCGCAAAAAAGCACCGGAATTTATGGCTCCTTATGAAAGAATGATAAAGGTGAAACGCCCTGAAAGTTTCAAGGCAACATCTTCGTTCTGTGTGTGGGTGGGTTTTTTGGCGCGTTCGGGAACATCGCAATCGAGGACGCAAAAAAAAACAACACACACACAGCACAGTCATTCGCCTTTTTATTGCGTATTGTTCTATAAACAAACCCAGTAAATCAAAATTCTTCATTATAGTTCGCGCTCCGGAAAGTTCGAGTTGCGTAATGGAAAACGCTCGCGCCGATGACATAATTATTCTTTTGTTTTCCCGGCGCTCAGCTGCTTTTAATGGTTCGGCATCGACGGCAACGAATGCGTTCGCGCGTGGGGTGATTGATTGATTAGTTGATTGATGGTGCGCGCACGATGTCGAGCCGTTTAACGTTTGAATGTTTAAACTAAACTTGTGTGAACCGCCCGGGGTGTGTGAACCTTGCGCATCGGGGGTGTTTACACAGATATTTGCGCTGGCGATCCGTCGCGTTCTTTTGTGCGAATGCGAAAAATCGCTCCGGCGATTATTTGCGCTTCTTCCGATCGACATTTGTGCAAAAAATAACACTGTATGCTGCGGGTGGGCGAGCGTGGGCAAAAACCTTGCTCAGGATAAATAGCCCTTACCGGAAGAAAAACAAAAGGAAAATTAAAGACTCTGCGCCGTTTTCTTGTCGTTATTTATTATTATTTCGAGAAGAAAAGTCACTCGAGTTAATTGAAGAGGCGCGCATTGAAATGATTGTATATTTATATGAAAACAGAAATCAAATCCCGTACTGTTGGTTGCCTATAGTGACTTATGACCTATGTTGGAAACATGTAATCGAACATAGGACAAATATATTAAAAATCTATTTTTATGCAAAAAATAAACAAAAAAATAATTTTTTCTATTATATCATCTTGTTAAAAATACATACATAGTGTAATCGTATGAAGAAATGATTACTTTAAGGAATGTAAACTCTGCACACAGTTGATAATTACATTAACTTGAAAAGTCCGAATGAGAGTCCAGCTGGGCGCTTGAACTTCAAAAATATTTTCCATTACTTCAAGCAGAAGCTCCACGACTCTCCTGCTGGTCGATTCAACCAAAAATCGTTCTAGCGATGGTAACAGAATCGACGTTCGCGCCGCCGGAAAATTAAACTTTTCCGCTCCAGCGTTGAGCGATCCGTTTGGTGCTCGCGTGCGTTTTGTCGCCGTTCCATCACCTGGCACCGCTCTCCACTTTTCTACTTTCACATCTTCGCCGGCGCGCCAACAAAAGCACCACGCCACCGCCACCATCGCGTAATACTATTAGGCATTCTGAAAAGCACCCGCACGGCGTGCCGCTGCGCAAAGTTCGAGCTTTATATTTTCTACTTGATTATCCCGCGTGCGGCGTGCAAGGTGCACGCGGTGCAGGCGAAAGTATTAAACGGATTACGGCACTATTTAATTACGGACGGCAGCGCTGGAACAATGCCCCGCCAATTATTAATTAAAACCATCGGCAATCTTCGGGCAAGGAGTTTGACGAAGACGTTGTAGTTGTAGTTGTCGTCGGTTTATTTGCCATTCCGGCGATGTCATACATAAGAGCCACTAGTTGAGATAATTTAATAAAATACTCGTGTACTCGACGATGCGCGTCCGGGTTTTGTTCGATGCGCACGCTCGTAATCCAATTACCGTTAATACGAATTATGAACTTTCCAAGTGTTGTTTGATTTACGTCCTGTATTTACAATGTGGAGTGCTTTCCAACTGTTCAATTAATGTCGACAAATGATCATTTCATTACCTTTTGGTTACAACAAATAACGCACTGCATGGATTTCATCGTCATTCAGTCAAATGACGTTTTCAAGTGTTATTTCTAAATATACAAACAGAAGCGAACTAAAAATATGCAAAAGAAGATAAATGCGTGCATTCTTGTGCTGCAGCTTGGGCGGGAATATCGAAATGTTTGTTTTATAATTTACTCATCCCAATTAGACGCGCGACTAATGCGCGCATCACCTGTTCGGCGTTTCTCATGCCTCGCAGTCGACAGGAGCCATTCATCCCGCGTGTCTCTGGCCGGTCGCCGTAATCACACCGGAGCCATCGAGTGAAAAATACGCAACGCTGACTAATTATTTACGATTTGATTAACGTCGCGTCCATATTTCTCTCATTTATTCAGCGTAGTGATAGAAAAAAGCGCGCGCGTTGCGGTCGCGCGCGATGTGGTCGACGCAGATTGACTCGCGTCATTCGTTTAAATCGCCGCTGATTGGGAAATTTCACGCGCATGTTTCGTTTAGTTTATTACAGCACTTTTATGACACTGCGCCAATTAAATGCACTTTAAATAATTACACCCACACACGTGTGACGCGCTTACGTGAACGTGTATCGAATAAATCCACGTCGATTTCGTATAGCGCGTGTTTAAAAGCCGCGCGTAAATTCGTGGCGCATCTATTTTAAAACCGTTCTTAAATCCTAACCACATCTGGAAGACGCAGCCGACAGTATGTTTATTGGGAAAACAAGACACGATGCGAAATCACGTTGAATCTGTGGGTGTGATCGCGTGAACGTTAGTGAATGCTTGCGGTAATGCAATTCGAAGTTGATAAATGCGAGGATTCATTCACTCTTCTGCTAAGTCGCAAATGAGATTGCGAGATTCGCGTGGCCCGAGGCGTGCGGCACAAAGCCGCCGTTAGGTCTTTCTCGTTGGAATTCTCGGCGCGATCTCTATTCGAAGGGAAACTATGCGCGCTTGCCGACATGCGTGTCGCACGCTAATTAGTCAGGTTAAAACGATAATTAATTAATTAAACGACGCAATGCGAATCGGATGCGGTTTTAATCGGGCGTACGAATTTGCGCCGAGCACTTTTTCGGGACTTTATCAAACGGAACGAATAATTCAATTTTAACACGGATTATTAAGTCGGGATTGAGTGGTTCACTATGTTGTCTATTCGTAGGTACGAGTACACTCAATTCAGATGCGGATTCTGCCGTATGGATAAACTATTCAAACAGACGGATTGAAACATTTGAATAGGATACGAAAAACTTGAACTCAACAGACTGAACGACATATAGCACAATTTGTGTAGGTACACAAATTCGTATCGTACGCATGTGAATCGGCAATCAGAAGAGATTTTTGTTGTTGAGTTGTGTGTGCGTGCGTTTGTCGGTTATTATTAGAAATATCCGCTTTGCTTACGAAGTTTAGTAATTATATAAAACACATCATTGCACAAATATAAACAAACGCATGTGGAGAGCGCAAAGTTTTGCACCCTAGGGCTTACCGAAGTTTAGGGGCCCACTCCGAAGTTAAAGTCTATTTTTGTTTGAGAAGTTAAGTGTGTTGATTGTTTTGGCACCTGCAGTAAGAGGTACTATCAATTTTCCGCCTACTGGCTTCAAGAAATCGCTAATAAATATTATAAACTTAATTTTCACATGCATATGTATAAAAATGGATGCATGTTTGTATGTATTTTATGGATTCCAAATTTGTTTGACTGATTTTCGTGCAATTTTCAAGAAATTTTCTAATTTTGAAAAATTTTAAAAAAATATAAGAAAAATCATAGTTATTTCTTAACAGAATGCTCGAAAATGCAAAAAATGTCAACCAAAAGTGATAACGGTACCTATAAATAACTATAAATTACAAAAAGTTAATAATACATGAGTATTGCACTGAAATTGAAAACAAATATTAAGTTGTTTGTCGGTGGTAACGCGTTGTGTTTACATTTGAACACGATAAAAAAACTAAAATGTAAACAAATAGTTGTAATAGTTATTCTATTTTGTTTTATTTATACGTGTTAAATTACTTTTTTTGGTTTTGTGCTTGATATGTTTCACCTCGAGGCCATCGTCTAAATTAATAATTATAGTTGTATATTTCGAATCGAGATGGCGCTGTACTGCACTTATTTGCATAAACTTCACACCTCTCCGAGAATAGTTCAGATGTGCAAAAACAATTGTGACCCTTGACATCTCCATGCATAGCCGGGTAGCAATATTCTACTCTTTTATTACTTTTGGACTTTTTGGACGTATAAGCAACAAATTAAGTGTCCGTCTGGAGAATACGTCAACCAACTTAATTTTTAACGTAATTGAAGCGAAGTAATTAACTATAACTTGTGAGACGCGAAGTAAATTGCTTTGCAATGCGTCAATAATATAATTAATTCCTCAACATCGGCGCGTATTTAAAGCTGTTGTTGTTTAGTGGCTGTATTACCGAGAGGCTGTATTAGGGATTGAGCCTTGTATTGGATAAAACTTTTAAAGCGATATACTTTGTTTATGCTTCGCTGAGCGCGCGTCGATTCTCAAGACTTTCCCGTGAAAGCGCTGCGAAGGGGGCGGCTTTGATTCTCAACGTGCTTCGCAGCGATTTTATTCTGTAAACTTTGCGGCTTAATTCGATTACGCGCGTTAAAATCAGGTATAAATATTGATAAACAGAAAGAACCGTCGCTGCGGGCGGCGCGTGACAAACTGAAAATTGAATTTGCGAACGATATCGCAATATGTAATCGAAATATAATTCGATTACATTTCTGCCGGCTGTATTTTTCACTCGGTAACAAATTTTGTATTATCCAAAGTGCACGTTCATTTTCGTTTGCAGTATTATCGACGTTTTGCTGATTATAATTTGGAATTAAAAAAGATTACGTTCTGATTTACACAGCATGGTAATAAGTCAAAATTTATATGGGAATACGTAAAACAAATACGAAAAGGAAAAGATTTAAATGCTGCGCAGGCTAAGCCAGTCATAATTGCGAAGTTGTTTCGAGTAGGTTTTGATGTTGAATTTCATCGAAATTTTATAATCATTAAATAAATTCATCAGAAACTTAGTTTTATCAGCTTGAATTTCTGTAAATCAGAACAAATTTACAATTACTTTGAAATAAAATTTTATAACTTTTGTGCTCATATCACATACATTTTTTTTTATTCGCGCCGAAGTGGGTGACGATAAATCGTATTACATTTTATTGGCGTATTATTATTTTACGCATCTTTAGCCAGCGCGGAAATGTCTCCCCGAGTGTCGACGAAGTGCTACCTACCACCAAGTTGTAATTCATGCACTCGAGCGCCGACACTTTCGAGCTTCGATACTTCGGTTTCATCCCGCCGACGCCGTGAGAGCGTCGCATGAATATTGCAGACGCTCAGTCGACTTTTATTACCACCCACGTAGGTGAACGCAAGGATACTCCTGGGAGACGGCGCTACCCCTTTCGCCCGCATAATATAAATACCAATTTTTGAAAACGATGCAATTCACCGACTCGAATGCGTTTCCTCGGCAGTAACAATCCAGTTTGCAGGTGCTCGTTTCACTGCGATCATTGTGTTCGCCGGAAAAGTTAATAACAAAAATAAAATACAAAAAATCAAACAGACAAAGAAGCAAAAACTCCTCGTAACAACTACGGGCGAGAAACTAAAAAGTGGCCATTGATATGCGCACACTCTCGGAAATTGACCCAGATTGGTGCTTTGCGCGCGTTCAAAATATAGTTTCCAACTCAGCACCAGCTACAAATGACAATGTTGTGAACTTTTTCATTTTGTTTTGCACGATGTTTTCTTCTACGTCGTCCAAGTAACATCGTTAAAATACGCCGCATTGTTTAAGATTTTTCGCCCGGGCGCAAAATAATGCGGAATCCATTAAATTTTCGATTTTTCTTGTTTGCCAACTGTTTTTGCCGAAAGATAGCAGCGCGTCGACTATTTGTGACAATGTGACAAATGACTTTCATTATGACGATGACGTCGCCCCGTACGCCCGGACGACTCTGTTACCATACAGCTAGGAAGACGCGTCGCCACATAAAAATTAGTCACGCCGCGTTAACAATGATTGATGGTCGATTTACTATTTTCAATCTTGAAATGGAGTTCAAGTGGAGTGCGCGCCCGGGCCCATCGTCGACCCACCGAGCACTTCGGCCCGAATTTTCCACTAGTAACTGCGTTATCGTCGATTAATCTTGATGAAAGTTACCTTTTTCCGCGGCGCGCGTGGCGTTTGATTATCCTGGCGGACTATCAGCATATCTGGCTAGAAAAGTTCCTCGTCGACTTTGTGTAACACTTTCGCCGCGTCCTTAGGGTGCAGTAATCGCGTTCGAAGTGTTCGAAACGCGTAACGGTTTGTGGTTCGTGCGGTTCGAAAGGAAGAGATTGGAATGCGCAGCGCGGGCCGCATTAAGCGAAGAGGTGATGCTCGCCACTAATCAAAACTCCTCCAACTTTCCAACTTGGCAATCGCATCTCATTTGCGCCCGCATTTAGCCTAGAATGGCGAAAGAATAAAATCGGTTAGCGCGCTGACATTGAGCGCTTCAATTCGTGCGTGAAGGCGGCCGGGCGGCGGCTTTGTGCGGATGCAAAGCGTTGGCGGAGGAATAACCTAATGGAGGGTAAGGGAAAGCCTTTTATCTCGCGTCCATTTACTCGTTGCGCGCTGATCACAAAAAAGAGACGCACTCGGCTTTTGCAAATGAAAAAAATGTGTATGTTTGGTGGACGTAGCTCGGGAGTTTTGGACAATGCCTAATTGATGACATTTGATATTTAAAAATACAAAGCTAGGGCTTCTCTTTGTGTTTAAAATTAGAGTAGCTTTAATTATTTTGCATGTAATTCTACCATGTTTTAATACGAGGAAAATTTATTTTTTCAAAATTTTATTTTTTCTCATCATACGCATTTACCAACTAATGTTTTCATATTTGGCGCATCCGGCATTATGTAAATTTCCCACCCCGCAATCTCATTTCTTCAATCACCTCCGCAAAGAGGGCACTAGCTGAAAAACAAAAAAAAAACTCATTCATTCGCTTAAGTACTCCGTCATTCACGAAGTGTACTGTACTTTGAAGCTAATAGAGAGGCATCAAAAACGCTCGTTGCCAGTTTCCTGCTCGCCGCGCATCTCGTCTCGATCTCGCCCGGCATCCCCCCAAGTTCGCAGGCGTTTCTTTCCCTCCTTTTGGCTTACCGCCGTCGCCGCCGCACTGACCCGCCTAACTATTCCTGCTCGGCTTTCGGCGCGCTCGTCCCAAGTTTTATTGGCGTCGTAAAAAAGCGATTCCGAAGGAAAACCATCTGGCATTATCGACACACGCGCGACCGGGAAGAGATAGGAGACGGCGCGCGAGTTTCATCTCGCGCGACGCCACACAAAAGCACAAAAGCGCGGACCTGAGCTCATAAAAGTTAGCTTTTCGAAATTTTACTCATGTTTTCGCCGCGGTAAACGAGCATTCGCACAAAACAAATCGTATCATCCTTGTTCCAAAACATTAAAATAGTATCCAAGCAAATATCACATCATCACAAAAACAAGCCATACTTATTTGTAAACATTTAAATTAAATAATTCAAAGTCAGCGTTGCAACTGTCAAATACAAAATATCCGATCACGTCTACACAGCTTCAGTATTAAGTAAGATATTTGCCTGATTAAAATAGAATTCTACGCATCGTGATTCGTGTGAAACATTTCGAATGGAAGTTGGAAGGTCGGTGAGATACCTGAGCGCCATGTCTTACGCGCAAATGTTCGACGTGGTGTACAAGAGCCTGCCGCGCACAGCACCGGCCCCATTTCAGTGTGTGGTGATTTTATCACGTGCGTCGATTGTGGAGTGCTTTGGGAATGGTGACACCCCGATGGAGGCTTGCGAGGCCGCCGCCGCCGCCGCCATCAAATATTTATTCAATCCCCGCATTACAATCCACGAGAAAATTGATTGTCAATGTGTGGGATCGTCTCTAGCATCCAACCGGTACAATTTTCATTATACACGCGACACATTTTATTCACGTTCGTACATAAGTACGGAAACATGTTTACATTAACAGTATCTGTACAAGTTCTACATAGGAATTTTTTGCGTACATAGAAATATATTTGTTTATATGTATTATTGCTACTTGAATCCGTATTTTTCGAAATTAAAATTTAAAATAGTATATTAAGTAACAAGTGGCTAAACGAGGGCATTACAGACGAGATTGATTGAAAGCGAGCGTAGCAAGTGGTCAATCAATTGAGTGTTTAACAATGTTTAGCCACGAGGTGCTTACGCTATTTTTTCTGCGCAGGCGCTTGCTCCGTCCCGTGCATAATGCAAGTATGTAATGAATATTATGTACGGCTCGGTCGTACCTATATAAAGTACCACTTTTTGTGTCTAAAAACTGGAAAAACTGGCGCTTTATAAGTAGAAAAAAATTTAGCTCAAAAATTAAAATTTATTTATTAAAATGTTGCATTGCAGGATTTCGTTCAAATAGTGCAACTATAGCAGGATAAATCAAATAAATTTTCGAAAAATTATTTGTTTTATGTGCAAACACCAAACGTAAACAAAGTTTATTACTGGCTAAATTGAAGATATGACTGAAACATTGTAGATAAACCTTGTAAAAGAAAACTAATGCTTCGAATGTGAGCGTCTATTTAATAATGTGCTTTATTTGAATCAATATTTATGTTCGCGTGGAAGACGAAGAAGTCATGCTCTCGAAATCAAGAAAAACGCAGTGCATGTGTGCAAACAAACCATTTGTTCATTATGTTAAGCTCGCGCTCGTTGCGCACGATGAACAAATAGCAGACGTTATTCCAGATATCAAGTGACTGCTAAGTCGGATGTCAGACGCGCGCCGCAATAACAAGAAGTTAACATCGGCCGCAGAACGACTGCAGCGGCGCGACCTGCCTGGAAGCCACAGCCGATCTTCAGAGCGGGAAGCGCGACATGACGACGAGACAGGAATACGACAAGTTGTTTGTCGGGACGTCAAGTCGCGAGAGCGCGCTCGCGGGGCCGAAACTTTTCGGCTAACTTTTCGCCGCCGCCGCAGCCGCAAACATGAAGAGAGAACAGGTTGCAATCCGGACGCGGAAGACATTCGATTTAATCATTAATTACGTGCGCGCTCATGTTCACAATGTGGTTAAAGTGCTGGGAATCATCAGCGCATCAACGCAATCAACTCCTTCAGGAAGTTGTTGAAGTTTTTTTCTTTTCTCGTTTGTTGTTTTCTTTGCATTAGGAGCGTTTTTCCGTCCGTTTGCTTGCTTGTCGTCCGAAGAACGCGCAATAAATCACATTTTCTACGCAATACTCGCTGCGGTTTGTTAACCAGTTGTACCGACAATTAATCAGCTGGAAGCCGGAATCTTCAACTTCTTCGCAGCGGGCAGTCACTCGTAAGTCATCGCAACTCGCGCGGCGACACATTTTAATCATCCGCGTCGTGGGCATTCTCCGACGTAAATTAATACGCACACACGTCTCGGCGTTAGCCGTATTCGGTCTCATCAACGTCTCAACAACATGGCGCGCACGTCTCATAATTATTAATAATCGCTCGAAAATAAACTTTTTAATGAGACATTACGCAAGCGTCAATTAAGCGGACGTTTAGGACGTTACGCATCCAGCGCGTGTCAGCTCTTTTGACGGTCGTTTAATAAAATTATGCATTGCATAAAATGTTGCGGAGCGGAGGAGTGTAGAGTGTTGCCTTGATGGCGAAATAAAATATTTACCAACATGTTGTAAAAGTCGCGCACGTATGATGATAAAACGCTATCTATTGTCTACGTACCTGGATTTAATGACGTTTAAAGGTCTTCTGCGTTGTTTTTTCGTGCATTTCATGTGTAACATTTGAGTAAATTGTTGTGATTGTGTTTATTCATACTGTACGTTGAGTTTCCGTACATATATCGAGCATCGCAACATCAAGCAACATAAAAAGTTATTTTTTAAAATTTTTTTTAACAAAAATCGACCGTTTCATTTGATTTTCAAATGAAAATACTGAATACTAAAAAATAAACATGGCTTTTGTATCTCAAGAGCAAAACCATTTCTTCTAGATAACACAAAGAAAGCACAAACAGGTGATTCTTATCTTATCCCCGTGTGATTAATGCATACTGGTTGTAGCGTAACGCGAGCAATATTTCAAGTTTAGCGGCGTCTAATCCGTCCGTCGTGTCCATTACGCGAAAAACCAAGCGAAACAAGCGCCGAACGCAGTTAAATCGATGAAAAGCGCGCAAAAATGCAAAAGAAAGCGAAAAAAGCGCGGACGCGTCTAACTCCCGGCGCAAAACCGAGGTGTTTTAATGAATAAAAGTCGAGGCTGGGACGTTGAAAAATTCAAACGCGTTGCGCGTCAATTATCCGCAACGCACTCGTAATTCGCCCGCTTGCAGACGACCGACTCGCGCCCGCCTTTTATTTTCCTCGCGCCTTTTATATTACTTTTTTTAACTTTATTTTTATGTCGCTGCCGCTCGGCAAATCTTGTACTTCTCGCTAGTGAATTTATCTTCACAATCATCCCTAAAGCAAGGAAATTATTACTCGCATTTTCTTTTTATTCCCGGCGCGTTTTTTTTTTTCTGTTGGTTGAAACTTTGCGCAATTGTTTGATGAAGAGTCCTTCTCGCCGGTGCGCTCGCAGTTATTATTTTACTCGGCGTGCTTTCGCTGCGGACCTTCGGCCGGCAATCTAATCACTCCGATCGGTTTGATGGCGTCTCATCGCTGTGGATCGCGTTTTGGAGCAACAAGTTTTACGATCGCGGGGCGCACATATTTACGAGACACGAGCGCGTAAATAACGTCGACCCGCATACGCGAAATTTACGAGCGAATCGTGGCGGCGCATTTTTCCGTCGATTGCCCTTTTTTAGCCGGAGTATTTTACCTTGGGTTTGGTGGACGAGGCTACACCCTCACTTGGTTACAACAATATTTCTTGCTTTATTGGTGGACAACTATGTAGGTTCAATACTAGGTGAACTGAGGCGTGTGTGCACATGATCGCTGTTTATTCTAATACAAACAAAAATGTAATTCGGAATTTGATGATATAAACCCGGTAATACCAAGTTTTGCCAATGTTGGTTTAGAAATAGAAATTTTTCTTACTTGTCGCATTGCGATGAAAAATTGTGGTATTTTAAAATAAAATCACAGGATTTATATTAAATTCCAGTGTATTATTAGCAGTACTATAGTGTGTTTTGAGTTTTTCTTAATATATTTTACTGGCAAAGCGAGAAACAATTTCTTAGAAAAATATTTTTCAATTTCCAGCCAGTTTTGCTGCAGTTTTTAGACGTAAAAAGTGGTACTTGAAATACGGACGGCAAAAGCCACAAAAAAAGTACTTTACTCACGGTCATTATCTACGGGGCGGAGCTTGCACATGCGCATTTGCCGTTTCTTTAAAAATTTGCGAAATATTTATTTTTTCTTCTTTCATATTTACCTCATATTGTTTCCAGGTTCAGGTTAAATCCACTTAACTTAAACTTAAATCAATTTGTGACGAAAACTTACAAAATGCAACCTATAACTCCTATTGTATGATTATGGCCAGCATTCGTCATGCCCAGATGAAACTGCATCTAACGATCATTTTTATCCATGCGGAAGATACGCTGTCTGCCCGGAGTTGCATACACAACAAGTAAATTATATGATATTTGAGAGTCTCGATGATTCCGAATGCGGCAGCAGATCTGCATGCGATGCATCACGCCCGTGTTATCGCGCTGCGGCCACGTGTATCATTCGCTCGCAAACAACCGCATGCGGCAAATTTGAATGCGTCCACCGAGCCGGGGCGAAGCATGCTCATCCGTTGCTGTTCATTCACGCGTCTATCATACGATGCGATTCATTAGAATTCAAGATTTGATTGCGGTAAATTTCCAGCATTAACGTCCGCATTTGACAAATTTCCTATCCAGTGAACAATCTTCATCTAGCATGACATAGTTTGTAGTAACTTGCGACAGAATATATGAACTTATAATATGAAGTAAAATTTTCTTATTTTACATTCAAACATAAAAATAAGGCATTATAACACTTATTATTCTGTAATAATAGCTTTAGAAGAATAAAATATAGTTATGCGCTCTTTTAAACCCCGATAAGACTCTTCCATCACGTATTTTTTAATAACACAAGCTTCCAAATGAAAGCAGGACTCATCAAAGTGTATACTTTACTTTAAAATGTCCGTAGGCTATGATTAACAACGCTGACTTGCCGAAAACACACGAACGAGCATAATTAGCGCGCTGTATCGGCCGCCAGCGTCTCACACGGCAAATTGAATGAACGTTTGTAGATACTCGTTAACAAGTTGTTGATTCGACTCGTGTTGCAACTTAAGCCGACGGCGCGATGACGCTGACATCTGAACAATCTAGCTGATGCTTCACGTCAGGTCTTATTAAGATGTTTAGACGCGCCCGCACGTAAAACGCGAGCGCGCATCTACCGAAGAACAATAAGTACGTTAATTGATTGTATTCAGGCGTATTGATTAATAATTTAATGAATTTCAATGTTTGGAGTCGACCTACATTCACATATTGCGCATATAATGTAAATTTAATTCTCCTATGAAGGACTAACTTGGAATTATCAAAATATATCAGATGCATATTTGGAATTTCATATTATATGCATGGGTATAATCCGAGTAATTGTTCCAGCACGATTTTCAATTTATTTTAGGCAATTAACGCATGTGAGTTGAACCTTGTGAGCTCCACACAACTTTGTCCGTATAATGAACTTGCAACGTTCTCGGAATTAATGCGAAAATTACGAAACTTGCTCCCCACCCCCCTCCGCCCCTGAAGCAACAAACACACGCATTGTGATGCAAATACCAATGTTGTTGTCCATTGTTTACCGCTGCAGGAACTTGGCGACATCGTGGAAGCCGATGAAGCCCTTCTTGCAATTTACATCAGCTGTGAATACTCCACGGGCGTTCTTCGTTTCTTAGATCGCAAGAAGCCGGCTAATTAATTTCGGCGCGCTTCTTTTGTGGCTTGAGTTTCATCGCATCCCGTCGAGTTTATTCGAAGATGAAGAACGATTCACGCACGCCGGTGAATTAATGAGCTTTGTTATTCGAATATGTGAGGCGTCGGATATTTTGTGCATTTACAAAACTAATAACGCGGCTGTCAATTCATCTTAATAAACTCGATAATTGAGTATTTTCCGCTGGCTGAAGCGACAACATGTCGCGATCGCACGTAAGTTAATCAAGAGTTTAATTGCGCCAGCTGAGAAAATGACATTACTCTTGTCTCCGGTGCGGATACCAAACGATTCAACTCTATAAAGACT
This sequence comes from Dalotia coriaria, assembly GCF_025399875.1. Classification (NCBI taxonomy): domain Eukaryota; kingdom Metazoa; phylum Arthropoda; class Insecta; order Coleoptera; family Staphylinidae; genus Dalotia; species Dalotia coriaria. Next base: position 5,252,714 of record NW_027045443.1, on the reverse strand, counting down.
CATGTTTAAAGAGCCTTTAACAACATTATATTTATGAGCTACGTCTGTTTTTTTTTTCGTGATTTTCTCGGCTTGTGTATGAATTTCAATGCGCTGAAGTTATGAAATATTACAATAAGCTTTGAGATTTCAAAAGATTTGACTCAACACGAAGAAAAAAAATAATAATAAACTTGTGTTGTTCACGTTTCGAATTTTACCATGTCTTTCGCACAGTCCTCCAGAGAACTTGATGTGAAGTTAATGTTCAATGCGCCCGTTCATGTGTGCGGGCTCAATTTCCCAAAACGGATTAGCCTTGCAAACTGTAGTAACTTTTCTATACGTTTGCAGCGAGCGCATTCGGTGCGGTTCGGTTGCGCTTCATACGTAACAGGTAGAAATTGAGGTGATTTTTCCGGATTTTCCCATTTTGTTTCCGGACTGTGGAGCTTCTTAACTTCGCCGCATCCCGAGCGGCACAACCGGCGTAGCACTGCGAACTGCATTTCGAACGACTGCATTGCAATTTCTTCGCGCTTGTCTTTTTTCTGCTTCGTCTCTTTCGTTTTGCGTTCAGTTTAAATTTCGTCTTGCATTTTGCACCGGTGAATGCAGCCAATATTGTAAATGTCGATTTGAGCTCATCGCTTGTACTTCAACTAATTAGCTCGTCGGCGCTCGGGGAGTGAACATTTCCCACCCCGCCTTCGCTCGCTCTTCGGCAAGCAGTACTGGCATTATTAGACTTGTGATTCAGGAAGGAAAAGCTCATATGTGAGCACTTGAGGCCCACACAGGAATAGGTAGGTGGGTGGGGGTAAAGCGGCTCAAATTGCATACGCTTTATTGCACTTTGATAACGGCGCTTTCTGCATTTTCCTGCACTATGCCATTCATCTGAGTGGCTATGGAAAGCACTCCACGTCCGCACGTGTATTCGTATTCCTTACGCCGCTTGCATATTTCAAAATTTCCCACCAGACGCCATAATGCATGGCTTTGCATAAAAATAACGCCATAACATTATGATAACAGCGCCGCCCAAGCGCAATACGTGTTTTTCTTTCCACTTGGAGAATGGCCAGTGGGCACAGAGACGTGACAGTACTCGACACAAAGTACAAAGGAAAACCAATAGCGAAAACTAAAAACTATAAGTCCCTTGTGACACGAGTGCTCGCCGACGGAAATTGAATTTCCAACGGCGACGAAAACACGTGTGAACTGACCCGACAGTTTTGCAGCGCGCTGATAATAATCGTGACACATCCAAAGGAAAATCAATCCGGTGCCAACTTAATTAGGTCGTTTCCAAGTCGCGCTAATAAAATTTTGATGCGCGCAGCGCTTGATTACAAAGGCGGAGCCGCGCAAAAATCCATGCATATTGAAATGTTTGATTCTCGAGCGAAAGGAAAAAATCGCGGATCAAAAGCCCTCTCGGCTCAAAATCCATTCCGTTTGATCTTACCGTGCCGTGTTTTAAATTTTTTCAATCAAAATTTTATGCATTTTGACCGTCTCGCTCGCACACATCAACATACATGTTTTAAGTATGCGCTTGTAAAATTTTTAAAACGTTGTCGGTGGGTCACGTTCGTTGCACACTCTAGTGTCACAGCATTACCCCCGCACAGGGTCCTCCCAAATCGCCCTTCCGGCTCCTCGGAGACAAGATAAAGAATAATCGCACGTGCCGTGCGGATAGAGCATTGTTGTAAAATGTTTACAGAAATCAAGAACGACTGCAGCTTTTCGGGACTGTGTTTGACTTTTGTTGGATTCGGAATGATTTTGTTCGATGCGAAGGGTTGCGTAAATGTTTGTAATCCGCCTGTATAGCCGGAATGCATAAGTGAGCATCCTTTGTATTTCCATTCATCCGTTCGCTCGGAATTGCAAATTTTGCATCTTTTTTGCATGTGGTGGATCCATCCATACTCTTCACCTAGTTCTCCTATTTCTTGCTCTACATCTTCAACACACACATCATCTTAATCTCAACTATGCGGAGCATCTCGTTATTCTTGAATCTTATTATTTCGAATTCTTCTTGGACCGTTGTTTACTGAACGTCTTTGGACAACAAAGCATCGGAATCACATTAGGAATTAATTGCATAGTAAAGTGCGTATGTACATACACACATTCATGGGTTGGTTAGTTTGGCTTGACTTTGTTGGAGCGAATAAGTTGGGAGCTGAAAGGTATACAGAAAACTTCCCAGCAAACTATGCGTGAATCCTAAGTATGGTCTTAAGTAAGCACCGAATCCAGAAGTTCGTATTCACTCATATTGAATATGCCGCTATGTAATTTGCGGGATGATAACATTGTGATAATATGTAATAGCTTTGGTTTTCTGTTCAAATGCAATAAAATTGAGTGCGCTAAACTCCGCACGAAATGAAATTTTCAATTAAATTGCGTGCGAACCAGAAATTGCATTTACATTTGCCACTTAGCATAACGCTGTTTCATTCATTAAAATAATAACGTTACTTTTTTAATTAACTTTCATATCGTTCAATTTGCTTAATACTTGAGCTCGCTTGGAGGCGAGCTACTTCAGCGAGTAGTAGGTACAGCGAGATATTGCTAACGCGTTTGTGAATTGCAAAGCTTCTTCATTTTTCTAAGGAAATGCGGCACATATTTCCGCACAATACAATACCTGGTTTCATCTGCTCTTGGTTGTTGGTATGTTGATCTTCAATAATTTGATTAGTTTTTTTATTAATGCGTTTTTTGCTGTTCTGCGCAGAACCCCGTCGCATGACAATTATTTTCTCGTTTTTGACGTGCAATAAATTAAAACACGCTTCGCCTGATAAAAAAATGAATTATCTCACCTCGCAGTCCTCTTTTTCTTCTTTCTTTTGCGCTTGAAAGAAAACCGCTGTAAAAACCGGAAAGGAAGACAAACGCCTGCGCTTGCAGAAATACGTTGCGAAGTTTCCGCTCCCCGACGGCGCATTTCATTACTCATTCATCCCCTCATTCGCTGTCCCCGCGGTTGTAATGAAGTTAAAACGGGCATTAAGATAATAGCCTCATTAGGATTGCGATTAAGAGCATCGAGGCCTCTTAGGAGCGCGTGACAGCAGCGCCCGAAAGTTGCGGTATGAATACTGCACTCGGCACATACGCTCATTAAAAATTGCATTAAATCACAGCCAACACACACACAAAAGAGTGCATTCGGCGCTGCGTAAATCAAACACAATTTCGACCATCCCGGAATTGGGGGGCGAAAGTTATAATTGTTAAAGTTGGCGTACAGGTCTCCCCCGGCGGTTAATCATTAACCGCCGGCGGGGGGCGAATTCGCTCAAAGAGAGCGGCGCGCCAAGTTTGTTGCGCAAGGTGTTGTGCGACGCGTGCCACGCTCCCCGTCTAATCCGAATTTCTAATTGCCCGACAGAATCGGACCGAAATGTTTCGCGTAATTGCATTAAATTGTCGACGACGTCGGCGATAAAACCTCGATGCGTCGGATCGGCCTTTCATTGGATCTTGAGGGATAGATTACGGAGAGGAATTGAAGGTGGTAGAGGGACATATTGACGTGGGTGTGTGGGTCAAGTCGAGTCGGGTCGTCGCATACATCTGGAAGCTTCGATATCGATCCGGGCAGTGATGATAATACTAATGACGAGCGTATATATCGCTGCGCGGCATGCGGGAATCATTTACCAAGCGTGATGGTCGTTCGGTTGACCACTTAACGACTTCATCTCACATCATGACGTGATGACACATCTTAATACTCCAAGGTTTTTATGTGGCGTGTGTTGACGAGTTCAGATATACGTAAAAATAACATAATGGAGCAATTGATGGAGATGCCCAAGATGAACTTTTTTATTGTTCAGCCGTCCGATGAGAAATGAATATTGTAAAAAACGGTATGCAACATTAGTGGGTCATGGTACATTTGGAAAAACAAAATTATAATTATTGCTTGAGGAGATAAGGAAAAAAATATTTCATTCATACTGCTTGGCACATATTTTTAGCTTTTAATTAATGCATTAATAACAAAAATTTAGTTGATTTATTTATAAAAATGATGGAAGTGTAATTTAGCGATGAAAGTATTAAAATAAGATCACCACCACCAGGTGTTGCGTTTCGAACGCAACTGGCTGTATTATTTCGATAAGAAACCGATTCAAGAACTAAACAACTTCTTTTTCTCAATGGAGTGCTCTAGTCTATACTTACTCTCACTATAAAGTTGCCTTGAAATTTAATGCAGGATTTAAGATGATAGGAGACTTTTAACAGGAATTAATTTGTCGTTTATTTTCCATGCTTTTGATGTTATATTGCAATATGATTTCAATCAAGACCCGTCAATCGCATCGTAGTATAATCAGCTATCTACTAAATGACATTCACTTGATTTTATCAGTTTTACTTGATTATATGGCAATTTATTTACAGGTCAAAGTTGAACCAAGTTTTTGCAAATGATGGAATTTAGTCTATTGTTTTTTTTTTCTTGTCCCTATGTGTGTGTTTGATGACACACCATATCTTACATTGCTGAAACCAGCAAACAATCCAATTAGGAAACGCGCGCCCGAAATTTTCCGTTGTATTTTTGAACCCACCTAATTCGGCGTTCCAATTTTACACATTGTCGACTTTATGCCCGTTTTATCTGCCTGCACACACGTGTGTCGCGTTTTTGTGCCGGCGCGTATCAAATAAAACCGATTTCTTCTGTAAGACATAAACCAGGAAAGCGGAAATTGTTAAAGAGGCGGACGTCGTGAAAGAGCATTGTGCCAGCAATGTGAAGTTCTTTCATTCGGCAACGCCAAAGGAAGCGCGAATAGAAGACGGCGCTTTTGTGGCGAAATTAAAATCGCTTCACTGTTTTACTATTTCGGAATTCCGTCCGACTGCTGATGGCAGAAGAAACATTATTTTACTCTTATTCGAGAAGTTTGAATGGTTTCGGAGTTGATTCAAAAATGCAGCGCATATCCGACTCAAATTGTCATCAAGAATGATAATTTGTAAGAGCAAACATTGAGTAAATCACACTTTTATGAGCTGTTGCCACATTTCAAGCTCTTGGAACAAAACTGACAAAGTATTGTAAACAACAACTAATATCCACGAATAATGTCTTAAGAGCAGCAATAATGTTACCGAATAGCCTGCGTGTCTGGTCGTAACGACGCACCAACCCAACGGTGCAAACAACAGTAAACTTTTCTAATGCGAATGAATCATTTTCCCGGACCATTTTGCAGCCTCTCCATTTCCAGCTTTCGCTTTCCGCGTCCCGTTTTACAATTCGACTCCGCTATAATTCAGCTTTTACGTCTTATTTTATTTTTATTCCACATTGCTGACGCTTTATTGAAAATATCATGTCTTCTTTATTACGACTGCTCGCAAAAACGCCAGCTCAAAGAAAAGCTCATGCTAACATGCTATAAAATCGAAATAAATAACGACTGCCCGTGTAAATAAATAAATAAATAAATACGAAACCAAGCAGTGCATAAAACCAACAAATCGTCAAACCGAATTGTTTGTTTGGCGAGACGCAGCACAAAACGAGATGGTTCGTGACGAGAGAGGATGAGGGAAAATAACGCGCCGGATTTGTTGATGTTGAAGATGCGAGTGCAGCTGCAGGACTACTGCAGGACTTGTAGTTGCAGCCGGATGACAGGCAAATTAATTCCGAACTTTTCGTTTTCATCCCGTGTGTTTATTCGGTTGCAGCAACGGCGCACGTGGAGATATGCGCGTCGGCGTTGTTCGTTTATGTTTATATTTTATATTTGCGACGCCGTCTGTGCGGGCGGGCACGTGCAGTTGGCGTGGGGGCGCAATAACAAAGCGCGATTAGGAAGCGCTTTTCTTTTTCTTATCTGCGCGTTGGTCGTTATGTCTCGCGCGTCAAACGGCTGAACATTTCCGGGAAACGTCGCGATATTTCTCCGTCGTGTTGCGTGCTGTGTTTTCTCCTGTTTTGCGTGGGCGCTCTGGGCTGTCAGAGATTGAGTATTTTGCGCACGTAGGGATGTTGGTATATGCACAAAGTACTGAATTGTAAAGTGAGAAAACGTTTGATGCAAACAGCCAACACGATTATGCTTATGCATTTGGGTGAAAATAGGTTGTTGTGATTGCATTTTGTATATGTAAGACTTTTTTTTGAATTCCGTATTAAATGCCATATTAAATTGTAAGTTAAATACAGCGATCGGTTCGATAACAAAAATGTAGTGGACGATTTAATCAAGCGACTTCCCATCGTGACCTTAATATTGTCGAATTTAACTTGGAAACCCTTCGGTTGAATCCCCCAGCATGTCCGTTATGCCCTGTCTTTGATGTATTAATTAAAGTTCAGGGCACGAACGCCGTGTTGTCTTTGCTTTGTAGCTGAACAGTAATATTTTCCACATGAAAATTAATACCAATCCTTAACACTCACCCCCAAGTGCTCCAAATATACACACACCGCGAGATGCGGAACTAGAGAACTGATTTCGTTACCGAGTTGCCCGCAGGGTGACGCGAGGTGACGAAGGTGTACACCTTGTCGGCGAAGAGTCGCAAAAATAGCGACTAAAGTAATTTTCAATTTGCATACGAAATGCGCGCGCAGCACAAACGCACGACGAAAGCATGTCGCAGAGTGGAATTATGCCATCTCCCAGCGCGCCTCTTCCTCATCCGGTGCCAACCAGGAACGGCGTTTATTGAATACGGCAATTTCTTCTCATTTGCAGATAGGGCAGCGACGCCGGTTCTGCGGCCGCCCGACGACGAGGACTCCTTTCCAGTGCTCTGCGACAGGGAGCTGCATTCGCTGCATCGGAATGTGCCGGCGCTGCGGCGCCGCGACGTTGATACGGCGACCATAAAACAACATTACTATCCCGAAGGTAAGATAAACGCGCGGCAATGATTCTCGCATCGCGCGCGCCTCGTCATTTATTCCGCCCGTTTCACGCCGCGACGAGCCGACTGCTTTGCATAATATATTTGCGGCGCCACCGAGCTGGATGATGTTCAGTATTGCGATGTCGCACTGTCGTATCTACTGTCAAGGGTACCCAGATAACAGCCGCCTTCCGCTGGTGAAATGTACAAACAAAAAACACCTCTGGAATTCGCGTCAAATGAGAATTCAATAAAATATTTACGCACACCTCAAATTGACTGTTTATCTCCGAAGAAAGGCAGATGCATGATTGGGATGTCGGCACCACCTTCGGCGCGTCAATTTCGTAATGGAATCTATGTCGGGTCGAATTTACGCACGAAATCGTTTTGTTCGACAACGACATTTCCCCTTTAACGCGGTGCGAAACCCGCCCATTCTCATTTCGGCCGCGCTTGAGATTGCAAACCCCCATCTTTTGTGCGCTCTTACTCACCTTCGTAGTCGCGTTGAGCAATTTTTTTCGGTTAGAACGCCATTTTAGCACGGCACGTACAGCCGCAGCGACGTTCGAATCTCAGATTTGAATATATTTACTTCGACGACGAGGTCGGGCGTCCAGGCTTAAAAGTGTACCTATCTGCACGCGCGGCACCGGCGCCAAAACCGGTGCGAATTGATTTTTATCCCTTCTGACGCGTTCACCTGACTATAATACATTTCCTGGCGCACCTTTACGTCCACATTCTGCGGGGCCTTATAAGTTATCTAATTCCTCGGGGACGCCTTCGCGTTCCGTTTTGTCTCGCGCGAGTTGGAAAAAAATCGCACCACCGCATCGTTTCCGGCGTCATTCGCGCATCCGATTCGTGTGCCTTTGTCGTCGGTTTTCCACTCGCGCGAGCCTGAAAATCGCGTCAAGTTTTGGGCAACTTGCCGCGCGTACGCTAACAACAACATCATTGGCGCGAGAGAACGCCGCGCTGGCCCCCGAGAAATGCGTCGCATTTGTATATTTGATGCCTGCTATAATAGCTCTGAGTCGGTGCATGAATAAATGTATAAGAACGCGCGGGCTGCCGGGAAGTTTCTCTTTTGTCCGTAATTTCCATATTGTTGCGTGCGGAATATTACGCCAGCAAGAATCGCCGCGTGAGCAGCCATGCCAGACCAAGAAAAAAAAGAGCAAATTTGGCATTGCAGTCACAGAAAATCGGCTCTTTAAGGCGAATGAATGTATCTTTATCTTCAACTTTGCACGGTCTGTTTTTTTTTTCTTTTGCCCCATCACACCCGCTCGTTCCTATTGGATTGCGGCATTGTTCCGAACATATGTAGCGATTTTGTAAACTTTTTCGTTTTTCTTATTCATTTAATCCCCTGTACCCTAACACTTTCTTTGCGGTGAGGCCGGTTGTTGGCGGAGAAATGAACAAGACGAGCTAAGTTTGCACGATCAACGTGCACTCGTGCCGGTCCTATTGACGTTTATTTAATTTCCTCCGCTTCACTCAAGCGAAGCGCGCCTGCCCTGGAAGGAAATAAATAAAACTGGGGCAAACTTCTCGTGCGTTTTCCATGTTCTTGAAGCGCGCGGCTTTCGTTGCGTTTTGTTTTTGCACCGGCCGGCATCGGCTTCAAGTAGTACATTCCGACATGTATTTTCGTAATACATTTTTTTTTATGTCTTATTGTGTTTCCGTCCGGCAGGCGGTTGGGGATGGCTGGTTTGTGGAGCGGCGTTCCTTGCGCACTTGCTGACTTCTGGCATGCAGCTAGCGTTTGGACTGCTCTACTTATACATCATCAAGGACTTGGAGAAGAAGTATGCGGAAGACAAGGAATTCTATACTATGGCTGCAGGTATGCTCTCTTTGACATTTAAATAATATTTGCTGAAAATTGTTGCCAGAAGATTTGTGATGGCGGTAAATCACTCGCTGTAGTATGCGCGCACACGTTGGAAACACAGGTTCTAATTAACACGTTCCGAGTCACCATTCTGCAATCACTACCACCCCTCGTCGACACGAATTCCGTGCGAGCAACAAGAACTCGAAACTCCTAATCTCCCCCAGCGAATTCATTGACGTTGCTGGAATTGCCAACAACCGAATTAATGGCCGCTACAAGTGGCAACACGATAATTCAAAATTCAAATTACGAGCGCCTTTTGTGCGCGCGGGGCGAAACGACAACGTTTTTGCTTCGTCGCTGATTCACGCCGCGTCGCCGCGCTTAGCGTCCACAATCCGGGCGCAACGCCTCCACTGTCGCCGCCGTAAGCACATTTCCTTATGTTAAACGGAAATTTACGATAAGGTTAAAGTTATTGCCGCCACCAACACGCAGTCCTTCCGCGCATTGGGACAAACACATCTCTTTTCGGTCGGAGTGAGCATTCTGGATTCGGAACACGTCGATCGGCTGGAAATGCGGCACGCACAAGGCCCACCCGCCGCCGCCGCCGCCGCCACCACTACCGCCAACGAACAATTGTTATTTGCAAATCGCCGCCTTGTTAAACTCGCTTCCATTTGCCGAGAGCGATTTGTGTTAATGCGCTATATTGCCTGGTCGAGCACGATCACAATTGCAAACGCACGAAATTAATAATTATGCAGCAACAAGCATGCCGGCAGGACGTAGCGAAACCGGATGCTTTGTAGAATTTTAAATTCTTCAATTCCGAAGGATCCTTCAGGCGAGCTAGCAACTGGGATCCTTCAAGAAAGCCCTGCTGAATTGGAAAAACAAGACGAGAAATTATTTATTTGCATACATTCATAATTAATTTTAATTAACGGAGCTGCCAAGTGCTCGTGACTTACGAGGCATTCAATTTTATTCAATTTTTCATATTGTACAGGCAAAAGCGCCATAGAATCAAGAAAATAAATAAATGATAGTTTAGTGTTGGGCCAGAATTAGACTTCCTTGTTAGTTTGATCATCTGAGGTTTTGGGTTTCGTGTCGTCGCCCCGTGCCGATCGACGACTAACTGGACGCGACCCTGCTCTATATGGCGGGTTACTTGCACTTTTCGTTTTGGTTAATGGTTTTGTCCCTGGCCCACGACTAGGTTTTGCATTGTTATTTAACGCTGGTAAAGTCACCAATATATTTAAGGCTTGTTTGTCATTGTGTATCTTCGACGCGATGTTTCTATGATGGTCGAGTTTTAGGTTGTGCACTTCCTTCATGGCTTTCTCGTACTCTTTCTTAAAGTAATTTTTGTCTTGTTGGGCAATTTCGCATTTTTGTTCCATTGCCCGTAGATCTGTCAACAAGATCTTGGTCTGTTCGGCAGTCAGCTGCGTCTCCTTCAACTCTTGCATTTGGAGTGATTGTTCACTCAACATTTCGCGCAAAATGGTGTGCTTCAACTCTAATTCGCTTATTATTTCAATAAGTTCTTGTTTATCGGAAAGTTGAAACTTGATGGTATTCTTATGAATCTCCATTATGATGCTGTACTCCTGGGTTTTCATTAGATTGGTCACCTCGAGATCAATGGTATCAAGTTGCTTACGTTTTTCTTGGCGCTTTACGAGAGTACGGCATTTCTCAAGATTCTTTAGGAGGTCTTCCTGGAGCGGCAACGTCTTTGTACGAAACTCAGCGCTGAGGCGCTTCATTTCCAATTCTTTTTGTGCATCGAGAGTTGCTTCGATTTCTTCGCACTTCTTTATTTGCCAATCATTTAATTCATCGAGTGTGTGCATGATAATAGTTTCGTCCAAAATGGTGGGCGATAGGTGGAATAGCGCAGGAGGTTCTGCAAGTACATCGCTCATTACGTTCGCCATGACTGTGATATACAGGGTGCCGATTTCTTGTCCCGATGGCGCTAGGAGCATCACATCGTAGGGCGGGCCAGACTTATTTATATGAAATCTTGTGAAATCGATCGTGCCCATGCTTCCGATCAGTGCCTGCTCTTCGGCGTCATAGAGTTCAAGCTTTGGAGTGTAATTCACAATCATGTAGTTTATACGTGAATTTAAAGCCACCATGCTGACGTTACATTCAACTCCTTTAATTCGAATTTCCTTATGTGGATATGTGTCGATTTCGATCTCTTTTCCGAGAGCACTGTTGATTGTTGGATGCATTAATTTAAAAATGAATCTTCTTGAGCTCAAGACGGCTTTCCACATAATTGATTCCACCTTCATCTCTAAGAGCAACTGCTGGTAGTGCTCGATGTGGTCACGTAGATCATCAGAATTGATGGTGCTATTACTATCGCTGCTTAAGTAAAAGCTTTGTGGTCTATGAGTGAGAGATAGTTCAACCGGTCCAGAGACGAGACCATCTCCAGCTTGATTCATGGGGCTATTGATTTCATTAGGCCCGCATATTGTCGCCTCATTTGATGTAGTTTCTTGTTGCTTATTTTCAAAGGAATCCACCCCCTCGAGGACGCATTTGACTGAAATGGTTGCTCTGCGCATTTCTTGGGTAGAACAGGATGCTCTATAGTACCCATCGAAAAAACATACCTGCTCCATTTCGAATCTTCGTTTGCATTCATTAAAGATGACTTCGGGTAAATCTAGGTTCAGTTGTTTCATATCTATGTCGGCCACAGCCAGCATATCGTTCTCAATGTTGAATTTTACTTTGATCACAGGATACTGCTGGAAGTAAGTGCCCAATAGGTCGTAGTGCGACAACATCAGATTGATGACTATAGATTCGTTGAAAATTACCATTGGAGCATATACATTCTCAGATATTTTACGTGTTTTTACTTCCAGCCCAAATATTTCAACTGATAGGTGAAAAGTCTTAGAAGTGTTTCCGAAGATGATGCTTTCGGGCATTATAACGTCCAAGTCGTACCCGATTAACAAGGTTAATTTAAGTTGGAATTTAAGTTTACAATCTTCCGGGTTGCCAAGCTGAATGTAACCTTCTTCGGAATATTTTACGGGCACTCGAATCTGTTGAAATTGAAGTGATGGAAGTTCGGGCAGATCAGGGCTGGGATAGATTTTCTGCAGTGGTGAGTTTGGTGGCATGTTCGGGACGAAATCTCGGATTAGCAAAAATACGGCCAATTCGGGAGTGCTTTTTCTAATTTCATTGGGGACGCTAACTAGCTTTGTCCATATGGGATTTATCTCTGTGAGGTTAACTTTAGACATTGGTACAATCTTGGCACTGCGTAAACAGACCAAGGTGAAGCCCAGTAATTTTCCTTCACTGGTGAAGCATTCTAAGCGTATGTTGGAATAGGAACCGCGCACTTTTCGCAGAAGTTTCTTTTCTGTCTCCCAAACCATCTCGGTATTGAATACCACATTTGCTCCCTCCACGATATCCGAGTCCATTTTGCGTCCATGAAAACTCGCGGTAACGTAGAACGGACATTTTACCAGATCAAAACCTCGTCCTTCTTCAACACTGAGCACAATATTTACAAACCTGCCTTTTAATTCGTTCATAATATAGCAATTATAAAAAAGCAATATAGCTTGAATTAAAATGTATAAAGTTTGACATAAAAGTTTTTTTTTTGTATAAAATATTTGTATTGTTTTCACAGCCGGCTACTATCCAGTTTGATTTTTTTCAGCATGGATGGGAGCGTTGTGTTTATGCGTGTCGTTTCTAGCATCGCCAATTGTAGTAGCCATCTGTCGACGAAAGTCAACTCGTTTAACATCAGTTTTTGGTGGTTTGATCCTGGCGTTATCATGTCTATTTGCTTCTTTCGCCACTCAATTTCACCAAGCTGTGCTCAGTTACGGTGTGTTCATGGGTACCGGCGCAGGGATTGTGAGAGAAACTTCAGGAATAATGTTGGGGCATTACTTCAAACGACGACGTGAGTTTGTCGAAATGGTAGCGCAAACTGGCTGTGGAATTGGTGTGGCGTTATTCTCCGTTTTATATAAGGAAGCTGTCGGGTAAATAATTTGGAAACATCAAAATTGTTTTAAATGAAATGTATTTATTCTATTTATATTTTAATTTGAACAGCAAATTAGGATGGCGTTTAGGTCTTCAAGCTGTCACTGGACTTTTAGTTCTTGCCTTCTTTCTACCTATTATCTACCGTTCTGCAAATCTCTATCACCCGCAGAGGCGTGCCATTACTCACTTGAAGAATCAACGTAAAAAAATGAAAGAAAAGAAAACACACGTCAAGGACAAAAAACCGCCTATGTTTGATTTTTCGCCGCTGAAAAGTCGTGGGCTACGCGTGTTGCTGCTGGCTAGCGGTACCGGTGCCTTAGGCGTGTACGCGCCCATCTTCTACTTGGTAAACCCGTCAAATTGTATGAGTGTTGAGCTGGTTTCCTTTCAATTCCGATATGTTACAGGCATTCCAAGGGTTCAAAGAAGGATTGGAAGATAGTGCATTGGTGATACTGCAAACTTTTTTTGGTTTTGCTTCAGCTCTGGGTTGTGTCGGCTTCGGAATTCTTATAATGCGCCCTACGCGACAATGCACAATATCCAGGCAGTACTTAACTCAGACCGCCATGCTTGGAACCGGTATGTCCGAAGAATAATATCACCCTCAGTGGTTTCAAAGTTTTTGATTTTAGGCTTTAGTCTTCTAGCAATGAGCGCCGTGCAAGGGTATCATGGGTACGTGCTCTTTGTATGGATGTACGGCGTGTTCCTAGGTGGGTATACCTACGCGCTGAAAATGTTCACTCTGGAAAGGATCAAGGCGCGCCATTACACCAAAGCTTGGAGCTTTGTGCAGGGCGCCTGTTCACTGCCCGTGCTCATCGGTATACCGATCACTGGTTATGTGAATCAGTGCTATCCAAAGGCTGGCTACTACTATTGCTTCCTAATGACGGTGGTGGGCGCATCGTTGCTGTTCCTAGTGGGCACCAAAAAGGATCCGACCCAGAACGCGCTCGGCCCCAACCAACACCCGCTCCCGAACAACACAAACAATTACACGGTAAATCACATAAGCGAGTGCAACTGCCACCTGCACACACCCTACACGAACGTCTACATGCCGTACTATTACAGGAGTCCGGGGAGGAATTACGAACCCATCCACTCTAGTTACAATGATTACGATAGGGGCAGCCTACACCGGCACTCTTTTCGCCATCGGAGCGTCGATCGTTTGCCGAATTACGTGTACTTGCCGAAAAGTATGAGTTACGCGGCGAATATCGAATGCCCGCTGACCTCCTACGCGAATTGCCATCCGCAGGACTACGCGCATTACTACAACCGCTATTACCACTCGCATCCGCACCACCGAACGAGGTACAACTTGCGGCCAAGCAAAAGCGTGCCGGAGGGGCTCGCGCGTAGTGAATATTACGGTTCGTATCGCAGACCCGTTGTGCGAAACGTGCATCTAATCGAGCAGATCACCACCTCGGTGTAAAGGTAACCCGTCACCAGCCCACAACTGATTCGGGGCGCGATCGGGCAATTCATACTCTCGCAATAATTCTAGTCAGTACATTTGTCGGTGGGAAGGCCTTAATAGTTCATTCTCATTACCCTGCGATCTAACAACCCTAGGCCGGAGTACACTTTTTGGGGATCAAATACTAAACCTTGTCAATTTTGACTGTAATCGTAGACGCGCTAGGCGAACGCTGAGGAGGCCGCAAACGATGGAATTGTCAACGAATTAATTACAATATTCACAAACGTAAACAATGTTTGTCATAGTTACTTATGAATGTAATTAAGGAGATGAACACGTTAGAGTTTTTATTCAATGTTGATGATGATTAATAATATCTTTGACTTTCTCTCTATCTCTATGTGTAATTCTTGGGACTAATGAATATATTGCATTTAGTTACATTCTGGGACTTTTCATGTCAATTGCGAGTAGTTTTCAGAACCTTCATAAAAGATTTACATTCAGGATCACAGGGTCATCATCAATAGATCAACGGGAAAATGGCAGTTTAAGTTGGTAATTCTTATTTTGAATTATCGTTTATTAACCGAATGCTGAGCTTATTACCTCTGATAATACAAAGTTTACATTATTTAATGATAATTACAAGAAGAAATACATCATGCGGCATGTTTTTAATTCATTGAGAACCACACTGAATAAGTTTAATAAAATATTTGTTTCAAAAAACTGTATTATTATTATAAATTCTTTTTCTCTTCTTACAGATTTAAATACCTATATATTGTAATACTAATTTAATTTTTTCTGAAGTTATGTAAAACTATCGGCATTAACATCGAAATACTTATTCATTGTATTTTGAATTTCCTGTGACTCATGAGGTTTAGAAGACGTTAGCATGCGCACATGCGTTGTTTACTTAGTTCAGTTCTTATCTGTAGCTATCGCGTGACGTCGCTGCAACCTCGGCATGCGAGTTAAAGCTAGTTCCGTGCTGATCATCGGTTGGTCTGGACGTATTTCGCGCAGCTCGTGTCGTTCTTTATATTTTAATTAGACAAAGCGTGTTATCCCCGGTAATTACCTATTTAGCTACAAGTACCGTGAATAGCGTTGTCTGCTCATTAGCACTAGTTTTACAATCAGATTTGATACACGTATTATGATTGTGTGTGTGCGTTTGTGTCGTCGTTGCTTGCGTTTATGTGTTGTACAGTTTCACCTCTGGGATTGGATTCAATTTTGTATTCGATGGAGCCATGTTGAATCTCTTCATTATGAGAACCTTTTATACCGGGGTAAGTAACATAAATCTGAACATTGTTAGAGACGACTCGGGTCATGTTGTGAGTTTTATTTTCTCCGACTTCTAGAATATTCTAGTTAATGCTCGATTCAAACGCGTGCTTGTATATAAATATTTTTTTAACGCGTTTTTACCTGCGTGTAGTTCTCTAACTACAAGTAGTCTAATCACATTTCACTCTCCAAATTTGCAGCTTTTTAACATTTCGTAAACTTGGTGTTGAGATTCCGCATTCTCCGCATTCATATTTTGATAAAAACTGTGCTAAGGGCCGGGCGACTGTGGGTTCCAGGAATCATGCGAATCATAAAAGTGGTGCCTTTATTTGTGCGTAAGTGCTCCATTGGCCAATGAATTATTTTGATATTGAGCAGGGGCGTAGCTACCGCCGTATTTGTCGTATCAATTATACGGGGCCACGGGGGCCCCCAAAGTGTGTAAAGAAAAACCTTTACCTCCATATAAGGGCCTCCAAAAAAATTTTATACGGGGCCCCGACAAGGCACGCTACGCCGCTGATATTGAGCATTGAAGTTAGATATACGTATAAAACTGACAAGTTCGAATATGTGTTATCTACGTTTGCTCTTAGCAGAAGTGTATATTTTCGCTATGATCGGAATTATGTCCGACTTAACAAGTGCGCAGCATAGTGGCAATTCTAACACGCGTCGTTTTTCTGTTTCAGTACTTTACAAAAATACTGGTTTGTTTCGGGTATGACTTTCGTTGTTTTCGATTTCATTGCAATATCAACCTTGTTGCATATTTGATAAATGTGTTTTGAATATTTGTAAGTTGATAAATATTTTCAAAGGTTAGATGGCGCTACGATGTACGGTTTTGCATTAAATATTGCTTGTTGGTGGTAGTGAGTGCACACCGTGTCCGTGTGGATCACGCGATTTCGCGCAAGACTTAAGTTTGTTTACCTGCAGGTATCGAATCTTTATTTCGTGGAATCAAAACACACCGTTGCTGTTTATTATATTAGCATCGTAAATTATATTCTTCAATTCTTTCATGAATATAACTAACAATTTTATATTAAATCGAATACATTTTTATTATCAACGAAATACGATGCATGTTCAAATTAAATATCACTTAAATATTTGATTTAAAATCTGGCAATCTGTTAGCATAAGAAATCAGAATTACGCAATTCGAATTTATTTATCAGCAAGCGTGAACCTTCGACACGAGAATTCTGTTTGTTTGAACGCAATATACACATTCTTATTGCATTGCCGTGTGTCGTCGTTGCCAGCACCTCACGCCGCATGTTGCTGCATCTTAGTTTAATTTTGATCTCAGGTAAACTGTTAAATGCAATTCGGACACTAACTGCCTCGTCTAGAGATACAGAATTAAATTCTCCGTCGGGTAGTATTGGTTAGCGGTAGAAGTGACTCGATTCAGGGCACCTTACGAGGCTAGCGGTAAAAGTGACTCGTGTTCAGGGCACCGTAGGAACCCGAGAAAATTCGCATTAAAGGGTGAATTTTTCACTCTTTCTCGTGAAATGATTGTATTTTTTCGGGTTTACGCGCGATCTAGGCGGCTCACTAACTTCAGCGCGGTGTTTAGAGATGCGGAATTAAATTCTCCGTCGGGTGGTATTTGTGTGTTGCAGGAATTCGACCTGCAACCTACGATAATAATTCGCATAAAAGTGTGAATTTTTCACCCTTTATCGTGAAATGTTTGTATTTTTTCGGGTTTGTGCGCGATCTAGGTGGCCCACTAACTTCAGCGCGGTGTTTAGGGATGCGAAATTAAATTCTCCATCGGCTTTATTTGTGTGTTGTAGGAATTCGATCTGCAACTCGCGAAAATTTGCATAAAAGGGTGAATTTTTAACCCCGTTCTCGTGATTTTTTTTTTTTTGGGTTTGCGTACGATCTAGGCGGCTCACTAATTTCAAAGCGATGTTTAGAGATGCGAAATTAAATTCTCCGTCGGGTGGTATTTGTTTGTGGCAGGAATTCGACCTGCAACCTGCGATAATTCGCATAAAAGTGTGAATTTTTCACCCGTTATCGTGAAATGTTTGTATTTTTTCGGGTTTGTGCGCGATCTAGGTGGCCCACTAACTTCAGCCCGATGTTTGCAGATGCGGAATTAAATTCTCCATCGGCTTGCATTTATTTGATGCAGGAATTCGACCTGCAACCCGCAAAAATGCGCATTAGAGGGTGAATTTTTCACCCCGTTCTCGTGAAATGTTTGAATTTTTTCGGGTTTGCGTGCGATCTAGGCTGCTCACGAATTTCAACGCGGTGTATAAAGATGCGAAATTAAATTCTCCGTCGGGTGGTATTTGTTTGTTGCAGGAATTCGTTCTGCAACATACAAAAATTTGCATAAAATGGTGAATTTTTTATCCTTTCTCATGAAATGTTTGTATTTTTTCGGGTTTACGCGCGATCTAGGCGGCTCACTAACTTCAGCGTGGTGTTTAGAGATGCGGAATTAAATTCTCCATCGGGTGGTATTTGTTTGTTGCAGGAATTCGACCTGCAATTCGGGAAAATTCGCATAAAAGAGTGAATTTCTCACCCTTTCTCGTGAAATGTTTGTATTTTTTCGGGTTTTCGCGCGAACTAGGAGGCTTACTAACTTTAGCGCGGTGTTTAGAACTACGGAATTCTTGCAGGAATTCGACCTGCAACCAGAAAATGCGAAAATTTGCATAAAATTTTTTGATTGAGAATTTTTCAATCTTCCATAATCTTCCATTTTCTAGTTGCTATCTCTTTTAGTTTAGAAGATATTCACTATCGAAAATCGTGAAAATAAATTATCAAGTACCCATCCTTGCCTATTTTTTTTTATGAATTAAAATTTCTTTTCTTAAATTTCCAATTTAAATAACTTATTCTTTTCGCATGCCGAGGAATATTGAAAGTAAAAGTAATTTTCGTGTATGTGTATTTTAACATTGTGAATTTTTAGTTTCGTATTCTCAACTACGTGTTTATCAGTTCGTTTGGGTATAAACAACTTTTTATATGTTTGGCTGACATACCTGCCTTGTACCCGGCTAAGCGCATCGCACACGGCAGTAGTTTCACCGCGTGGTCCGCGAGCGTGTCTCTCTAATCGCCACGCGTTTTGAGGTTTTAATCGGATTAATCGTCCTGTATTCTTTCGGCCATCGGCAAAATGTGTGCAATGGGCATGTGTGCTTGATTTGTTTAATGATTTATGGCGGTTAGAGTCTTCTTAAGTGAGAAATAAGTGTCCGTTAATCCCTGTGCGAGTTTTCAGTTGATAAAATATATTACAGGATAGAAAATCTCCTCATAAATGCACAGGTGGGTGGATAATTAAAATTTTTCTCGGAAAGTTAAGGCGGTTTAACTTAAATTGATTATTCAATTTGAGGGATATTAATTTTGTAGATTACAAACACGTGGTAGCATTTTTATCAGAATTCTGTTTAGTCGCGTTTCCGAAAATAACATGCTTCATTTAATTATTACAAGCACGCGTTTTAAAATTATCTGAGCATTATTAAAATGATAATATGCATGTGGTCGACCACGCTTACTTTGCCGTCGGTCGTCGCTTCGGTCATGTTTTCGAGGATCACGTAAACATTTTTAATCATTAAATTAATAAATTCTTGTTGAACGGTGAATAGTTTTTCGTTTTCACAGTCTCAGTACCTATATCTTAATATTTACAAAGAAATAGTTATTTTTATCGTCTTTAACCATTGTGTTGCTACGCGCCGTCGCTTGCCGTCTATTGATTTAGATGTTTTCCGCTGGATATTCTATCAATTTATGATGGTGTTTCACCCGTCGGTTACCTTATACAGTTGATGCTACCATCAATTAATAAATATTAATAAATATTTATTAAATATATATATTCACCATATCTTAAAATGTATGTGTTTTATTTTTGTAGCACCTCTTTGCTCAATTTTCCGATGTTTTTCGGGCAAAATCTTTGTTTTTATATTAAAATATTGTTGTTAATTTGTAAATTTCCCTCTTCATATTGTGAATATTGACTCCCTTTGTAGTTTCTAAAATTTTCTTTTAGTAACACCCTGTAAATTAGTTTTCCTATCAGCACGTAGAAAATTACCTTTAGTCAGTTTTGTGTGTTCTCAGTTTTGAACATGGAATTTTCTTTCTAGAACACCCTGTATATATGTTTTTCTTTGTGTCCGTGAAAATTTTGCTTTAGCTGTCGTTTTTAGTATTTTCCCGTTTGCACTTTGAATTTTTTCTGGAACACCCTGTATATTAGTTTCCCTGATCGTCGAGTGAAAACGAGCGGCGTTTGTAGTGTCGAGAGTTTTTTGTTTGCACTTTAAAGTTTCCTTTTGTAACACCCTGTATATTAGTTTCCATTTTCAATCACCTAGAAAATTGGCTATTTACTAATTTTATTATTCCGGTATAACTTTATGAAATACTTGATGGCATATGCGCGGCTGTGCCGGTCGTAAGTCCTGTTTCAATATGGCGACATATTCTGTTCACTTGTAAAATATAAATCTATGTTAATATGTTTTAAAATAAAATATGTTAATAAATAAATAGTAAGATATATTGACTTCTTTGATTTGTGTACCCCTTCTATCATTTCAGGAACAGGTCTCTAAGAGCGTTCCCTCTCTCAGGGGATGATCCCCACTATAAAAATTGTTAAGGTATCCTGTATGATTTGTGTACTCCATCTTTCATTTCAGCTACAGGTTAGAACATGTAAGAATATTTTTAAGTGTCCCCTCTCTTGAGGCGACTTAAAAATTAGAAATATTTTTACAAGTCCTTAAAAGGATGTCCTTATAAGGAGTTCCCTCTCTCTGGGGGTGATCCCCCACCATAAAAATTGTTGATATGCCTGATAATTTCGGGGATGAAGCGCAGAGACATCGTAGCTGTAGGATGGGCCGGGAGCAATGGACACATCGAAGCAGTAGACGATCTAACGACACGCGCCAGAAAATGTGAAAATTCCGTCACCCCTATTCTCTTTTCTTCCTGTATTCCGTCACCCTTACTTCTCTTCTCTTCCTGTACTCTCTCTTCTCTTCTTACTTCTCCCATTCTCTCTTCTGCTGCTCTCTCGACTTGCTCTACCACCATCTTCTACTTATTCCTATTGTTGCTCCGTACTCTGCTCTTCAACTTATTTCTAACATTCGAATCTATATTTTTGTGGTATGCAACCCACATTTCTTAAATTTCTTATTATTTAATAAAACTGCTTTCTACAACTGAGATTCGAACCATGAACCACGAATCTCTAGCATGCTAGCATACGCACATGCCAGCTGAGCCACCGAGCTCTCATATCAAAGCATATTCGTTTCAGGTATAAATGTTGTTGTTTTTGTTACCTTTTTAAAAACAACAACATTTATGTACTCTGTTATTCGCATTTCAAACACGTACTATCAAATGTGGTTTCTAAATCTAATTCTGAAAACGACAAAAAGGAAACATAGACAAATATACTAGCAAATGTAATATTAAAAGTATAGTTTATTGCAACTCATACAATCACAAGAGTACATGTTGAATTTTAAAATTATTTGTTAAATTTGAATTATTTTCAGAGTATTTATTTATTCAACGGTTACCTCGTTACCTCACTAATTGTTTAATTCATCGAATGTTAATGTTGCAGTTACCTACGTGCACTTTCTACATTAAAGTATTCCACACGGGGACAAACAGTGTTTATTTTCACAAATAAATATCATTACGCAAATAAAACCACTGGGACGGACTTTTTAGCCGACGTAAGATATCCGACGGCCGACGGCAAAAACGTGCGCACATTGTAAAACATTATAAAATCCCAAGAAACGCGCAAACTAGTTACGAAGATCGACTTGTGAACAAAACACGTGTGTACCGATCAACATCGCACGATCGTCTAAACAAGGAAAAGATATAGCTCACAATTGAATGCGGGCACGATTGTACACCGACGTCACGATCAACTCCTTGATATCTAAAATCAAACACAAATCAGATGCGCTGTGATTTCTGACTTTAATTCATTCTTAATTCGCTAAATTAACTAAAATTTTATGGCACCAAAATATAAAGATTACAAAAATAAGATATAATATGGTAATAATATATTATTTACTATGTAAATTTTCTCATTACAATAGTCTTTAACAAATGTTGTATCTAGAAACGTAATATCCGACTGATGAAACTCACAAGAAGACAGTAAATGT
Source organism: Dalotia coriaria (assembly GCF_025399875.1). Classification (NCBI taxonomy): domain Eukaryota; kingdom Metazoa; phylum Arthropoda; class Insecta; order Coleoptera; family Staphylinidae; genus Dalotia; species Dalotia coriaria. Next base: position 5,230,909 of record NW_027045443.1, on the reverse strand, counting down.
GCGCATTTATGAAAATTACAAACACAATTAATCATAACTCAATTGTGCTTATCTGCAGTCGATTGTTAATTGAATATTGCACTTTAAAAACCCGCGATGTAATACTACGGACCTGCGCTAAGACTGCACAACTAACACTGCCGGAGCCAAGGACTGATGACAAGGTTCAGCGCGTAAGCAAAGTAAAGTGTGCAGCGCATGCGTACATGATGGTTTCTACCGGTAGGTGCGTTTAAGTGCATACGCAACAAACGCGCCCTTTCATGCGAATTCTCACGGGTTGCAGGTCGAATTCCTGCTACAAACAAATATCACCCGATGGAGAATTTAATTCCGCATCTCTAAACACCGCGCTGAAGTTAGTGAACTGCCTAGATCGCGCGTAAACCCGAAAAATACAAACATTTCACGAGAAGCGCAACGAGTTCTACGGCACACACACGCAACTTTCAATATAACTCGCGTTTCGGAATTTTTTGCAATAAGTTTCAATACAGGGAGATACTGAATCTTAAGAAAATATTGCCAAGGACGTCAAGTCTCAAGCACCCCCGACACTTTTTATCGACGATTTTCAATAATTAATATCTCTTAAACTAAAAGCGATAGCAACCAATGAATCACTGATTATGACAGACTGGAAAATTCTCTATTTGATAAAAATATAAAATAATTATATTTCCTAAAGTAAAAAGTCGAAAAACGCGACTAAAAGTGCTAAAAGTGACATTTTTCAATTTTTGGCCATTTTATTCAATCGCAAATATCTCGTAAAAACGGAAATCTGAGAGATGAAATAGTAATTTTAAGAAAAAATTGCCAAGGGATTGCTTGATAATTTTTATCGACGATTTTCAATGGCGAATATCTTCTGAACTAAAATTGAACCTGGAAGATTGGAAAATTCTCTATCAGATAATATAAAATAATTTAATTTAATAGGGTAGCAGGTCTATAATCGCGAAGGAAAGTGCTAAAATGGACATTTTTCAATTTTTGACAATTTATATTAATTGCGAATATCTCGTAGAGTAAAAGAGATAAAAGGAACGAATCGCAGAGTCTTAATCTATGGACAATTCTCTATAAAAGCTAGCTAAACCCATTTTACAAAGGCTTTCCGCAATATGATCCGGTTTCCATATAACCATTATGTGAAATTTATACGGCCCCCCTAATTCGTGGGCTATTGCAAGACGCAGGTGAAATGTGATAAAATATTTAACCGAATAATATAATTTAATTATAAACTTACCAATGCAGCGCTCCTCGGATTGCAAGAATACGGCAAGTAGGTACTGTAATTAAAAGAAAGCATAAGTTAAAACAAAAACATTTCATACAATATGATAAGATTAAAAGCAAGCAAAAAAATCATTTATGCAAATTAAACGCACAATTACGTATTAGGAAAACACTGCAGATGCATATTACGACTAAGTCGATTGATGACCGAATATAATGCAAATTTTGAAAATACAAGTCTGATAAAACGAAACGCGTTGCGCGATATACGTCTGGATACGGCAGAGACCAGCACGAAACTAGCTGCAAGCCATCAATAGAGCATGCCGAAACTGCGCACGCAAAGATGCGACAATTCACAATAGGACCCTGTGCCTGCTGCATAAACCCGGCAGGTAAAAGCAATAGATGCGCAAAATCAGCGCGTCGATGCCACGCGACCTTGTGCGCGAATTGCTATAGATGCGCAAAGAAGGCGGCGTGTCGATGGCCTGTGATAAGAACTAAACCAAAATGTGCTGCATGCGACATCGCGACAAGAATCTAACGCGTAGCATCTCGCACGGGGAATGCGATAAGAAAGTTGTTTATAGACTAACGCTGATAATAGAACTGTCTTCAAAACTAATGCAATTCTATTTTATGATTTAGTTCATTCTAGTGAACTAAAATTTAAATCATGAAATTATGATTTATGATTTGAGTTTTATTGAAGCAAAGATTTCCGCAAAAGATATCAATTTTCTAATTGCAAGAAATCAGGAAAACAGATACTATAAATGACGAAAAATTTTACTTACCAGTGTATCGAACACACAATCAAATGTGAGTAAATACTGAAATAAAGATGAAATAAAACATTAGTTACACAATTTCGGAGAATGAGTTCCGGCGGGACCCAAATTTAATCATACATTTCGTCTTGTTCTCCATAATTATTTAAATTAGTATTCGTACCAGGTAACACATTGAGCCAACGAGTTGTGCAGAAGTCAAAAATGGTTCGCACATCTCCAAAATATTATTTATAATCACACACAAAGTCTGTCGGCAGGCGTCAACCGATCAGAAATCCACGAAAATGTAATAAACACACAAAATATTGAATTCCGAAGATAACATACGCGATAAATATTTACCGAATGACCAAACACGGCAATTAACACTTAATTCAATAAAATATAACGGAATATACCAAATTTACAATGAGAAACACGAATACTCGACGCAGTATTCTTATCTGCCGCACGAATTAAAAACTGCGTGCCGGCATCACAACTGTGCACGTCGACTTTCACTCGCAGGAATATTTTTAGTTAAAACATGCATCGTTGCGCTACCTGAGAATACTTTATTGTACCTCCAGAAAATACAAAGCGTTTCAAAAAGTGTGGCGTACATATGAGGCAGTGAGCGATTGCCTATGTGTCAGTGAGTGGTCACGCACTTAAGTGGCCGTGTCCGTGTATCACACGTACACGAGAGTGCGCATGCACCACCCTATCTAAACAAATATGTAGCAATGTTTATACATAACTCAAAACTTCAAATATAGAAGTCAACAAGATATACTTATTGAAAATGAATAAATCTTATTATAACATTATTATAATTATTATTATATTATTAATTGATAGTTTTTATCGACAATTTTCGACAACGAATATCTTCTAAACAAATTATAAATATAAAAATAATTACATTTCATACAGTAAAAGGTTGAAAACCGCTACTAAAAGTGCTAAAGAGTGTCATTTTTCAATTTTTGCCCATTTTATATATTATACGAGTATCTCGTAAACTAAAAGAGATATATAGGAACAACGTCGGGTTGAAAGAGTAAAATCACCAAAACGAGCAGAAATTAGTCATTTGCAACACAAAAATGCACATTTTGTCGCTAATTCATTAGCTAATCTCAGAAGTTATTATTGAAACTGATAGAGAAATACTTATAATCTGATGCAAGAATGGTTCTTCTACAATATTGGGTTCAAGCGTAAAATCCCTAAAACAAGGGAAATTAGTTCTTCGAAACACAAAAATGCAATTTTTGTTCTTCTTTCTTGAGTTAGTCACTAAAGGTATTTATGAAAATAATAAAGAAATTTAATACTTACAATCTGATGCACGAATGGTCTTCCTAGGACGTCATGTTGAAGAGTAACACTCCTAAAACAAGAAAAATGAGTCCTCCAAATCACAAACATGCAATTTTCGTTGCTAATTAATGAGCTAATGACAAAAGTTATTTATGAAAATGATAAAGAATTTCCATACTTACAATAGTAAGTAGTTGTCCTGTGATGTCGGATTGAGGTGCAAAACCCTTAAAACAAGCAAAATTAGTCATTCGAAACACAAAAATGCAATTTTTGTTGCTAATTATTGAGCTTATCACTAAAGTTATTAATGAAAATGATAAAAAAATTCAATACCTATAATCTGATGCAAGAATAATTCTCACACTTGCTGTGGTAATTGCGCATTATCATGGATATCGTTTTACGTCATTTCAATGTCGGTTGCATATTAAGATAGCGCAAAAATTCTTGAATTGTGGTGATAATATAAACTTTAAAACTCTCTCAGTGAAAATACATTTATAAGCAAGAATTCTTATTGGCAGTGGGCCCCAGCCTATTCCGCAAATCACCCGCAAACCCCGAAAAGTCTGCAACTTTTAACCTTTTCAAAACAAAGTAAAGCGAGGCCAACTAGATCAAAATAAAATAAAGGTTGCACACACTAGCCACCCGTAGCGTACGTTTCCCAATAAGGTGGCCATGGATGCACCAAAGAAAACGTGTTAATTGCTTATTGGTCAGAATTTATTTTCATAGGCTACTTTACTTTCGTCAGATTGTTTACTTTTGTTTTTTCACCCAAACAATTTAAAAAAACAAATTGTAGATATAAATATGCAAACACCAAGTTTGAATTCATTTGAAAAGCAGTCCTGCTCAACTAAACACCCTGCCCAATTTTCATTGTTTTTCGGGAACAAAATGGAAAATACAAACTTTGATACACTGTCAACTATCTCAGATTGGGAAAAAGAAGAAATAATTGACCTAATAACAGTCCATCCACCCGACATAATCTCCATCGATATCATTGATTTGACTAAATCAGAGCTCGATTTTGTCAATAGTCCGTTACCCTTCGCTACGAATAAACCAGAAAATACTGGCGCAACTAGAAAGATACGTAAAACGCGGCCGCGAAAACCGATCTTGGTAAACGTCTCGGAGAATACTTTCCCAGACGCAATCGAACGGGAAATGGTGGGCAGTAATCTAAAAAGAAGTACAAAGAGAAGAGCCACAAAGTCAAGGTTCTATAGCAACTGTCCATGTTGCAATGAGACAAAAGTTTCACACAAGACTGGCCGAAAGAAGAGAGCGAGCAAACGCCGGTGCCAAAAATCGGTTAAATCGGAGGTATGTGAAAAGAGCTCACCGTCAGACGATACTGAATCAACTGAAATTGAGATAATCGAAGATCCTGAAGACTACATGCATAATCTTACTTACACTAATCCACCGGAGACACAATTAAATAGCCCGTTCCTAACTTCTACGGCAAATCCCGGACGACCTGACATTGAAGAAGCCATTTACGAAGCAATCGGACGTTTGATGGACCCAGAAGAGGACGAACCACTGAATAATAATATTCCGGACAATAATGGTCCATACGAAGAAAATTTAGCCTCGTTGTTGGAGAGCCTAGACAAATTCCTTGAGGATGATGGCGATGAACTGAAAGAAGATTTATTAGAGATAATTTCCCTTCGAAACAAACATAATAATAATAATAATCAGTAATATTTTCGAGTAATCTAAACCATGTTAACTTTATCTAATAAATTACTATTACCTTTATGAATTTAATTTTTTATCCCTATCAACTCAAACTGTACTTTTTAAATTATTAAAAGAAAAATCCCGAGCAGGTTTCGGTTGCGCAGATACCCTTCTTCCCGCCGGCGCAAAAACACTCGCATCGATCAAACATTTCGTCGTTATAGAAACTAAATTTCATTTTTCACATATAGATTTTGACGATTGGCACTGCCGAAACGTTTACACATTTTATTTCTCTCTACCGATTTCTACTTATTTCTACAATCATTGCTTCCTTACCAGTACATTCACCATCATCTAATAAAATGGCCGCGGAACCGGTGAAAATCACAATAAAGGAGAGCTTGCCGGTGATAACCACTCCGCCTGTCCTCGTTCCCAGGCTGCTCCTTGGATTGAATACTGCGGTCAAGGGCAACGTGCAGTTTTTAAGCGATGACGAGCTTATTTATCCCGCTGGTGCAGTCCTGGCCTTTCATAACACCACACTGAAAAAGCAGAAATACATTCGATTACCCGAAAAAGGAGCAAATATCAACCTGATTGCGCTTAGTCCTAACAAGTAAGTGAAATGATTTATGAATGAATACGATTTATAATTTTTGCTTGTGCAGAAAACATTTGGCTATTTGTGATGTTGGCGATAAGGTATCGGTGACTTTATACGATCCGGTTTCTTATAAAAAACGTAAGCAAATTTATATGCCAACTGAACGAGATATTTCTGCCAAGCGCGTTGAAGCAGTCTCCTTCACCTGCGACTCGAAGTGTTTAATTTTTGTCGTGGGAGACCCAGATTGGTTGATGATCATCTTTAAAATTGACAAAATCAAATTAGATTCGATAACTAGAGCTAATAACAGTAATAACACCGGATCTGTTATTCAGGTAAGAAATGAATAAACTTATCTATTCACTTTTTCTCATAATTTAATTGTAATAGATTTGCCCCAATCCTACCGATTCAAACCTGCTAGTACTAGTAGGCAATGGGCTCTTTCGTAGCCTTTCATGCGCCGAGGGTATTTGGCGCCAATTCGGATTCAATAAAGCCGAAAATCTCAACATTGCTTCAGCCTGTTGGATAACACAAGACCGTCTGCTCGCCGGTACCACTCACGGAAAACTAATGTATTTTGAAAATGGCGAATTGAAACGCGTTTACCACGCTATTGATACCATTGCTTTGATCCTGAAAGACAGCAATGATTCAAAAGAGTCGGGATTTTTTGGAAGCGCTACAATTGTACCTCCAGAACCGACAACAGAGACAGCACCCACAACTTCAGTTGCAGAAAATGACAACAATTCCATATCACATCTCACCAACTTCGCACGTGGCTTTGTTTTCTGCTTCCAGCGAGGCGCGCTGCAGTATTTCGAAAAGGTCACCGCACATAAATACGTGCGAAAGGTAATCTTTCGAATTCCGGACAATAACATTGTCCGGCTGGATGATGACATCAAAGAAGATCAAGAAGAATTCATTCATGAATATTACAATGAAGTCAACTCAATTGCGATTCCACCATCGGAAAATCGAATTCTTGTAACATGCAACGAAACGCAAATTTACGTTGGAAAATTGCTTGGTACCGAGGGCGATGTTACAATGAGCGTCCATGGTCTACCCTTGCATCATGGACCTATTTGTTCTGTTGCCGTCTGTACATGGAAGCCAATCTTTATGACTGCTGGTTGCTTTGACCGGACGCTAAGAATTTGGAATTACGAAAATGAAACTATTGAGTTATTGAAAAGATATCAAGAAGACATCCTAACATGCGATCTACATCCAACAGGGTATTTTACGGTGGTGGGCTTTTCGGATAAACTCCGCGTTCTAAAGATAATGATGAACGACTTTGTGAGTGATCGTGAGTATCCAATCAGAGGCTGCAAGCTGGTGAAGTACAGTAAATTGGGGCATTTGTTCGCTGCGGTGAATGGCAATATGATTCAAGTTTATTCGAGTGTCAGTTATGAGCACATGTTTAATTTAAAGGGACACAACGGAATTGTATACAGGTTTGACTATCAAATTTAAGCAAAACATGCTAAAAGTCAAATTTCAGGTGACTTCTATCTCCTGGGCACATGATGATTACAAACTCTCCTCGTGTGGCACTGAGGGAGCAGTTTACGAGTGGCAAATTTCAACAACAAGACGAATTTGCGAAACTATCATAAAAGTGTGTCAGTTTTCTGGTTTAGCCATTACTAACGATGGCAAATCCAACTTTGCTGTTGGATCTGATGGTCGAGTGCGCGAAATAGTCAATTCCAATGTTTACAATGAGCTTAAAATCACTTCAAATTCATTGGAATGTATGGCAATGGCAAACTCAGACGCTATGATGTTCACAGCTGGCAATAATGGCACAGTATACTCTTTACTGATTCCGATCAGTGACACTTCATGTACAAATGAGTACTCCATTCACAACAAGAAAATTTCAGCGGTATATAAACCTAATCACAACTAATAATGATATATCTAAATATAATAATTTTGCAGATGCAAATAACTTACGACGATAAATGGGTGATTACTGCGTCTCCGAGTTGTATTTGCATATGGCGGATTGCGGGTGCCGATTCACGAATGGTTCGACTCGATAAGGAATTTGTGCCGTCCACAGAAGTGATGATCAAACGATCGGACCTCCTGGATAAACTGGCACAAATCAAGGAATTGCAAGTGCGAATCAACGAGATGCAAACGGAGCATTCGTATCAAATGCGACAAACTGTGGGCGCGCACACCGCGATCATGACTGATATGCGCACTCGCTTCCAACAGTCCATCGACGAGCTGAAGGAAAAGAATGAAAATCTCGAGTTGGAGCATAACATCGAAATGAGTAACATTAACATGGAGATTGCTAAAATGAGTAATCAAAATGACGCGTATGTACAGAAACTAGAAGCGAGTTATATCGAAAAACTTATTGTGGAGTACGATAAGTATATGCTGCTTGAAGAAAGACTATGTAAAATGAGAATGACTTACGATAAAGAACTAGAGGAACTTGCTGAGGCAAAACGCGTGTCGGAGAAAACAATCACTCATACTTATGATGTTCAGCTGCGAAACAAAACTGGTTTAGTTGAAGAGGTAAGTAAAATAAAAATGTACAGCTGTTTTACAGCATCTAATATTTTTAAATTTTATATTAGCTCCGAACAAAAGTTGCACTAATGGCAAAAGAAGCAGAGACAACGAAGGAGCAGATAGAAGACGATGCAGATCGGGAAATCTACGAAATCAAAGCCGAGTTTGAGAAAGAACTTCGCGATGAACAAGATTTAAATGTCCGCTTACGTGGCGAGACGCAATCTTCAAAGAAAAAACTGCAGATTTCGCAGAAAAGCATCGACGATTTGATGCACACCTTGCACACGCATGAAATCGAACAACATAAACTTCGAACGGTTATTTTTGGCTTGGAACAGACCATAAATGATCTGAAAAACGAAATTGCCGAGCGAGACTTGACTATTCAAGATAAAGAAAAGCGTATTTCCGAATTAAAAGACAAAAATCTAGAACTGGAAAAACTCAAGTTTATTCTAGAGTTTAAAATTGATGAGCTCAAAGCACAAATTGAACCTCGTGACCGTACTATTGCAGAGCAGACCGAACAAATAACAGACATGCTTACAGAACTCGAAAATCTACAGAAAATCATCCAGAGTCTTGAGCTGCAGTTGACGAAAATGCGTGAAAAGTTACGCGCGGCTGATAACGAAACAAAGCGTGAAGTGGTCAGGAATCGCGCGGCAAAGGCGAATTTGAAACGCATCAAAACCGAAATTCATTTCGCTTCTGGTATGATTCAAGATATACCAAAGATGCAAAAAGCCGTACGTGAAATGTATCACAAACATAATGCCGATAAAGATTTTGCTATTACTCACGCTGAAGATGCTGAGGCGAAGAAAGAATTCATGCGGCAACGTGATTTCCTCGAAAGATCAGTAAAAGCACTCAGAGCACAAGTTACGAAGTCAAAATCATACACCGGCGAGAACCTGCGGCTAGTCGAACAGAATTCACAACTGATCAACGAAACAAACAATCTGCGCAAGAGTCTCAAGGTGGAGCGCAAAGATAACAAACGAATGTCAGCGTTGTTGGGATGCAAATCTAACGCGATACCAGCGGGCAAACCGTCAATGCTTCTAGAGAAAGCGCTTGCAACGAAAGATGAAATCCGGCAGGAATACGTCGGTATCATTGAAGATGATCAGAAATCTATGGAGATTTTACACGCAGAAAACGCTCGATTGCGGGCAAAGATTACAAATATTTTGGACACGCACATTCCCAAACCGTTATATTAAATGTACGATAAATGAATGATGAATAAAATTTACGAGTGTTATCTTACCTTGACTGATATATTCCGAAGTAGATAATCTATCGAGATAGGCAACCGAATGCACAGGAAAACCGTCACAGTAGGTATGAGCCACGTTGGAAGTGTCGACTTGTCACTTTGTTATTTGTGTTTATGAGTGAACGACGAGCGGCACCAAAAAATAAATAAATGCGATTCATTTGATCCGGACGTGCACCACTGGAAATTAGGTAACGCAGGTGTTCATCAACTTCCATCCGACACCTACAAATATCTCTGTTAGTAGTGTAAAATGAAAGTGAAAGATTTGGAACGTACGGCGAATATCGCCTGGTCGCCGGCGAACGTGTCCCCCATCTACTTAGCCGCTGGCACCGCTGGCCAACAACTCGATGCCTCGTTTGAGACGAACGCCTCGCTGGAGATCTTCGCCCTAAATCTAGATGAGCCAGGAACTGAAGTGGAGACCAAAGCAAGCACCATCAGTGAACACAGATTTCACAAGCTTGCATGGAGCAATTATGGTAGTGATGCAGGCACAATCGTCGGCGGTTGCGATGCCGGTATTATGCAGATATACAACGCCAATAAGATGCTGCAGGGTGAGCCTGGACTGGTGTCAAAGCAGGACAAGCACACAGGTGCTGTGCACTCAATTGACTTCAACCCCTTTCAGAACTACCTGCTGGCATCTGGTTCTGTCTCATCAGAGATTTTCATCTGGGACCTGAACAACTTATCAGCACCAATGACACCCGGTGCTAAATCACAACCATTTGAAGATGTGCTTAGTATTCAATGGAATCGTCAAGTTCAACACATCCTAGCGTCCACGTTTTCGTCGAAATGTGTCGTGTGGGATTTGAGGAAAAACGAAACAATCATCAAACTTACCGATACAGTATCGCGCATTCGTTGGAAGGTGGTCGCGTGGCATCCGGAAGTTGCCACGCAGTTGTGTCTGGCGTCTGAGGAGGACCAAGCGCCGGTGATTCAACTTTGGGACTTGCGTTTCGCCACATCACCACTGAAAACTTTGGAGAATCATCAACGCGGTGTATTGTCAATGGCATGGTGTGCACAAGACCCTGACTTACTGGTTTCCGGCGGTAAAGACAACCGCCTCTTATGTTGGAATCCTAATTCTAATCAACAAGGAGGTGAAATTCTTTCCGAGGTTGGAACTACTAATCAATGGAGCTTCGATATCGCATGGTGTCCGAAAAATCCCGCTTTGATTGCGACGCCTTGTTTCGACGGGCACGTTTCGGTTTATTCATTGCTGGGCGGAAAAGCGCAGCAAATCCAAACCACGAATAAGATTGCTGACAGTTTTCCGGGAATGGATGCAGGGGATTATGTGCAGGCACCGGTTCAACAACCCACTGCCAACTTAAGTGTGGATTTGTCGAAAGCGCCAAAATGGTTAAAGAAACCAGTTGGAGCTTCTTTCGGTGTAAGTACCAACTGCACTCGCTTTTAAAACTACATTTTAACTTCACATCTTATTAAATTCTAGTTCGGCGGTAAACTTATCAGTTTCGATCATGATAAATCCACGCCATCACAACAGGCTGCTGTAAACGGGCAGGCCCCGCTCGTCCCACGACAAGTTTATATTAGCCAAGTTGTTACCGAATCGGAGCTGGTCCGCAAAAGTACTGAACTGGAACAAGCATTAGAGTACGGAAATTTCACAGGTAACTATCTTATATTATCTTCGGAAATGCAGTAATATAGTTGACGTTGTTTAAAGATTATTGCCGTAACAAAGCGGACGCTTCCATCGATCAGCATACGCGCTACGTGTGGCATTTCTTAAAGGCGAACTTTGAGCCGAACCCAAGAACTGAATTTCTTAATCTACTGGGTTATAAGATCGAAGACGTCAATGCTAAACTAGCACCGCATATGCTTCCCAAAGAGGAGGACGCTCTCAATCAGCTGAACCAACAATTCATGACTGCCAATCGGGTAATTTTGCCACTTTCCTTACTATTTGAACACATAAAGTTAATGCATGCATGAATATATAGATCGACACCAACGACGGGTTCGATCAAATCAGAACTCAACAGCAGCAATCGGAGCCAAAAGTATTAAAACCCTACCGCATCCATACTGGTGATGATTCCGACGGTTTGATAGCGCAAGCGTTATTGCTCAACAACGTTGAAGCAGCCGCGGATTTGTGCATCAAGGCGAAGCGCTACGCGGATGCTATCATTATCGCCATGACCGGGGGACCAGAGCTATGTGCACGCACTCAAGCTAAATATTTAGAGCAGTGCGAGGGCTATGTGTCTTCTCTGATCTCAGCTTTGATTAGGGAGGACTGGGTGTCGGTGATCAACAATTGCGAGATTGAAAGTTGGCGCGAGGCTCTTGCAGCCAGTTTGACTCATTCTTCAGATGATGATCTGCCAGTGCTTTGCGGTAAGTGCATTGAATTTCTTGTTATTTTGTTGCTAATTATTTCCTTGTTTCAAAAGAAATGATGGGAACTCGTCTGGAACAAGAAAGTTCAGCTCGTTCAAACACGAAATTGCTGCAAGAAGCGCAACTTTGTTATATATGCGCTGGTAGTTTTGATAAACTGGTGACGTCCTGGACAACGAATGCTAACAGCTCCAACGACGATCTGCAAGACTTGGTCGAACTCGTCACATTCCTGCAGAAGTCGGTTGAACGCCAAGGAAAGCAAGTGCATGTCACCGGCCGCCTGGCCGATCTTCTATCCAACTACGCTCTAATCCTAGCATCCCAGGGAAATTTGAGTACTGCGTTGTCCTATTTGGGTTCTTCGAAGGACCCAAACGTCGCGGATTTGCGCGAGCGTTTATACATCGCTCTGGGTCACAAACCCGCTGCATACGCGCCAGTTCAACCACGTAGTCGCCAAAACACTCACCGCTCTTCCATCACCTCGGCGTTCCGGCCCGCTGTGGTGCCAAATGCAGTGCCTCCCGTTACGCAACCATGGCAGCAACAAGCCACCAATGCGCAACCTGGATGGCAGGCTCAAGGACTCTCGCAGACGCAATCGGCCGCCGCTCCGTGGCAACAACCGCCTGCTCAGCCGTGGCAAAATCCGATTAATAGCTTTAACCAGTCACCGCCGTCGCCTGGTCCACCCATATTGCCGCCTATGAATGCGCAACCACCGCGTCCGATCAGCGTTGGACCCACGGGTCTACCGAAGAATAAATATGTTGTGGATCCATCGGTGCAAAGCGGAGGATATGGCTCGCCGATGCGTAATAACAGCTTCAATAATGGAAGCACTTACGGGACGCCATCCTTCCAACCTCCGATGATTCCGGCACCGCAGGTGAGCATGATGTCCCCGTCGCCGAACATGATGATGCCGCAGCCGCAGGCAACGCCGTATGCGACGCCATTTGTGCCTCAGCCAACTCCGCAGCCTGAGATGCCAATGCCGCCAACGTCGTCGGCAATGAACGCGCTACCGCCCACGGCTGCTCCCGGTTGGAATGATCCGCCGGTTCTGCACAAGGCAGCGAAACAATCGGTATGTATCTACCACATTACATGATTCGTTATTAGTTTCAATTCTACAAATCATTTGTTATATATTGAGATAGTTATATGGGGAGAACAAAATGTATGCGGAACATTCCGGCATGCGGTTGTGGAAGAAAAGCACAGAGGTATTTTTTTATTGTGTGGCGTGTGAGGTTGCAAAATTTGACAAAACAAAAAACAGTTTCAACCCCGGTACCCTACGACAGTACGAGGGAGTATTTGATTTGATGTGGGATTTATTAGTACGGATTTAAACCACACACCAAGCGCGCGACCTGTTTGTTAATCGTTAAATTATTCTTTCCATTCAGTTGGCTAAGCCAGAAGTCCCACAAAACCCGATAACACACCCGATATTCGGCACAGCGCCCGTCACACCACTCCAGCCAACGTCTAACGGTTACATGGACCCCACACAACCGCCGGCGCCTACACAGGCCTACAACCCTTACATGAGCCAACCAAGTGTGCCCATGATGCCGCAGCCAGGCATGGAACCCAATATGTTCCAGCCACAAACACACCCGCAGCAGTTTGGCAACTTTAATACACAACCGATTATGCATTCACAGTTGGCGCAGCAGCCCGCTAAGGTAGAAACTGCTCCTCAGGAGGCCGCCGAGCCTGTGCCCAAACCTCCTATCCCAGAGGAACACATTCACATGCAGACGGTATTCGATGAATTGCGGATGCAATGTGGCAGAGCGGCAAATAATCCGGTAATATTAATTAAATCTATCATTTATCTAACAATCCAGTTACATTGAAATTATACTTTAGCAAACGAAGAGAAAAATTGAAGACGTCGGAAGAAAGCTAGACACGCTCTATGACTTATTACGAGAACACAAGGTAAAACTATTTGTGTGCTCGTGAAATTTGTACCATTTGTAACATTTGTCATTTTTAGCTTTCTGCGAATGCGCTGGCCGGCCTGCATCAAATGGTGCAACAGATACAGCACGGTGACTACCCCGGCGGACTAGCAATGCACACCCAGTTGGTTTCGGGGCCCGACTTTGCGCAAATCGCCGCGTTTATGCCCGGACTGAAGGTGCTACTGCAGTGCGCACTGCAATTACAAGTCTACCTGAGGTAAACACACCACAATCAACGCGCCTCGTCGTATTTACATGATTTCTAACAAATTAAACATTATATTAATTAAACAATTATTGTATTGATGAAGAAAACATGATGAAAAATTAATTTGTCGCAATTAATTAAAGTAATATACATAAATATATATATATACATATAAATTTTCTTGAATATGATTTTATAAACTCTTCAGTATTTTTAAATGAAATATAGGTGACAGAAATCTAATCAATACGAAACCAAAATTTTTATGAAACCCGTGAACTTGCCAGCTATACTTTTATGTATATATATATATACATATACGTATATATTTACAAATAATAATTCTTATCCGCCTAGTTGAATTCCAAGGTTTGCGTAATTACTACTTGAAATTTGAAAGAAACTTTTAATTTTCCAGCCACATGTACTTAGTTGACCGCAATTTAATAATTCATCGCTCGTCAGGACTACACAAAAGACACGCTAGTTAGCTAAACACATTACAAATTAAAAATAATCCCGCGCACACACAAATTCGTAATACGCGACGAGCTCGCGCTTAAAACTCGCGCCGATGGTACTTATCTGGATCGAAGTAGGACGTGACCACGACCCTGTTGGAGAACTTACGTCCGGTGAGAGTCTGCTGCGCCTTCTGGCAATCCAGCACGCTGTTGAATTCAACGAACACCTTGCCGCAGCCGGGCACCTCGACACCCTCAATCGGCCGCGGGATTTCTATGCTGCGTACTACGCCGTACTTATTGCATTCCTCCTTGATGTCTTCCAGAATATCCTCGTACTCTTCCTCGTCCTTGAGCTCGTCGGGCGTTACCATATTCAACAGGCACAGTACTTCAGTAGCAGGGCCAGAGGCGCCTACTAGACTGAGGCCAGGTACCTGGATTTGTACGCTCGGTACGATAGTGTTATTCTTCGCGCCGACTGAGGCACGTTGGACGATCAACTTCTTGTCACCCAGTTGCATACCGTTCAATCCTGCAATCGCCTGTTGAAAGAAAATTCAAAAATTTAGTAAAGTATGTTTATTGGTTGTGGAATAGTGCTGCGTACCTGATCCGTCATGGTTATATCAATGTACTCAGCGAAAGCATAACCTTTACTGAGCCCGGTGGCGGAATCCTTAACCAAGTTGAAAGCACGTAGTTGTCCGAAAGACATTAACAGCTCCTTAACCTACAGAAACAATTGCATCAGTGATAAGCGCGCGTTCTTCCCCCAGCTACTCTAACTTAACATGAACATGATGTGTTCGGTTGACACAATTTACTATGACTGCATTTTCGTCTAGTTTTTTTGAATAAAAAAATCAATATATCTGAGATAACAAATTTCGATTCCCCTCTGACTTGAATTAATGTGACATGAAGTGAATACGCGGGCGATGCTGCTCGCACATGGCTCGGATCGACACGCTGTTTGTCGGCTTTTTTGTACACTGAAAACTGTATTGCTTTGATTTGAGCTGTTTTTTGTTTGTAACTTGCCTGCGTCCACAGGTGATCTGTTTACACGAATATTGGCAGTCAGTTTCGACCCGTTTCGTTTTCGTATTAGTAGGGACCGAGACCCACACCCTAGCTATAGGGCAAACAAGCAAAGTTTTACATCAATAAATTACGCACAGGTTTAATTCATTGTAAAAATAATAAAAATAAAAAATAAATTAAAAAAATAGAGAGAGCAGTAAGTAGGAAATCATAAAAACCAAAACCAAATCGAATGCAGCAGCGATCAAATGAAACAACGACTGATCGGGTAAACATAACTCGGATAACTGTAAGGAATCAGATGACCCTAAATAAAGCAAGAGAATGATTAGGTGTGAGCCGCAGGTCGCCGCGCAACCACCTGAAATCAGACGCCGCACTTCGCGCGTATGAAAATTTTGCAATTCGGTTTGCTGTAAGTAAATGTGCTGAAAAGTACTTTGAACAAATTTAAATCGTTGCGGCTGCAATTGCGCATATCTTGCGTGTGTCTCGCTTGATTCTAAAATGTAAAAATAAATCAAAATAATAGTAAAGAAACGAAACAAGGGAGGCTGAAAAGATATTTTCCTGTTAGCCTCTATAAAATCGTTCAGCATTCGGTTTTTAAGCTCTGACTTTATTTTCAACGCCCTTTTTTGTTTGTTTGCATGTTTGGTATTTGGCTTTAAAGTGATGCGTGCTGTGAATTAAACCTGAAAAGCTTCAACAAGAACCTGGAAACGCATTCAATGAACAAACTCTCTCACTCTCTCTCTCTCTCGCTCTTGATTTTCGGCTGTAAAAGAAACCCTGAAATCTCGCGCGCGTGTTTTACTTGTATTTAAAGTGTTCGCTCTCTGCTTCCAATCTCCATTTCGTAATCGTTTAGCTAGTCAATCTCGCCTTTACGACCTTCTGTGTTCACAAAACGTACTCTCAACCAATTCGCGAGATTTTCTTGCACCGATTTTTAATGACGCTAAAATACGAGTATGCCGTTACCGGCGCGACGCCTTGACGTACCTGGTCCTCGTTCAAATAATTTGGTAAACCCCCTATAAATATCTTATGAGGTGAATCTGGCACGACGGTGCTAATCACGCCCGCCGGCACTGATAGTGCACTCTCCGCCATTCCGGGCATCGGCTGGTAATCGTGCGGCCTGCGAATCTTTAAACTTTGACCTGTAACCAAAGAAGACATCAGTGTTTCACTCGGAAACTTCAAAATATGTTAAACAATCAAAATCAATAGTTATAACCAAGACAGAAGTTTTAAAACTTTAAAATCATTTGCATGCATGATAAATCAACGATTCGCAAACTATTACAGATTCATTATCATTAAATGTACCACAACACAATGTTTTCTGAAGTATTTAGCATAATAAACAGTAAATGTGCTGGCATAAGCAAATTTTAAGAAAATATTTGTTTGTCCAACCGGTATTGTTAAAGTAAACAAGCATAATGACTTTATACTCAAAATAATGGTGTTTATAAAAACAAATCTTATCAACTATGAAAAATAAATGAGTAGTCATGAGTTTTCACGTACCTTTAAAATTAATTCCATCAAAAGCCATTGCCTGTGTAGTCTCATCAATAGACCTAAACTCCAAAAACGCAAAATTTTTATCCAGATTAATCTGACACGCAAGCACAGGATTGCCCGCCGCTTGTGCCAGTCCACTCAGATGCATCTGCTGGTTGAAGAACTCCATCATCTCCTCCTCAGTGACGCCGAACGGTATGTTGCCTACATACAAGCGACGCGCCTGCCGCGTTATCGTTGAACCTACAACAGGAACGGCCGCCTGCGGCGTGTCGGCGACGATGTTTGCCGGGATCTGGCCCGCCGCTTGCATCGCTTTGTACTGCAGCGGCGTAATATGTTCGAAACCCGGGGGCGGCACATCCCAGTAAAGACTTGGTTTCCTTCGTCTTGAATGTCCGACTGGTTTGTGTCTTGAGCTACATTCATAGCAAGCAACAGTGATTTGTTAGTGACTATAGATAACAAAATACGCGGTAATTTTATCACTTACCCAGATCGGCTCCTTCTGGGACGCTCCCGGCGTTCGCGACTCCTCGATCGGGATCGGCGTCTGTGTTCCCTAGACCTGGAGCGGCGTTTGCGATCCCGGTCGTTGTCTGCGAAAGAATCATACGCAACCGTCGTAAGCATTCGGCGTGAAGTGTGCGCACACGAGAATACCGCACGCTTACCTTTGGATTCCTCGCCCATGGAAGTGGACGTCAGTTTAATGCTTTAAATCACTGTCGATGACAATAAACACTAGCGAACGGCGTCTTTTCGCTAGACCACGCAAGAAAATGACAAAAACGCAACACACAAGACCGCAAACGCCGCTAGTGTAGCTAGCTGCAGAAGCGTCGCGTGCGAGTGTACTAAATGGAATAAAATGGTGGTTGTATGCCTGGTTATGTGCGCGCGCAGCTCACGATACACGCCGCCCAAAATACAGTTGGTACGCCCTGCGCGTGCGAAACTGTCAGACCTCTTTTTAAATCGCACCAATTCTTCGTGCAAACAACAAACCGCCCCACAAATCACTTATTTGATAGGTTACAATTACGCGAATTAAATAAAACAAACAATCTCAGCTTGTTACAGTTACTTAGCAATCATTAATTGCCATTAGTAACACATTCAATAAAAATAACAAATGTAGGGATTTTATTTTGTTGCTTGCAAGCCTGTTAAAAATTTTCACTTTCGTAAATATCGCAAAAACCGTATTCCTGTCAGCCGCAACAAATCAGTCAGACTGCCTAGGGTCACTCCACGCGGCGCTTAATATCACATAAATTTGTAAGTAATCAATTAAAACCCACTCATATTCCACGAATTATTATTACCAAAGTACTATTTACCTGTGTTTCGCTTAGAAATAGCGATTTTTCATAAAATTCAGGTTGCGTCATGGCCAATACACGATATCCTCTAATTTTCCCTACTCATCCGTTTTGTATCGTTATCACTCATAGATTGTGGAGTATTAGAAAACGAAAAGATAGAGATCATGGGCGTTTTCAGTTCGAAAGGACCCTCCGGTAACATGGCGTCACCAAAAGCCATCATGGTCAAGGACCTGATTAACAGCGACACGGTCGTCATTTTCTCGAAGACCTACTGCCCTTATTGCAAAATGGCCAAAGAGGTTTGTCAACACACATACAACAAGTGTTAAAAAAACAAACAAATCAACACTATTCTAATCCACAGGTCTTCGATAAATTGCAACAGAAATACACGGCGGTAGAATTGGACAATCGGGCGGACGCCGACGAAGTCCAAGCGATCCTAGGCGAAATTACCGGGGCGCGTACCGTGCCGAGAGTGTTCGTGAAGGGCGAATGCCTCGGGGGCGGCAGTGACGTCAAACAACTCTACGAATCCGGCAAACTGGAATCATACTTCGCTTAATTGGTGCCAACGCAACTTATTACCAACCAAAAAAAAGTTTTCTATGATTTTCTCATTCGTGATAGCAATTGATTCCCTGAAATATATACTCCTAGACAATAATAGTGTACTAGCGAGAACTCGAAACTGAAATAAAACCGAATGAAACACAGTCTCAATTTTTAATTACCCTTGACCTTGGACGCGTCTCGAAAATCCGACGATGAATATTTTATTTAGGTAGTCGATTGCCTAATGGCAGCAGGTATACTAAATAATTCCCGCCTGTAGAACTGCGCAGCTTAATAATCCGATAATAGAGCAGGTAGAAACTGGAAACACGTGCGGTGAGTTTGTATGTAAGCCAGCTCGAGAGATAACCGTTGCAACATTGTTGCGTACGAGTAGCTGGTTACCTCGAAGGAAAGTTAGGCAACTTCGCAGCACACAGTGAATGGGGATCAACGAAATATTCTACACGTTGTATACCTTCGAAGCTAAATTATGCACAGTGTGCGATTCGGTTGTTCCAGTGTTAACAGAGTTATTGCAGCCGTAGACCAGCCATCGTCGGTGGGAAACAATCGACAACGCCACGCCGAGGGCAAGATCCGTTTCGTCAAACAGGAAGTAGCTGATTATCGCTGCAATCGCGCATGTTACGAAACAACCTGAGTTGTGAGATTCTCGTACGCTTGCGCCAAGTCAGCAATGTGCACATGACAATCGTCAACAAACAACCATTACGCGTTTGACAGTTCCTACAAAACACTCTCCTGGTGAGTAGCGTATTTTTACACATTTCCATGACGGTTGCGATGCACACCTTTAATATGGACCAAGTTGATTATTCTCATATTATATTAAATAGGTGATGTACATTTTGAAAGAAATAAGTTGTTTTTTTTGTGCAATTGGCAATGTGTGCAAAAATTCATGGGTGGGTCTTGTAAGATTCGCTGATGCTGGAATGTTCTCACGCGCTCGATTGCCCACGCGCTGAATCCGCTGAATTGAGAAGCTGAACTGTGCACCCGACGCCAATCTCGAACGTATAAACATGAGCGACGAGCGCGGTGGTCATGGAGCTCTCGCCATACGCGCCGCTGATATAAAATATAATTCGGTTTTCATTTGGCGGTGCGCTCACTCGCTGGCGAGTCCCCCGGTCGCACGCAGCACCAACTCATTTGGCTTCGCTTCAATTCTAATTCGGATTATTCAATTTACAGGCATGATAGATAACACCAGCATTGTACAGCAATGCCTAGAACTCTCCAAACGAATTATTCCCTGCGTCGATCTCAAAAAGTAAGTGAAATATTCGAAAACTTTTTTTGTACACTAATAAAAACACTTTCAACTGTTTTTTTTTTGTTGCATGTAATAAACTTCAATGTTAGCAAAATGTAACGTTAGTTTACAAACCACATACAGAGATTTATATCGCTCGTAAATTTCCTGTTTTATAAATCTATCGAAATATTAAGTTGATGAGCGTTTTTGTCTGTGTTGAGTACATATTTACATGCATATCGCGCACGTTTTCAAATATTTCAATATTAGTCGGTTCGACAAATTGATTATTCCTGTCGGAATAGTTTTGATGATACATATAATTACCTTTTTTTTTTTTAGTTTGAAATGGAAAAATGGAAAGCCAAAACCGAACGAGGCATATTGCCCCACCGAAATTGAGCACCTAGCCAACATCGTCACCCATGGAATTGCAATTTTACCCTGCATCCTAGGCACGTATGAATTATGCTGGCGCTCCGAGTCCTTCATGCAGCTCTTCGCCGCGTTGATCTACGGCGCGACGCTGGTCTTCTTGTTTTCGATATCCACATGCTTCCACTGCGTGTTTTTCCGAAATCAAAACGGGTATAGCACTGAAACTACGAGTGTGATGCGTTATCAGATTGGAGACTAAACTGGTCTGATTGTGTTTGCAGGCACTTGAAAGATTGCCTCCATCGATGTGATAGAGCGATGATCTACATCTTCATCGCCGGCTCCTACTTCCCCTGGCTGATGCTCTGCCACATACCGCATGGCGGCTGGGCGATCTCAATGCGTTGGCTCATCTGGATCTTCGCCCTCCTGGGCATCGTCTACCAGCAGACCTTCCACGAGCAGTACAAGTGCCTAGAGACGTGCTTGTATCTCTTCATCGGCATCATGCCCGCCGTGGCCATCTTCTCCGAGGTGAGCGCTTTGTAGACGTTTGTTACAAAAAAAAAAGAGCTTTTGCTTCATTGCGGCGGCATTGCCATATCTAGGTGGACTCGTCGGCGATGTTCGAGTTGAAGCTCGGTGGGATCTTCTACACGTTCGGCGTGTTTTTCTTCAAGGCGGACGGGCGCATCTCGTGCGCGCACGCCATTTGGCACGTCTTCGTGATCGCCGGCGCCACGGTGCACTATTACGCAATACTCACACATCTCTATAAACTGCCGGGTGAGACCGGTGGAGGCGCCGGGGTGGTTGGCGATTATGACCCGAGCGTTGCACGCCAGGAGTTGTAGAACGAAAATGAGAAAAACGCAAGGGACCGCAAAACCTTTTACTCATTACTCTTTACATATGTGTATGTTTATATCAGGTTTTTTACAAACAATATTGAAGTGAGGTGGATCGCCGAAACAAATCTAAATGAGATAAAACCAAAAAAAAAAAACACTCGGAACGAATGTGTCAAACTAAGTATTGAATCAAACGCGCCATTTTTTTCTACACATATTCATTACGTCCGTTTTGTTTTTATAAAACAAAAACAGTTGTATACTACAGCCAAACATACCAAAGTAATAAGCATATAATTTTAATATTTATATTTTTTACGAGTATTTACGTTAATTTACATTCAGTTGTCGTTAGTCTGGCATTTTTAATCGATATTTACAAATATCCACGTACACTTGCGATCGCAAAACCTTTTGAAATCTACCTGTATTAATATACATTAGAATCTGTGATGATGAAAATTTTTAATGAAGAAATTTACACTACGTTTACACGATAAAAACAAGAAAAAAACTAACTAATCAATCCAATAATTATGAGTGGAGAGTACAGAGTACACACGCATTAAGTAAGTAGTCATACAGTTCGCAAGGAAGCGAACTTGTAATGATTGGTAGGCCGAATGCGTAGGTAATAATTGCGACACGATATTAAACAGATCGGGTGCCAATGACGTACGGCAAACCGCACGCGAAACAAAAGCGTCGTAAAAAAACACCAACGTACGAATCGCGAACGTGCAAGTTATAAAAAGAACACACACACACACAATGCAGAGTTTGTTGTTATTTAAAGCGAGCGAAAATATTGATATCGATAATGACTAATTAGCAGCGTTTTAATAACGTGTGACGTTGTTGCGCTTGAGACCAACCGACGTCTGCCGCGTTTCTGTTTCACTATCGATGTCGCCGATAGCTAGACAACAATATGATAAACTGATATCAGCAACTTGTATCATCATCACTCGGGAACAAAACAGCACGTTTCTAATTATTGCGCAGCTCAAGAATAATGAAACAATTGTGTTTCGTGTCGGTATGCCCAAAAAATTCAGTTACAAGTACAAATAGTTTAGCGCTTCCATTACAACCGATAAAATTCATAGCCTTCTGTAGTTGAAAGCTTCCGGAAAACTCACACACACACGCCAAGAATACAATTTCATGCTCTCTCTTCTCTCTCAGCGGAAGAAAGCATTCATCATGACAATTAGCACTTCCAAGACAACCAGATGCCATACAAATATATGAACTGCGACCGCTCACGGAACTAGCGTCCCAATCCGCTTATCAGCGAGAGTTTTAAAGGTCAAGATTTCGATTGGGATCGCGTTTCGTGAACGGCTGCGCTTCCAGAGGGTTACCACGTAGACAGTTAGACACGTAGTGAATAAAATTTTCATGAAGATGATAGATGAACCTAACAAAATGTTATATAATTGTTATGTGTACACGTTTTAGTACAACCAACACGAAAAGGGAATTAATCTCGGCGTGATTTTTTTGCGTAATTTGTTATTTAATATCGGTTGGTCACGCGATTGCACCGATTGCGGACGAATATAATACTCTACTGTATATTTATCCAACACTTTGATAAATATATTGGTACATGTCTAGACATTACCAGCTGCAAAAAGAGTACGACTAAGATTAATTCAACTCTCGTCAAACATGTTATGAATGATCACTTCACTCTACTAGTAATACTCTGGTAGTAGTACGCTAGTACGGTGAGTGCGTCAAAATTGTGATTTCAATGAAAACTGTGAAACTAATTTACGAATATATTTACTGATTAGCTCGCAACTGTATGCGTATAAATGTCTATAAATGCACTTGTCGCAGATTTACTCCTTTTGTAATTGTGCGGATGCGAAAGAACATTTATTTGTTATTCGATGTTTCACTTATACAAACTGATGATGAGGATGGGAAATTTTACGCGTAACTGTGGATGTTTATAGAGTACCACTGTTATTAGCCACAATGTATGTGTAAATAAATATATTTTATATTTGTGCGATGTGCGGTTGGAAGCAAAAGCAGAAAAAGAAAAAGTGTTTAATCAAATTGTCAACCGCCGTTTGTATCCATTGAATGCGTCGATGACGTCGATGATTTACGTATTAGTATTGATGAATTAATGTAAACTGTAACAAATTATGCTCGATTTCTATTTGATGTACACAATCATTACCTTATACAAAAGAGATACAAAAGCGCTGATTGATTATTTTTTCCGCTTTCCGCGTGTCCGAAAATATTCGGACTCGGCGACGAAGGCGGAGGGGAAAAATCAATTACACTTGGAGAAATTAATTGTACCCAATTGTCGGTGTAATCTCAATTATGTATTGTACAATCAATCAATACGTGTATACACTGCTGGGAACGTTTGGCATGAATTTAGAGGTGAACATGTCAATTGGTGCCAAATGCGAGAATGTGGCTCGTCTCTGCAACCCGATTGTCACTGATAGGAATTGTTTACGAGACGTCTGCGTGCGTTGAGCAACACATTCATGGTCAAAGATATAAATCAAAATGTCTAATATCTATTTTTTGAGATTAGGTTACGAGATTATTGTAATATACGTGTAATATTTTCAGGAATCTTATATGTGAATTGATACTGTAAATGTGAACCGAATAGACCAAACATTACATGAATATAGAGCATAACAATAACCGTTTACTTATTGATAACCTCGTTCATAATTGAAGACGCGCTCATCCACAGGCAGAGTTTTGTGAGAGCGCCGCCATATGTATGCGCTATCAAAGCAAAAAGGGTATTGGGATGGGAAGTTCAAGTTGAAGCCAAGCAGGCGAGAGCTGTCCGCGGAACCCGACGCAATTCTCTCCCTCCTCGAATGATTAATTAATAATGAAAGTATCTAATAATGTGCGCAAACAAAGGACACTCCTCCAGGGGGAATTGCTATGAAATGGTGTGTCCTGTTTGTATCGGCGGACACACACCCGCCAGGCGATTTCCATGGCGACCGGACGTCCGTTTGCAACGCAAACACGACGTTGTTATTCGACGCGAGCCTCTACGCCCGCGAAGTCCTCCTTCTGTTTAACCATGACACCGTAATTATTATCCTAGACCCGCTTGTCGCGTTTGTACACCACACCACGTCAATGGTGTGCGGGGTGTACCTACGTCTAACTTTCCATAAATTATAATGCATGCGGTGGTGTTTTAGTTGTGCGCGAAATATTTTCATTGCCAAAAATGGACGAAATGGAAGGACGATCGCCGTCTCAATGTCAAGGCAGGACGCTGGACGTGCCGCAGTGGTTGAATGAAATTCGAGATAAGTACGTAATAACCACCCACGGTTTAATTGAACATTTATTGAATTAAATTGCATATAGTACACCGACGGATACAGATGACGATCGTTCGGAGTCAACTAGTCGGCGTTCAAGTTTGCTGACCTTCGGCGAAACACCGCACGGATTAGATTTGCCAAACTCGGAGAGTTTAATATTGTCGTAAGTAACCCGCGGTGGAAAAAATCGATGAATTTCGGCAGTGAGTGAATTTATTAATTCGCAGACGTCCGAATTCATCCGCGCGATTTGGAAGGCGAGCGCAACACCAGCAGGAACGCGGAAAACCGCAGAAGAATGCGGAAGTGAATGTGCCACGCGTCGAGAATCAGGATTTACAGGGTAAACGTACAATGCCGAATTGGAGCGATGATAAGCTGGAGAAATCGTGGAAGAGTCTTAGTAAGTTTCAACAGAGCCACAAGGGACGCCTTGATAGTGCCAAAATCTACAATGTCACTGAACGCAAACGATTAAGTGGTAAGTTAAGTCAAGTTAAGTCATCTTTTGCTCAAATTATTATAATAAACTATTATGGAATCAGATCAATTTGATCCAACGCTTTCACCGATATCACCAACGAATTCAACAAATTCCTCGTCGGAGAGCGCGTACAGCCCGTCAATATGTGATCCGGATGTGCCAAACCTAAGAAGCCGAAGTGAAATGTCAACGTATATGCCTCAATATGTCTATTCAAAAATTCGCAAAGCCACAGAACCCGTCAATATGTTATCAGACAATGTGCTCTCGAAAACTATTAATAATTTCAACACGATCAGCAAGTCAAAATCAACCGAAAATATTTTCATGGGCTACAGCGCTAGGACACTAGAAAAGCAAAGCAAAGATTTTCACGGTAGTGAAGAAAGCCTAAACTCTTGCCGACTCAACGACTACAAATTGAAAGTTGCGCGAGAAAATGAACTGCGTCAGCAGATAATTAACGAACTATTACTGGAAAACGAGCAGATTTCTAGCAAGAAAAAACAGGGCAAGTTCCGACGAAAATCCACCGATGAAGTTTTCATTATCCCTGAACTGCCAGCGGGAAAACACCTAAAAGTGACTATTTTGACCACCTGGGGTGATAAATATTACGTGGGCCTCAACGGAATTGAATTATTCGGCGAGGACGGGAAAATTATCCAAGTAGCGAAAGTATGTCACAAAAATACTAAACCAACAAGTTTAATTAATTAATCATGTGCAAATTCGATTGTAGATTACGGCAAGTCCAAGTGATGTGAATGTCCTTCCGGAATGTTGTAATGATCCGCGTGTGGTGACGAATTTATTAGATGGAGTGAATCGCACCCAGGACGATGTTCATCTATGGTTAGCGCCATTCACACTGGGCGAGAATCATGTTATAAATATTGAATTCAAGGAACCTAATGTTATTTCAATGATGCGGTTTTGGGTAATTTAGATAATTTTAGTACACTTCGAGTAAACCTAATGATTTTTTTATAGAATTACAATAAATCTCGGATTCACAGCTATAGAGGTGCGAAAGATGTAGTAATGGAGCTTGATGGGCAAAAAATCTTCGTTGGAGAAATAGCGAAAGCTTGTGGTGGGATTATAGGAGGCGTTGATGCATTCGGCGATGTAAATATTTCAACTAAACTAATATACAACAAAAAACATTTATTTTTCCTTTGCAGACCATACTGTTTACCGTAAATGAAGATATTCTCGAAGCTATATCCCAGAACGACCACGCATATCCCACATTAACATCGGCAAACAATAAAATAAACACCCCCTCAATAACAGAAGAAAGACCTTTGACGTCGGCGCTTACAACAAGCGTAAGTCAATCAATATCAATATACTCGTGGTTATTTATAAAATAAACATCCTTGAAACCATGTTTTTGTGCGTTGTAGAATGGAATAAGGCCGCATACGGGAAGATCTCCTTTCAGGTCAGATTATGTTGAAGATGAATCTGGGGAACAGATACTGTTGGGTTGCAAAAAACTGGATATTGTCTTGATTTCCAACTGGGGTTTTGCGGATGTGATAGGTCTTACAGGGATAGAGATTATAGAAGCCGGGGAGCTGCCAGTGCCTATTAAGGAAGACTATATTCAATGTGACACACCAACTGATCGAATGCTACAACGGAGACTGTTTGCAGAGGAAAATGTGACGACTGATCGGAATAATATGTGGCTCACACAGTGCAAATACGGGGAACATATGAAGATCACATTGAATTTGACAGATTCATCTATATTGCAGGTATGTACTGATGGTACCCTGCTCAGATTCATGATTTGCTTGTAGCAGGACTTCACATTTTCTGTTTTAAAATGTTTTCTCTGAACCCTTGTCCTACATTCTTCACTCAATACGTGACCTACCTGAATTTACTGATTTGATTACCTATTAGGTCTACGAATATGGAACTATAACTCCAATCTGGAAATGACCTACGCGGGAGTTTCCCGACTTAAAATTCTCCTCGATGACCGACCGGTGTCCAACCCCCTGACAAAAGATGCGGTGTTCCTATTACGGAGGGCGCCTGGTAACGTCAACTACGACTTTGTGCAGGAGATCCTCCTCGGCGATAGCAACTCTTTGGTGCACAAAGTCGAGCGCACACCGAGTTTCATCATCTCGAGCAACGCGCATGAGTGTCCCTTGCTTCCCGAGGGTTTTGTTTTGGAAATTGTGGTGTACTCCACATGGGGGGATCAATACTATTGTGGACTGAACGGATTAGTAATATATGACCACAAGGGTCGCAAATTGGTACTGGATGAAAGTAGTAAGTATCATAAACATGAAATATTAAACCAAGATGGTTATTAAAAAAGGGTGTTGTAGATATTTGTGCATACCCGGAAAGTATCAATGTGTTACCAGATGTATCTGGTGATATCCGAACGCCTGACAAGTTAATAGACAACGTCAATGATAACGACGACGGGTTACACTCATGGCTAGCGCCTGTTATACCAAAATCTTTAAACAGGATTTACGTGGTCCTAGACCAACCCGTGATGGTCTCTGTGATTGAATTTTGGAACTATTCAAAGAATCCCAGCCGTGGTATCAAAGAATTCGGTGTAAGTCAATTAAAAACCACAACAACTGCAAACAAATGTTTCCACTAAAATATTTACAGATATTACTGGATGATCTACTCATATACAACGGAATCCTGGATAAATATAGCCCAAGGGACAAATGCAAACATCGAAGCGTAGCTTTTACAGATGATCTCAAAGTCGTAGAGAATGAATCAAACACCTTGATCAAGTAATATTTACTTTTAAGTTAAACGTTTCAGGAATATACTGTTTTTGTTTGTTCTTGTAGACCTAATAGTAATGTGGCAATCAGGACAGCGACCAGTGGTAGCGAACCCAGTGCCGATCCAGCTCTACGACCCTTTACAGCAGTAAGCCCCTTCACTCGCACCTCACAAAGCCAATGAGGCCTTCAGAACCCCGCAACATTTAGTTGTAGCCTACGCTTACGACACAAACTTGTTAATCCTACCTGTAAGCTATACTTAATAAGTAGTAATTGTTACATTGTACATACTTTGCGTTTATATTTTAAACCTACCCTGTTTTTAAATATCGTGATACGTGAAAACAAATAAAAACCTGCACTGTCCTATAAAATAGTTCTAAACTTATCCGAGAGATGGCGAATAGTGTCAAGTTTAAAGTTACCTAGTACCAGTGCAGACGACGAGATGTCGATAGCAATACCGTTTGCAAGCTGAAATATTCCCCGAACGCTACTTTCGTCATCGGCCGTTCCCCATGCACTACCGTCCGCGCAGCGCGCTCCTATATCGTATGCTATATCCGCTCCGGCGTACGCAGCAGCCGCACGCCGCTGAATAATAAAGTGGTTGTGATTCGTGATATAAGGATTTAAATCGAGCGAGCCACATTGCCAACACTTTCGGCATTGGTAAGTGCAAGGCGCGGGCTAGGCTCCGTGTGTGTGTGTGTGTGTCTGTGCATGTTGTATCTGTGGGTTGGTGCGCGCGTCGGCGTGCGTGTGTGTCGTCGTCGTGCGGCGGCAGCAGTGCAGCCGACGCATGGATGAGAGATTATTTCGGCGGTGTGTACGTGAGAAGTTTACATGTGCTCCGCGAAAACACACGTGCTTGTCAAGTCAAATAATATAATAATATCGCGCGTTCGCTGTGTGCGCTCACGTTTGAATCGCGAATGGCGGCGCGCGCCGCGTGATTCTTTTTTTATATTTCAACTGATTTTCTTCATTATTTATTCGATTCTTTTACGTTGTTAAATTTTATTACTCGCGAAACCATCTTCTACACACGACTAGAAGCTGATTATGATTATGATTACTCCCCAGGGAGTATACTAATGATGATAATAATGCATGCGTTTTTATTTGAAGTACTGACACATGCATGACTCATTTTTTATTGTTATTTTTCGAAATTTTGGTATTGTTACAATTGCTTTCATGTGAGAAGACACAGCGATGGTATAGAATGAAATATATATGCTGTGAGACAATGCGCAATTAGAGTTTTGATTCAATTCGCGCTTGCGTCAAAATTTTAATTAGGCTTAAATTGAATCCAAACAGATTATGTGCCACGGCGAAGTGGAGCGCGCAAAAGGCGCCGCGAAGTCTGCCAACACAATGGTGTGTGGCACCGATCGGCGTCGGTGCGCACCCGCGACAAAATTCGGAAATTGCGACCGGCGAGTCCACACCAAAGTACAATTAGCAAACGTGCATGCATGGCTATATGCAAATGTGTTTTTAATGTGGAAAGCGCTGAAAAGCGTTTTTGAAAGCGAGTTGCGTTGTGTCGGCGGGGAGGCCATTCGAAACTTTCGCTTGCGCGCAAAAATTGACGCTCGTTACGCGGTGAGCGGCGCTCTCGCTCGGTTAACATTAGACCTTGGCCCAAGCGACGAGAGCGCGAGTCATCGGGGGCTTCATTTCACTTGACGGTTTTCCATCGCGGCCGCGCGTGTGTTGCGCGATACAAACTGCGTGCACGGTCAGCCCGTCAATTCCAGATATAATATCGTAACATAACGAGCGTTGAGCGTCAGCAACGAGCGCGCACAACGGGCGTCGTTGATGTGTTTTATTTTTATGCAATGCCGACGTAAGCAGGCAATGTCGATAACGTGTGTCACCGACGGTGGCGGCCGTGTCCTTTTTTCTTCTTCTTCTTTCGTGATAAAAGCAGGGGAATAAAAGCTCCGCGGGCGAATTTTTGGCGTTAAGATCAAGTTGCGCGCTGCAATGTGTACGAGCTATACAAAATGCTACCCAGCGGCAGCTGAGTATATCAGTAGGCGAGCCGATTGTAGAGAGAGCGACGCGACCAACGCGCATGTTGTGTAGCTGTAGCACACGCTCGGGCCGTTGCGTCGGCCGCTGCCTGCCTCGCCGGCTGTTCTCATACATCCACAACGTCGGTCCTCGGGTCGGCGTTGCCCGCATGCGAGGCGCAGCGGCGCACAAGGCTGCTTGCTGGCTGCTAGACCCGACCGATACGTGCGGAACGAAACGAAACCGTACAGCCACACCGCACGTAGCTGCCAGGCCGCGCCAGGCAACGCGCAACTCAACGTCGACGGTAATATCGTGGCGTTGCGCTGTGAAGCGTTCGTTTCAACATTCGATGTTTTCTCTAACATTGCGCAGCGGTTTCGAATTGTCGCATATTTCACTCAAAATTTTTTTTATACAAAATTTTATTCAAAACGCTAATAATATCAAAATATCTAATAGAAAATCCGTAGTGATATTTATTTATAATTGTACTTGAATTACATTCACTAAAAATACTCAAAATAAAATCTAATTCAATTCACGTACAATTTGAAATCAGAAAGTTTTTCGTTGTTTAAAGATTTGAACCAAAAATTCCAGCGTCAATACGAATGCGTCGCATAACAGTTACACAGGCGGTAACATCAACATTTTGCCTCGACCGCATCGTAAACGTACACCGGCTTCGCATGCAAGCTGTTCATTCGCCTGTTCTGTTCATCGCGCGCATTTTATGTGCATGTGACCGCGTGCGAGTTGTTTGTCGGCTGCATGGGAAAACGTAAAACGCGCATTTCCATGCAGCGCGCGCGCGAGATCCTCCCCGCCGGAAATCGAAACGACGGTCTTTTTCGTGTGCCGAAATTAATCGGCGCAATCGAATTATCGACGTCGTGACAAATTAAATCCGCTGGCGCGGACCAATCGATACACGTCTGCGAATTTGGCGCAAACTGAAATCTCTCATCGTGTCGAAAATCTTGACCATGAAATTTGACGAAATTTTACGAGCGGTTTGCTTATACCTTCTTTTGTGCTAGGAGTGCACGGTTGCAGCGCCCTTCGGAGTAGCAATGTATTTTTCCATTTCGATGACATTCTCCGAATGTACGCCCCGGCATTGTGACCGCTGCTGTGGGGTGGTACCAAGGGTACCTAGGGTACCCTTTGTGATCGCACGTTTGCGCGCGCCGGCAGAAAGTAACCCGAGTTGTGCACACGGACGGAGGGTTTGGCCCTCCGCATGCAGGCGCATAATCCGACTTGACAAATGCAATATGCAGATGAACACGATGTGCCTGCGATGCCGCCTGGGTGTTTGTCCCTCGGCCCGCGCCGGTTTGCAACGTTTGCTTCAATAATAAATCGCTTATTCATCCCTCGTGCGACTCTCGCTCGCTCAGCGAACTTAAGTAATGCCTGACGTCATCGGTGGGCAATTCGAGTCGAGTCGTTAATTAAAACATCAACTACTACGACTGCTTGTGCAGTCCGATGTGTTGTTTTTTTCTGCGTTGCGGGCGCGCGCGCATTCAAAGTTCCGAATTAAAAATTGAAATGTAGCGCGCACCGATGCAGTAAAAAGTTTCGCGAAAGCGAAGGAAGCGAAAAAAACACACGCCGGCGCGAAAGAATCGAATAGAAAACCGCAGCGAAGTGTAACAAGGACGTCGTTTGGCTCGCTCGGCGCGTTTCGTTCTTGATTCATCGCCGGTTTCACCGTTTCGCGCTCGAGCGTTCCGTGAAAATGACTAATGCGAATGAATTAATAAAAATAAAATAAAATCACACGCGGCGCAGCGGCAGATTTCCAATGCCGCTGGCGTGCGCCTAGTAATGTAAAATCAATGCTGGGCGCGAGAAAAATGGATGTGCATATTCAAATCTTGGCCGGAGCGCCCTAATAGTAGACCTGACGTGGAGAGCGAAAACGCGAGGGATTTGCGACTTCCAAACGCACTGCCTGCTCCTCGCTCGCGGTTCTAGCGCACGACGAAAAGGTCGCTTTCACATGCTCGATCGGCAGCGCGACCGCCGACACTGCCGGCGCATCCTGTCCTGCATAACAGGTACGGACACGGACGATAATTTCGTTGATTGCCTGGCGCGGCGGGCACGTAAGCGCGTAAAAAGCATCGCGCGCGCGCCCGACTCGCCGGTCGGTCGGCGGAGCGATAACAGGAAACGCGGCGCGCGCGCGGCGTTGTCGCGTCTTCGCCGCTACAACCGCCGGCGTAAGCGGCGAGCGCAGGCCGTGTTTTTCGCGCGGCGGGCGCCGTTTGCCGGTCGCCGCCGCGAGGAAAACCCACTCGCCGAATCGCCGGCTGAACGAGCGCGCTTTTCTTCCAGATTCTCCGGGCGGCGCGACAACAACGACGCGGCGGACCGACCGACGTGCGCTAGGGGAAACCATCGAGGGCGCGCTGCTGCTGCCGCCGAGCGGCCGAACTGCGAACGAGCCTAGTAGCCGCGGAGCACGCCAGCGAAACAGTTGCCAGTTAGTGATTCGCCATGGCCTCTGCCAAAGAGACAGCAACATTCTTCACTCACGGCACCAGCACGCAATTCGAGCAAGTTCTCAAGCTGTATCCGCAGGCGCTACGCCTGAAGGCCGAGAGGAAAACGAAGAAGCCGGACGAGCTCGTCAAGCTCGACACTTGGTGAGTGATTTTCTTGAAAATTTTGTGTCATTGAACTCCCCATCGGGCGCTTGCTGCATATCGGAGAGTCGCACGCTGAGTGCAGCCCGGCCACCCTCGCGATATCTTGGCGGTGCGGTCATTAAAATCACGGGCGTCACGTGATATCGGTGACAAGTGCACGGATTTTCGTCCGGTTTCATTTTTCCGCGGACGGTGTGTTTGTTCGTTTGCGACGTTCGCGAAACGCAATGGCTGTTGATGCCATGACGCAAACCTTCGTCGCCGGCGATCGCGTGTGCGTTTTGCACCCGCATTTTGCGATTGCCGACACCGGGGATGAAAAATTTCCACGGTTTCGTCGTGTGCAGTGCGTCGAAACGAGTTTTTACATAAGAGTCGACTCGCAAACTCGGCACACACACAAAATGGTGCCTGCTCAAACAAAGCGAGCGCTGTGGAAATATTCGAGCCGCAATTCAAAAGTGTGCGCGAACCGCCGCTGCCGACCGGCGAAATTTAGTAAACAGACGAATTTTTGAAAAACCGCGCGAGTGATCGCTTTTTAACCATTTCAACTATTATTATCACTCTAATTGAAGCGCTCGAGTGGGGGAATAGGTACTAAACTATCAAGAGCATTCTAGCTCGCCGCTCAGTTCACGTTTTATTCATGCTTGCGTTCGCGGATTTAAAAATTAAAGGAAAACAAATGCAAAGCAAATAAAATAACACACGCTTTGCCTAACGCAGGTATCAAAATGAGTTACCAAAGAGAATCAAGAGCAGAGGCAAGGATGCTCATATGGTGCACGAGGAGCTGGTGCAAACGATGAAATGGAAACAAACACGCGGTAAATTTTACCCGCAGCTGTCCTACTTAGTCAAAGTGAACACCCCGCGAGCCGTCGTCACGGAGACCAAAAAGGCGTTCAGAAAATTGCCCAATCTTGAACAGGCCATCACTGCCCTCTCCAATCTCAAAGGCGTTGGAACAACCATGGCTTCAGGTGAGCGCCGCGCGCCCAAAGACAAAATACCCAACTCAACTAAACCAATTTTGAACTCAACTAACTAACAATTTGAAAATTGCAGCGTTGCTGGCAGCGGCAAGTCCCGAAAGCGCGCCTTTCATGGCCGACGAGTGCCTCATGGCAATTCCAGAGATCGAAGGGATCGACTACACTACCAAGGAATACCTCAAATTTGTAAATCATATTCAAAGCGCCGTCGAACGACTTAACAAATCCAAACCGTCAGACTCGACGGACCTCTGGTCGCCGCACAAGGTTGAGCTGGCCATCTGGACGCATTTTATCGTCACGGACATGCAACCTGAATTGCTCTCTAGTAAGTGTTCACTTTTAAACTGATCACAAATCGAAATTAGTCGCCTTGAAACTAACGCAATATTGTAGCAGTGGGTCTGGAAAATGGCAACTCTATCCCGCCCGTCGTCCACCAGAACGGCGACTCGCTGGACGCGACCACGTCCGACGAGAGCAACCAGGGCCCGCTGAATGGCAAGACCAGCGTCGTCCTCGACGAGGATACCACCTCATTCACCGAGGACAGCATGGACAAGCCGTCGACGCCGATCATCGCCAACGAAGAGACGAACGACAGCATCGTCTCGGAGTCGACGAACGATTCGGCGACCGTCGAATTTAACAAGCGACCCCTCGACGACGACTCCAACTCGGACGATCCGTCATGCAAGAGACTTAAAGATGATATAGGTGATAAGTGACAACTACGATCTATTCCATAACTGTTTTAAGTTGTAAGGTTTATTCTTATTGATTTCTTTATATTTCTTAAGTAAGTTAAAACCAACACACATACACACACAGACACATACACACATTCAACCAAAATGAAGAGAAAACAATTTAGCTATCAGAGAGAGAGATGTGAATGTGGGAGGCCTCATCCTACAAGTCACTTGCAACAACGCACAAGAAATTCAATTCAATTTTAATCACAACTGTCACAAACAAGTAATGCATGCATTTTGGATTTGCTATGTGTGTCTCGAAGTGACTTCGCAACAGATAGATGATAATAATAGTGCCGATTGCAACTGACTTGTCAGAACGCGCGCGCGCTACACACCAACAACCACAACCAGAAAAACTTTGTAAGAACAACCCTTTTCGAGAGGGCGCTATTCAAGGAATTTTACTACAAAACGTCAAGGCTTCGAAAATCAAGCGAAAGCGCAAAGAAAAAACATTGTCTAGAACTAACTTGTGTCGTTTCACGGAGAAATTGCTTTTATTATTCTTATTTTTATACTGCTATCAATTGGATACACACAATCTTTCTTAGAGAAAAGCATATGCAAGACGTTCAAAAAGTATTTTGATAAATAGGTATTTTTATACGATTTTTATGGGTGGAATTAATGACGGCGGACGGCGCTGATTGACGGATTGATCTGTTTCGGGCGTAGCGAACAGCATGATGATGATGATGTAATTTGCCAATTGTTTAATTTTAGTATATTTTGTTTTACGTACGTGATTGTGCTCTCGGCGGGCGCACTTCCGAAAAAAAAAACACTGAGATTATTGAACCCCCAATTTTATGCTATTTATTGCGCTCGCCGCGCGCCGCCTACACGTGTTTCGAATTCGTTTCCTATGAGAGACCGGTAGCGACTTACTGATTGAAAAAAAAAATTGAAATAGAATTGCAAATGATGGAATAATACTTATTTATCAAAAACTACACCAGTTACCAATATTTACTTGAAGTGTTTTTTTATAAACGAGTATCAATTTATTGTAATTGTCACACGAGATGATTAGGATAATCATGTTTTTTTAAGAGTCGACACACAAAAGGAAAATTAAATTATTATTAACTGGAATATCATTCTTGATTTAATTATTATGATTATATATTATATATAGATAATATTCACACACACACACGCAAACGTAAATTTAGGTAATTTATTTTTCTGTTCACATAAATAATTCTATGTTAATAATGCTATTCTATTTGATAATGATGGAAACAAAAATGTATTTACGTTTTCGTATGGCGCGGTTTGGTCGGTGACAGAATTACAACCCCCCGGAGGCGGCACACACACACACACACACATACATACACTACAATATACACACGAGCATTATCCAAATTCGATTTAACTCTCGAACCCCCCGATCATGCGTATTTGTACATTCCACGTTAAGTAGTCGCACAATTATTGGCGATGACGATGACGATTGTATTGTAAATAGCTGTCTTTATGTTACGTTTACGTTGGGCACTTAGATTGCAAGCGAATGTAAAGTGCATCTTGGTTATTGTCAATTTTTCGCATCGACTTGTCGTCGGTATCGTTTTGCGTTCGTTCCTTTATCTCACACACA
This sequence comes from Dalotia coriaria, assembly GCF_025399875.1. Taxonomy (NCBI): domain Eukaryota; kingdom Metazoa; phylum Arthropoda; class Insecta; order Coleoptera; family Staphylinidae; genus Dalotia; species Dalotia coriaria. Next base: position 5,194,670 of record NW_027045443.1, on the reverse strand, counting down.
CCACACGCGCGACAACCAACAGCAGCAGTAAGCACCACACACAACCACAGCTAGCAGCTGGCGAATTACGCAGGACAAACAAACCAACAAACCGAAGAAGTAACGAATTGACGGTACAAACGACACACACCAAGCATAGGTTTTAAGTTCGATTGGTTTCTGCGTTTACTTGTACACAAAACAATAGCCTACAGCTTAGATACTTAGAGTACAAATAATCAAACAAACTACTGCAGCATTTGCAAAACAAATAAACATGGAAGCAAAAAACAAACCTAAAAAACAAACTATAGACACAGTGGCGGTCGACGACGAACGTGCCACGTGCGCAAAGTGTAATTTGTCACACTACTGTAATTAAATCGATGATTAATTAATCGAGCAACTGATAACGAACTCACTATTAACTATTATCCTAGGCGAATGATTGTACGTCGGAATTGTATGCGCTGCGCACTAGGCGCGCACCTAATCGGAGCCGATCGACGGTGTGAACATGTTTTTGCAAACACTGAACTAAACAAAACAAAAAATGAAATAAGACAAGAAACAAAACAAGCGCTTGATTTAAAAATGATTGCAACTGATAATTTAATGAATAAATATAAACAAAGTATATTATATATTCTATTATTAAAAAAGTAACGAAAACACAAAAAATATAGCAAAACAAAATGACGATGATGAAATAAAATAATAAAACCACAAAATGAAATTGACGATGACGATGATTAAATGAAACAAATAACTGAATGCCTTTATGAAATAATACTGTAGTATGTATACACTTTTACAAAACTAGTTAGTTTATTTATGATATACATAATACTATTACGATAACATAGCGAAGAAGTGTTATTTTTATCTTAACGAGACAAGAACGACAGGCACGCCGACGAGGATTTTACCTCCTCCCCCCTGTGTTGAGAGAGGCGGCGCGGTGGCGCGAACGAGAGAGCGGAGCGCGCAGGAATGCTTGTGCTTTCCGTTTTACAACCCCCCCCCGAGTATGATTACCGATTTTGTTTGTGCTCTTTTTGGCGAAAATTGGTGCGTTTGCGACGTCTGCAGATGCGAGTTCGTTTGTATATTGTTTGTACCTTTTGTTACATGTGTAAATGTGGTAAGATGCTCGTCGTTTGTAATAATCAATTACTGTAAAATATCATTTGTAGATGAGTTTGAGGTTTTTTGTAGGATATTTTCATAAATATAAATCTTTCACGGCTAATCTCGTCGTCACCGATACATTATTTTCATCATCAGCCCGCAACGCAAGCGCATGTAATCCGTAAGTAAAATAAATATGACTTACCAAAATCAGAAGATAGAAATTAATTCATTTGAAAAATTGTGTTGCAGTATACAGTTCGAACAGGGATTCACTTTCATTCTGCGTAAAACACGGCCAACTTGATGTTTTTATACATAGAACACTATCTTATCCTCACTAACAAGGCATCGCGTTAAAACTGCATGCTTTACCTCTGGTTTTATGCCTGTTTGAATTCAACTGAAGCCGCTTTCTGATTCCTAACCCAATAGACAATAGAACACGACGATAATCAGTTTTTCAGAGAACTTTACAACCGTCACACCACGCACTGTTGTGTAAACTACTGGCACACACGATGCGTCAGGTAATTTCAGTCACAACTAAACGTCTTTGTAAACAACACGGTGTTTTTATTATTAAACCCGCTCGTAGCGATTTGAACTTCAACATGATAAAATTTTTTGCGCGATTCTGATTAGCCGAACCGGTGGCGCCCTCTACCTCAACGCGATTTGAAAAGGGTAGTATGAACAGTTCGAAGAAATTCCGATTGTTACGTGATTGCTATCTAAATTCACGTGTGTTGTTATTGTTCGATGTAATAGACATAATCAAGTAGTGATTACCTTTAATTTGTTGTGATTTCTATGGAAATCGACTGGAATCAAACGTGGAATTTTGTTGCACTTCATCGACGCGCGACGCACAAAAATACAGTGAACAAGTTCGTTGAAACCGACCGCGTTTGACAGGTGCTGCCCCCTATCACAAACCGCGCCATATTTGAGTGAAACATGTTGGATTATCGTTTATTACTAATATTTAGCTATTGTAAGCGCTGGAAATAAATTTAAACAATCAAATTCCGTGCGGTATATCGAAATTAATCAGTAAGGATAACGGGCCAATTTGTGTTCAGTTCGCTGATCCGTATACTGAGGTCATTTTCATAACCTATCAATGGTTGAATTTAAACATAAGTGCATTTGATTTACCATTAAATAGCGTATTATTTTATTGACAATTAATAATTCATAATTCACCATACTTAATTCCTGCTAAATAGTACTGCCCCACTGCGAATAAACACGTTCTATCACGTGCGCTTCATACGATTCCTGCCAATACACTTATTGTGGCAGCAATTCCAGTTGCTGCTCTACATTATGTTTAATAATAATGCATGTATAAAAGTTGTTGGAATTTGTGCATGATACGGTTATTTTGCTTTTTTTTATTGAGGTGTGTTGCTTTAGCGATGGCATAAGCATATTGGAGTTCAAAAACAATTGCTCGCATCAACGCATCCTATCGAATAAAATATGAAAATCTAGTTGACGCCTCTAATGTTACTCTAAATATTTATAAACAATCCTAGGTAATCGTGTGTGTGTGTGTGTACAAATTAAAAACTAATCCATAATGGTTATGTGTTTGCAAACTTTTCGCTTCATTTAAGTAAATTCTTTAAAATTGTTTCTTCGCAAAATCTTAATTTAATTAATTAATAAATGTTAATCGTGAAAATGATTTAAACCTGTGTAATAATCAATTAGCCTGGAATCATTTCGACGTGAATTGTTTACCTTTGATGTCCAGGAAGCATATTTGCACTATTTGTAAAAGCAATCATAAACGAAAAGAGTTTTCAACGTGATTGACAAATAATAAACCAGCTAAAGTAATATCTAAATTATCTAGTGCGGATGGGTGCGAGGCAAATTGCACATGTCGCAGTTCTGCGTCGTCGATGGATTGAGAAATGTGCAGAACGGACACGTCCATTGCGGGCCGTTACCCCCGACTTCCACGCTGCTGCCAACCACACTGCCGGGCCTAGAATAAATGCGCAGATACAAATATAAACACCGAGGCAAAGCAGAATTTTTATTAAAACAAGTAAATGGAATGAATGAATTGATTGATTTGTAGGTACTACCTTGAATTTGGAGGTGAGCTAGCTGCGATGAGCTGCTCCAGTGTGGCCCACGGCTCTGAGCGTGACCATTCTTGGGCCGCATTGGCGTCCTTGTCGCGGATGGCGGCCAACAATTCCGTCATATGGTCGCGCATTGGTAGCATATCCATGGTGCCGATGTACAAGAGCAGGTGGAAGTCGCTGATGGCGGCGAGGAATTCATTGGGTCGAAACTGGGTAAGATATTGTGACAGTGCATTGAAGTCCTGGATGTGTTCATCGATGAGGCGATTTTCGACCGGAAAGGGTTCCTTTTTCTCCATGGGATTGAAAGTGTTGAGAGGGGTTAGCGGTGTGGAGGTAGGTACGTCCAAGAGAAGGTATTCCACGGGCAGCGGACGTGCGAGTCGTGAGACTTCGTTGCCGTACATATCCTTTTCCTGGAAGTGCAAAAAGAAGCGTGGAAAAATCAAAGAAGCTGTAAAATCGATGTGGACGAGCGGCGAGCAGAGCGTGGTGGCCAAGGCGCGCGGAGGCGGTCGGTGGGTCGTCGTTTGCCGGCGGCGTGGGAGTGCGCGGGTCGAAGGAGCGGCGCGCGGCGGTCCTGGCGGGTATTGATTGCGTTTTGAATTGCCCGCGCCGGTGGCGAGAGAGCCGGGCCCCCGCTCGCGGGCGTCGCGCGCGGCCAGCCTCCGGTGACGGCCAAGGTCGCGCGCTTCCACCGCCTCGCGCCCGCCGATCCTCTCGCGCGCCGCGAACGGCGGGCCCGCTCAGTCGTCAACATGATGTGGCACATCGTGTAGCGGCCACCGCAACCATTCGATTTTACATTCAACCAAGAAACAACGCAAAAAAAAAACACACACAGAAAACCCATTTATTTACGTTCACGCCGCCGCTCCGCCGCCGCCGCCGTGGGTCGCGCGGCCGCCCTCGTGTCGTGCTATGCTGTCGCAATTTCGGCCACGCACGTAGCTCCCCAGCCGGGCAGCGTTTCCCTGTCGTTCGCGTCCAGCCATCATCATCATCGCCGCCGCCGCCGTCGTCACCGCAGCCGACACCAGCCGCAGGTAAACCACCGATGAGCTGGAGGCAGCCGCCAGGACGCCGCACGACGCCGGGAGGACGACGCTAGCGGGCCTACACTCTCACCCACTCACACATCGTCGTCGTCGTCGTCGCTCTGGTGGTCGCAGCGAACAACGCGACACACACATTTTCCGACCCTCGAGACTTGCATTTCGTTTTCCTCCGCACCCGACCACCGCGAATCGTCACCGCACGCCGTTTTGTAATCACGCAACGAAGAGTACAAAAAGCGCACTCGCGACCGACCGAGTAAACAACAAATTACAACACTTATCTAACTGAAATCGAACGCGAAAGGAGCGCGCCGCTGAACGACTGGCTTGATTTTCCGCCTGCCTGCGAATCCTTTACACGTCTCCGCAGGCCCAACGATCACACACTTATACATGACCAAGAAGCAAACAAAAAATAATACCACAAATAAACCAAATAAATAAATTTAAAGAAAAGTACGTATATTATAAATATATTTTATCGGATTTTTACTAACTACACTACGAAAAGGCTGTGCTAATCTCACGTTTAAATTAAGAAGAAAACTACACACGAAAAACGAATCATATTTAAATACATTCACACCCGGAAGCGATTTTACTAGTGGACGAGCAGCCCTGGATTATTATTAAAAAGCGATCTAGAACAATAAATCGAACGAAGCCCTAGCGAACAGGACGACGAAACGAGCGCCAAACACGGTAAGCCCAGAAATTCTGGAAATCTATTAGCGTGTGTTGTTGTGTCGGAATGAATGTGTTGCGCGCGGGAAAGGCATCCAGGTGCGTGTGGGTCAGGCATGCGTCCTCACGCACCCGGAAAGACGCGCCGCGCCGCTTTCGTTTTCCGCGCGCCGCGGCGCGCCGCCAAACACCACTTGTCGATCGGCGCCCGCGCGCGCGATAAAATAATCAAGCCGTGCGCGCCGGAAGGCACCGACTGACGCGCTCCTCTCTCGCTAATGAGAGCGGCGGGGGTGGCGCGCGCGGAGGCAGCGATCGCACGAAAGTAGCCACCTGTTACTGTGCCCCAATGCCTCCTCAGTGAGCGCAGTGTCACTGCCACTGCCGCGCGCGCGCGCTCCAATTTATTTATTTGCGGCGCGCGAGTGATACTGAACTTCGACATCACAGCGCGCGGTCGGTCATTTTTCGGCGTTGATTCACGAATCGGTTTTTGTTGTGCGCAACAATGCGCGCGGCCGCGTGCGGCTGCGGCTCCTCGCGGAAAACATCACGGCGCGTATTTTTAGTGCTGCGCGATAACGCAGGCGAAATTCGGCTGGCGACGAGCACGAATGGAGCACATCATTTACTCGCTGGCGCGGCGCACGCTACTTACTACTACGACGCCTGACCTCGAAATCGCAGTTTATGCAATAGAGCGCTCGTTAATGTAGCGTGTGTATGTATGTTTATACGTTTTGTTTTTTGTTTGTTTATATTCGTATCTAATGTTCGCTCATGGCGCGCGCGCGCGCTGTTTTATTCTGATTTCCGAAGCTTGTGATGATGACCGACCGATGGTGTGCCATTACTCATCCTCCCCCTTTTTTTTTGCATGTTCCAGACGTGTTATTTCTTCAAAACGCAACTTCAATCAAACACACAACCAGCGGCCCGGAGCGAAAAGTATGGATTCCTCCGAATTGGAAGATCTGATCCTCTGCGACTACTGCAAGCAGTCCTTCAACGACCAGGAGCAGACACCGAAACTACTCAGCTGCAAGCATCACTTCTGCCTAAAGTGCATCCGGTCTTCTCTGAGCAAAGGCCAGGAGATCTACTGCGTGCATTGCTGGAAGCGCACCGAGGTCGGGGATCTCGGCGCGGAAACACTACCCACCTACACGGCCATATTATACCTCTCGAAGAACTTCACCCAGATGAAACACAACCACGCGATGAAGCTCAACGACAACACGAAGTCGGTGCAGTCGGCCACCGGGCAGACGACGACCGCTGGAAAGCTACTCTCGGAGAACTGCCACACTCATGCGATGCCCCTTGCTCTCTGGTGTCAGACCTGCTGCGTACCTCTGTGCAGGGCCTGCGCCACCGCCAGTGATCACACTAGTCACCAGATCAAGTCGCAGAACGATACCAAGGAGCAGCTCATGGTTGAGCTGCAGAATGAACTACAGTCGATGAGTAAACTTCTCAATGAAACGCAACGACTAGCCGCCCAGCAACGAGAATTCCTGCTGAAAATTCTCGAGGCGTGCATCACGTTAAAGACACATGTGGAGGCGGATCTCACCAATAACGCCACGCATGTGGAACTGAACGATACCAGGGACCTATTGGGCAAGTTCCGCATGAATCTTTCATTAACCGATAGTTTGGTGGATGTGCAAAGTCTATGCGCTAGTTTAGGGGCTGAGAAGCAACGCCTGCAGGTAAGGTACCAGGAGATGTACATGCAGTGCCAGCTGGACGACCTAATTCGCAACTCGACGGTAGTCTTCGACTTTCAATTGTTGAAGCAGGCCCTGGCGAATATACAAAACGGGGAGCTGCCGTACACGGGTGGGCGTTGCGTTGCTGGCCAACAAAACCCCATCTTGTTCCTGGCGAATTACTGCATGTCGCAACTGTACTCACGACATGTGGTGAGTAAGCAGTTGAATGGTAACGTCGAATACCATCAACCACCTCCGAATCAGTCGGCGACTAGCTACCTCAGCCCTATGCCACAACAACACCACGTGGTGTTGCCACCCGGTGGGAAATCCTACGACGCGTTGGTATCTAGTCATCATTCACCCGTACCATTACAACGCGCGCCCGCGAACGTCTGCCCGCTGTTTTACTTCAACATCGAAGTGAATGGTGCGCCCATGGGTCGTGTGGTCATCGAAGTGCGCGCGGACGTAGCGCCCAAGATGGCGAAAAATTTCAGTATGCTCGCGACCGGCGAACAGGGCATGGGCTACAAGGGCTGTTCCATCTTTCAATGCTGGGAGGGTGAGAGTGTAATCACGGGGGACTTCGAGTTGAACAACGGACGCGGCGGGCGCAGTGTGTTTGAAGAATCCTTCTTTCTACCGGACGATACGAAACTGCTCGCTGTGCGCGGCACGGTGGGCATGCGACGGACGCAGAAACGCCACGACAACCTCGGCATGGTCGGCTCACAGTTCCGCGTCATCCTGCAAGAGATGCGCGGCTTCACCGGTATCTTCGGCCACGTCGTCGAAGGCATCGAGCTGGTGGAGAAGATCAGTACTTACGGCGACACGGCCGGCAAGCCAACGAAGAGCATTCTCATCGCGAAATGCGGCAAGTTATAATGAGTTTCATTAGCATAAACACTACACATCACAAGTTTTACTACAACTACATCCGAAACGCACCGAAAACGTAGCGTTGCTCGAAAATCGAAATTTATCATGTTTAACGAACCGAATTTCCGAGACATACAAAGAGAAAAACTCACTGAAACACACAACTGAAACGCGAAAACCCCAAAAAAGCGCCCGGTGCTTCGTTATTTAAGAGAGAACAAAACGGAAAAATCAACTTTTACACAGCCACACGAATCGAACACAACCAATTGATAACCACTTGAACGTACAAAGTTAAAAAAAATACATAATTATTGGATAATGAGATAAATGTTCTATGAATAAGTGTAGCTTTTGAGCAAAAAACTGCTATCTTAATACCGTCTATTATTGTTAGCTTTGACAGAGAATCTATATTAACTTCGAGTGGTGATTACAGCGCGCGCATCGCATCGCATTTGCATTTGCAAGATGATAAACTATTTTCTTAACGACAAACACAAATGCAAACAATCGTGTTTTAATCGTAAATTAATTCGTGTAAAAAAACAAATATATAATAACGAATCTAGCTATAGGATGATACCGAATGGCAAAAAAATAAAAACCCACAAAGCACACAAAACGCGTTTTTTGAGATCGGAAATGCGGCGCAACTTGTATCGAATCAAAGCGGCTGCTAATTGTGAGTGAATTTTCCGAACGTTACGCTTAAAATGTTTGCTGTGAGGGCGCGAGCGCGGAATGTAACACTTTCGTTGACACACGTTCGTCCTATAATATTTGGGCGCAGAGCCGCGCGAACATGTCGCTTTAAAACTAATTGTATGTGTTTGCGAGAGACGCCTAGAGTATTATTAAACAATCGCTGTTAATGTTTAGAAAAATCGACACCCGGCGAAATATATTAAATGAAACACGTTCACGTTCACGACTATTTCGTTTCGGTCTCAAACCAGAAGATACGTACCGTACCTATTTTTCCAAAAAATGGACGACGACACGACGACTCTAAAATTAATTCTTAACTAACACGTAAACAAGAAGATGAAAAAAAAACACGCGAACCGTTCACATTTTTATTGTACCAAAGAAGCAGCAAGCGAGAGAAATTCGTTCGCGAAAACAAACAAACAATACACGATCGATAACGTTGAACAATATCTAAATGGCCTATTAGGAAACTGTACTACTAACCGAACGCTTCGTAATCGTAGTTCCTCAACGAACAAAAAAAATGAGCAACCAAAAATAAAAAAAACTATATTAAAAAAACGTTTAGATTGATTGCGACGAATAACGTGTGTGAATATGCATCGGAATCTATTTTTTTATGTCAGAAGTGACACACTTGAGAACTAAGAAGCGATGAATCGATTCACCAAATAGAGAGACCTATATTTAATATAAATTATATCGTGGCGTTACTACTGTTTAGTGTTGATATATTTTATTCGCTGTTATAAAGTTGATGTTAAGTTCGTGCTTGAGGGAGAGAACGAAATAAATTTGTACACGTACGCACACACAACCAGCAAATACACGAAAAACCCAAAGTTTAGAAACAATTGGAAACGAACAATACACACATTCACAGGATGACGATTTTTCATCGCTGTTAGATGAACAAAAAACCCTGGCGAGCAAATTTGATGTAATCCTCCAACACTTATTGCGTGAAAATAATAGAATGATGTGTATTGGAACGCGTTGATTTAGCACCCGACGAAGATTTATATAATTAGTCTAATTCTAAACTAACTTAGGTTTTAATCAAAATGTGAAGCAAAGATAATACATCAACAAACGAACCTATACCAAAAAAAAGAACACTCTCACAACTGACGGAACCAGTATTCTAACGTGCGATTTTTCGTTGTGTAGACACGAGACACACGCGCACGATTTGCACAGTTCTAATTTTAAGATGCGAAAGTGGAAGAAACCAAAAAAGAAACTCATCTGAGAAACTTTATTTTCCTATACGAGACGCGTAAATTATACATTATGTATTTTTCTATGAATTTAGTTCTTATTCTAAGACTCGTCGGAATCGCGAAACGTGCAAACCAAAAACAAAACAAATCGAAATTGTACGATATTGATCGATTGATCGCCACACGGGTTGGTGACAATCAACCAACGGTGGTCGCGGCGGCAGGCATCAAGGTAGTTCGAACCCTATTCAACGAAAAACGCGCGCCTCGATATAATAATAATAATAGAAAACTCATATACGAGATGTGCTTTCGCAGAAAAAAATACAAAAATATCTAACACTTGTACACACCAATGGCTTTTCTTCGTTCGCGGAATCAACCATCCCTTATTTGTGCCTTACGTGTGAACCCCATTCGCAGTTGATTGTCGCTTGCACCGGAAGTCATCCCCCAATCGAATATTCGAATTCGTTCGTAAACAGAGCAGACAAATCGATAATAAGCACTCGCGCGCGCGCTCCCTCCGCCAGCACACCATGCGTTAATGAGTTTTTCGCGCCGCTTAGATGCCAATAATAACCGAAAATAATCTCATTAGTGATAGCGTTTTATTGGAAGGCGCCCAATCATTAGGCGGCAACCGTTCGACGGACGCGTAGCATTTAATTACGAACACGTACGCAAAACGAAACGAATCGAATCGACGACCTCTCTTATACTCTCCTCCTCTCCCTGTTTGATTAACACTTTTGAAACTTCTTCTGCGGTTGGCTCTCGCCGAAGGAGAGCTTTGGCGATTTTTTCTCGACAACGTGCTGTGTTTGAGCGGACCCCAAGGAATACAACAAGTACCTGTTTCTAATCTATATGAATGTATCGATGTTAATCTTACGAAAAAAAAACAACCCAAAATGTATGTATGTAAATTGTAACTTGTGCAACAAATATATAAAAAGAATATTTAACTGGCGCGCCGATTAATTTCTACTCTTTTTTGCAAAATCGACGACGCATCGAATGAGATTCTGCGATCGAACGAGAAAGGATTGCGCATAGATGTGCCAATAAAAGTCGCGTTCGAATCGGCGATAATGCGATAAGCAGTTCTCATTTCCAGCAGCGCCGCATTGCGTTCCTAACTTTCGGCCTCGAATGCGCGCAGATCTGCGAATTAAAGCGTTGACACAACGACGACAGCGCACGAAATAAACAGAAAAAACAATTTTCAAACACTGTAAACAGGAACATATCAAAGACTCACTTGTACATTTTTTCGAAAAACTAGGCGAACGCAAAGCGAACACATTTCTGTACGGAACCGATCAAGACTCATGTCTTTTTGAGCAAAAGTTTCAATACCAACAAAACATAAATAAGCGATAGGCCCTAGATAGCGTGCTAGTCATGTAGAAATTGAAGAAATGTATTTTTGTCTGTGTGTATTGCAAAATGAAAACATACAAAAACCAAGATCAAATAAAAAACACTAACGATTCATGACGATTTGAATAATAAAAAAACAGAACAAGATTACTGAATGAACTATTTCATTTCGCATCCTTCAGTCCCCTGAGCAAACTCACATGCATGATCAAGTTTCTTCAACCAGTAGTTATTATAATCAAAATTAACGACATCACCAACAATTTGCAGCGTTTGTGGAGTGTGGCAAAGTAAGTATAGTAGATAGAATAGAAATAGAAATACACTTACCTTATAGTAGACGTCCGGCACATATTGCTTGTCACTGGATTCCTTAATGTAGCCCAATTCGGGTGCATCTTTAGTTGGGATGAAGCACGCATCGCGTACCAACGCCATGCATTGATTTGACACCTGGTAGCCTTCCATATGGATCTGATTTGTCTTGTCACCTGTAAACAAACGAAAATTGCAGATTTTCGACAAGGAAAACAATAAAAAAAATACTAATCTCAGCATTTTTACACAAAATTTATCTCAACTACCCCAGAAAAATAAAATAAAATAATTAACTTACCGGTAACACAAACTGTAACGAATTTAGAACCAAATGTTCCGCTGGAAGAGTACTTGCACGGATTGGGATGCATGGTCTGGTAATGCCCAGCCATGTAACACTCCTGCGCGGAAAGGAAATAAGTATCCACATGACGTGTATGTTTTACAGTGCCTTTCTGAACATCCTCGGCGATCAAATCGGTGAAAATCCATCCGACTGGTTGCAAACCAAGTCCATCCGCAAGTTGCTTGACAAAATCTTCTCGGTCGTCTTTCAGTAGTCGTATCGAATCGCGTGTGCTTTCCTGCGGTGGTTCGTAGATGGCTGATACCACAGTTCTGATGCCAAGAGGCACATCGGCATGCACTTCGTATTTGCCATACAGCAGCCCTACGCGCTGATGGCTAGTCAAGCGCCAGTAGCTTAGAAAGCGTTCGACGAGACGCGCATTTTCGAACTGTACGTTGTCTACGTGCCGATACACTTGCCGATTGAGTGTGACAGCATTCGGTTGGCACTTCGAGCAAATACCTTTCGGCCACGGTAGATGTTCCTTGCAGCCAGGGCGAATTCCGCACTTCAGATCTTCCAAAGCGAGGAATTTACCTTGATCAGCGCCGGATGTCATCTTGCGAAGGAAGCTATGAAATGACAGATGCTTGATTTTCTGTTCGCGTAAGTATGTCTCGTCGTATGGTTCCAGTGGCGAACAATGAAAGCAGCGTGCATTTGTGTTGTGACGGCAGAGCTTCTCGTCACGCTTCCGTTCGATTTTCCCGTCCATCTTCGCCAACTGCGCGTCCACCTCATCCTCTACAACTCCAGTATTCATTGAAACCTAAAATATATGTAAAATTATCATAATTGAACATAATATAGATTTGAAATTTAAATTTGTGTGTCATGCTTACAGCTGCTGGTGGATTATTGGTTATGGATAATTCCTCAAAAAGGATAACACCATCTTTGGGCTGAAGATATAGTAAATCTCCATGGTGGAGCCCAAAGTGTTTCAAGGTCCTGGAGACTGTTCTTGTGATTTGTGAATTGCCATCTTTTTCTAGACATAACTGAAAGGCTTGGGTGTTAAGTTGAAAACTAGAGCGGACACGGTCATACAACTCTTCTGTGGTGGCTGATTGCGGCAACAAGATACGTTTGTTGCCCTCCGATGATTGTATTCGTATAGTCTGCAAAGCAGAGAGCGGTTGAAATTTAGCACTAGTCATCTAGATGTGTAGAGGTTATGTGACAATGACATAAAGGAAAATGCTAGGACTGGAATGGACGCCGGGCGGAGAGCACCGCGGCGCCGAACTTACGATGTGTTTCTCTGAAGACATAATAGACACCGACGCGACGCCGATTTTATTCACATTTGCCGCGTTGTTTGTGTGGAATAACTGCGGTCTCTCTACGGGCCTGTGCAAAGAGCGACAGGCGACGGATGGTTGGACATCACCTGGGGACCCTAAATGAAACAGATGTTTCGGACGAGTTCTTGAACGGGTTTCAAAACGTTGTGGAATATGATTCAAACGACTGCAATTTGGCGTATCATGGTGCAATTAGATGATTTTGACCAATCCGCGCGCGTGGGGACATTCATTTGAATAAATGTCTTGTCTAACACGTATAACTATAACAAAAACACAAAGAAATGATAATTGTTTTGTTTGGTTCCTGTTAGGTTACTTTTTAAACATCTTCAAAGCAAATCAAATTGATTGTACATTGTTTGACATTTCATGAACTTCAAAACTTGACTACATTACTACGCAACCTTGTTAACATCGCAGGTGAAGACAATTTGATTGTCTTATTAAAATATAACTAATAATGAGATTTAACTTCTAATGATCATATTCTTTCTTTTCCTGCCTATAAATCTGGGTAAATACTACTTAAATTGCGAACTTATGTAAATATTATTGTTAATTCAACAATATTCTGTTTTAATAGCATTGGAATAAATATTTATCACCCTTTGAGTGTAAAATGGTTAGAATCTTCTCTTGCAATCAATTGAAATCAAATATATTTAAAATTTTACTGCATACGTCCTTATGTATCTATGAAGCCGTCAAAGACGTTTAACTTCAACTGATTTTGTCCCCAAAACTTCAAAAAGTAGTTTTCTGATATTGACAGCTAAAACTGCAATTATAAGCAGAAATTGTTTCAAGATTCGTCCAAATTTTGCGGAATCGGCATGCCTTTTGGTTACTGATTAATTTAAAAGCAATAATATTAATCATGCAAACGCATATTTCCAGAAACTTGTTAATTCTACAAATTCTCAAAGCTTGTTGTTTAAAAATTGATAAAAATCTGCGAATACCACAGAAATTGACACAAAAGGTGCAAGTGGACTAGGATTTTGGAACGACAGGTGAACAAAACACAACATCCGAATATATATTAATAAAACGAAGAAGAATTCAACCATTTGTACCTGAAAAGCATATGTCAAACAAATCGTTCCTTGATTCATTTGGCAATTCATCATAATATTCATATCCATCCAATTTTTGTCTCATGCCCATCGTAACCATGCTGAAATATAAGCTCTTTCTTTGGTTAAAGTAGAAAAATATATCTATTTTCTCATTTTTACATTAGTTAATCTTGCATTTCATGACTACTATTACACAAGCACTGTGAGCTTGGAAACATTTTAAATTACAGTGAATTATAACACAGCATGCATGACTTTAAAACTTGAAATCTTGTAGTCCACTGTTGACCCCTTGTCTAATATATTTCGCTCAACATTAATGAATTTTTGACAATATCTCAACATTTCTTCGACAATACTCAATAAAATTACGAAAAAATCATGAATCATGATTCCTAGCATGCATTACACCTGACAAAATTGACTATCAATCATAACTAAGACACATTGCAAAATGGCAGTGTTTAATTTAACAAAATTAGTATATTACAAAAGACAATAACAAAATCTCCAGTTAGTTACCATCACGGTGTGGAGCAAATATAAACAAATTTACTTGGTTCTAGGAGTGACCATATTAGGCACCCACTTTTCTTCACCATCTTCACCTATAATTTTGTCCAAGCTGACTCTTAAATCAATAAACTGGCAATAACGCTCATCGAGATAGGGAGTCAGGTAAATGTTCCCTCCTTTGACTTCCACAGCAAGATCGTTAGTGCAAAGCACCTGAAAACACGAACTACAGTTGCACCTAATTCAAATGTGGATGTAAGTATCAGGGACGTACAGGAAACTTGGCAATGACAGCGAGCACTTTAATGCTCTGGAAAAACTTAGTCATTACTGGAATATCCATGTAATCGGGCACATCATCCACTGTATCCTTGAAGAATACCTGTATACCGTCAATTACCACCAGGCCAAGCTGTTAAAACAATAATTATTTACAAAATTATCATTTTCTGACACTTTTTGCCTAAAATCGCAAAAAAGTTACCTGACCAAGTTGAATCCTTTGGAAGCATGCTTGTTACAAGAATAAACACATTTTTAACTTAAGATTAACTTTAATAAGCTGTGCATGGTGAAGACTTACCTTGTGTATATTAATATGATATACTTTGATTGCATTGTAGGCAGAAATCAACCCATCAAGTTTGTGGATATCATAAACTTTAACGCGGCGTTGAACAAGTTCTGGGTTCTTGCCATAACCCTTCACCAAGTCAACAACTGCCTCCTCAGAAAAAGTACCCTTTGTTGTAAAGTAGACGATATGATAATCGCGTGTAGTGCACAATAACTTTGCAATAATCTTAAAGCTATAAAACCCAGAGTAAGTTGATACCAATACCTTACAATGACAACCTACCAGAGTGGAGTTTTATTGTGGTTTGACTGAGACACAAACTCAGTGATGGTGTAAGGCCACAAACCTTGGATGTACGGATCGGTATCTAGCTCGGGCATGGTGGTCGACACAGGCACGATGTTTATGCGAGCGCGTAAGATACTGGTGGCGGCACGCATTTGCACCTGAGCTTCTTCGTCGTCCAAGTCAGGGGTAGTGACGGCGTAGGGACTCCGCCTGCTTCTCAGCGAAACTCGTGCGAGATTTGGTGTGCTTGTTGCACGATGAGATCTTTCGAGGGAGGGCAGCTGAGATAATATGGGCGATGCATGTCGGTTTCAATTTGATAATATTCTTGGGTCCTTCTGCAACTGCGGAGACATTGGGGTGGCAAGCACAAATGACATTTACAGCCGATTACAGCCTTGTTATTTATTATTGTTGTTTGGGTACTTCTAGGGAATTTATGTGTAGACAACTTAAGAATAAGCTGATAAGGAAAAGAATTGATAACATTTATGTTATAAATCCTTAGTAATTGTTGGTTAATTTAGAAAGTGACTGATGTTTTTGCTTTTTCTGTTTTGGACCGAGTTAAAAAAATTACGTATATAAATAAAATTGTAATGTTGGTTGCCTATGTCTACTACAAATATGACAATAAATTTGCACCGATCGACAAAAATAGCAAAAATGAAACCGAAATAATATTTGAACGTAATATTTTGCGCCGAGAGCAAACATTAAAGGTAATATTAACAATTGTTGATACTTAGGAGTGATTTAGCTTTTAAATTTGCTAAGATTGTACTTACATTCTCCTGGAGAAGCGGAGCGATCGGAGTGAAAATCAGGAATGACAGTTTTCCACAGCTTCACTTTGTAAACAGCTTTTGTTTCGATATTTTTAGGGATTTTTGATCGAAGCGACCTAAAATTTAATTAACATATTAACTTCTTCTTTGATTTAATTCAATTTAAAGTTTCTGTCCTTGGTTGAAAATTGAAAGTTAAATAAGTAAGTTATATTTGAAAATAATTTAGGTGTAATAGTGGTTGCCTACGTTAACCCTATAACTGTTTATAAATTGCGCTAATTAATTAAAATTACGCAAAATGCGCGTATAAAAACTAACATTTTCACATAATATATGAATCTCTAATTTTATATTATTGATTTTAGCGATAATACTAAAGGAATGTTGATTTAAAAAAGCCGACGTGAAAACATGCACCGCCATAATTAAACGTCGCGTAAAACAAGTAAAAATAATTACAAAATTAGTATGCATCACACATGCATTGCTTAAGGTTGTAATCATCATTTATCGCCGCGTTGAATGGCTTAATAAACAATTTCTGACATTGAATTTCCAACTTGGAAGCATTCATCAACCTTACATACTAGTTTAACAGGACAAATTTGGTTGAAGCTTTCAACCTCGAATTGATCACAACCAGAATAAAATAAAACTCTTCTACAGATTTACATAATAACATAATATAATAACAATAAAGTTTCTTATCATTTTATGGTTTTTCTGTTTGATTATGTGACGCGCACGACCATTTGACGCAAGAAAACACCGACCACATTACTAAAGCATTTATTTTAACATAAAATAACTTACTGTATGATTACACAAAAAAATGTGGTGTTATCACAGCAATTCACTTGTTGGTTTCAGTTTTGGACGTGTGTTTGTTTGTTTTCTTTATAATACTAACACTTTGGTTTTCGCAGGTTGCAGAAATTTAATCGAGCGGCAATAAATAAATATTTGTTCGAAGCATTGTCTTTCTTGTTTAGAAAATCGCAAACTTGGCGTAGGTCATGTCGAGGGTGAGATTCTCGAACATGTAGTGCGCAATCATCGCCGCAATGATGATGCCGAAGAGGCAGTTCTTGAGGAAGTTGACGCACTGCTCGCGCACGGTGTCGGCTAGGCCCGCAACCGGCCGCATGCTGCCGCCCAGCTTCCAGATGCAACACACCGACGCTAATCTGTGTTTTATAAATAAACTGTCAGGCGTAATCGCAGACGATTACATTGTGTCAACTTACCCGGGAACGCGTTGCACAATCGGCGTGCGAAGGTTATGACGGAATAAAATCGATGCACAATGCAGTTGCGACTGCACTTGCACTTGCCCCAATGAAGATGCGAGCCGGTTCTTCGGGTCGCTGTACCGGCGATGCGTGGCGAGGCGCAGGTTGTGTGCGTTGTTTTTTTCTCAACTGACAAGACGGTAGTAAACTTGGAGGCGTCGATTGCCTGGCGAAGGACGCTGGATTCAAGAAGGGTCGACGTGCGTAGAAAACGTGCGCTTCCACCAACCCTCACGTTTGCGCCCCTTTAGTCAAGCTCTGAACCTTTTTCTACCTGCGTCACATGTAAATTCAACTAAATATTTACGCAACTTTTAAAAATTTAGATCTTTACCTCTGTACAACTGACAGGAAACTAGTCAAAAACAATTTTAAGTGGGTACTAAATTCGTTGTTAAATAATAACTTTTCTCACGAATTGTCTCACTATTCTTTTAAATCTTGTGAACTTGTTACTATGGTCGCGGTAGATGCTTGTGTGCTTCGAGTCGAAAATCTATTTGTGTACTTCGAATCGGAGTTGGGTTTCGAGAAGGAACGTCAGCGCTGATGCGAAAATAGATTCGACCAAATTGTGAGAAGCAAATCTTTGCTTAACATGTGTTTTTTCGGTTGCAATTGGTTATAAAACGCTAAAAGTCTAGACTGGGTGCAAAAACGGCCGCTTTCTATGCGCAAATCGAACATTTTTGACTTCAAACATCACAACACATTCGAAATCAATGTTTTGCAATGAATTTTTCTGATAATAATGAGTTTTAAAGTCAAAAAAGTGCGAATTTTGGCAAATAGACAAAGGTTTTTTCAATTTTTTTCATAGTTAAACATGAAACTAATTATCATAGAAAATTCTAGTTCAAAATTTGCGTTTAACAGCAATTACACCAAAACAAGTATTATTACGAACTTATCATGACCCAATTAAAGAGGAATTTACTTAAATACAAAGTGTACCCGATGAGATTTTGCAATAAAACATATTTTTCCATGAATTTTCTGTATTCCTTTCTCAATACGTTTCCCAAGCCAAAAACTATAAATACCATTTAAAAAACAAGCGTTTCACCACCAATAAATCATTTAAATGCATATCCAATACTTGTACCAGACAAAAATCAACTGTATATATCAGCCAAATTTTACTTGTCTTAATTACAATAGTATTTATAGTTATTATTTTTACAGTGGGAAATTTAAAAAATGCAAAGCCGAAAATTCGTGGGTAGCTAGCCATAATTTATAGCTCGCGCACTCGAAGGTAAATATTCACATTTAAATATGGCACCCAGGTGAATGTCGCAAGAAGATTCATCGTGCGATAACAGCAATTTTGATTATTACCGAGGAGAAAAATAATTTACGAGTACATTACGCTGATTATCGCTCGAGGTGTAAAGCAAACAATTTGGTTCAATTCGGGTTTTAATTTTGAACACTACTGAAGTTTTTTTTTTAAATTTAATTAAATTAATAATAATGCGGTGGAGATTTGGTTGTGGTTACCTCCTTGGAGGTTTATTGATGATTTTGAGTTTGCATTCCAACGATGCATTGCAACTCAAGTCGGGATACTACGAGAAAGCTGCGTTGGAGTTGAAGTCTTTGATCGGTGACATGTTACAAGAAGATTTTCGACTTTTAGGTGAGTAATTCTCTTTGAAAACAAGCAGAATTTATAAAATATGATTTATTTTACGCGTAGATTTGAAAAGTATGCTGGATAATGGCTTGCATTGCACAGCCTGTACTTTAGTCACCGAAATCATCAACGATAAACGCTCGTATTTAAAATTTAACCGACGTTATATGGATATATTGCTTCGTGGTGCATGCTCGGTACTTCAATCAGCAAATTTGATGTCTGCTTATGAATGTAATGGATTAGTAAATGTTTATTCTGTAAGTTTTCTAAAATTAGCAATTTAAAAACTCAAAATTCATATAAAATATTTTTATATATTTTCAGGATACTGTTCTATATTTGATCAATAATCTAAATGATACTAGAATGATTTGTCCAATATTATTCCAACCCTATTCGTGTACAGACGTTCAGAAACCTGAATATTCAATCAGTATCAACACGGATTCACCGAAACCGAAACGTGCATCGAGTTTCAAAGATGGTGCGCAATTGCGTTTCCTGCAGATTACCGACGTTCACTTTGATCCTACCTACAAACCGGGGAGTAATGCCAAATGCATGGAGCATTTGTGTTGTATGTCAAGCAGTGGAAGAGCTGACAATGCAGCTGACCGGGCTGGATATTGGACTGATTATCGGGATTGTGATGTTCCGGATTATTTCATTGAGGACACATTTGACCATATTTCAAAAAATGAAGTAGCTATATTAATCAACTACTTTTTTCAATTCAATTTTGTTGTGTTTTTTTTTATAGAAATTTGATTATATCTACTTTACTGGTGATATTATCTACCATAAATTATGGGCAACTTCAAAAACCATGAATTTAAGAGACATTTATCACTTTTGGAGGATGTTTAAAGATGCTTTTGGCCCTACCAAAGTATTTCCCATTTTGGGTAATCATGAGGTACACCCTTGTAATCTCTACCCACCGGAATACATGAACAAAGGCAAATTTTCAATTCAATGGTTATTTAACGCCACAGCTGAATTCTGGAAGGATTTCCTACCTGCAGAAGCTTTGGAAACAGTGCGCAAAGGAGGATACTATTCAGTTAGTCCCAAGGAAGGTTTCAGAGTTATTGCTATCAACAGCAATATTGGATACTATTACAATTTGTAAGGTTCTTTAAATTAATTAAAAATAACACTCACCGAATCTATTTTTTAAGTTGGCTAGTTCTCGATGATCAAGACCCTTATGGCCAGCTGCAGTGGCTCAGCGATGAACTCCAGAAAGCCGAGGATAACAACGAGGTAGTCCACATTCTGAGTCATGTCACTGCAGGTACAGAAATGGCCAGTTCATGGGCCGAGCAGCTCCGGTTGATCATTCGTAGATATCACAATGTTATCGGTGGAATCTTCAATGGCCACACACATATTGATGAGTTTAATCTGTATTACGCTTTTGATGGTAAACCAATCTCAGTTGCACATAATGGAGGTAGTCTAACACCTTATAGTGACGTCAATCCGAATTATAAAATTTACACTGTGGATCCCACCAATTTTGTAAGTTAAAATTTTATTCAATCAAAAATTTGTATTTAAAAATTTTATGGTCCCAAACAGGAAATTTTTGATTTTGAAACATATATGGTAAACCTAACTGAAGCCAACCGTAACTGGAGGGAACGTCCCCGCTGGCAGAAACAATACTCTCTTCGAAGTGAATATGATCTGCAAGATGCCTCACCAGAAAGCATGCATCTGCTAACAAAACGCCTAGCCAGGGACGCCGAATTGAGGGAACTGTACTACCAAAATTCCGTACGCTACGGAACACCTTCACTGGCAAACGGATGCGATAAGGACTGTCAAACCAAGCTGGTGTGTAATATTGTCAACACAGTCAACTCGGATACATCCTACTGTGACCAGCTGCAGAAACAGATGGAGTATAAAGAACATGCAAAGAAATAGTAAATATCCACCAAGCAAACACACCTACCATCAAACAAATATCACCTAATGCGGTTGTTGTACCCGTTGTATGAAATAAATTGTTTGGTGCTTTCGTCAACAAATATTTTATTTAGTTTTTCATTAAAAAAGTAATAAGTAAATTTGATACAATCTAAAACTAGATAACAATGTGCATCATCATGCAAGTGTGGAGTAGATTCTCAAAACAAAAATCAACAAATTTGGCCCCTGCGTGTGCAGCAAGTGAAAAACAGAAGTTTAAACAGTTTAAACAGAGTTTAGTAGTCTTCGTCACCGAACTGTCGGCGAATTCGTTCAACGCGTGGATGTCTACGATAGTTTCCACCATGTGGCCCGCTGAGCGCGGCCTTTTTACGTCCTTCTTCACCACCGATGAATTCTACATCTGAATCAACCAGATGTCCACGTTTGTATCTGCTGTTCTGAGAGGAAGAGGAAGTGATTGGGGCAAGTGGAATCTCTGGTTCGGCATATTGCGGTTCATGTTGGGATTCTTCACCGTCACCATCATGATGACCATCATGGTTGTAGTCCCAGTAGTGTTCGCCGTACCCTCCGTGTTTGTCACCCCATCTTACCTTTGATCACACAAAGATATTATTTATTATTATGGTTTTTTAAGGTTTTGAGTAATGTGCTACTTTGGTTTTGAATTCGCCTGCATGCGGATGTGCTTTTTCGTGACGTTCAATGAAATGATGCTCGTTGCCTCGCTTGTGCCCAATCTCGTAGTGATCTTTCTCGGGTACATGCGCATATCTGTTAGTCACACAGAGAAAATGAAAATTAGTAGCTCTTAGTGGCAAATAGTAAGCAACAAGTCCGTAAATCCACACAAAATTGTGTTTATTATTATTGAGAAAAGTGGAACCTTTCCCTGTCGCTTTAAATTCCTCAGGTTCATCTTTTCGTAGCGTTGTTCCCAGTCATGTGGTGTTTCCCGCACATGACCAAACTCTAATTCTTCAGGTGATTCCTGAGCCATGTATAAATCTCTATATGTTTAAATGACTTATTATTATTGAATGAAATTCATGCATTAACTTTTTATGTTTTTGACTTTTTCTTTTAAATTTGGTTGTAAAAGTAAACTTACTGGAAATATTTCGATCCTGCTTGAACAGCGCTAGCAAATCCTGTTTCAGCACTGATTGGGTCATCCAATAAATGCGCTGGTCCTTGATGAGCAGTATCACCACTTTGTTGAGCAGCTAGATGTTTGGTAGCCTAGAGAACAAAATAAAATTCACTTTTATTGCACTGTCATTTGATGGTAGGTCTGATGATTACCTGCAAGCAGAGCAACGTTGTTAAAGTAATGCGGATCATCGTAGCTAAGAAGCCGAGACAGTTGTGCTGCGATGCTGCGAAGAAGTCGAAGAACTGAATGTCCACTGCATGGCGCAATTATCTTTTATAGTAAATCGGGCGGTGGTGATTTTCGAAGCGTTTGTATAGCGGTACGACGAAACCAGCCGCAGATAACCGCAAGCTGGTGCAAAAAACGTTTTTGCATCGCTACCGTTGTCGAAACGCCGCATTTCTAGACGCATTCCGCTTTCTAGCCGAAATTTCTTTTGTGCGCGCCGCGTGTTTCTTCATCCGCCAGTGCAACCGTTTCAGATTTCCGCGTGCTCATTCTCGATTCGCGTTTAACACTTGATTGCGCACTGGAACGCAATGGTACACGACGTGAATTGCTTTCGATTCCGTTGGGATTGCAGTGATGTTGGCAAAAAGTCGCAAAAAGTAACAATGCTTATTGAATGAATAAATTTAGTCAACCAACGACGGTTATTCATCAACAGTAGAAATAAAAACATAAAAAACAAATAGAACATCGTTCAACGTACAAGTTTAACACATTTCTTTGGTTTTTACAGAAAAATATACTTTATTCGACGCAGTTTTCTATAAAAATGCAAAACATAATTTTTTTAAAAACAGGAATCAATATTCAACGAAAGCAAGGGTTGAAAGGTCGAAATTTTGTTGTTTTTAGTGTTCAACAATGGAATAAGTTAATTTGTTAATATAATACATAAAAAAAATAGAAAGTCTTGGTGGCATATGAGCTATGCATGAAATCTTCTTCCTTTTATAAGAAAGTTGTCAGAAGTTCGATCAGGTCACGACGTAACATCGATAAACAAATATCAAAAGTAGCAACTCTCGTTTTCACTCGCAACTGAATATGTCGTAGGTACCCAACTTCAGTTATTAGCTCGCATCAATAAATCAGCGCATTTCAACAAGAGTCGACTTTTGTTGCTCGGCGTCGTTCAACAACCGCACGAATGTAATCATGTCATCATGGGCCAGCCGCAGTCTCCTTCAGCGATGGTTTTGTCTCTTTGATGCGCGTACTCGCGCGTCTGGACAAAGAAAAGTGTGTTAAGAAGGAGAAGCGCGCGTGATTCTTCTTCGCGGCGGCGGACGTCACACGTCAGGAGGCTGCCGAACGCGCGCGTGAATGCACACACACCTGATCGCCCGCCGAAATTAAAAGTGAAAGCGTTGTTTCGCGCAGAAAGATTGATGTGTAACAAGTGCAAGTGTGATGTGTAAAAAGACGCTTTAATCGGTGCTAATTAGAGAGATATTTAGTACAAGGCGAGAAGGTAATTAAAATGTGGTTAAGTGGTTGAATTTGTGTGTGATCGCGTGGAATTGGTGGATCTGTTGGAGCGAATCGCGATTCGTTTGACATTTCGTGCGCGCGCTGTGTGTGTGTGGTTTTTCTTCTCTTAATTCGATTGTGCCCGCCGACCTCAAGTTGTTGCCGAGCACAAACAACGAAAACGCGCAAAAACTCCAGTACGCAAGGATCACAGGCTCTATTTCCTCCTCGCGCTTCCTCATTCTTCAGCGCGCGCGCGCGCATTGTTTAACGCTCGCCCAATACCACCACAGTAGCGCACGAAGAGACAAAAGCATACGCCGGACGTGAGCATACGTGTTACAGATCAAGATCGCGATTGTGTGTGACTTGAGTGGACAGTGCGATTGAGAGTGATCGCGACCTGGCGTCGGCCGTCGGTGTGTCGTGGGTGTTGGTTGTTCAATCGCTAATGTCTGCTGCCAGTACGTGTGTGCGCGGCTAAGGTTCGCGCCGTGTTATGTCTTGTCGTGCGCGCGACTTGGATTTCGTTCTCTTTGCATTTCTCGCACGAAGGTCGAACGCTATTAAAACTGGACCGTCGCCAGAAATCGCCGGCAATATTTCTGCGCGTGCGGTGCGGTAGACTACGAACACGGTCAAGCCACGTACGGAATTGAAATTTAAACAACGAAACAAAAAATTATTGCCGAATTGTGCGCTTTTTGTTAAAAAAATAATTTTTTCCGCGATTCAAGCAGTTTTCGTTCGGTTCATCGAAGTTCATCAGCACACATCCGCGAATGCAAAGTGCGCGCGGACGGTGAACGCGACAGTGTCGCGAGAGAGTGCGTGCGAGAAGAGTTCGTGACATGCGATGGCGTTGCTGAACTACACCGCGTCGAACCTCTACCAGCCGCCGGCGGCGACCGCGTACGTGCAGCCGCCGCCACCGCTGCCAGCCGCGTATAGTTACCCACGGCCGCAGACACCCTTCGACGCTGAGGAGGCGACATATCCGCCGCCCGCGACGCCGCATTACACGCGCGTCCAAGGCGGCGGCTCCAAGGCGCAATTGCACGCCGTGATTGACTACGACTACTATGATGATGGTGCGCCCGCCGCTAATGGTGGCCGCCAGCAGCATCAGCCCGCCGTCACCCCCATTCAAGGGCCCATTTATCTCAAAAACGGCAGCGTTCCGGTAGTGCCGCTCTATTCCTATCCGCAGCTCAACAATGGCACTTTTGTACAAATTCCTGTAAGTTACCATCATTACCACGCCAGTTAAGCATTACTTATACTTATACTATCATCATGCATGATGCATGTACTCGTATTACAACACCAAATTAATGCATGCAAGCAAATTTTAATTATAAAATAAAATAATTTCATTTGCCTTCCGACCAAATTAAATGCTTTGTTTTTTCATTGTTCGCCGCGTTCGAACAGTTCTTGTGCTCGTTCGTGAGTACATTTTTGTGAACGCTGCGCAAGCTTTCATTCAATTCAATTTTATTCCATGCAATTGCGATAAATCTCAAGGGTATGGGCGCCGCTTGCGCGGTTCTTGCGCTCGCTGCTCATGTTCATGTATTACGCCGCTTATGCGCGCTCCCCGTGTAATAATAATTCCATTGTGAGTCGCGCGGATCGCAGCTTTTTTTTTGTTGAAATTCCGAATGTGTCTTAGGAGCGCGCGGCAATCGCCGCCATCAGCAAGCAGCGCGTGTCTTGCTTTGCGTCGGCCTGCATTAAGCGACATGTCTCTTTCATCGTGACGTGCGCAGAGTAACGAATTCAATTGTTAATAAATATTTATGCCGTGTTATGTAAGCAAAGTTTCTTCAACTTTTATGATGAATTTGGTAAAAAATCGAAAATTTTTGATTTTTGCAACGAAAATGCAAGTTTCTGATGAGGTGACCAAAAAACCTTTGCAGAGTTATTTTGCACACACAGAAAGTTTAATAACCTCGTATAAAAGTTATGTTAATTATCGATGATTATTATGATTGTGTGCGATTAATGCACGGTGTGCAATCCGTCAGCGCGACTGGTTCAATGATTCACCGCGCAAGCAATGCGCAATTAGGCATGACTACAGGTCCACAATTATTATCGACATCATCTTTGCATAATCCATCAGCCGATCGACGTGAATCGCACTTTTTTTTTCTTCTAGATTTTTACCTGTGCGCAAATTAAAAACAACAAAACGATTAGAATCATGCGAATTCAATTGAATCCATCGATAGAGTAAAAATATGTCAATATTTTCTGCGTGTAGAAAATAACACGTTTGTGTAATTAATTAAAAACTCTTAATAAGCGTTTAATTGCTTCGATTTGCAGCGTTGGTATTATAAGTGCCAATACGGTCTTAATCATACTTATTTATTTATTAATGGGCTTGTACATGTCTGCGAGCGGTTATTAACTATTGGTATCGTATCGTGGCGTGCTTCGACGTCTCTCCACTTGGCAAGTCTTTAGGTCTTGAGGCGAAGTTGAAGTTTAGATTGGCGACCATTCCACCAGTGAACATGCGACACAAATTGGACGCGGCCGGTGCATTAAAGTCGTACCCAGTGCATAATACCGCAAATTTATGCTCTTGTTGTCGACCTGCGTTCGCAATAAACAGTTCATAGAGCAATAATGGTCGTAATTGCGCGTTTAAGCGCTTTCCACACCAGCTATTATGTATTATACGGAGACAAACACCGAAACAAGCGACAAGACTTGCAATTTTGCCAGCGATATACGTGATTGCGAAATTAGGCAAGCGATTATAATCATTTTAGATGTTTCTGCATTTATGTCAGGCATTTCTACCTTCGTAAATTGAAATTTTTGTGCACATTCTGTAATCGCAGTTATAATGATTTTATAGATGTTTTGAAAGTGTTATTAAACTGTCCAGACTTCTAAGCGAAGCAGTTTTAGAATTGTTTGATGTCCAATTAAATAAACTTTAATTTAAGGTCAATAGTTTGATGATTTTATTCTTTTATATCAGTTATAATTGACATTTTTGAAGGTGTAGATGTGTTGACTTAGTTTTTACACGCATGAAACAGTAATTCATTATCCACACACCTTGTAATTATTTTTTCTAAAATTTTTCTACTTCCACTTTTAAATCGTCCGTTTATCCACGATTTTGAAACACAAAAAGTGGTAATTTAAACACGGACAACCAAGGTTGTACTTTAGTCACGGGGTGGAACTTACGCCTGCGTATTTGTCTACGGTGCAGCACAAAACCATTAAAATACAAAAATATTAAACCATCGGTTGATTTAACGCTCGCTCTTAATCAATCTCGTGACTAAAACTCCCGTTTAGCCACTTGATACTTAATATACTATTTTTTGTGCGCATCTACAACTTTTAAAAAACTTTAATTTATGTACCACGTTAAAGTTTGTCTCGCTAACCGTGCGAAAAAGACTACTGTTTATCCCAAATACAAAATAAATACGCACGAGAGTTCTAAAACGTTTTATTTTATAGTATGGTATAATAGAAGTTTCTTGCAGGCAATATCACATGACCGCGACTCGTTAGTGAGCGTTCAAGCGTATCGAATTAATAACACACCGTAAATTGATATTGTTTCAATTCGCGGCTTTATTTAATGCCATATTGAAATATCGCGAGCGGCGTAATTGCAACAGATGTATTAATAACGGGCGGCGATTACGAAAATGTCATATCGGAAGAATGCGCGCCCGCGAACCAACGCGCGAGAGCGATTTATCGTCGCCGTCGACCCAATTCGCTAATCAGACTGACTACGATTCTATCAAACACCGGCGTTATTACTTATTACGTTTCGCCCGTTAAGGCTTAACGATGAATGAATGTTTATTGTTGAAGGCGCGCGTTGAAGAGCATTGCGCAAACCGCGCACAATAAACATACACACGCCGACCAGACACAATCAAGAATTACAATTAAACGTACAAATTAAAACCTTCCAACGTTCGGATTTTGAATGTTGTGAATATTTTCTGATGGTTTACGACTTTTTCATGGCGCATTATGCGAGGTGTATTAATTATAGCTTAGAAATGCATTTTTTTCAATTTTTATCTTTTTTATGTAAAACTTTATGTTGTTATTATTTATACGCTCAAAGTAAAACCAAATCTAGATTTGCGCGAATTTCGCGTTTGATGTGTTTTTTGTTTTTGGTTCGTTCAGCGCTTATTTGCTACCGACTCGAATGGGTTTGCTCGCTGTTTGTATCAGATGTGTACGTGTGTGTGTGTGCGTATTTGTAAATTGTAAAAATGAAGTGAGCAGTTAGAAGGTCCTTTCACCTTTTTGAATGGAATCGGGTTCGGCGCGCATAACCTTCGTCTTTTCATCGGTTGGACGGTCGACGGTCGCCGATCAGATCTCGCAGCTGGATGTCCCGTGTCTTGTGGTTTCATTTTTATTCAATTTTACCACACAATGCGTGATTTCGATGAGGAATCGAGCAAATAATATTTATTGCGTGTGTAAAATAGGTCATTTAATCACGCAGAGAATTAAATTTTGATCGTTAAAAAACAATAGACTATAAAATTACATCTTTATTAATTAAAATATTACGAAATTTTAATAGTTTCGCAAAAAAAAGTACAAAATAACTATTTTTACCTGCTGCGTATGTCAAAAAATCCTTTTTACATCTAATATTTACACACGAATATAAAAAAGTCTTTCCATGACTTTCCATGAATCACGTGTTAGGTGAAAACTATCAACTAAATAGGTATTTCCAGAGGCAATAAACATTAATGTGCAAATGTGCGAATGCGCACATTTTGTTAGTCACGCCCGAGTGAAAGAAACGCCGTATTTTCTCACGCCAATGAACTAATTGAAAATGTCAGCATCGATTCAGCGTCTATTTCTAGCGCGGCTTAATTGAAAGCGTCGACGGTAATGCACGTGTGCGCTAAGTGCATGAGCGTTGTTGTTACTCAATCGATGTCGAATCAATTCACGCGAACGAACGCCAACATCAAACAACGCAGCCAAACGTATTCATTTGTTTACACAACATACGCGGCATGGCGGTCTTTCCAAGAGTGCTTCTGTCTGCGGATTTAAGTAGGAAGCAAGCTCGTAATTTATGTCTCGCGAGTGACTCACGCCGATTTTCCACCGCAGAGCAGAGCAGCTCGACATAAAAGCCTACGCGCGCACTTTCGATCTCGTTTTGGCATTTGCCGATGATCAAGATGTAGGCAAGATGTGTGTGTGTGTGTGTAATGTGATCATCAATTACCGATTCGACCATTGAAGGAAGAGTAGTGTTCGTGTCGGTAATTGCTCATCTAGCCTAGACATGATTTCTTTAGTTCTTCACCACAGTCCATTTGTGCAAGTAATCCGATTTCGGTCTCGATTCGCACAACTCTCAATTTCGTTTCGTTCGCGTATTCGCGTGCGCAAGAAAAGCACATCAGCTACAAACACAACTTGTTCGCGACCTTCGCGACGATCGCTTCCATCTCGGATGTTGCTCCACGCTCATGGCACTCATGATATAACACAACTGCGATTAGAGTAGCATCAGCTGTAGCCGAGCGTGAATTTATTTATATTCCGTACGCGAATACAAAGCGATGCATGAAGTGGCTATGCGTGAATTTCGCGCATTACGTAAACTTTTCTGCATGCAGCCACATTCGGTGGATGCGCGTGAATAATAATGAAAGACATTCGTAAACGATGATAAACCGACGCCGCGGCGGTTGGAAGTCAGCGTAGAAATCATCTCATCTTTCATCTGCCATCACACCATCTTTCGCCGTTTGTATGTTTTTAACACGCGTTCATAAATTAGCAAAGTTAGTTACGAATGCGCGACGCGTCGTGCAGGTTTCCAGCGCGCTGCTGTGTTCATCTCAGTAGAAAAGTGTTGCTAAATATTGATTAGAATGTGAACGGGGGGCGCAAAGAAAGACGAATCTTGTGCGGTGTGTCATCCTGGTGATTACAAACAACTTGTCTGGTTAATTAAGAGTTGCTTCAGCACGCAATTAACATCGAAAGCAGTTTTATAATGTCGAACGATGACTCGCCTGCAGAAATTTAGCCGGAATTTATGGGTCTGTGTAGAAATATATAGAAATATTCGGTGGTATCTTAAAAGCCACTGACAATAATCGGAATTTACGACACGAGTTTCGGGAAATAAATAAATTTCGCGACCGCAGGCGGCGCCCGAATTAAATTAATAAACGTGCATTCCAATCATCTGTATTAAACTTCCTATAAACCGATTGTTGTCTTGGTAGTCGCGCTTTCCGGAAGTCATACCATCAGACATCATACCCGGACTTAAGGGTGCGTCAAGGCCTTTGCCCGGCGACGCGAAGTTCACGTGCGACGGTGCACAAACAACCGCGACTGTCACATTCGATTTAAATTTCTATTTACACTTTTAAAGCAATAAACAATCAACAAATTTGGGCGCGTGCGATACACATACATCTGATTATAAATTGATTTCGATGTCGGAGGCCGCAATTCATCATGTCGCTCGCGATATTTACATAAAAATTAAATCACGATGTGAAAACAACTTAGCGATTTCCGCATTATCGGCCACACATTCACGATATTCGATAATAAATTTACAAATTCTTATTTGAGTTTTGTTACTCATGCTGGAATTAATTTAGTAATGGAGCAGGCGCGATTTACACACTGGAAGTTTAGATCCGTGTGTTTTTTTTCCTCGCTCGATTCGTAAGACGGCGTGAACAATTGTGAGGCTTTTTGTTTCCCATTGGATCGGCACCGGGATCGCTCATCCGGAACCGAGATCTCTCGCCATCTCGACGGTTCGATGAAAAAGGGAATTCCTAAACAGTCACTCGAACAAATACGTGTTTTAATTATACTGGCCAAGCGGTGTTTGGAAGCAATTGTGAGGCATCACATGCGATTTTTATTGCGCGCTGATTTGTTCATTAAACATTCGGTATGTAAATACGTGAAATGAATCGACATCATCGGATATCACGACCGATCGATGCGGTTTTTAATCGGCGTGCTATTTTTATCGTCGCGCGCAAAGTGGTTTGTGTGATATTTTCGATTTAAATAGAAGGAACACTCGTGTTAATTCGCACACTTTAGTTAACATCGCATTCACGCACTTGTACTCATCCGCATCATCATCATCCGAAAAGATGGCTGCGTTACGCTGGTTGTGCTTATTGCAGATTCTCTGGACGGCGTTATCAGTCGCACTGGGGCTGGAGCTCCGCGGGGAGTTCATTCGTGGTGTGCCATGTATAAAACGTTATCAGCAGTTATTTTGCCCATCCGCTGGCAATTCCTATCCTTTGTAAGTGATAAAAAATAATTTTGTGCATTTGTATAAAAAAATCTGTCGTAGAGAGCGAATTGAATCGTTCATTGATGAAAACAAAGCGTTGATGAAACGCATGTACGGTGAGTTTACGATGGAGCCGCCGGAATACACGCCGGGGCCGGCGCCGCCCACGGATTACGGATCCACTACGTCCCGGAAGAGTAAACGACAGGCGAATCTTCCACCGGGAGTGCCGGATATTCACACGATTCCGGGCGCGCAGGCATTCTTCGGCAACCAACGGCCACCACGACAAAACAATCGAAATTCCACCTCTGACACCGGACGGTAACTAAATATTTATAACATTGTGCATAACAGTGAATAAAACTCATTTTTGTTTAGAATTGATGCTTGTGAAAGTAAAGTGGAGATTGTGACACCGTACTGGGCATCTAACTCCGCAGGAAAAATACGTGCAGTTGTCAATACTCAACATTTCGAACAAGCTATACATCAAGAAGTTTGCGCGTAAGTTTTTTTTTCCTTTTTTTGTTTGGAATAAATTAAAGTAAAAATTGATTGATTTCAGTAAGGGCAGGACAAATCGTTGTTCGGGTGATTGTGGCTGCGAGCAAAAGTACAAATGGCATCGCCTGTTGGCCTACGACCCCGACAATGACTGCAAGGGCATCTTCATGGACTGGTTCCTCTTCCCATCGTGCTGCGTATGCCGCTGCAATCCCATCTAGACGGGATCTTTGTCAAAAAAAAACTATGAAAGTATTTCGAGAGCACAGTGCCAAATCAAGTTCATCAATACCACGAGTATAATGAATAATCTAATGGAAATATAGGAAGAAAACGCTGATATATAAAAGGAAATCTATGCAACTTTTATCGCGTTATTTATTTTATGCACTAGTGCGCATGCGCATTCCAATCGACAACTGCCAAATGAAGAGAATCGATCATTTCGTGCAGCTAGTGCATCTAGTGTAATATTTATGCAATATTATCAGCAAGATGATTGTTGCGGACAAGAAACAGAAGCAGCGTTTTTGTTTGTAAGTTAAGATTGATTTCTAGGCTAAGATTTTGATAAGAATTCAACGCGTCACCGCATGTTACCATTTCCTGTTTGATATAGAAACGGCAGGGCCGATAACAAATACCATTAAATAAGCCATATCTACGTTAAGTTTACTTTCATTAGGTTTTTAAATGTATGCTCTATGAATATCGAATAAATGTAGAAATTTTTCACTAAAATCACGTAGCGACCTCTAGACCGGTGATCCCCCTAATATCCTGCGACTGCGAATTTCCTGTTATTCCTGTTAGGTCACACCGGGCTGGCATCGATCAATATTTTGTTCTTCCAGATTACTGAAGAGGACAGCACAGAGTTGCTTTGCATCGGAAATATCAGATTAGGAAACGCTGAGAGGTTCCCGGAAGAGAGTCGAGGGTTTTATTTGAATTGAATATCATGTGAATTTTACGGACAACTTTGTTACATAAGATAATCTACATATAATTTAATTTCTTTTCGTGAAATGGCTGTAAATTCGTTCGAAAAACATATTTTCGCGAATTTCTGCTTGTTGACAATGGAATGAACAGTGTTTCAAAGATACATTTATCTAATTATATTGTACGAGTATTTTGCTTTTACCTGGAATTTTATAATAACGATATTTATTTAACTGGTATCTAAAAACAAACCGTTTTATTGATTTTAGCAAAGTAAATGTATAATAAAGCCATAGGAGAATAGTTTCTGTAAACATTGCGTACAAGTGTAGAAAAAATGAAATTTCGCGAAAAATGCATACTTTAGTCACGGGCATTATTTACGGGGCGGAGCTTGCGCCTGCGCATTTGCCTACGGTGCAGCACCAGACCATATAAAATGCCGTGCGTCGCCAAATAAATATTCAACAGATTAAAGAAGAGTATAATCAACTAAAAAGTAATTAACTAACCTGAAGTATAATCATAGCCGTGTTTATTTTTTTAAGTACTCGTAGTGCCACTTGTATGGTGCCCATTTGAAATTCTAGTTTATAGCGTCTGGTATCACGAAATACTACACACATTCGACGCAATAAAAAGGATTGAGTTTTCCAGTGCCCAAATTGAGCATCGTCGATTATCCGGGCTCCCCAGAACGAGGTGATAATATCTGTTAATCGAAAAAAGCAAATGCAATTGACCCGGCGCCGGCATTATGCGTCGCGCATAAATCCCATATATAAAATTTATTTATGTATTTATGGTGCGCGATCGTAAAAAAAGGAACAACACGCGCGCTAGCCCCCCACGGAGGCGGAGGCGGTTTCGGAGGCGGCTGACGGCGCGGCCGTCTCGTAAAATTCGCTCGCCATAAATATACAGCCATTCGGCGCGGATACGTGCATGGATGATAGCCGGGATGGATGTTCGATATCCCATCGTCGAGCCGCACCACCACCGCGTGCACCCCGCAGCCGCCCACCCCCCCCGGCGGCAGACGGCCGGCATTAAATCCCGAAAAAATCGCCACTATATTGTTTTACGACGTCGATAATATGTTTTTGCTCGTAGTTTCAACATTTATTTCATAATTTCATAAATCTCGGATCACACAACCCGCCCGCCACTGAGAGAAACGCACGCCAATTTTATGCGATATAAATTGCTTATTTAGCGACTTTGTCGACGCGTACGCAAACTTTTTTCGACTCTCTTGACAACCGCCAGGTGCAAAAACTCAATTAACACACACATGCTAAAAGGTGAGGTGGAAACGCATTATCCACGTTTGTGTATAATGAAATCGGAGCGTATCGGAAAACAAACAGACGCAAGCGGAAAAGTGAATTTGAGCGTAATGTTATTTTAAACCGTGCAAGCATATTCCGTAATAGAGTCGGCGGGCGGATTGAAGATCGAACAAGCAGTAATCTGAGGAATACATGTCAATTTATGAAGTTCAAATTGGGTGCGCGCAAACGGCGTCGACGGACTTATAATCGAATCGCTTTTGCGCTCGTACAATGTCAATACGCGGATGGCGGCGGCGTCGTTTAGCTCACGCCGAACTAGTCGATTTTAAAGTTTTTATGGCGACGTACGTGCGCGCCCGCAGCCCGTCCTCCTCCTTTTTATTATTATCCCGTTTCATTATTTTACTACTTTGGTACGTTTATTCGGCAGATAAAGATAAAAGCGCCGGTTACGTATATGCGAAGTGCTTTTTTGGCAATCCGTAACCGTGTCGCGTGTATAGGTAAATCCCCGGCGTACATGTGTTCCGCGCAGATAGGACACACACACACACACACCTACACACACATGGGGGTTGCGTTGCTACGCCGCCGCCGCCGCTGCCGCTCCGCATGAGCCGGTTGGCAATTTTATCTGTCCATGGTCCATTTCCTGTTTCCGGCATTGAGTAGATAGCACTCCTAATACGGAAAACGATCCGTCGCAGTCGATATACGCTCCGCGTATCTATCTCGCGTGTGTCCTACGGGTGCGTTCTTTCGCCGGCGCCCGGCGGGCGTGTGTGGGCGGCGGGGTGCTTTTAAACGTTCGCGCCCCACCCGGCCGGCAGCGGCGACCGCAAAATGTGGACCTTTATCTTTCTCCGTCGTTTCTAGCTTTCTGGCGCGTGTTCACCAGCGCGCCCGCCCGCCCCCTGCACTCCAGGGCCGGCTGCCTTCTTTCCCACTATATTATCACACGTCGTCGCCGCCGCCGCCGCCGCATTCGGGTTAAGTTTTAATCAGCTCTTTTTGCACTAATTATCGGCGTTTCGGTGCGGCGCCACGGCGGAAAACGCGCGTTCAGCACTCATAATCCTCGTTATCCTTTTCGTCCTTGCGCTGCTGCTGGATTATGATGATTATGTAAGCCGGCGTGCTCAATGATATTTTATTGCGGCCCGCACCTACTAATATCAATTAGATCTCGACGGCGAACGAGGTTTTTTCCATGTCTTTGTCGCCGCAAAAAGGGTTGCCCTTACCCTTAAACAAGGGACGAGGCAAATCCGTCGCGCGGTCCCATGTCGCTCTTTTCGCCGCCGCTTTTTATTATGGCTAACCCGACTCGTGTCGTCTTTCATCATCGGCTCCGGCGGCGGTGCCAGCGAGGTGCGAGAGCGCGGTGAATACGAGTCAACGCTCCACCGCCGCTGCCGCTGCCGCCGCCACCGCCAGCATGCGTTGCACACTGTTCAGCCGCTCAGTCAATCTGTCAGTTGCCACCGCCGCGTTCCGCGTTCCCGCCCCGTCGTCATCGGATTATGTGCCGATGTGGCAGCGTAGAAAATTTCCAATTTCGATACTGCCGCCGACCCGCCAGCAGCCGCCGCAAACAGTTCAATACCCAAGTGTGGAAGACGGTGAGAGAGGCGCGCGCGAGAAAAAATCGTATTTGCGAGCTCGCGCGAACAAACGAAACGTAACCGCCTGATGACGTGTCGCGACGAATTTTCGATCTTTTTTATGTCTGCGTGGATGTCACCACCGGCCGGCTCACGGCTGGAATTGCCACCGATGTCTTTCATTCATGCGCTAATAGCAGCGCGCACGACGACGAGATGAAAGCCTGTTACGTGCGGCGGCAAGTGCCTCTGCTGCCTCGTAATCGCATCGTGGCGTAACATATCGACGGCGGCTGCCCGGGTCCCCAATCATATTTGCCGCGGCGAAATTTTTATTAATTTACAGCGGCCGAGGTGGCGTTTACGACGCACGTCAAGAATTTCGATATTCGGCGGCCGGTTCGTTGCCATTTCACGGTTTGTTAGTCAATCAAATCGAAATGAAACGAAACGGGCGATCATTGGATTTGTTCGATTACTCGATTTTCACATTGCTCTTGTTGCGTCGTTCGCCGCCCAGCGCGATACTCAACACGCAAAGGAGCACGCGCAATGAAACGCGAAATATTTCATGAATCATAAATTTCATCAGCGAATCATTTTCCACGCGCTGCTAGCTTAACCCCCTTCAAATTGGCAAATCGTTTTGTTAGTCCAATTGAAATATTATATGTTTAATAAATAACTGACTTATTTCGTAACAATCAGTACGGTTCTTTGCACAGCATTTTTATTTAGCTTTTAGCACACTATATATTTACGTTTTCGCACGTCGGGTGCTGCTGGAAAAAGTTAGTCTACTGCCGACGCTAATTGCGAAAAAAAGCGCGCCGCAGACTGATTACAGAACTTAAAACAGCGCGACGCATGCAGCAAACAGAATAGCGGAGCGGGCAAATTGAGTAAGTAGGAAACTGTGCCGGGTTTAAGCATGCGTAAGGACATCATCGCGGCGGACAGCCAAAGCTGTCGAGCACGCAGAGCGCGCAAAAAAAAAAAACCACCACCGGAAACGATCCGAACCATGACAAAACGACATAATTGGATTTTATAAATTCATAACGGCGCGCGCGCGCGCACGCTACCTTAATACCACCGGTTGGCGGCGCGGTGCTGGCTCGCCGCCTCTCTGCCGCGGCACTTGTTTCGTTTTTGTTCGGCGCGGAAGTTTCGTTTTTAATACTCCGCCAAAGACACAATGAGGTGCGCGCGCAAAGTTTGTTTATTCCGTCGTTGAGTTCTACAACATTACAACACGACCGCTTAGACTTAATAAAAAGTAAACAAAGCACGGCAAAGGAGCCGCGAAAAATTTTCGACGAAACGTAAACAAAACAGACCTTTTAACTTTGTGATTTTCCCCGCCGACTTGCAAAGTTTGCGCGCGGTGGAGTCTGCGCGCGGAGCGTTTAATTATTAATTTATTCTCATTGCATTTGCATTTTATTGAAAAGTCAAACGCCTCGCGGAGCTCTTTCGCTGCTCTACACACGCCCGGAGGCGAATACCTGCGAACGAAAGCAAACGTCGCGCAGATTTGGTAATGAAAAACGTCGGCGGTGGTGGTGGGCGAACAAATTGGAAATTCGAAAAACGCTAACGACATCCGACAATTACCGGCCGCGGCGCCGCGCGCGGAACTATCGAGAAACTGCGGTTCATTAAACTTTTTTTTTTCTTTCATTTGCGTAATTAGTTTTAATTGCCGGACGCGTTCGTCAGCTTCTCCTTTCAGTTTCACGCTTGCGTGGCGTTCTGATTTTAAGATTAATTTTCTAAAAGCGCGCGCGCCGACCGATTTCATCCATTATATTCGGTATTTTTTTCTCATTAATTTCATAAATGCTTCGACGGCCACCGCCAGCGAGAGCGATCTTCGTTCGTCATCAATCCGTCGAGCCATCCATCGGTCGGTCGTATGGTCGCTTCCTATCTATTTAAATGTAAATTTTATAAGACCCCTTCGCTCCCTATGTTCCTTTATTGCCCGCTTCGGGCCGCCGCCGCCTTCTTGTTACGCTCCGTCCGTCCGTCTTGCCAAATTTTTCTCATTGCGTTCTATTTGATTTCGACGCGCGCGCGCGCCCTCCTTTTTTATTACAATCATTTTTACTACCTTCACTCTTGGCATCGCGTTCGTTTTCATTTTCCTTCCGGGCCGGAGTCTTCATCGCTTTGTGCGCGAAACACTTACGCGCGCCGGAGCCGGGAAGGTAACAGGATGTGGCGCGCGCGGCCCACGGACCGATCAAATTTTCGTATCGCCGCCGCCAACGTTTGAGAAATCGCGCTTGAAAAATTGCCAATCAATATGCAAAACTCTACGAGCACGGCCTGCGCGCTGTGTGTGCGGATATATTGCAGGACGCCTATGTGCGCTCGCAGGAATGTACAAAGCCCAGCCGGGGCGAAACAAGCCATGACGAAATTGGCGTGCCGGCGATACGCCTGAAACGCTCCGACGAGCAGGATCGCTCCTGCGAATATAAGGATATTACAAATGTACAAAAAATCCACTTTCGGCAATCTCCGAAAATATTAATAAAATCAACCTTTAATCATCAAAAACATACAAAGTTTCAGAATCATCTAAAATGTTCGCTGTTAATCTTTACACTTTATTACTGACGCTTAAAAACCAGAAAAACATCATCGCTACGAGGATAGCACTTCTTCGGTCTGTTTTGCGCTGGTCTGCAGGGAATAATTGATACGCTATTAATTATTCCCATTTATCAGCGAAATATTTTTATAAATGCTGTATGTGTGGTGGTAGCAACACGAAAACACGGACGAGCGCGCGCGCGGCTTGGGAAAAACGGCTGCAGGTCGATGGAAGCGGCGAGAACAACATCATGAAAAGCTTTTTAATTAATTACCCACCAGCCGGTAGTTCGTTTGCTCGTTTTATCAACCATGCGCCGCGTTCTTTTATTACTCCGCTTGCACACATTCTTTGTGCGTGTCTTTTATATTCTTGTGTTCGGTATAAATTTCTTCAAGCCCCCTGGCGGCCGTCTGCCGTATTTAATATCATAGTTTTCTTCTTTATCGATAACCGACCGATTTTTTCAACTTTAATAATCAAAGATATCTGAGGTTATATGTCATAAAATAAGTCAGGTTATATTTTGGTGTGTACAAGATGGGTTCCATGTATATTTACAAGTATAAATGTGTAGAGAAAACAAAAACAATATGAAAAAGGTAAAATTAAAATTCTATTCTTCGGATTTTTGCTTTTCCAGCTGCTCCTTGAAACCGAAATGTTCAATCAACTCATCGATGAAATCGTACATTTCTTCCGAACTCAATGGTTCTGGTCGATTCATCGGCGGCTCTTCTTCTGCGGAGCCTTTAGCGTTTTCTTCGTACTGGTTGGACTCTGTATCATTTTTCTGCTTTGCTTGACTAGATCCAGCTTCTTCTCTTGTTGTTCTAGGTTCACCATCTTTCTTCTTGTTCAAATGGGTGTTGTTAGGTTCTTCTGATGGGCTTTTCTCAGCGTTTTCATCGGTTTTAACTTTTTTATTATCCTGGTTTGGATTTTCCATGTTTGAATTGACACGTTTTACTTTTAATGACATGCTGACTGACATTTCGAATTT
The DNA here is from genome assembly GCF_025399875.1 of Dalotia coriaria. Taxonomy (NCBI): domain Eukaryota; kingdom Metazoa; phylum Arthropoda; class Insecta; order Coleoptera; family Staphylinidae; genus Dalotia; species Dalotia coriaria. The sequence continues at coordinate 5,155,748 of NW_027045443.1, read as the reverse complement.
TTGTTTTGTTTATCGATAAACAATAATTGTTTTCCATGGTAACGTAAAAAAATGTTTAGGTTGGTTTCCTGAAGAGTGTTCATTATAAAAAAACGTGAAATTCTGAAATATTATTGTGACATGCTAGTTTTTTGCAGGTTATTTAATAGTATACAATTATTGTATGTTGCGTTGAGTCTGGAGCTGTAGCGAAACACCGCCATCAGTGTTTGCTCACAGGAAAGTTTCCGATGCGGCGCCGCACCGTGTGTAAATAAAAACACGCAACGCGCGGAGACACAAAAGTGGAGCGAGCGAGCGCGCGGCGGCGAAATAAAACACAGCGAGCAGAATAAAACGGATAACTTTATCGCGTAATCAGCGCTGGAGCGCGGGAGGCGGTGTTCGGCGAAGTTTCCTCTTCGCAGGCAGCGACGGATCGGCGGGGAATCTACATACTTAGTCAACATTCATCCAAATACGACCACCGCATTCGGGGCGATGGCGGCGGCGGCGGCGGCGGCGGCAGCTTCAATTGCTGCTACATCTACTGCTGCTTGGAGTTGGGGCGCAATTGCCCGACTGCCGTTGCTTCCAATTCACCACACACACCCTAACACACACATATACATCCACATCCAGGGTGGCAGCGTTTCTTCGGGCCGAGGAGACAATTTAAACCCCTCTGCTTAGCAATCGCAACGGATCGCTCGAAATCGCGCTCTCCAGTCGGGGCGACATCGCGACCGAGATGGATTTATTCCATCGGTTAGCACCGCGGCTGTCGCTCTAGCGCCGTGTGCGCGAGGATAAAGATATGGTTGAAACGTGTGCTTAAGAATACATTGAATATAAAGATGGATGGATGGGCGGAATGAGGTGGAAGCGGCGCGCTGAAAGAAGCAGAAGCAAATAATGTGGGGACCGTCGCGCAGCTTAATTGAAGGATAAGAGGGGCGAGCGAAGTCGTTCGGATAAGTGCAAGGATAAGTGCGGATAGATAAAGACACACGATTCCATTCTGATGAATGCACAAACATCGGGATGGCGGAGGTTTATTAGCGCGCCGAGCAAACAGACCCTAACCTCGACTAAATGAAAATGTTTCGCGCAGCAAACAGCAATTAAACAACCTTTTACGCCGGAGTTATTGGATATGAAAAACTAATCCATTGAGACACGAATTGAGAAGCGAGGTGGAGAGTAGGAGACCAACCCCGGGGGTTGAAGAGACAAGTAGAGTAACATGAACAGGAAAAGTAGAGCTTTTCAGGCAGCCGCGACCGTTTCAGCTTAATGCCATTGAGACGGTCGAATTTCCTTGGCCTGGCTTCTTAACCCTAGGTGGAGGAGACTAGGACCGCCGCTATTCGGGGGCGGCCGTCGTGTTCGACTCGCTGACACTGAAGGGAAGTAGTATTATCGTGGGTCATGATTAAATTAAATTAAATTTAAATTATACACGTTCGTCGGCGTCTGTACGAGGTCCTTGGATATTCATGAAAATACCGGCGGCGGCGACATTGGTGGGTGCATCTTGCCTGTGCGAGTGCGCAGCCGCAGTTTATTTATTTTCGCGCGCGCGGACTGCTCAAGTAATTTCGCGGGACGCAGTTGCGCTGTTGGGTAAACGAGGTCGAATAATATCCGCACGTCGCGCGGCTTAGCAGCCCCACGCCGGCAAAAAGTCAACGCTGCGACCGAGAGGCAAAAAAACGAGCAAAACGGAAAACAATAATGGAAGGAGTGGATTTTCGAGTGGATTATTCTGAAACATGTCCGTGTACGCCGCCGCCACCGCGACACCGGCCTTTTTGCGCTGTCTTGTTTGCGTATGTATGCGGTTATATCCTTTTATAATACTTTTTCTACCCGCCCGCCCCCCGCGCGCGGGTACTCGGACCGCGCTCGATTCGCTCGGGTATCCGGTTGCTGTACATTTGAGTGCATCCTGTTGGCGGAGCGCTCCGTACCATCCGTTCCAATTTTCTTTAATTTCGTCTCGTGCGCCAGCCAGCGACTGACGCTCGCCGCCGCCGCCAGCGTGCTCGCGCTTTTTGCCACTCACTTCATCGCCGCGCCGCGTTTTGTTTCGCCTCGGTTTTAATTTCGGTCGGCGTGCATTTTTCGCATTCCTGCATAGGCAGCGCCACCGCCGCCGTCTTGTGATTTCGGCCGGGAGCAGCGTAATCGCGACCTCCGTCTGCCGCCGCCGCCGCCGCCGCCACGAATTCGATTCCGTTTACGTGCTTTACTTATTTGTTGTCATTGCGTTTGAAGGCTCGCCGGAGTTTGCGGCGAAGTTTGCGCGCCCCCACAGAGACTGAGCCGCCGCCGGCGCGAAATAAGAAAGTCTGCCGGAGTGATGCGCAATAGGAAAACACGAAGTAGAAAATCCGAGACGTGCAGGATGTGAAATGCGCGCATCGCATGTGGAGAGTCCATTTCCTATTTCCGCTGCGCGCCGCATACTTGCAGACAAATTGCAACAAATTCATTGCGCGTTTCTTCGTTGTTTCGCTCGCTACTGATTCGTTTCTTTTACCACTTAGTGCAAGGCGAGCGGTGGCGGCGACCCATCCTGCCGGCCGTAACTACTTCGCCCGCCCAGCGCTAAACTCCCATCTCGCCGCTGCATTTAGAAACTTGAAATTCCCACTCGGACACCGCTAAATCCAATATTTCGATACGTTTCCGACTTTAAATCCGCCCGAATCATATCGCTAACCGAACGAAATCAATACGTTGATGAAATAAAACAGCTCCGGCTAAGTTTGAACTTGTTTTCAATTTGTTTATTCAGTGTTTGCAATAAAGATCGGCTGCAGCTGCAGTGTGGCTTTACATTTATTTGCTTGTGGATTTAAAAACGCTGAGTGTGTGGCTGGCGCGCCTGCAACATGTGCATCCACAGATCCGCGAAAGCGACGAATGCAATTTCCCGATCGAACCGAAATAAGCAGCAGCAGCGGCAATTCGGACATAAAAATTTCCCTTGTTGCTGCTTGTCACCCGCGAGTGGGTGAAAAACAAGGTAGGCGAGGTAATAGCACGACCTGAACTTTTATTGCTACATATTACACACATACCTACCTATTGAGTTTTGAGTTGGTATTGTGCGTCATATAAATTTTTCCGTCTGCTTGTCATTAGCATAATGTTTGTTATTGATAGATGTAACGCAACCCGAGCGTAATTTAAATTTCATCCAAAACTTCCCGACCTGCCACGCATAATTGGTTTGTTATTGTTTTCAAAACTTGTTTTGTGTGTGTTTTACGCCTCCCGGCGCGCCCTTTCCGATTTATTTCCTTCGGCGGCGTGTTTTTATTCCGCGCGCTTTTATTGCCCGCGCGCCTGGCCCATTGTCTTGCACTAGTCAATTCGGCGCGCTCTCCGTATTTCTTATTTTAATTTTTAAATTTCGTCCCAATGCTATTGTTTTTCTTCGCGGCGGCGGCCACTGCGCGTATTGTTTTCGCCGATTTTTCTTCGCGGCCTTTGAATGCCGCTTTTATTAATTTCTTTCCTTTCGGCGGTTTCACAACGCGCCCGCCCAGGTATTGTTCGCTGCACTTTCGTTCCGTTTAATGGAAAAATCCATTAGTGCGGCACGCGCGCGTTTGCAATTTTTCCACCATCGAGCGTTCCGTCATTGTTCCAACGCGCGCGCGCGATGCTTTATTTATTGTTGCGCGGAGGGCGGCGCACAATGGCATGAGTGCGTGCCCGAAACTGCATTACCTCCGCGCCGTACGACAATACGTCGCGGGGGCGGTCAACAAAAAAAAAATCAACGCGCTCGAAAACAATCAGCTGCAACAAAAGCGCGATGCAAATGTTTTCCTTTCCGAACAATAAATTCCAAGCGGGCCCGCTTGTCTCCGCTTCCTACGTGCGGCGCCTCTGTTATCGCAATAAAAAGGAACACGCTCCGCGGACAAACACACCAGCAATTATTCGCTTATATTGTCACGCTCCACGAATGCCTCCATGCGACCCCCGTTATAATGGCCGGTAATTGATCTAAACCTGAAAATCACGTAAACAACTCGAGCCGCATCGCCTATTTCAACAAACCGTTAAGCAAACCAAATATTATTCGAACAAGGAAGCGCGGTGCGGTGTGGTGCGGTGCGGTGGAAGCAGAAGCAAGCGAGCGGCGTGCTGCCGGCAACGAGGGGCGGCGAAAAACGTGTGGATTTTTATTTATTCCATTACGGATTGTTTGTTTTGGGCGCCCGAACACGACGCGTTATCAATCAATCATAACGTGCGGAATTCATTTCCCAGCGCCTGCCGCCCCCACATATCGCATGTAGCAATGATTTCATGTATTAAGTAAGTCTGTTCCAGTGATATTCCGAGCATTGTCTGCGTGTCCACCATAATCAGTTGACTAATAAATGAATAATTAAATAATAGCACCTGCTCGTGTGCCGCTTTCAAGCGCATTGTCAAACGCTGTTGATATGGTTGATACGGCAATGGTGAATTAGCTGCGATAGTTCGATTTAAAAGTTCGGTTTGAACCCGGCCTCGCTCACGCTCCGAAAAATATGTTTAATTATTTAAATCCGGTTCAGCGTTTAATCAATTTCGGCGAGATTTAAACACGTCACTCATGCCCGAATCCAATGCGCAAACACATCAGCGAATAGTTGGACAACATTGAAAATTAATTTCGGTGTGGCATCGAATTGGAAGCGCTGTTAAAAATGGAATTGTTATGTTAATTGGAGTTTTTGGAAAACGGCCGGTGCAAACAGATGGATCAATTAAAATTGCGCCGTCCGACACAGTGAAAATGAGCGCGAATTTCACCGGCGCTGCGCTGAGGGACACGCTGATCGGCTGGCTGGAATACCGGGAGAATTTCGCCTTTTTTCTTATGTCCTGTCTGGTGAAGTTTGCGGTGCAGTTCACGGGCGCGAGCGTCGTGAGCGTCTTCTCCGGAATGCTGATGTTGTCGCAGGCTCAGCACGAACGCCTGATGGAGTTCGGCGTCACGTTCGTGCAGAGCGATTACTCGCGCGGATATGAGCCCGTCTACATGAACGACTTCCACTTTTACAACGACATTTATCTCATCAACGTGGAGGACGTGGAGAAGTTCGACGGGTTCGTGAAACAATTACACGCTGCCCAACTGATATTAAATCCCGATCGACAGACCTTCATCTTCCTGTGGTCCATAGACGATCCGGCGGTGAAAAATGAGACCGCCCGCCCGGGTTTCGAGCGATTCTTTCGCTCAGCGTCCGAATACATCTACGAGTTCATCGTGATCAGAGCGGATCGATTCCTGCCGCATGCCACGCATCACCTCCCTGGACATCAAAGACTAATTCATATGCTCGAGGAGAATTACTTCGCGTACTATTATTGGAATTCTTGCTTAGAGCATCCGAGTAAGATTACTGCGTCGGCGGTAAACTTTCAGAGCAAAGAGCATCTCAGAGAGTACTTCAGTGATGGGCGTCTGTGTCCACCGAAAGTCGACCGGATGCGAGTGCGTTTATCAGCGTGGGCGCCGTTTGTGGACGTCGACAGTCCGCCGGGTTCTTTAAATTTCACTTCTGGACTGGACATCCAGCTGATTACGACGATCGCTCGTCAGCTGAACGTGTCCCTCGAGTACTCCGACTCGCCCGATGGCTGGAGCGATAATTTCCTGAACGACTCCACCGTCAACAATTGGAAAGCCCTACAGGTTCAGGACGTAGATATGGTGTTGTCTTCCACGATCACTACAAAGGTCCGCTATAAATATTTCCACGCCACCGTGTCCTACTTTCACGACTCGGATGGGTTCTGTGTCCCGGTGGCCCTCCGACGACCGCAATACAAAAGATGGTTTGAGATGGCTGACATATTTGTGGCTTTGTTCGCCATGTACATTATTATTGTCCCGGTAATGTATTACTATGGACGCAAGTACAACCCTGAGCTACCTTTGAGTAAAGTGTATGTGAACTGTATGGCATCACTTTGTTCGCTGTCAATACCACGTGTTCCTCATGGTGAGCGAGCGAGATGGTTGTACATGTGCTGGCTGCTCTACTGTTTTTTCATCAACATTTACTTTCAGTCCAAACTGATATCCATTATGTACAAACCAGGTTACGAGAAACAAGTAGCTACCCAAGAAGACCTGATCAACTCCAATTACAGAATTCTATTTTTGCCTCACTACATGCGATATTTTGAAGGACCCTACGATCCGCACGAAGACCGTATTCAATATCTCATCCAACAAAGGATAGAGCCGTGCATTAACTCGGATGTGTGTTTGCGGAATGTGTCCTTCGATCGGACGGCGGCCATGTGCATCCAGAAGACCTACCTCGAGTACCGCATGAACAACTATCTGGACCCCGAAGGCGCATCGCTGATTTATTGCTTCAAGGAGCCCATTAATTTGTCGCCGATTTTGTTCCATGTCAATCGCAACTTTCCGCTGCTAAAGAAACTCGATCGCCAGATCATGAATGTCAAGGAAAGTGGAATTATACCCAAGTGGGCCGAGAACATATTTCGAAATGTCGTAAGAGGTTTGCACAGCCGGGCAGCCTCGGATACGGAGTACAAACCGCTCGAATTGGGAATGGTAAGGCTTTTGTTTTACATGTGGCTGGTTGGGATTGGTATCTCCATTGTTGGTTTTCTCGGGGAGCTAGTTTATTATAGACAGCGGGTGAAATAAATAAAAGTTTGATAAAGACCATGCTTTGCTTATGAAATGATATATGTGAGAAACATCAACACGTTGATCGCAATAAAAATAGAAACCATTGTGATGGTAAACATATTCATTTTAAAGTGGTATTGATTTCCTTCAGTTGAATAAATAATTTCCAAGCTCAAGTTCATAACTTTATGAATTTGTAATACAGCCATTTTACAATGTGTAACATTGGTCTTTAAACGCAAAAAAATCAATCTATTCATGGTTGCGAATGCAAACACGGCATTTTTCCCGAATTGATGATTTGTATCGTGCGCGCGCGTGTAAATATTTGATTTTGATGTTCACAAGTCCCTATTACCCGTGTCGACAAAATAATTTCCTCAAACTTACTCGGTTACAGTTAACACGAAAGTTTAATGAGTAAACAATTAACGCGCTGTTTAGCAACACTTTTGACGTGACATCATAAAACAGTGATTTGTGCTAATAATATCAATTAATTTCGATGACGCAATTTAATATTTTAAGCAAACTGCCGTAAATTAATAACAACAGAATGAAAGCACAAACAATAATTGACACACGAAGGCGTTCCGGCGTCCGTTGCGAGGAAAATCTCACACCCTGAAGCACAATGCGCACATATTGCGCAATCTATTGTGGAGTTAGTAGACGTCAATTAATTACAAATTGGTAATTACGTTGTTTACGCCCTAACGAATAGATAATTAGCGCGCGAACGAGTAGCGCTTGTTGTGCTTATAGTAATAATAAACGTGCTCGCCGACGAAGCCGATCGTCGAGCACACAACGCCGATCAGCAGGTAGGCGTACATGACGATGAAGTCCTTGGGCATCAGCACACCGATCGGATGCCCGTTCGGCGTGACGGGTTTATTCCGGAACAGATTTCCCACGAACGATTTTATCGTCCGGGTAAACGTGTTGCCACTTTGCGTTTTATTCGGGTGGGTTTCATTATCGCCGTTGTTTCCTGGACCGGATGCCTGATGAAAACTGTGTTGGATCTGTAAGCTAGACCTGGTATATTTCTGCAGCCAGTATTTATACACCCCGGAGCGATTGATGTGAATGAGGAGTTTGTTCAGAACTGACATTTTCCATAGCCGTGTGATGTTATTGTTTGCGCCACGATATTGCCGCTTGACAAAGATCTGGCGTTTGTACACCGCATTGGCGTGCTCAAAGCAGAAGATAGTCGACTCACCTAACACCATGAAGTTACCTCGATAGTATTCCATGACAGTGGCGGGTAGGGCTATCATGAGATCATCTTGATTTCGATTTGTGCTTTTGTGTTTTAGAGATCGAGCGTGGCCGGCATTGTTGTCGTCATTGTCGTTGTCAGTGGTTGGTTGCGAGTGTGGACGGTCAGTCTGTTCGGTGAGTTTGAGAAGTCCGAGACATTCCTGGATGCTACCGCAATCAAACACTCGGGGATACATCATTGATCGATGGAACGCGCTCAGAGTGTACAAATCCACATGCTGGCGCTCCGCCTGCTGGATATTGAGTATCCGTGGTGAATACAGCTCCTTCTTGAACACGCGCAGGATCAACGTGTTGTAATTAACGGACTGAATGAAGCAGAAAATCAGCCAGCCGGTGTATAGAAAGCGTAGTGCACGTTGCTTAGGCTGATGTTGTTCATCATTGGGTACACTACTTAGCACACGAAAATAAGACCACACCATCACCTGTACCACAAAAAAATATAAAAAAGTTAGATGTTTACTCTCAGTGGGCTTCCGGCTAGAAAAAGATGAAGAAAACGCCGTGGGGCCAAAAGTTCGAGGCGTGAAGAAGCATTCATATTCAATTTCTTGTGTTATTTAATACTAGGCGCGTGGGCTGGCAAATAAAAAAGATTAACACACAAAGTTTGCGCTCTGTGGTGCGGGCCCTCGGGAAACTTTGCGCGCTAAGCCGAAATAAGACACTCACATCGAGATTTTGAAATTTATCCGCATGTATCATCTTCCCGCCGATGTAATAAGTGATGGCAACGTAGAGCACAAAAGGCACACCCATCGTCATCTGGGTGGTTGTAATCGTGCGCAACTTTCGCCAGTCGTCCTTATTACGCTGCTTGGCGGCACAGAGCAGTATGCTCTCGACATGATAAAAATCACTGCCAATTAGCTCCGCCGCCACACTCGCTGTGGTCGCGTTGTCCCAAACATTCGGAAACATAATGTCGCAGTGATTGATCCCTGCGAGGATGTCCACAGTGAGGACGCGCACTCGCGCGCGAACCGTCGACGTCGGGGCGGCGCGCTGCATCAGCCGGTCAATTATCACATTTATCAATTTGATATCGGAGCCTTGATGTGCGTGCTCCACGAAGGGCGGCGAGATTTCCACACAAATGTTGAAATATTCATATCCAATTTCGTTCGCCGGCTTCGTTTCGGTTACGTCGTGCGTGCTGTTGTTGTTTGCGGACGCGATCGAATTGGTAATTATTGGAGTTATTGAAATTGCAGCTAGCAACGCGCCAATGAACGATGTGCCGCCTTGCAACAGACGCATTCTGACGTCGATAGTAATTATCGGGATTACGCGAGCTTCACCTGCGCGCTGCGGGGCGCGCTTTTATAATAAAGCTTCGTCGTGTTACGCGGCGCGTTTATATAACGACTCCGAGTCAGTTCTGACAGGCAAATCTCTTCAAATGCTTGCCAATGAACAATATTTAAACGAATCATGTTTTTTTTTTCTCTAGCCATTCACTCAATACCTTTCCAAAAAAAAAAAGAAAAACGTTAAATGTTAACTAACAATTAAATATATTTGGTTGGGGCTGCATGCAGTAACAACAACAATGCACACAGTTGTTATAATAACAGAGAGTAACGTAAACAATTATTGTTTGCTTATAATTATTGTCTCTTTTCGTAGTCGGGTGCGTTGTGTGCGCCACTGCAGCTGCTAGAAACCTGAGTTCTTTACATGATTAGCTTTTTCATTATTTTATCTCCCTGTCCCACAGTTCAAACATTTGCCTATGTACAAATATAAATAATTGTGCTGTTAAATCAATACAATTAAAAATGAGTGTCGAATGGTGATGGGAGCACGTTGCGTTTAGGTTTTGAGTGAAGTGAATAAGTTGTCCGTGTGCGAATGCAGAGAAAAAATTGATCAACTCGAATATAATGGCGAGCATATTTCTTATCGCCGGCGAGCGAGGAAGGTAATTCATGCGCACCATTTTCCATTTGGGCAATTGTCATCGTTTCGCTTACAAGCTTCTCCTCTTTGGCTAATACACGCCGAGCACGAGCGGCGTGCGCGATCCGTTCCGTATCGTTTAGCTCCTTCCGTTCTTATGACCTCAAATAACATTAGGTTTTTTTATGTTTTCGTTTCGCACCATTCATTCCTCTCGACGCTCGAGCTTTCGGTGCTTTCGGCGCGCCCCGCCCAGCGTTGCTCGCGCTTATTTTATCTATTATTAGCATTATTTCTTCTTCTATTCCTTTATCCCCCACATTATCTGCGCTGAATATTTTTATTTCCTATTGTTTTTTGCGGCGCTCCCGCACGAGCATCCGGTTCGTTTATGATTTTATAGATTCGCATTTCGGTGGGCCGCCAGTTCGAGTATATTCGTTCGCGATGATGGTTATTTCCTCCCAGCGGCGGCGGCCACATCCAGCCCACTTTATATGCTTTATGTGATTTTTCATACACGCATTACGCGCGATGCATTTACTTTCATTTCGGCGTTTTATCCATGACATCAGCGCGTCACGCGCAATTTGATTTTATTCGTATCGACGCCGCCAGACACAGCAGACGTAATTATTTTCAAATCCAATTCCGTCGCGATTTCTTTCGAGCTCTATGTAATTATTTGCACGCAGTGTCATTCTCTGTTTTGCTCCGCAGGGCGTCGTCGTCGTCGTCGTCGTCGTCGTCGTCGTCATCACTCCGCGCCTAATGCACGAGCAAACAAATTGAAACAGATTGAAACTAGATACACACGTACGTACTTACGCAACTTACGGGGAACTTCAGCGCGCTCGTTTCTTTTCATCCCCTGTTGGAGAACAGCGGAGTGAGCGGATGGAACGCGTTGTGCGCAATGCACAGCCTCGTTATGGTTATTCTCATTCATGATTCGTTTCTTATTCCTCGGCGCTTCGACGCTCATTTTGCTGTGCGCGTTTTCGTTCGCGTTTAAACACGTTTCCGTCGTTCAAACAAGCGCGCGACTAACAAATAAGCGCAAGGATGCGGGCACGCCGTGCGGGAAACTACCTCCGCACACGGAGCGCAGCACCGCATCATCGCCGGGATTTTCGGCGAGCGCGAACTAACAAACCAAGCGCGAACTAAACCGGGCGGCGGGTGGGAGGTAGGCGGAAGGCAACGAAAAGAGTCCACCTAAGCGATGCGCCGGCACAAGCGGAGTAATCACGGCCGCACGCAAAGACGCAGCGACGGCAAACATGCGCGACAACTTTGCGAATGATTAAGGAATATTAAGCGCGCGCGTATCGCGGCGCATCGACCGGCCGGGAAATACGCACGCGGGCGGGTGAACAAAAAGAAGACGTGTAAGCGTCGTGTCGGCGAACACGAAGCAATATCCCTCGATTTTATTCAGCGTCACACGCCGACAATGACGCCGGTGACGGCGGCCGCTCCTTGGCAATATTTAGTGCCACTTCTGTCGACTGCCGGCGAACGAAAGCGCCGGAGATTAGCACTAGGCGGGTGCGTCGTGAAATTCATTCAAAATTCAACGGAAAACATCTGAAGCACTCCGGGCATTTGCCGCCCACCCCCGCCTGGTCTCATCGCCGCGTCTGCCGATGACGCGCGTTGATTGTATCCCTTCGATCGTGAACAATAAGCGCCAAATTCCTATTAGCTGCGCAAAGGCATAAAGCGTGCAGATTGGAATGTGTTTCATTTTCTTCTTATTTATTGCTTCGCCACGCTCTCGCTGCCCCCGCGCTGCAACCTGCGACTCATATTTTCGCCGAGGAATTGATCCACTCGTCAGTCTCGCACTTTTATGCTATTTGCTCGGATCTCCGCTTGTTTGTTCTTTCTAAAAGCATTTTAAACCCTTTAAACTAATAATGTATGCACACGGCGTCGGCTGTGCGGGCGGCGGGGCCATTAGATTTGCGGTAGTCTTCTTTGCCGCCCCCGCTTCCGTGTCATTCGCTACCGTCTGACATTCACCCTCTAATCCCTAATGCTTTCCATTTTTTGTTCACTGTTGACACGAAAAAGCGGCATCATTTATTCTTCGCGCCGTTTTTACACGTATCATCCACCTTCGTTACCTCCACCATCGCCGTTGTTACCGCCACCAGCGTCGTGGTCTTTGCGTAAAAGAGAGAAAAGTGCAGCGTCTACGCGGGCACGCTATCCAACAACAACGACGATGGACCACGAAGCGCTCATCCTCTTTGGCATTGTCCTGCAATGGGGAGCCGGGGGTGGCAGGGGCTCTTAAATAGGCAGGTGGATGGGCCGTCGGGGCGCGGCAAACGCTTAATATCCGGGACTCACGGTAAATCGGTTTAACCCCAGCGGCGCACGTGTTCATACTACAAAACATCCATCAAAACCAACAAACACAATCGTTACACCACCAACCGTCAGCCGCCCGCGTCGGCGACCGCCGCACGACGCGCGCGCTCGCTCGCTCGCCGCCTTCGTTACCGAAACACACATCATCGTGTTCGTTACAATAAACTTGTCACCGACAATGTCGTCGAGATTGTTGCCAAACGCAGTTGGGGGGCCGCGCGCGCGCCCAGGAGGCGGCAATCCGATGCAATTCCAATTCCGCTGCAACCAGATGCAACAACTGTAATAACACACTCCAGCCGTCGCGTGCTGGAATGCAATTTCGATGAGTCGGATCTTGCGAGTGAACTTTAATTAAAATTAGCTTGTTAACATTTAATAAAACTATTAAGAATATGCCAGCATCCGGCATGCAATTCATATTGTACCTGCTTACATAACAACTCGTTTTATTTATTAATTTAAGAGTTCTTATTTGAAAAAGTTGGCATTTATAGGTTTTCAAAAAATTTTGGAGTCGAAATCAATTAAAATTTTCAAATATTTAGAGAACTAAAAGAGCTACATAGCAACTGTTTCCTGATTCTTGATTCTTATAAGATTCTCTATAGGATATCATGTTTTAAACTTTAAAAATTGCTTTTATTCATCCTAGTTTTTGATTTTTTGTGGAAAAAAAATTCAGTTTGATTTTTTTATTTCAGAACACTAAATTTGAACAATTTATCTTAATAATATTTTGTTGTAAAACTAATTGTTAAGATAATAATCACATCTTAAGTCAGAAATAATTTCTATAACTGAAAATACTAGGAAACAATAATAAAATATAAAACAAATATTTATAAATGTAATTTACTTGATATTGTTTGCCATCATTATTGTTCAATCAACAGTATTATATTTTGTTTAATAGGGTAGACGTGGATAAAATTAAATTAAAATTGTTTTTGTAACAACAATTCCTCAAATATTAAATTGGCTGAGGGCCAAACTCAAGCAGAGGAGTTATCTGCGTGCAACTTCGACAGAGGGAATTTAATATACTTGCCTTGAGTTGTGAACTCGATCGTTTCTTAATTTCTTGGCATGTCTTTGATGACGTAAGCCGGTGCTCGCAATATGCGCAACAACAAACAGGCCGCCGCACACCCATTCGCCGATGAATTTGCGTCTGAAGTTAGTGCGCTTTACAAATTTCCACATCAAGTCGCTGCTGTCACCGCCTCCAGTTTAACGCCGGTTGGACAAAAACGATTCGCCTCTTCATCTGCTAACATGCCAGCCTGGTGGTGGCATTATCCCCGTGCGGCATTCCATGGTGGTCTTTTTCGGCGTGGCGGCCGAACCATTTTATTGCATCCATGCGCCGCCGCTTTATACATTATTACATCGACGCAATTGCTCGCGCGGCGGTGGCCTGCTGTTGCATCTATTACAGCGTGCGGATACACGAACATGTAGCCGCAGCGCGTATGCAACAGACCGCCGCCGCTCTGTGCAAGCAAGCACTACCATCGTCGTCGTTGCCACTGCCGGAATGTATTCGTGTCGGGCGGGCCGCGCGCGCCGGAAAAGCATAATCATAACCGTAACGTAACGCGGCGCATAAAGAGCCGCAATAACAATAAAACAAGACGTAACAAGCGTTCGTTTCTTTCGTTCCCACGATGCTGACGCCGCCCCCGTCGAAACGACGTCGCCGATGTTCGGATGCCAGGATGCGGGGATGCTGCCCGGCACCTCCGCCAGCGCTCGCGCGCTCTTTATACATACATTTTCTGCTTGCTTGGTTTTCCCGCTTTTCCGGCGCGACCCGGGGGTGAACACGACCACTCGCCGGCTTTTTTCCTCCATCGCCTGCATTTTTTCCTCATCCCTGTTTTGTGTCGGTTTATGCATCAGTTTCAAACCGCTCGCGTTTTTTGGTTTGTTTGTGATTTTATTCGCTTCGCGCGGGGAATAATATGTGTCTATCATCCTCGTCCTGGTTTGCCGTCATAAGTATTACACTTGCGTAAATTGAATGCGTAATAAATGTCGTAATGTAATTCCCCTTACTTTTATTGAGGAAAACAATCACATCAAACGCATCATGTGACGTTGTTATTATTTTTTTAAAGAGACGCTCGTAAATTGCGTTTTTAATCATAACGTTAATTAGCTTGATTAAACGAATTATAACTAACACGTTGACGTTTATTACCAGCGGAGCACAACGCTGGGGAGCAATTAATCTAATAGACAAGGAGTGATCCGATAGCGCCGCTGAAATTGGACCCGCCTGATTTATAAAGGTCAGATTGATATTTATTTCGTTCGCGAGTGTACACATAGGTACATATTTCCTCCTTGATCGTTTTGATTTATTTGCATTTTGTCACGTCGTTTATTACCGGCGAGTACATGTACATGCCGGATACGTCGCGCAAAAGTGTTTATCCCCGACGCATTCGACCAGCGGCTCGCCGAATAAAAACGCACATAAATTATGAAAGCGTGTGAAAAATCGATTCTAATGCGGTTTGATTATGATTAATTTCGGGCCCGCGTGTGTTAAACAAACGAACACAAAGCGTCATCGCTTTGCGCAATAATCCAAATAATATTTGTGCACACAGCTTTACAACGGCTCAAAACCGACGCAAAAAAGTTTAATTAAACTCTTTGCGTATTTACAAAAATATTTTTATGCATTAAATAATAAAACTACATAAATGCGAAGAACAATCACCATTTGTTAAAATGTGTATTTTAAATGATTTTAATTATTTCAACCGCAAAACACGCGTGAAAATTGTTTATATCACTTTTATTACAATTAAGTTGAATGCAATCGAGCGGTATTAACAAAACTAATAACTAATAAATGATTGCATACCGTGAGCAATTGTGTAACATGCAAATTAATAAATCACCTATTAAATATTACGCGCACCAAACAATAACGAATATAGGTACATAACGCGATCGGTTCGGATTTATTGAGTTGATTGAATTAATTGTAGCGCCTAATTGCAATCTATCGATATGATTAGACTGAATATAAATTATAATATCCACGAGTTGAACAACGCGCGGCGTACATGTTAAAGCTGCGGTTTAATTACAATTTATATATCGCTTAAAACCTCGCAGCGCTGCACACAGGAAAAAAAACAGGATAATTCCCGCAAATTAAAACCGGCCACAAAAAATATCCTCGGCGTTTATTTTCCACGTAGAATATTTACTACCGCCGCAAACTTAGCAACCTCACATGTTAAGCGCGTGGAAAAAATACCGCGCGCGAGAGGATATGGATATTAATATTATTACGCGGCCGTGAGTGCATGAGAGGCTTTGTGTCCGAGTGCGTACGCAAAATGAAAAGGACAATAAGGACAATGGGCATTAACGGTGTTAATGCTGTTTGGCGAGGCGTGCGGCCCTCGGTGCCTGCCGCTTCAACGCCGCGGTTTGTCGCGCTGCGTTTTGGTTTCATTAATGGTATCACTTTCAGTGTTCACTGCGGTTTGAATATCAAGTCGGCTTTTTTCCACCCGGAAATCATTTTCTAGTGGTGCACAATTTGCATTTTTTTGCGCATGTCAATCGAGTGTTTGTTGCGTGGTTGTTGCCAAGTTGTATAATCCACTCGGTGATTTAATTTAATTTAATAACCGAAACGGTCGCTTCGCGGAAAGTGGATCAAGTCCGCGTGCTCGGATTGCATGCGCGTCTAATAATCCGCGCCGGCTTTGTACCTGAGAAACGCACAAGTGGGAAAATGAGCAAAACGCGCGGAAAACGAAAGTCACACACCGCGCTGAAGTTGGCGGGCGCCGACGGAAGCGAAACGGAATAAAACTGGAAGCGCGCTGTCGTGTACTATATAGTTTTATTTCGCCGGTCGTTTATATTCATCGCGTCGTCCCGTAAGTGGATGTGTGCATATGCACCCGCGGCCGAATGGATTTTATGCACCGGCATTGTCGTCGACGAAATCAAACTAGTCGCTACCACAGCGCCCGCGGCGCCTCCACCAACGTTAATTTGCATTTTGCAAAGGATACACTCTATCAAAACATCGACTTTTACATATGTAGCATTATGTAACGACATAATTCATGCTCTCGCGATTTTAAACACCCACGAAATTAATTAACACTTCGTACTTAATATCGCATCAATTTTTCACTTGCATTTCACAACGAATTTGCGCGCAAATCTGTTTCTTCTGCCCGCTGTAAACAAACAGCAGTAATATTACGCTAATTAATTTATAGGATGCTTCCAGGCACAATGGGCCGGGCGTGCGCGTGTTCCCCATTAAATATTACGCTTCTATTTATTAATTATGAATCGCGACGCTCCTTTGAATTCAGTTTAGCCGGACGCAAATAAACGGTAATAATGATTTAATTGAAATTCGATTGCCGTGATGAATAAATAATTTTTCGTCGTATTAATTTATTGATGTTTGGAGTAATGATTTAATTAAATCATTCAGAGTTAGTTATCAACGCGCCAACTTTTATATCATTTATTTTCGTTCGGTGAGAGAGTGAGGTATTAATGCCAATTTTCAGCCGTACAAATATCCAATAGTTGCACCTGCTAATAAACAAATTCGAAACGAGCGCATCACTGGTTTTATATTTTATTTTGTAATAAAAAGCATACACGCAAAAATGATTTGATTTTTTAAGCAGGTGCGCGCTTATATAAATCTGGTATTGCGGGCGGAAAAATGGTTGGAAAATTATTGAGGCATTAGACCTCGAGTAGTGGAATGTCAAAAGTTTAATTAAAATATTTTTTGCTTCCTGCAAACGCACATAATGCACTTAAAAGCGAATAAAAATGTAGCGCACGTATTATGAAAAGACGGTTTTAATAAAATAGTTGGCCCGAGTCGCGGAGTGAAAAAATGCGCGAAATAAAAGAAGCGCAGCCGTTTTATGAGAATGCGTTGTATTATAATTATAAATTTTATTATCTTTATAATTTTCTATATAATGAGCTTTCGGTGTATACGTTTACGTACATTTTGTTTCATTGCGGTCGCCGCGGCGTTGTTTTCTTGTTGGGCTTCTTCCTGTTGTAGCGCATTGTCTTGCCCTACGCCTTATTTATTTTATTGCTACGGTCGCGTCCGTCCCTGGTCGCGTGTCGTACGGACCTTTTTTCGCAGCGCCCGTTCGTTTTTAGTACATTTCGTCGGTTATTTACAATTGTAGAATTTTCACAATTCTCACAATTTTCGCAGCCGTCTCGTTCGCATCATATTATATATTGGACATTACACTCGACCTTATTCATAAATACGGCACGTACACACGCTCAGGCGGCGGTGTACGTGTCGGATGGTCGGTCGCTGCCGCCAGGCCAACGGGTTTTAAATGCATTGCGATGTTTATATCTGCGCTAAGTTCGCTTTATTTATATACGAGGAGAAGCGCGAGCGCGCATGATATACGGACGGCATATATTCGCTTCTAAGTGTCTTTACGCTGCCTCCTTGCAAGCCGCCGCCGCTCCCAACGGCGCTACGTTCGAATGGAAATAGACATAAACATACTCGCGGAATATATTGCGTTTATATACAACGGTGGCGCGCGCGCGGCGCACTTGTTTTCACTGTTTTGAACACTGTGTTTAGTGCTCATATCGAATGTCTTCCGAATCTATGCTCCGCCGCCGCCACCGCCGCCGCCGCCGCTGCACACACGCTCGCCGTGTAAGTTTAATACGCGCACATCCCGTTTCATAAAAGGGTTGTGTGATATATTTCAGTCTGGTGTATGGTGACGCGACTCGCCGAACGTCCTCGCCGCCGTCCTAATATGCCCCCATCGGCGGCGCGCTCTCATTTTCGCCCAAAGAAACGTCCGCCCGTCCGCGTGTAAGTGAATTTATAGTCGTAGTGCGGTTTCTAATGGGTCCGTTTGCTCGCCGGGCGCATCCACCCCCTACGCGCGCGTCGTCAGAAGTCGGGCGTGTAACGTCGCCGCTCCCGATGCGCGCATTTACAATGTCCTTACATTACAGGCCAGGACTCCGCCGTTAATTAAACCCGTGTTTATTCGAGCCTTTTACGTTTTGAGAGCTTTTTTAAGTGCGTCATATTTCGGCATAGTATCCCGGCGCATCCGCACTATGTTTTATATAGCAGTAGAAAAATGCGTAACTTGATTTCAATTTGACGCCCACGGCTCTGCTTTCGGAAGTGCCATTCTCTAACATAGTGAGGTGCCATCCATCTAAAACGTTATACGGCCGAACCGGACCCGGGCTCATTGATAATAACGAAGTAAATTACTTCATGAAGGCATACACTGCTACAGCGTCCCTGTGCGCTAACAGGAGTAGCGCAGCTCTTGAAAGGCCCTGTCTGATACGAGGACGGCGGCATTGGGCGGCCGAACCAAATTAGTGTGTTTCACGAGCGCGCTGAAAACCAACATTATATTTACGTCACTATATTGTCACACATCTCTATAATTTTTACCACAATTTTCACTTAAATTAAAATTTGCTCATATTTTGAACTAGTTTATGTTTTAACTAGTAAAACCAAAAACTAATAAAATATATCTGTTGAATTCCGGTCTGTATCATAAATCAAACATGTTTTTTTTATTAAAAAAGGAGAAATAATTAAGTGTAGTAATGTGCTTTTTGTGATTTATCTGATTTGGTTGGTTTTGATACACTCCCGGGTCAAACTTCATCTCATATGAGTCCATTTTCGTCTGCTAATATAAAACCCGTCGACTAAAAACTAAGGAGGACGCGCTCATATACGAGGATACTAAAGAGTAATGGCTGGCCGGGAGCAGCACGACGCAGACACAAAGTAATAGCAACACTGTCGACACTAACGACATTAAGTGTAACAAACAACAGTTAGTTGATACTCATACTCATAAAACAGGCGCTCGCGGCTCGCAAGAAGTCCTTTCGACTTCGGTTCACTCGTACTCGGCCTCTAAGTGCCAGCCGGGCAGACTTTCGAGTCATACGGGAGCGCGCGCGGCGTGCATTCCCGCTACGCCACACCGCTAGTTACCGAAAACGCGTGCGTGTGTATTGGCGCATTTAGCAAGCCGGAATTAATTGCGCGCGAATCGTACCAGAGCGCAATTGTCTCCTGCATTTGGGAGTGCAATTTGTAATTTGTAATTTCCCTACCAAGTGCCGGGCGTAAATTGCGCGCCAACTCTCTATACGAGCAAAAGCATGTCTCAGTTGAATATTGCGCTGTTGCGCAAACACTCGGTATTATTAGTTAGTCTTTTAATATTAACTTATGAGCCACTAGCCAGTAGACCATTGCCATCACGACTCTGCTCATATGAGTTCGCACTTATTTCTCACGTGATCACTGCTGGCGACGCAGCGCGTCCGAGAAATGCAGAAATAATGTACTATAAACAGATAAAGTGAAACATATAATAGTTGTTGAAACGTGCGCATAAAGGATCCGGGACGTAAACGCAAACATCGCGCTGTAAAGCACAAAGGCAAAGACAAAGACTAATATGGGCCGAGGGGACGTGAAGGCGCCGGGCAAGCGTGCGGCAGGGGCGAAACTAATATGAAGTTTACTTGATAATGGATGTGAAGAATGTGAGAATGTGCAGAAGTTGTTTTTCTTCGTTTTCCCGCTTTCAAGATGTCTTATTGTGTACAATGCGCGCCATAGTTTCCCCTCAGCAAAACAAAACAGATGTTTCGCGCTGTTCCTCATGGTAAAATTCACCCCTGTCGGACCGAACCATGCATATCGGCACACGCTCTGTGTTGAAATATTTTTATTCGTAAATATTAAAAAAGTTAAAGCTGTTGGGGTTCATATTGTAAAAGGAAAACGTATTACTTACCTTTTGACGGCATTTTTTCGCCTAAAATCAAACACATCGATTTGGTTAGTTGCTAGATCGCAACGCGATTTGGAATTATTATCGCTGCAGGGCGTGTGTAACAACCGCCGCTGTCGATCTCGCCGTTACAATTCCATTATGCGTTGTCGGTTTTTTTTCCGCGCTTTTTTTCATCAAGCGTTATTTCTTTATCAGGCGATCGGGCGTTGCGTTATTTATTGCCGCAGCGAACAACAACGACAACACGTGCGGCGTGCCGTCGGGGGCGCGGCGCATGTAACTCGTCCGGCGTCAGAGGCGGCGGACAACAGCTTGATGCGTGAAATTGCCGGCGGGCAGCATCGCGCGCGCCGCCCGCCTCGATCGGAAATTGCTCGAAAATTGATTACCTTATCGGCAATACACAATTCTGCCCGCGCGCGCCAACATTTCAATACACAGCCCCGGCGTGTATTCAGTGTACGCGTAATTTTCTTCCTCCAGCGTCGAACGCACTACATTTTATTAGATCTCGTGGCTGTCGCGCGCGCGGTTCTTGGCGCTCGAAACCAATTACATTAGAATTACTGATAAACGAGTGCTTAATTAATCAAATGTTTGCGAAACATTTCACACAAATCGGTTGCGGCATAATGAGTTCCAGCGCGCTCACGCTGCCGGGGGCGGCGGATGTGTGTGGGTGTGTGTGTGTGTGTGAGACTATGAAGGTGTGTATGTGTGTATGTGTGGCCGATGCGGTTGGCATCGTACTCCATTAGATCCTCTACGTTTACATTATTCTGTTGACGTTCATATTTATTTATTCGTTTATTTACAAATTAAAACTTTCAAACTGCATTTGCATATTTGCTTATTTGTTTGTTTAATATAATTGTGTTTTGCGAATCGAATTCGAATAAAATCGTTCGCGCGCTTGTTTTACAATTTTCCATTATACATTTCGGCGGTGTGCAAAGTTTATAATCAAATTTATCAGTTCATTTTCAATCAAACTGAATTATTTTCTACATGGTTATTAATTTCAGTTGGGTGCCACATGCAGTGTGTGTGTGTGTGGGGGTGGGTTTCAGGGCTGGGTGTTACACAAAACGTATGTTACCTCGGACAAATACTTAGATTTTAACATTACAATTACATACTAACATAGAATAATAATAATAATATGGAAATTCTGAATTTTAAAGCTGTCTGTTATTTTTTTCACCTTTCTTCTTATTTGCATCATTTACGTCCTTGTCAATCTCGGTATTCATAATGCTGTTGGTGAAATTGTGTGAAGTATTAGGCGGGCTTGTCTCCAAAACTAATAATTTACACATTAATTGCGGTCGCCGCGTTTTTCCTCGAAAATCTCCAATAAATTATGCATTTATCATGTACGTACGTATGGAAAGAAGTAAATATCTTATAAGTTATAGGAGAGCTGTGGCGCTACTTGGATTAATAGATTTACTACTCGTACACGTTTAGACGGCCGCATATTAGTTGTTGTCGTAGTGATAGTACATGAGTAATAGTAAGTTAATGGCGAGGATTTGAAAGTTTCGGCAACTTAAGTAACTAGTTAAATAACTTCGCGACGCGCTGCGGCGTGCGTGCGCGCCGAAAGTGAAACGCGCCGCCGACGACGACGACGACGACGACGCATAATCGGGCCAATGGAGCTTCTCGTTGTTTACCTACGCCAACAAGCAGTCGAGATTTAGGCAGTTTATAATTAAAAGCAAGCAAGCAAGCAGCCGAAGTCGACGCGGCGCGCAATCCATGCCAAGGCACGTTTCGCCCACCAATCGCACAACACTTTGCATGCCAAGCGCACAAATTTGACGAAAAAAATCTACACTTACCTGCGCGGTGCGCGATCGAATGATCACCGTGTGCCCGACAGTCTGCGGCTGGACCATTGGCATCGCCGGCAGTGTACTGGCGCACTGCACCATCATCGCCCCAGCGCCTTGAAGGTGTCTTCTCTCGATACGCATTCGTAGTGGTTGCGTTCGTTTCGCCAACACAATGGTGCTCCTCTGATTGGTGCTGCCATCTACGTTATGCTCGATACCGTTGTGATCACCTCGCGATGATTTTTCGTTTACTTGCGTCGTGGACGCCTCGCCGAGTATCTCCGCGGGCGCCTGCAAGATACCAAGCAAACAAACCGTTCATACTACTGATACACATGCACTTCGCAGAATAACACAACACCTGAGCGCGAACGATTTATTTAGTTGGCAATTACACTTCGACTCGAACAGAGAAACATGTTGTAGCCGCGATCCGGCGAATCGCGCGCATTGCACGACCTCCTTTCCCGTCGTCGATACTTCCGACGCGAACGACCGGGAAATATAATTCGAGCTTTATTTTATTTCTCCGCTGCTAGATGTCTTTACGATTATTTAAAATACCTATAAATAAAGAATGGTTGCACGCGATTCAATAGAAACATCGCAAAAGATTGCTATCTTGAATTACATCCATCTCGAGTTGTATTTTCGAGCATAAATGCGTGCTCGCAACACGCTGGAGGCGGGCGCAGGCAGCGAGAATACCAAAAGATACTCCTAGAAAGAAAATATAATATGACCGTTAACTTTTACAGTGTTTTCTCTTTTCGTAGTCGCTTTCGGCGTGTGTGTGTGTGTGTGTGTGTTTCTTTTTTCGTTTCTGCGCGCTCGGTTTTCGAGGAAATAAAGGAACACTTTGTAAATTTATGTACATCGATTCTTCAACATCAAGGACAGACACACGCGCGGAAGGAGCACACGCACTAGTCTCGTTGCTCACGTCGACCGTCGAAGGTTTCTTCTTCGTGATGGCGCAAATTGCTAAGTCCACCACTTGTTCTCCACTTGTGCGCGCAACCCCGACCACTCAGATTACCTGAAGCGAGAGAAAACTGTCAGGTGTGATATTCAATGGGAAAGTTTTTAATTGCAGAGCTAAGTGGAGAACGGTGGTATGACTTTTTCAATTTTCCATCATGCTGGGCTACAACGTGGCGATGAAATAACAAAGTTGGCGATTTTAATTCGATCTTGCACATAGAAATCACATACCACCATTTTTCAGATAACTCTCAATTAAATTTCATATACTTACGTTATTGTTGCGTATCACCCGCCGTCGACGACGTTTTGTGGTTTCCTTTCGTTGCCATCGCTGTTTGAACATTCTGACAATTTACAGCCGAATTTATTCATGCATGACTTGTTTTTATTTGACTGCCGCGAAGTTTGCAACATTCTTCAGTCGTCGAGTTCGCAGGCTGCGGTGTCGCCTCGACCATCAATTTCACCTGTTAATTAATATTCACCTCAAACTCCCGGCGCGTTCCCACGATCGCGTTCGCTCGCTATGCAGAAGAGCAGTCGCGTTCGAAGAAAGCAGAGTAATCGCTCGTGCACATAGTTGCCGGCCCCCGGGGGCGCGCTCGCTCGCTGTGTGTACTCGGAAGTCATAAAAAGCGAAACTTTTACGAAAACGAATTTATATTTCCGCCGCCGCGCGTTTTATTTCGCCGCGCGCGCCTGGACGTATTTATTTATCCATTTGAAAAGCAAGATAAACGACGAAATAATATGATCAATAGGCAGGAAATCCCGGCCGAAACTTAAACTTTCATCGACTTATTCGCCGCCGCCGCGCGACATGATCGATTGACAGCCGATGCGCGGCTGCGGCTCGACGCCGCATCGCAATGACGAAAAATGATAAATATCTTCTCTGCGCCGCTTCATTTTATTATTCATCCGTACGTAACTTATTCATAACTTTATAAGTCGCGCTGTTAAGAAGTTACGCGTGTTGCGGGCTGGAAGAAAACTTCTTGCGCGCGGAAATCCATCGCGCGACTCTAAACTACGATGCACTCAAGTCGCCGGCGCAGATATGAAAAATGATCCGAATCATAGACACGCGAATGGTACAAATCGGGCGCGTAAATTGCACAATTCAATCACACTGGCCCGCCACCACCACCACCACCGCGTCTTTTATCTTCTCTCTCTTCATTCATTCATATTCGATGCGTCCGACTTCGATATTTTCTTATTCAGTTGCGACTGTAGCATGTCGTCCGTCGTGCGCGCTTTATTCTAATGCGCTCGATTCTTTATGCCGCCCGCTTTTATTCCAGCTTCAATCTGGCTGCCGGAATCGTTGAATGCCGATGAATGCTGTGAATGCGCGGCTTCGAAATTATGAATGCCGAATGTGTTTGCGGTGGCAATTGGCAATTTGCGTGACTTCTAAACGCCATCGTCGCATAACAGTGACGAGTTAATGACGCGCATGATTCGAAAATGATCCATTCACGCTGCGCCCCCGCGCGCGCGCTCTATTCTGTTACAAATTATACACTAGCGCTTTTAGTTGCCTCACGCCTTTCAACGTGCGAGCGCGTGCGACCCTTTTTCACAGATCTCACAGATTTGCCGTAATCACATCTGAATGCCTTCGCATTGCGAGCGCGCGATATTAGCACACATATTTCATGCTAATTAGTTGTTTCGCGTCGTGTGTATAATTAGCTCGGCGCGTACCGAGGCACGTTCCACGCACGCCGCCTCATCTCGCAATTCCGATGCAAGCCAGCCCCGCTCGTCGTGTCTTGCTCCCAAAAATGGAAAATTTCGCTAAATAATTCACGAGTTTTTTGCGCTCCTCGCTTCGAATGTAATCGATTCGATTTGCATTTCGAAGCAACGCGCTCGAAATCGAACGGGGCACTCGAAATAACTACGAGTACGAATCGAATTAATCGAGTTTATCGAATGGAAAATTTAAATTTAAATACAAATGAAAATAATGAGAGGAAATATGCTGCTTTGCACGGTGGCGCTGCACGTTAAACGTCTCAAAGAAAATTACAGAAACAAACCGAGGAGTAGTAGTAATAATAAAGTTTTTTTTTGCGACTCCCAATTTGAATATCCCTCTCGAACCCCCGAAGAAGTGACACAGTTTAAATTGGTGCGTCGTTTCTTTTTTATTGTGATGAATATTCATTGAGATTCATTTGCGCGCCGCTGTCTGGCGACGGGAAAAAAAGCAGATTGCAATTTTGCTCCGGCAAGGAGAGTCGACAAATTAAATTCGTAAAATGTGCGCGCGCCAAACAAAACAAAATCTCATTATCAATTTTTATGATTGCTTAATTAATGGCTTGATTACGGCGCAGCGCGCGGCGCATTACGGCGGTATTCAATCGATCGAATCAATCAATCAATCACTGTATGGACAATGAAGGCGCACAAGGCGCGCATCTCCGCGTATTCTCGCGGGGCATGCCGCTCGACTAACTTATTACTAATTAATTAGTTCGCGCTCTCACGGACGCCTGCGGAGCGGCGCCTCGGAGTGGCGGTTGCTAGGAAATGCAGCATTTATTAATACACCTTTCCGAAATTATTAATTGCTCCCCGGATCAGTTACTCAATACACCACGCCGCACAATGGAGAGATGAGGGCGGCATAGGCGTGAGACAAAGCATAAAGTGTTCACCGAAATTCGCCTACCGAGTCTTTTGGTCCCGACGAGCAGAAATCAAGCGCTGGCATAACATAACCAAACTTTTACACCATATTTTGAGGTTATAATTTACAGCTATCGCAATATGTGTACAATTGGTTGCAGATACTCAAAAAAAAATCTGCTGTCAGTTGATTGGAATACTTGTAGTTCCTTACAGGATTTGATAGACTGTTGATTAGTGTAGTGTTTAATACGAACATGGTATAATATGGTATTCAGTGTAATGACCCAGGGAGGATGAGTCGCTACCTGATAGAATGCGGCCCTGATCCCCATTCATCTCGGCGTTGTTTCGCCGCTGTCGATGCTGATGTTGATCTTCGGGGTTACGTACCCCTTGCCCGCCATACATTATGCAAGTACGTGCGCCTTTTACGTGCGCGCGTATATAACAATATCGATCAAATTTCGCCGCGCGCACCGATCAATTCGGATTACCGGCGTGTCCTCGTCGCCGCCGGCGTCGTTATTTATTATCTATCAGGCCAGATAATAACGCGGCGCGGGCTTTCCTCCGGCCTGGCCCGCCCGCGCTCACATTAACGCCTGCAATAACGGCAGTGCGCTTAATACCTGCGAGCGTGTTGTTACCTCTCACGTGGTAAGTAGTGCGAGAGATGCACGCGTTTCATGGTGAAAAGCGAAAATTTGCCTGGCGGCCGAACGGCGGGAATTGTGTGCGTCGTCCCGGGCTTCCGGGTGGAAGTGGATGCGTCGTGTGTCGAGGACGCACTCGTTTGTGACGGGAATGCCGAGTGCATTGTTGCAGTACGCGTTCATTTACTAATCGTTTGCTAATTAATTAATTATTAATTATAACGTGGAACGTTATCAGGGCTTCACCACACGCTGCTTAAAGCTCTCTCAGCTAATGTATAAATTTTACTCAGAATTGTTTACCGGATCAATTCGTGGAAACCAACTTCAAAATTAACTTTACACAATTCTTCATTTTACGCCGCTTGCTCTTTGATTTAATAACACCTGGTGAGCTAAAACCTCGCTCATCGGCAGTCCGCGCATGACTTAACGAAAACGCAGTCTCCACATCAGCGTATTATTGAATAATTGATTAATTAATAACTAGTTACGCGGCTGAGCGCGTGCAAACTCACCGGCTGGTTGTTGATGTACCAGGTGAGCTGCGGCGTGGGATCGCCGGCGCCCGAAACGCATTCGAGGGTTAACATGTCGTCCACCGCATACGTGTCCACCAAGCCGGTGATGCGAGGTAGGTCCAGCGGCAGCGCTGCACGCAAAACAGAAGCGTAAACATCGTAATGCGTGCGTTTGGCGTGAAAATAGTGTGGCGCACATACTTGCAACGGTGACGCTGTGGGTCTCCGAGGCAAGTCGGAAGGCCGGCGCTTCGGTGGACACCTCGCAGCGGTAGGCGCCGCCGCTGTGCTCGCGGGTGAGATTCGTCAGCCGCAGCTTGCATCGCGTCTCGTCGCACTGCGTCGCCGAGGTCTGCATGTGCACGCCCGCCACCGGATACATGATCGTATGCGGCTGCTGGTGGGGCTGGAATCTGTAAGTAACGACGCAACAATATAAGCCAGCCGAGCTTTCGAAAACGCAGGGATGTCGTAGGTCGATCGATCGATCGCCCTCGGACCGTAATCTCCGCATCGCGGGACGCCACTCACCTGAAAAACTCCTGATCGTCCTTATACCACTTGACGGCGTAGAGCAGCTCAGCGCCCATGTCGAAATGACAATCCATGTGCATGTCGCTGCGCGTATCGGCGACCAACGGCGCTGTCATGTTCGTCAGCCGCAGGCCACAAGCTAAACAAAAAGCAAGCATTTGAACCGTTTGTGACATGTCTCCGAACGATCGCACTACTCTTAAATCGACGGACAAAACAATAATTGGATGTTGAGGAGGCTTGCGATTTTAAATCCTCGCCCGTAGGCTGTCACAACAAACATTTTCAAAGCGGACCTAAGCTGAATAATGAATTCTCGCGCACGTAACCGGAGAGTCGATGTACGCCGGTTTTGATAGGCAGAAGCACAAAAAGTGTCACCGATAAAACGCGACACGGTCGTCGGCTACGGCGTAATATGATACGCCTATGATATGGGTACGAGGCGGTTGTGAGCGATGCCGATGCCGCCCCGCCGATAGAAGCGAAATTTTTAGTTGCGGCGCTTGCAACTTTTACGCTCGAATGAATTTTACGCAAACATCATCGGTGTCACCACAGAGGCATCACCAACGCGTGTCACCATTCAGGAGAGGCGGGGGAAGGTTGGTATCCTTAAAAATGAGAGAAATCTGCAGGGAAACGCCGAAAAAGTTCATAAAAGTTACGTACCGTTGCGAATAAACCGTTTGTAATAATTATTCGATGGATGGGATAAAGTTCAAGAGCAATATATAAGTAATTCAAGTCGAACAATGAAAAATTAGATTTTACAGCCCAGGCACTCTAGTGTATCTAATTTTTATTAATATTTATTAAGAAAAAATAATTTTTTTCTTCATTTTACTTTTCTTTTTCTTTTTTATATTATCGATTTAATTATTGAATCTTTGACTTTTTGCAACTTCAATGTCGTGACACATGAATTACTAGTATTTTAAAAGTCGGCGATTTTTCACGAACGCGTAATTTACATTGATCCCATCCAATCTGAAATCAGCGCGCGCGGCGCGTCATTAATTTTTATGCAGAATTTTTTTCCAGAAATTTATTACAGACTGCCTTACACGCACATCAAATCAGTCAGTCACGGTGCCAAACTGCCACGCAGCATATCAAACGTTATTGGTTTCGCGACACGTTGCGAAAAAAATTCGCACACGCGAGTTTCATTGGAGCGCGATGGGATGTTTCACTTCATCTGAATGATCAAAT
Organism: Dalotia coriaria; assembly: GCF_025399875.1. NCBI lineage: Eukaryota > Metazoa > Arthropoda > Insecta > Coleoptera > Staphylinidae > Dalotia > Dalotia coriaria. The sequence continues at coordinate 5,127,233 of NW_027045443.1, read as the reverse complement.
TATCTCGAATCGAAACGAAACGAACTCTCGTAATTACGCCGCCGGATTTGAACCCGTTCGCTCATCTCTCGCGGCGTAGAAAAGTGCGGAACATGTGTTCGATTCAAGAAGCAAGCACAAATGTAATTAAAATATTTCATGGCTTTTGTAGGACGACGCTCGGCGAAATGTCGAAATGATGTGAAAATTATTTCTTATTGGAATTCCGCCGGCGTGGCGCGGCATTCCTCTTGGATTGCCATCAGAAAATAAAGAACGGAAATGGGCAAAATAAAGAATAAGATTATGCCCAGTGAGGAAGCCGTGGAAATCGTCGCGCGATATAAATCAAAATAATTTATGATCATTAAGCAAATCAAATCTTCACGCATCGGCGCACGCCAAACGCATAAAACATTCAGTTTTTCGCCCGGGCATTGTTCGCCGTTTGAGGAGCATTTTTGAGGAATTGCATTCGAGCGCACGTAATTTAAATATTATTTTCTGTAGTTTATTGCATCTTTGTGTCTTTCGCTTCCGTTCGGCGCGGAGGACGAGCGCGATTATAAAGATTCGAGGCTTTCATTTTAGTTTCATAGATTTATATTTTCATTTCCATTTCAATTTCCTTTCGATTTGCGCATCACGGCGTGCACGAGTTGATGTGTTTTTTTTTTTGTTTGTGTCCAATTAGAATGCATTTTTGTGACAGCAAACATACAGGCTTTGAAAGAACCAATAACAACGTGCTCGATGATGTACAGAGCAAAGAAACAAACAGACCAAATTAATTGGTTCACAATATGAGGCATATTGTACCTGTTTCTATGGGCTCGTTGAGTATTCGCGTCTATTGTTGTAGCGCATTGTGCACTGCGTCCATACAATGGTCCACAAACCACAACAATATTATGAATAAATCACCGCGCGCCGTGGTGGAATCAAAATCTCGACTTCGATGTCGAGATTTCGCCGCCCCACTAACTATAACGCAATCACGCGCATGGCAGTTATTCAAAAAAGAGGCACACATGCGGAGACGGCGGAGGACGCCCGCCGCGCTCGTAACACTATTCCTCTCGGCTCGCCGCCGCGAAGAAATCACAACCGAAAGACATAAAAATGCCCCTATCGCCCCAACCAAATACAGTAAATCGTCGAAATCGCATGGATACCAGTTACATTTTCGAGCGGTTCGCTCGGACTTATGCGAATAAGAAATAAGAAAACGCGCGTACCACCCGCGCCGCCTGCGCCGGCCGCAAGAAGAAGACAAAAACGACGCGAATTGCCATCGACGGGGCGATAAAGCGAGAAAAACGGCGAAAAAAGATTCCACAGCGACCGAACGCCAGCGATGAAATATACAGAAGAAATCGCAGTCGATCGGGGGTCGGAACGATACCGCCACCGCCGCTGACGGGGAGGAGAGGTCGCCTACGTGTGGATGGGAAATAGTTAAAAAGAAATGAAAAGAGAGGCAATAGAAAGATGAGGAATGGGCGTTTGGGTCGCGTTTTATGGGGTTATGATTAGCAAAACTTTATCCACAATTCTTTCCGCTTTATTTTCCCCGGCGTTCGCCACCAGCGCCTCGTTGCCTTCGCCGCCTCCGCGCATACACATGCCTTTTATGCGTTCCTTACACTTTCGGAACTTTCTCGCATGAGTTGAAATTGCTGTGTGTTTTATGATTGTGTATTCTTTGCGCGCTATATTAGTCTGATTCAGGATGGGGGGGGGGCGGCGCGGAGCTGTGGTAGCATCTTATTAGGCTATTATTGTACGCTTGAATTTAATCAAACATTTCCGACAGGTGAGAAATCATTTGCGACGGGACTAGATGGCAATCGCAACTTTTACGCGCAAACAAGCGGAAATGTTCGACGGGGTGTGAGGGGGCGGCTGATAGTCAAAAACGTTTGCAGCACGCGCGATAACGCAGCACGCTCGAAATAAAAATGAAAAATTGGCGCCGGAGTGCGGTTTGAAGGTTATTAATAACAGTTGTTAGAGTTGTTAGTAGTTTTGCAGTCGCACGCATAGTTTATGTACTTTGGCGATATTTTCGGGCGCAAAAAATGACAGCATGCGCGGCAACGCAGCGGAACGCTCGGCGGCGGCGGCGCGCAAATATGCGGGAATAAGCGGGCATTCGTCGCAAGTAAGCCGGAATAAAAATGATAGCGAGCGCGCGCGGCCGGCTGGCGATGAGCGCAACCCGAGGGGGGCGGCGGTGGCGGCAGCGGCAGCAGCCATGAGCATAAAAAGTATTACGTATTACGGCCGTACTTCGAGCTCGCGCGGCAATAAATCATATCGCGCTGTACACAAACGTTTAAACGTTACACCGCGCATAATGCATAAGCAGGCGGTTTAACAACCGCCGCCGCCGCCGGATTCGAAGGGGCCGAAAGTTTGCAAACCGATGCGATATATTGAAACGCGAAGGTGGAAGACGTAATGCGCGGACGGATTTCCCGGCGAACGGAAAACAAACAGCATCCAAAATAAATACAAGCTGACACCGCCGTCAGTGAGATGCATATTGCTTCGGCCGCCTCATTTCTCCCAACCTCGAAATGATTGAGTAAACTAGTTGTTCGTACACTTACATCGCGATAGTAAATTCAAATTTTCCGCACGCCGGCGTGGTGCAAAGTTGTGAGATTTATCCGCGTCCGGTGAGACCTGCATGCCACCGCCGCCGCCGCCGCCGCCCCCCGCCTAAATAAATAACGCCGGCTTTATAACTTTAATTAATACGTATTTATTCGTTTCTGGAAGCACTCTCGAGGCACTAATAATTAATAGAATCATGAAAATTTATTCAAATAAAGTGGAATATCAAAACGCAGCCGTTTTATGCGTCTAGGAAGCATAAATGCGCGCGTAAACAAACGAAATGAAACAAAAAGCGTGGGCGGGCGGGCGCCGCTACACGCCCAAAACGCAAACACATAAAATCCTTGACTAATGGTACATTTTTTAATGCATTTTATTAATGTTGCTGCCCGGCTGTATATTCGTTTAGCTGATGGCGCCATCAGACACAATTTCAATTTTTCATGTTTAAATATTTTACGAGCACCTTTTCATTATATTTATAACGTTGGACACTATATGAACTATTGTTTATTTTCAATTTGTGCAAATAACAGTTGTTCGATGACTATTTGTTGATTTGTTAAAAATCAATTTACGTTTTCGCTGTGAATTATCCCGAATGAAAATAATGAACGGAAACGCTGAAAAATGTACGAGGAAGAGATCTTCATTAAAAAACAATCTTTTGAAGTAGATTCATGCCGTCCGAGAGATTCTTCTTTAATCAAATATTTTTTCTTTGAGTCTTTGACTTGTCTGGATTTGCACAGCACACAAGCTAAAATAAACTAGGTTTTTTGTATGCGCGGACTTTGCAAAGGGCAAATTTCTGCGCTGCCTTAATTAAACAGTCAAACTTTTTACGCCTTTTGTATCTTACTTGGTCATTAATTTTAGTTATAATTAATTTTTGTCACAAAGAAACTTTAAAACGCTGCGTTTTTCGCCGATGTCGATTTTGTCCGCAATAGAAACATTCGCAGGTTGCGGGGGTGTTGGGATGAGTTTTGGAATAGATATTCAAAGGACGTACCTGAATCAATCACGAGTGCAAAACTAATGGCCCATCTGATGGCCCTAATAACGGGTAAACTTTCCAACAACACGAATCCACTCCTCCTTTCTCGGCAACTCTTTTTCTTCGCCGCCACTTTCGCGAACGCGTCGCCTTCGTCCATCCGCCCGCCGTCATCATGCGCCACCGCTTCACCTTGCTGGCGGGTCATAACTTTTCGGCGTCGGGTCGCCGCACAACGCGTGGTGCGGCATTTGTTGTGCTCGTCGCCCGCCTGCATCGCAAATCGGAGTTGTTGCTTCGCGAAGTTTTTCCGCTGAGGCGCGCCGTCGACGCGCGTTTCCTCTCGCAGCGCGGCGATAGTTTCGGCGGTAATCTCGCGCGCGGCTTCCGTCACGGCATTCGGAAACGAGCGCATTTCCCGGCCGGCGTTGTTCTCCACACGTCGCGCTTACTTGCCCACCGTTGAACACGCGCGACGCGCGTCGCTCATTGTAAATCTGGTGTTGTAATACAAGTTGTCGCTGAGTTTCAAATGCGCTTAAAGTAACATCAAATTTATGTTTATTTTTTTTTTTGTGATAAGCGACGCGGTTTTGAATCGGTGCGCCTGTCGCGGTTGCAACGCGGTGAGGATAAAAGGGGCGTGACCCTTCTTCGCGGCGCGCGCGACGTTTTCGCCCGGCGGCGGTCTTCGCGCGATCTGCGGGCACGCGACGGCGGCGGAGAGTCTCGCGGCGGCTGGATGCTGGCCGTGGCCGTTGCCGGTGCGGAATGACGGCGGTAGCGAACGCGGCTGGCTTGCGACCACCGTCGGCGAGCGCCGCAGCGCCACGATCCGGCCCGTTTTCACGACTATCCGCCGCCGCCGCTCTCGCTTCTATCTGCTCGCTGCAGCCGGCTCCGATATCGCGCCGACTTGCAGTTGAATTTCGCAAATGTCAACGCGTAAATACCGGCATTTCTTTAATGTTATTATATTTTATTATTGCAAATTTGCTTTCACAGAGGAAATATGATATTATTACCAATTTATCAATTTAATTCTGATATGATAAGAGTTTAGCAAACATACATATTAATATCCGCTGATAAATCATGAAGTATAATTCGCGATTAGGCAAAGTTCAACAGCATATTTGTAAATAAATTTTAATATAGTGATTGTGGGCCATTTATGCATACATATTGCATGTTTTCGGCGGACACCGTACACCACTGTATCAATATATTAATAACTTATCGGTAATTAACGGTTTGGATTAATACATTTTGTAATCAAATAGAAACTGATTAAATTCTGCATAATATTAGTATCTTAAACCGAGCATTACTAATGTGGCTCTATTCCTATTGAATATTTAAATTTTAGAAAAACAGTCAGCAGGATAATCAACCAGGATGTTGAATAATATTAAAATATACAAAACAAACACAGAAATTTTGTGATAGTATATTAAGTATCAAGTAGCTAAACGAGGATTTTAATCACGAGACTGATTGAGAGCGAGTGTAGCAGCGCCTGCTTTGACTTGTTTGACTGCACCGTAGACAAATGCGCAATCGCAAGCTCCGCCCCGTGCATAACATCCATGACTAAAGTGCGGTTCGTGTTCAAAATAGCACTTTTTGTGTTTAAAAACCGTGGAAAAAGTTAAAAAAAAATCTAAAATTGCCATATTAAAGGTAATAATGTGTTTTTATTTTAATTCTTTGTTTATTCTTTTGTAAAAGACTGTAAAACTTATCTATTTAGTTACGTTGGCAGGTAAATTAGCGATTGTACTTTTAGTAGCTGGAGTGCAACACCATCAGTTGAAGCAAGAGCAATAAAACAGTAATTACGCTGCCCGCCTTTATGCGCGTGTCTCGAAATGACATATTCTATTAGTCGCTGATAATTAACATACGCCGCATACAGTCGCACACAGTCAATTGATGTTTGCCCGAGTGGACCTGCACTTACAGCGTGCGGCTTTATTCTTGCGCGCGCGTCGCCCTGGAAATTGCGGCGCGGGCCGCGGTTAATTGTGTTGGGCGGCTTGCCGCCGCCGCCACCCCCATAGACATATAAATAGATAACAAGAAACAATCATCGTGCGCGTGTGTGCGCACACAATCATACGCTCAGTGTGTGTGCCCGGCCGGATGAACACGCTGACGCGCGAATTCGGCGCGATTGTGACACGACTAATAACCGATCGGCGCACCAGAGTCGAGGGGATGATCCGGCATGCACGATTCTATATGATTTGTATCATTTAGTCCTCGTCATGCAATGACCAGCCGAAACACATTGTATGGCCTCTCTCTCTCCGCGAAACGAAAATCCCATTTGAATTATTGTGATTACATCTGCGCAATTTTCGCGTGCATATTCAGAATTATAGTGCAGTTAAATTCAGAATTTCCATTTCATTTACAATCGAAAACTAATTTCGCAATCATCAAAGGATTTACGGGCCGGCAAGAATTTGGCGAATACACCTCGACGATCGGCACCTGCGTCCTGCCGGACGACCGAGTTTAGCTCGTGAAAACAAATTAATTCCGCTTTTACTCGAAGTTGGCGCCGAATCCGCCGCACGCGCGGGTCATATTTAGGCGGCAGGTATTTATTTATTTATTTTGCGTAATTTGATTAATTCAGTAGCTCGCGCGACGCCGCCGGCCTGCCTGCGCCTCCCCGGGCATTAATTCGAACGCGTGCGCAAGGCGGGGCTTTGCTGTAAGTATTTATTTAATCCGGGCGTACTTGTTGTGTTTATGTATTTTCTAAATTCCGCTACAACGACTTACGGCGCGTATCAACGCGATTAGTTCGCTCGCCGGCGTCCCCGGCGTAAGAAAGGATAGAGTTACGGTTTCGTTTTACAGCGCGCCCTCGGACTTCAGGGTCGATTCCTGCGGGGCACGCCGTCGCTCGCTTTTATGTTTCCGTCCGGAAATTGTCATCTGAAATAATAAAAACAGATTTTAATTCGGCTTCCATTCCCGAATCTTTTTTATTCGCTTGAAATCCCATCAACTATTTTTATCCATTCGGAAAACATGATTGCTCTCCTGATTCGCCACGAGCAATAAAAAAAACAAACAAACCGCAATTTAATCATTTACATTAATAGTATTAAATACTGACATCTCGAAAGAAAGTGACTTTAAATCTGTAAGCAGGGATGATTAGTTGAGCACTGCGCTGTCATGTTCGCTGGCAGTTGTGGGTCGTTAGCAAAAAACCTCGCTCGCTGGCTTTATGTTTTACTGCCGGCGACGGCAGTATTGTACAACAGCTTGTCTCGTTATTTAATTTGCGTCCGTATGCAGCGCGAGCGCAATCTTTGTGTCTATTGTTTTCAAATAAATACGCGCGCATTGCAATTTGATCGCGTGGTGTGCAGCTTGCTTCTGGTTTTTATTGTTTATGTTGATCTTCTCCGTATTGATGTTTTTCTTCGTTTAATAACAGAATAAAAGCGCTGCGGATGGCAAAGAACTTCGGTTGTTTGTCATCTTGGCTTGTTGCTGCGTCGGCGAGTCTGTCTTCCCGACAGCTTTGACACCGGGCGTGCGCCGCCTCCGCAAAACTCCAATACGCTTCAATTACAAGGCGTAAATATCAACGTTTTGATGGAAAACTTTGCAATCCACTATGTTCTTTATTGTTTTTATTCTGCAGAATTTTAATGATTAATAGATGGATGTGTGTGTTGTTTAAACGACCAATTTCGGAAAGGAAATTAATTTAATTTGACTTTAATTAACTCCGAGCGCGTTCTGAGGATAGTTGGTTGAATAAGTAATGCGTAAAGTGGCGTGGACGTTTTAAGAAGTTGCGCGTTGAGGCTGTGGCGGTGGCGGGCGCGGCCATCTCTCGCATGCCCCGCGGCGCTTATTTGCTTATTTAGTTCGCGCGCATATTTTTCGCCGCCGTGAACAATATAATCAAACCAAACAGGCCCGGCGCCTGCCTCTTACGTTTGTGCACTCGGCGTCCGCGCTTCGTTACGCCGTCGTCGCCACCACCGCCGCCACGGCTGCGCCTTTCTCGGCTTGAATATCAACGAGCATATGGACGGCGCGGCGCGGGCAACGTAACAGCTTCGTTATATTTTCATTATATTTCCGGCCGACTGAGCCATAAACCACCCGGCTGTTTTCTTGTTTCTTTGCGCGCTCTTTGGCCGCTGCCGCCGCCGCCGCCGCCGCGCCCTGCTTAATGCTACGTGCATCGAAAGCCAGCCGCTTCTTGCCGGCATCCGTAGCGCGCAGCATTAGCCGCGGCAACTGCAAGAGGACATGCAAACGAACTTGTGCTGTTGTGGGGAGTGGGCGCACAAGCAAATAACCGGCGCAATGTGCGCCGAATATAAAATGGAGCGGTGCCGGCCCCGCAAAACCGCGTCGCATAAATATTTCATTAACATCATCGTCGAGTACCGGTAGATTCGACTTTTTATCTCCTCTGTCTCTTGTGCTTATGCTGCATCCGGATTGTGCTGCGACAGCGTTCTTCAAAATTTGCCACAAGAGCACACTGCAGGACACACAGCGACCTACATTTCAACCCGACCCAACCGCACCTTCACCCTTGTGCACTTACCTTTGAATATTCTGCAACCGCCGCCCAGACTGGCCCAGTCAGCCATCAATAATCAATATTATCAATCATAATTAATGCACGCGGGGCGGTTACCACGTCAGAATTTCGAACTCAAAATTCAGCACGAGATCTTTGGACAGGTTTTGTTTATTTTTTCTCGGCGCGCACTACTTGCTAGTGATTTAATATGCGCGATAATCTGCGTAGTACGATGGCAGGCGGCGGCGGATAGGCTTTTATGTGCATTCAGCCGCCAGCCAAGACGCGGCCGCCGCGCTCAACGCAGTGACGCGCGCCCCGAAAGCATCTTTGCCATCTTAATATTAATTTTAATCAAATTAGTTTACGCTTCCTGCACATTCTTATTGGCTTTTGCATCGCTACGCTCGCGTTCTTCAACGGGCGGCTTCAATACTTTCACATCTCTGCGTCTTGCTTCGCGCATTCTTCCTTCGTTTATGACCGGTGTTAGTCTCGACTTCCTTATTACTCATGATGTTCGACGACGTTTATGAGTTTTTTTTCTGTGCGCGCTTCCGTCTGCGTCATATCCTAATAAAAATTATTAAATATTAACAAAAGGCTGCGCGTGCAGATGGAGATTGCGATATTTCCGAGGATGGATCTTATCAAAGCAGTGGAGAAATTAAAAAGTCAAGATCAAGCAGATTTGTGTATTTCAACGTATTTCCGACAGAGGCGAAGCCAAAGTATACGTTGCGCAATTTCTAGACATTCCTTACAACTTTATTTTTTAAAATAGCTTTCAACATTATTAAATTGTTCAATAAATAATTAGTTTTCGAGCTGAAATACTCCACGACCTGGACTTGATAGGCTTTGCAAGATAAGCAATGCTGAAGTAATGCGCTTACCTGAACGTTTCAAAGTCGAATTATTGTTTGGATGGTTAATATTGTTCTTAATAAGTTGATTGTTTTCCGGTCTGGGCATCCTGCGGCTTAATAACAAAGTCGATTTTTATCGGCCGATGTCACCGGCATATGCTCGAAGGACCACGCCGCCGAGTGCAATTCTCCGATCGTCCGAGCGATACTCGAAAGGATAAACGAAAGATAGCAATATATTGTCAAGGACGTCGATGATACCTCGGCTCGACGGGCGAATCCGAAAGTCGAGCGTCGCGTAACATTGACTTACGTCGCGTTACGTAAAGCCGTGGCGGGCGCGGGGATGCCGTGCGGCGTCGAGTATCACGGGATCGGCGCGGGCGGACGCCGGAGCGAAAAGTGGCCGGCCAGATAGGGATAAGGACCAGGAATCGAAGGATGCGATTCGTTTGACGACGCGCGACCGGCGGCGCAACGCCAGAAGTGGAAGCTGATAAAAGATGGATAGATATAGCGCGGCGGAGGATAGGGCGCGGCGGGTAACGCTAAACCGGGGGGATTGAAATAGGAATAGGAATTGGGCAGCGAAATGGGAATAGAAATAGAGCAGTCCGGAATTGTTGAAATCGAAGTAGAAATAGAGAAGTTTCAAGTGCGCGCCGCGAGAGTGTGCGGAGGAGGATGGTGGCGGCGGCGCGGCTTTGTGGACATTTGGACGTTTAAAGACGATTCTCGTGTTCTTCGTATAAGTTGATGGGCGCGCTATGTGTGTGGACACAGTAATGCGAGCATGAAGCGTCCGCCGGCACACTTAAAGACTAGGGTTTCTTAAAGCGACGCATTTTTTCTCGCAAAGCGCCGAAAACAAAGAAAACCGATCGCTGGAAAATTGAAGATCCTGCCCGGCGCGAAATAATTGCGCGTAGGAGCAAAAATTTGCGCAAAATTTTGTCTAATATTGCTGTAATATATTAAATTTCGACATCACAAAGGTACTAAACACTTCGTGCTGAAGAAACGTGCGCGTCGGCCGAGTGGGAAAGATGTTCAATACTTTGCACACGCAAAGAGGCGAGGGGATGCTGGAGAGGAGATATAAGGAGGCGGAGTGGAACATAATATTTTCGACTAAAAATTGAAAATAATAAATCTGTCACGCTTAGACATGTCTTCGGAACGAATGCGCACGGGTCTATGGCAACGGTAACGAATACACGTCGTTCTGCCGTGCCCATCGTGTTCTTTTTCATCCTCCGACACTCACACCCAGCGGCGGCGGGAGCGCAACTAGCGCAAACCTTTTGCAGTGCGAGCTGAAATAGCATCGCCGGCGAGTAGATGGTACAGTTAGACGAGACGTGACGTTCTGGGAAGAAAAGTTATTTGACAGATTTTTAAATATATTGCTTCTCTATGCCTTTACCTATAATATAATTTCGACGTTATATTAACACGGGATAACTGCGCGCTTCTGGAAAGCTACGGCAGTCGGTATCGAATTTTCCAACAAATTTCGCCCGAAAGCATTAAATCGTCCGCGTCCGAAGCTTTGTGAAAATACAAAAGTGGCCGCCAAGGCGACTACAAAAGCGCAAGGCGGCCGCCGCGTGATGCCGGCAAATCTTTAATTAGAGGCCTTCAAATGAAATATCTGTGCCCCGCAACTGAAATATTTGAATAGATATAATTGCAAATTTGTGCGCCAAGTGAAAATGAAATTCCCGAACGTCAAAGATCATATTGCGATAGCAGTGTTTTACGACAAAATGTTTGCTCATTCCTGCGGTTGGTCGGAATTTTGATGATCTCTCAATGTTGTCGATGTCGGGCGCACGCCAGCGGGGCGGCGGGCCGACGTCGATGTCGGTTGTTGATTCCAAAATGAATATCAAGTGGCGAGGCGCAGCCAGTAAGCGGGACTTAAACGGGCGAAATGTCGCAATGTTAAAACGTCGAAATTGCTAATCTCGCCCGGCGCGCTCGACGGCGGTCCTAGGACAACCGGCACGAGGATAACGGGATAAGGGAATATGGGAAAATAAGAGTATATATATACGTATATAGAACTGCGAACTACTGGCTGCGACGTATGACTGAGTAGCGTAGAGCGTGTCAAAGGGAATGCCAAATACATAATGACGAACAAAGAACTATCCGCGCAGAAGCGAGAGCGAAAGTGCGACTGTGTCGGATGGAAATTTCGAATGGGGGTGTGAGTGCACCGGGCGCGCGAGGTCGGGTTCAGAGATGAAAATCTCTATCAAGTTTTATTGTCGCTGAATACTAAACGGCCAAGAATACGGCTGGCTGCCGGCGCGGGCGCTGCGGCGGCCTGGGGGGCGCATGCCGCACGACGCTACAATAGACGGATGTCGGATAGTTTGCTGTCCTGCATTGCTTTCAGCCGACACGAACCAAACTACGAATTGAAGTGGTTGCCGAGAAAACAGCGCGATGCGGAAAACGCCACCAAAATACACCACGTCACATCACGTACCCGCGTATATTATATACAGGCTTTCGAGGGGGGTTTTTACTCGCGCTGAAAAACGATGCACCCATTCCGTTGCATTCGCGCAAATTCAACAAAGCGCACCTTTGCCACTATTGCAAGAACTCGTTATTGGATCGAGAAATGAAAGATTGCGAAAAAGTGCGCATTCTGGTTTCGGCCGGAATGAATATATAAACACACACGTGTGGGGAAAATTGAAGGGCGAAACAAAGAAGAACCCGATTACTCCCATGGGCAATAAAACCAAATAGCTTTCAGGCTTTCTGACTCCGCCGCGCTGCCCCCCGGCACTACTCTCGCCCGCTCACCCACCACACACACACACACACACACCCGCGAGGGTGGAAATACTCTCCCAGGGGCGGTCTGCGCATTGCGCCTGTATCGGTGTCAATGTGTACAATGGTACAACAAGACAAAAGCCTAAAAACACATGTTTGCTGGATGCTGCGCACACAATTAACCAGTGCACCCACACGGACATTATACGTCGCCAACTTTCTTTCTCATCCTTCAATCTTGCGCCGGCCGTTCTTCATTGCATCAAATGTTTCCTTTTCCGCTTCCTTCTGCATCACGCATATTTCGTCGTGTCGTCCAATTATGTCGGTGCATCGCCCGCCTTCGCTTTTGTTCCGCGCTACATTTCCGCGTAGTTTATTACGGTAGCTCGCGCGCGCGCGAATATTAAAATTGCAATTTGTGTTTGCACGCCGTGTAAAATATTCCCCAGCGTCTTTTGTCTGAACGTCGCGAGCATGCCGTTCGTTTTCCGCCCACTTTTGTTGCGCCGTCTCCAGCGGTGCGCGCACAATCAGCGCGTTAATTACCCGTACCGCTTACACGTTGCGTTTATCAGCGTCAGCAATGTGTCGCGCGGGGGCGGCGGGCGCTGCCGCACGCTTTGCATGTTTTTCATCCTTCCACGCGCTTTCGCATCAAAGGAAATATTGTTTATATAATATAACTACGCTCGAGTAGGGTTAGTGCATCGTTGTTGTTTTTTTAATTATTCTTTCAAGTTTCTCCTTTAAAGCGGTGGTTTTTTCACGGTTTTGAGACATAAAACGTGGTATTTTAAACACGGACAGCCAAAACAGTGATTAAAGGACTTTAGTCACGGACTTTAGTCACGAGGTGGAGCTTGCGCCTGCGCATTTTTCTACGGTGCAGCACAAGATCATGTAAATTGCTTTAAAATAAAAATGTTCAAATACAAAAACATCAGCGTGGAACTTGAGTAGGAGTAGAAAAAATAGCGTAAGCATCATGCGGCTAAACGTTGTTAAACACTCGATTGCTTAATGAATCTTGTGAGTAAAGTCCCCGTTTTGTCACTTGATGCTTAATATACTACTATGTAACGTTGATTAGTGATATAAATTTTCGTACTCAACGAACGTACTCAACTTGTAAAACAAAGAAAGGTAAGAACAATAAAACTATTTCAAATTTGTTCAATTGCCTTCTAATCATTCACAATTTAATATTCTTGCAACCTAAGTGGTTGAGCCATGCTTTTATGATTATTAAAACTGTAATTATCGAATTTTACCGTTTACTATCCTCGATGAAACACAGCCGGAGAGGAAAATAGACTCGTAAAGCTAGCAGCATTCAGAATTCCAAACACAAGCGGCACATTTACGCGCATAAACAACGACCGCGATATAATAAGCCCCTGCATAATTCATCTACGCGCAATAATTCATTCCGACCTGCACTCTTCTTGCCGGCGCGCGCTGCGGCTGCTGTTGTTGCACCTTGCATTTGCAACTTCGTGATTCAGTGTTGGCGCGCCGGGCGGCTCTATCTAATTGTTCGAACGGCGAAGCAATATGAAGAAACGCCGCGCTCGTAAGTCGTCGCCGCGCGCGTATGACGGGCGTGCGGGGCGGCGTCGTGTGTGTGTGTGTGTGTGCGGGTGGGTGTTTGTGTGCTGGCAAGAAGACGAAGAAGTAACTGCATCAGGTCCTCGGGGTACCATAACTCAAAGACACCCCTTGTACATCGCGCCCATAGTTCATTCACTTTCACCCGCGCCTGGCCGCCCCAGCCGCCGCCACGCGTGTATCCATCTAGTGTATAGATTGTTATATTTGGTGTTTACAAAAAGCACACTACAAACCTCTGTAAAATTATTTATTCAAGCTGATAATCCTGTTGGAAAACAAAGTTAGAAATTGTAGCGGATGCAATATTTGATTTAAGATTATTTACGTTCAGTTTGGGATAAAATAAAATTTGAAAAATTTTTATGACTGCCTGTATTACTGGGTGTTCCTACGTGATGCAGTGGTACCACGTGTGATACCATGTATCTGCGGAGGAGTGTATCCGTTTGCTTACGCACGCAACTGTAAGATTTACGAGCGGCCGTCGGCGAGGGTGTTTCGTAATTTGTAATTTCTCGAGGCGATTTTAATTATTCAGGAGGCCACTTTTTCATTCTTTAAAATTGCTTAAAATTCACTCGGGGCGCCGCCCACTGCTCGCCGAGAGCCTCGAATATCTTTAGTTCAAAAAACGTGAAAACCTGCCGTAATCTCCTTAATTATTAAAAGTCCGAATTGGAAAGCGCGGCGGATGTTATTAATTAATCCACACCGCGCTCGCCCGCCGCCGCTCTCACGCGATTTGTAAGTGTTAATCGTATAATTGGCGCTCGCAATTTTCACTCTCCGTTTCGGCCGTTTATCGGCTCCTCATTCATTCGCTCATCTCTTTGCTGCCGCCGCAGCTCTTTTTTTTTTTCTTCAGCGCTGCGCCCGTTTCTCGCTCCTCCTTTGTTGGCCACTTCGGTTCCGACACTCGTCGGCGCACCCGGCGCACTTTTTTACGCGTCTATCGTTTCTATTGATTCCCCGCGGGGAATTTGCGAACCACTTATCTCGTCTTTATTTGTAGCCGGCCCGTCCGCAATCGAATCTTTTGCTTTCGAGTTCATTTTCTCCGCGTGCGAAGTGCGGCCGGGCGTCGGGCGGCGGCAAATATTGTGCGCTGCCTTGAAATATTAATTGTTTTCGGTTGTTTTTAAAGCAGCAAGGTGCAGCAGACTTGGGAATTGTGTCACTTAGGTGACATTGATTTTTGTTATTGTCTGGGACGTGTTGGAACAAATTGAACACGACATTCCTCCAGCAGCAAACACGAAAAATATCAACTGCTACAACATCACTTCAAGTCGGGCGCAAAATTTTATTAAGAGTTTGCCGTACGCCTCGGAGAAAGAGTTTATTTTTTATTGGACAGCCTGTTACATAGTTAATGAGTAATAAAAACTATTAGAAGTTGTTTTGATGCTGATCACTCTTGACACTTCCGAAGTGATGCTGTTTGGTGGTAATTGCCGCCGACAACGCATTAAGAATTGAACAAATTACCGTCCACCAAAACTTTCGGATCGCTTTCCATTTCGGTTCCAGCGATGCGCCGAACTTTCCGTACCGGGCGCACGTTTTCCGTCGCTGGCACCTTCGAAAATCAATCGGCGGCGGAGGTGGCGGCGTCGCGATGCGCCAAACTCCACGCTCGAAAGAAGCTCGTGCAACTCCATCGTCGATAAGTGTTAGCCGTTACTTAAAAAGAAGCACTACGTGATCTTTCTGCGGGGCGTACGTGACCGATTTGGAAACAATAATAATATTATTCGGTATCCACCGGTTTGCCATCCGGAGGGAGGCGCGCGATGGTTTTTACTTACTTACTTACTTACTCAAACACTGAACTCGGTGAAAACTCGACAAACCGCAAACTTTTGCCGGTGCGGTGAGTGCTCCGTTTTGACTAGGGTAGTCGAATCAAATAATCGAGTGGCCTCAGCTACCTTTGGTTATTTGACTTATATTCCGTCAATTTGGCGGTGCGAAGACGCTCGCGATATGTCCATCTACCAACCCACGAGGATGGACGTCTATTTTCCTCAACTTTTACTTCGTGTTTTTTTCCTATTAACCGAAGCACGAGACGGGCGATATTCGAACCGCATCTACAGCCGGCGAGCCGATATCGACGGTAATGAACCCCAAGCGGGCGTTCATTTTTCGGCAACAAGCAGTACGCGCCCGGCGAGCGGGCGCACAAAAGAAACGGTGGCCACACGTAGTTTGCGAAGCTTTTCCCTCGGCAAAACCCCGGACTCTCGAACCGAGATCGGCGGATCGGCTAATTTTATTATCTTTACGCGAAGGCTTTACGCTTCCACTCCGCCGCCGAGCCGCGGTGCGCTCGTCTCTTTTCTATCTATTACGACCGACGTTGTTCAAGGCGCGCCGGGCGAGGCGAGAATCGTCGGCAAAACTTATCGTTGAAGAGATAACGCTTTTAGTGGCAAGAATCGGAAAGAAGAAAAAGCGGTAAAGACAGGGGAAAGAGTTGGGAAAAAAGTGGAAGGAGTGAAAGGTGAAAAACTCACGTACTTGTTTAAACCTTATCTATTCTTTTGGCTGGCAGCGCCAGCGCTTCCGAAAGTGTCTGGAAATTACCAGAAACACCTCCTAAACGTCCCGCGCGCGCAAAAAAAAACCCACGAAGAACAAAGAAATCACCGGTTCGCCGTCGCATTAATTGCAATTATGAGCCGAAAACTTTCAATTTCCGCGTCGAGATTGCCGTCTAAATGCGGATGAATATAAAGCAAACAAAATACACACACACAAAAAGAATAACATGCGGTTGGCATGCACGTTGAGGAAAACCGGAATGATTGAGATTAATTCGCGGTTCTTTGTGTTATCTTCCGTTTGGGTTGTGCGTGGGGTTTTGCGGGTCGAAAATGGTCCATTCGAACAAGTGAAAATTGTATACGGATTGTTGATGACTATTGCCCCGCTGAGTTTTATATATTTCAAGCCTTTATATATTTCATTGGTCCCATGGTCCTCCAGTCCTTTAGCGACTTCCATACGTCGCCAACCCTCGGCGCTTGCAACCCGGGCGCGCGGGTAAATCCGCCTCAAAATCCAACAGGAAAATAAATAGCGACGGAGGCAAACATCTGAATTTTCCCTAAGTGTGTATTGCTGTACCGTTGCCCGAACCCATCCTGGCCTCGCCCGTGCGCATAGATCTTTGTTTCTTTGTTTGCTTTTGCACTTTGCTGAGATGTGACCTTTCGTCGCGTGGACAGAAAAAAATAGCAGCAGTTGCGCGCCTAAGGCGTGAATTTTTAAGTTTTATGGTGCGTAAAAGTTTCTCTATTTTGGCGATACATTCAAATCAAAGGCGAGGAACATGTGGGTTTCACCTGGAAATAAAAACGAAAAAAAAGTACTTCCGATTAATTATTTTAATTTTAAAATAAAAATTCCTATTGATAAAAGTAGTGTTTAAAAATTAAACAAAAGTTACAAATATGTAGCTGGATTTTAAGTGGTTTCGTTGTTGATTTTGTGATGTCCCAGTTGCAGTTTCGTTGTGCGTTGCGCAGCGAAATGCGATTTTCTTGCAGAGCGCGTCACACATATGGATCTCATGCACGTATTTACGATCCGCAGCGATATGGTGTTTGTTCTGGTGTCGGTTGTATCGTGAAAATTTATTGCGTCACATTTATTGTCATCAGCGTGACCACTAATGGTCGCCCGGAGTGCGGACCTATGTCCGACTGTATTTAGAAACTCATAAATCTCGCGACGCGCTCCTCCGCGCCACACCACGCCGCCCCCGGCGAGCCGCGCACTTGCCCGCCGCGATTGCGACTTCGCCGTGGCGAGTTTATGGCGCGAACTCTAGACGATGCGCCAACTAAACGATCCCGTGGCAAACGGAAAACTAGTCACGCAAGATAGCCGCCCCGCGTGCTGGCCTCCCGCGCACCGGCTGTGTTTATATTGTGGCGGCTGTTTGCCGTATTTCAATTAAAATTTGCATTGTTTTCCGATTGAAATATGTTCCAATTAAAAGCGACGGCGCGGACACTGGGTAATTAAAGCCGAAGAAGTCGAGCCCCATTGCCATAACCTGCAGCGGGCCGAAGAAAATGCATCGCTTTATCAGCACGTTTGAGTTTTACGCCGGCGAGCATCGAACTGTTTCCGTTTTTAGCGCGTCTTCGTTTGCGTCCGTATCGGACAATTCCGCAACATAAATTTGCATATTCCGGTGCTCCTTCTGTTCCTGCGTGCCGGCTCCGCGTCTTAGTCGACTTTTATTTTTATGAACTTTCCTCAACTCTTTATCTCCGCCTCTATCTTGATCTTTTATTGTTGCCATTAACTTCACTTCGAGAAATGTGAGGATTTCGTCGCCGGCTGATATTTTCTCGTTCGGAGTTAAGCTAAGTTGAAATCACTCGACTGAACGTATCTATCTGCACGTAGCCTAAGTAGATTGGGCGAATGTGTCCCGCCGCCCTCGGCAAGCGTCCCGTCATACCAGCTAGTGGCGGTTTGTTATTATTTCACGTTACTTTAGGTTCCGCTCGAACTAGCGTTCATCCCGTTGCGGCCCGCCGACAACACCGACAACCCCCTTTGCCCTTCTCGTCACTTCCCGACTTACGAACCGTCGAACTCTTCTGTTTGCGTTAGAGACACACTACACGATGCATGCCTTTTTAATCAGCTAAATATTTTGCAAGTACCCTAAAATGCCCTTCAAACAACGGCCTTTTTTAGAAAATTTGAAAACATGCTGCGGAAAACACCCTGTATCTCGCAAACTAATACACTTTTTTGAGTTTTTCACCACCATTTTATAGCTAAAGACATACAATACGATGCATGCCATTTTAATCCGCTAAACATTTTTGAAGTGCCCTAAACAGCCCTTCAAACAACGACCTTTTTTTGAAAATTTAAAAACATGCCGTGGAAAACACCCTGTATCTCGCAAACTAATACATTATTTTAAAGTTTTTCACAGCCAGTATTGTATAGTTTAAGAGACGCACTACACGATGCGTGTCTTTTTATCCCGCGAAACATTTTGGAAGTGTCCTAAAATGTCCTTCTAACAACGGCCTCTTTTGAACATTTTAAAAACATGCTGTGCAAAACACCCTGTATCTTGCAAACTAATAGACTTTTTTTGAAATTTTCACCGCCATTTTATAGTGTAAGAGACGCACTCCCCGATGCATGCTTTTGGGATTCGCTAAACATTTTGGAAGTGCCTTGAAATGCCCTTCAAACAACGCCTTTTTATGGAAAATTTGAAAACATGCTGTGGAAAACACCCTGTACCTCGCAAACTAATAAACTTTTTTTAAATTTTTTACCTCCATTTTATAGTTATAGAGATGCACTATACGATGCATGCCATTTTAATCCGCTAAACATTTTGGAAGTGCCTTAAAATGCTCTTCAAACAACGACCTTTTTTGGAAAATTTGAAAACATGCTGTGAAAAACTGTCGTGCTTATTTGTTGGCGCGAGGTGGTGTGCCGCGGCCGCAGCGCCAGTAGGTAAGACGTCGTACACCCCGTCGTACTTGCCGCCGTTGTCGGCGTTACCGCCACCACCACCCGGCAGCAACTTAATTACAAAATCATAAATCCAATTAGCGAGCGCGCGCGTTCGCCTCGGCCGGCTGCGTTTCGGCAGGCCGCGCTCTAGCCGCGCCGTTTAGCCAGCACGTACGGAGAACGGCGGCCCTCTCAGCCGCCCCCTAGCACCTCAACGTTTTCATTGCTCGCACAAGTTGGTATCTAACGTAAACACGACGCTACCTGGTGCAGAACGACTGACTACCGCACGTCTTCCAGTGGTTAACTTATTACACAAGCGACACGAGAGGGTGGATTTGAGCATGAGGGATTTTAACTACACCCTTTTGCACCTTGCGTCCGTGTAGTCACAGACCGGGCGTTATGCGAAACGCACTCGTGCATCTTATCGCACGCATCATCGCATGACAAAACATCGCTGTATTAAGTCTTGTGTTTCTGTTTATGTTCCTGCTCGTCAAGGAGGGTCGTCGCGTCTTGGCAAAGGGTTGGCGGGTCCGAGGTTTAGCGTGGGATTAGCAGAAATTACACTCTCTGATTGAAACAACAAATAATTAATATTTACGAGTCTACATCGGCGCCGCATTATTATTCACCTGAAGGCGCGCAGCGAATTGATTATCTCGCGCGCAGCCGGGCGAACGGCTACCTAAGAAAATAAGCAAGCAGCCGCGTGCCCCGACAAAGGGGTCGTAAACTAATTACTAATTACAATGGTGGTAGTCGTAAGTCTATTACTGGATCTCGGAGCGCAGATGAAGGCCATACATCTGATGAAAACTTCTTGCTCTTACGTGGCGCCGCTAACATCGTCGTATTGTTTTGCCATGCGCAGGCTTCACCCCCACAGCCGCCCACCGCCCGCCGCCCAACACGTACGGCCGCATGTAGCAGTCGTTTTTAATTACACGGAATATTATGTTCCGCGCGGCATCGCTTGTCAGTCTTTCTTATCATATTATGCGGGATGCAGCAGCGGCGGCAGCAAAATGAATGATATACGACCCGGCGGCGCTGGCGGAGGCGGCGGTCGTCGGTTAGTCCTGTTAGTCGCGTTAGCGCGCCACAACTAGCGCTAGTTTTTAATTTAATTCCGTTCGCGCAAAAGCGCGCGCGCGCGTCGGAGTGATTAACCTGCCTCGAGGCGCGTCCCGACTAATTCACCAGCGGAAACTTCAACCGCGACAACCCCAGCTAGGCCCCGTGTGCCTGAAATTCACTCGTTTAGCGTCGCGCGCGAAAATGATACGCTGATACGATGATGAACTTTGCGTAATACACCAACGCGGTGTTCCTTGAATGTTTTCGCCAAACACGCGCAGGGGGGGGCGAAACATGATGAGCGTTCGTAATCAAATCGTAAATTTTGGTTTGATCTATTACCGCTGCGTACAGCGGTGTGTTTATTGTATGGCCTGGCAAGCGATATATTGGGTGCTTTTACTGCCGGCGCACCGAGCGCTTTTACGTTAATGCCTCTGATAGCGTATCGAGCGGAATTGCACACGGGGTTAATATGCGTATGGTCAAGGTGTTGAGGCATCCGTAGAGCACACGACGCACGCACCTGCGCGTACTCCCAAATGATTTATGTCTAATTTGCGCCCCGCTGCGCTGGGTACGCAGCGATGTAACTCCCCGGCTGGAATATGCGAGATGATTTAGTCATAAAGCAGCAGAGATCAACCGCGCGCCCGCAGGGACGGATCCATTACCAACCGGCGGCGTAAATCCGCCACTGCCGCCTCCAAGAAATATGATGCGTGTGCGGTTCGTCAGCGGGCCGTAACCCAATTTGCTTAATTGTTCCGCGAGCGCCCCGGCGCAATTGCATCGCGCGCCAAACTAGATCAACGCTGATCAACCCCGAACTTAAGTAAATTACACATTCGCTAATTGTTATGCCCCATTACTTGGGCGTTATCTTTGCGCTGCCGCAAGATCAATTCGATTAACCAATAACGTCAGACGCGCGCGCCGTTTAAATATTGAACGCTGGCGTGGCTGCTGCCGCCGCTGGTAAAGCGCAGAAAGCGGCGAAGAATATTTATGAGCGAGCGTATGAGCGATTAAGAATCAGTGCGGGCGCGTGGCGAGTCGGCGATGGCGTTGGCGAGTGTCGGGTAATATAGATAGGAGCGGCGAAGCTGTAAATCATCGAAATCGGATAAAGATTTACTGATGCGATGCGCGATCCCGCCCGATGATAACTGCTAACTGGCGAATTGCTACTCCGCTTTCGTCTGCCGCCTGCCGCCTGCTGGCTGCCGCGCGTGTGATGATATATCGCAACACAGCGGCAGGAATAGGAATAAGTGCGGGCTAGGTGGGAATGTGCAAAGACGCGTCGAAACCGAGGTATCAAAAAGAAGGAAAGGGTTGCTGCCGACGCGCCCCCCATCTACGCGCCTCAGTTGCTTAGGGAGCGTCTTCCGCTTTCCTGCGCTCCCGGATTGTGTGAGGATGTATCCGTGGGCAAAGGGGATGGATAAATGATACAACCGACCGGTCAGAATACAAATGGCTAGTTTATTTCTTTTTATCATCATCTTTTGTCTTGTTTTCCTTCGGAGCGTGATGCGCACGTTTTTTGATATTTGTTACGCCAGCGCCGTAGCCGTGGCCGTAATTTTTAGTTGTTTATTTTTTATTAAGAAGATGATTTACACTAGACTACCTTTCCTTCATTTTTATTGCGTACTGTCAACATTTCAACAGTTATGATAAGTTTCAATGGGCTTGAGTGAAAACCAATGAGGGTGGTCGGGGGGGTGGTTCCAAAATTACTTATTGAGACCTGCAGCCCTAACTTATTCTCTTGTCGCATTCATCCGGCGACAACGAAAGCAGAATATACGACCACGGCAATAAGAATATTACTCCCCTATGATCATATTTTCAACACTTTCGTTGGGCGGAGTTGGACGCGCGACGTGCCGCTCACAAAACTCGTAGAAAACTCGTCGCTCGGCGAGAGGTTTTCATTCATCTTTTAGCAGATTACCGCTGAGTTACGTTTGCTCCCGCTCGACTTTGCCAACTCGGCATTGCGATGCAGAACTCCCAGTTGGTAAAGTTTTCCGAGCGCGAGTCCTCTCGGCTCGCGTGACGTTCAAAAATGTATTTCGTTTTTCCTCGCGACCCGCCTATTGCGCGCGACTTTTACTTATTGTGCGCAATTCCGCTGCATGTGTCGCACACGCGGAATAAGCATTTCGCGAACGTCGGCGTAAGTATAATTTCGGCCATTATTCATATTTTTCAAATTTTTCATCGCCCGGCGGAAAACTCGCGAGCATCGCAAAGATTGCCGCCGCGCGTGGATCGCGCAAATTTTCTCCCGCGCGCAAATCTTTCTTGTCAACCAAGGCGCGCGCCGCGCGCCCTCAGGGATCGGGCGACGGACTTGTTTAATTTCGGCAATTTGCACGTAGCGCCGAACGAGTCGCGAGAGAGCGTCGAATCACCTTACGAACACACGCACGACTGGCATCAGTAACCAGCCGGCCGGAGAGCGGCCCAGCGCACGGAGCGCGCCGCTTATTTATTGCCGAACATTATTCATACTGTAGGCGCGTTTTAAAGCTCGTTCCGCGGAAGACGCGCGCGCGACCGTAACGGTAACTAAGCGCGCGCGAAAGCAAAGGACTAAAGATTTAACAACACGTCGTCGTCGTCGCGTCGCCGGCGCGCAGGATGTTACATGCACGCGTTGTTTCGCGCTTCGTCCGTGAGATTTCCGCGTTTCTTCCACGTTGGAGACGTGCAAAAAGCCGCTTCCGACACCACCCGGACCTCTTGGCCATGTTCGACGCGACCTGCTCGCGCGGGGGGGAGGGGAGGGGAAGACAAATTGCTGGCGCAAATTTGCGAATTTGCCTTCATTTGCAAATCGGGCAACAAATAAGCGGCGCCTTAAAAATGAAACGGCGTGTCTTCGCCGTCCTTTAACCGTGTAACAGTAATGCCACCCCTGGTCCCCAATTATTTCACGTCGTCTTTGCGCCTTATCACGCGCCCGAATTAATTGCCGCTTTGTATGACACGCGCCGCAACAAAAATCGGGCGCGTAAAAAGCGCGCAAAAACAAATAAAATTATGTTGCGGCCACTCGAGCGCTGGCGGGCGGGATAACTGCCGGACAAGCAGCGGCTTAGTGCCGTACTCTCGCGGGCGCGCAACAAGCACAAAAGTCGTGTGATGAAGTGATGAATTAATTCAACCCTTTTGCACTCGCTGCTGACTCTCGAAGCTCTACGTCGACGGCGCTCATTACGCACCCAGGCAACAACACACACACACATGCTCTCTTCGGCGGCGGCGGCTACCTGGCGCAATTAAAAGCGCGCAATCGCCGGCAGTATCGAACTTGCTTCTCGCGCAAAACTTAAATTAATTATGGCAGCCGCGACGAAAGTCGGCGCGCAACGTGAGGGCTCTTCGGCGCGCGCCCACCCGAACATTAAATCTTTCCGTTAAAGTCTCTCGCCGGATTTAAGTTTTATGCATTATGTAGCGGGCCTTAATCCTGTCCTGAGTGGAAGCGGCAGGCGGGGCCGCTGCCGGTTTTTGCCGGCGAGCGCCGCTTTAGTTTTAGTTTTCACTCCAACTCTAACTCTATTTCGCGTTTGCATACAGTGTGTTGCAAAGCAGCCGCTTGGCGGCGCATTGCGATTCTGCACACGGTGCACTTTCGGGCGGTGTTTTGGTGTTTCCTGTTGCTAATGCGTGCAGGTTGTAATTTCGGGGCCGAGTTTACCATGCGAGCGCACTCTAACGTATTGCTGGCACACGTACGCAAGCGCAAGTCGACTCGAGTACGAATTACTATCTGGTAGTCGCTGGCTATTACGCGCCGCTTTCAAATTTCCCAAAGGAGCGGACCTCACGGCTCGTGCACCCAATGTGTCTCGGTGTTTCTTTTTTGCGTCCGCGCGCGCTGCACACAAAGCGGGCGCGCATTTATTTCTTCGTTTTACTTGTGTCGTTTTTATGGCTTTCATTGCCTTTCTCTTTAAATTACCACGCGCGTATTTTTTCCGCTCTAGTCTCGGACAAACGCATTTTTGCGCACACACGTCGCCAAGATTCACTTGCGCTGCTTCATTTGTGTTCGCATGCAAAATGCACGCGCGGGTTGCGGCCCGCCGGATGTTGCTGTTAATATTTCAATTGGCAAATTGCATGTCCGATTGCAATTGGATCGCAAACAAAGCGAAAAAAAGTGCGAGCGGAGGAAAAGAGCAACCGGGAAGCGTAAATGGGACGAATTGAAAAGTTCTCAATAAAGTTGCGAAGAGCGGCACGCCGCGGACGGGCGATTGCCGTGCGCAAAAAAGCGCACCGTTACCGTTACATAGTAGCGTGCGCGTTTCGGCGGCGGCGTGGCGGCAGCATAATTTATAAAGGAAACAAGTGTTGCAACCGTTGAGTAGACTGGTAGTACATTTCGGCAAACATGTTGTTGAAACAATGCGCGCATGCAGCAGCAGCGCGCTCGCGTAAATGTCAAACCGGTACGCTGTGCCATTTTCGCGACCGAAAATTCACCGGCCAAAACCAGCTGCTAATAAATATTGTCCGCAAATGCACCCTATTGCGATTCCAATTTGTAACCAACAAAGAAACGAAATTATTTTAACAAGAATTTTCGCCAGCGTTCGCCCGGCTAAACACTTTCACGCGCGCGCGCTTTACGTACTGCAAGGATCAGATAATTTTATATCCGATTGAGAATGAAAATCATTTTTTACAGCAGTCGCCGTTACGTTTACTGCCGGTCGGGCAAAGCGGACGCGCAGATTACATACGGAAAATACGAAATCAGCAGAACTCGCGTTATATTCGCTCGCAGATTACGCCCGAATTCGAGATGTAATTGTATGCAGTTCCTCGAGTTTTACAGTGCGCCGGAAATAAAATTACGAACATTTTCGCTAATGTGTTTGACCGTTGAGCACAAAAAAAAAACGGACACTGCGTAAAACCCTTGCACTGCAGTGTCAACATTTGCGCGCACTTGTAAACTGTTTATGCACAATGGAGACGCGTGTTACATGTAATATGCAATGCAGGTGAGTGTACGACTCGCCGAGACCTGCCCGCTGAATGCAGTCAATCAGTGGATCGATCGGCGCGATCAATCAATTGATTTCGGTCCAATCAATTCGCGTCCCGCCTGAAATCAGCTCAATGTGCAATCGCGCTGCCGACGTCGGGGCTCGAACTTCCATTTCTCTGATCGTCCTTCATGTTCACTATGTTGTACACACATTATTTGATGCCAGCACCATCACACGGCCCACAATTTCGTCCGGGGACGTATTAATTACGATCGATCAGATAATAAAACTTCATTCCTCCTTTCATTAGCTGTAATTCTTAACTTTTCTTATTTGTAGAAATTCTAAGTTTATATCAACACGTGATAAGTTTAGTCACTTATGTATATCAATAGAGCCTCCTTCATCGACGGTAATTGTACGCGCTCTATCCTCGTATTCCCGTATTTGCGTTTGCTTTCGTGCTTAGTTCGAGCGCAATTTAATATGCAATACGTTGCTGTTGTTTAGCACGAGAGCGCCCACCGCAAGTTGTAGCAATTGCGCAGAATGTCAATGTTTCGCTAGATGCTCGGAATCTTCAAGAGATGGTAAGGAAGCGCGAAGAAGGCATACAAGTGTACCACTCAGGCGCAAGGTGAAGATGTTTGCAGTGGATGAAGTCGATGTTTTGTTTGCGCATGTGTTATGTGCGTTGCACTTCATTTCGTGCCGGCGTTTTCGAACGTTTCAATACGCGCCCGCCGCTTGCGGCTATTGTCGGGGATGCGCAAACATGCGGAAACGGTGTACCCGCTTCATATCGCGGTAAAGAAAATGTGGAGCGCATACTCCACCAGCACACGGCAAACACCGCAAGACGCACGACGAGGCGAAAAGAACTTTTCAAGTGGGACCTTGTACTCTATAAAATTATAAACGTATAATGTGCATACTTAATAATGTCGCGCAGCCGAAAACCGCCAAACTTGAATTCCAACTTCGCTCTACTTCGCGAAATTACACGCGGTAAGCGAGAGTTTAAAATCCGCGGAGTACAAAATTGCTAAACTACGATATGACGGGCGAACTAATCAACTTGCTCATTAACAAGTTGCATAACTATTCGCGCCGGCCCTCGAAATGAATACTCGAAACGAACGAGTGCGGAAAAGGTGCGCGCACGTAATTAAACAAAGTTTGCATTAATTAATTATCGTGTATAGTAATGCAAGCACTCAACTTGTGCGTTGATTACAATCGTCGTGGTCGTCTTTTCGGCGGCGCCGGCGACGACAGCAAATCGTTCCGCCTTCACAGCTGGATATGAAAATGCGCGATTGTAGACGGGTGTTTTCCATCGTCCTACCATATATTTGCTATTTGTGCAAGTCAACTCAATTCGCTACATCCAGCGTGCAAATTCCACTCTAAGTCTACAGGATCGCACAGAAATCAAGTCTTGTGCTGCGCGGCACGGCAGGTTTAAAAGTTTTATTGTTCCACTTTACGCTGAGACGGCGCAGGATTAATATCCGTCGGTTTTCGAGCGCGCATCACGGATGCATGCGGTTAAATAATTCAATTGGTCATCGAACGAGGTGCCCCGTGCGAAATACACTTTATCCGAAACGGCACGGAGCTGCAACCCGGCGCACCTCCACCCAACGCTATCAGTTCTCATCCGCCCTCCGCGCCCTGCCGCGCGCGTTTCACGTTTTCATCTTGTTTTCTATTACAATTCGCTCTTTTTTACTGTATTTTATTCCACGTGTCGAGAGTCGCCGGGCGACTAAGCTGACTGGCGTTTGCAAAAAGGTGGGTCGGGTCGACTGTAACACTCGAGCAAACCGAATCCGACTGTGCTGCGCGAAATTGTCTGCACAATATTTCATTCGATTTCCGTTCGCATTCCGCTGGTTCTTATCTGCGCGCGAGCGTATTTCTATTTTTATTCATACGCCATCTCACCATTACCGCGTTGTTCTTCGCGTCGGCATCATCCGCGCGCCCACCGCAGAAGACACCTCGCCGCCGCCTTATTTTTGCTCGTGTGCGCGCCTCCTTCAGGTTTCTGTTTCATTTCATATTTGCGAACGCGTTTATGCATTTCCCATTCGCCGCGCGCGCATCTCTATTTGTATGCAGCGTGCATTACGTCGCGTCGCGACGCGCTTCAACGTTGCATATCTTTCTATTGTTACCTTAGCCAGCGCGCCACCGACGAAATATATTGCGCGATATTCATATTCGCATTCGCGTTCGTATATCGAGTTTCAATTTTTACGAGGGCGAGTGGAGGAGCACAAGTGCGTCCGCAGCGCCAGCGACACAGTATTGTATTGTATGGTATTGAAAAATGATGAAGCTTTTTTTTCGTCGCCAACTTCACGTTCTTGTGTTTTTATTAATTTTTCAAGCGTCCGATCAAAACGGTTACAAACTGCTGCGCATCAACCATCACGATAAACAATCATTTCAAATTCCCTCTACAACACTCTCTTCAAACATTCAGGAAAATATCTTCGCGCAGAACTTCATATAGCTAGTGTAAACAATGTAGTTGATGGTAATGTTGATGTTGACGTTGCTGCAGCGAAGACGCGCCGCGGCGGCACATGTGCGCGGCGTGAATTTAGGATAATTTGTTTGAAGTAATAAGTGCGGTTTCCTTTCGTGTAGAAGCATGCACTAGAGCCGCCGTTACCGACGCCGTCGCCGCTGAATTTAAATATGCTCTTGAAGTAAGTAACTAGGTTAAGCTTTTAGTCCTGCGTCCTGCGTCCTCGCGGCCAATCGGCGCTGACGCAGTCGGTATAACTAACGAAGGCATGAAAGGAATCACAAACTATCCGGTGCGCAAATACTCAATACGGCATGCAATCGTAATCAGTTGGAAGTTGGAACGAGTGTGTCCGCGCACTTGAAAAGTCACTCGACGGGTCATTATCCGCCGGCGCACAATAACGGCAAACGCATACTCGTAAATGCGGAAAAGTTGCGCGCGCGACACATACGGTTAAATAAATACGAGCGGTGCCGGCGGGCGGGCGTTAATGCCGCCGTTAGTGCGGCATTGGCTTTTCACCATCCGGGCTCAGCGATAATCAAATACGACCATCGCCGGCCGAAAATAGTCACTGACACGCCGCTGCTGGAAGCCCCGGGAGCGGTGGGAGCGGCTGGGAACTCACCTAATGGTGCTGCTAGTTGGCTCCCAGCGCCAGCGAGATAGTACGGTCGCATCGGCGCGGCTAGTTAGAAAATGGGAAATGAAAGGACCGGAAACTCGCTTCGTCGACTGAAGAACTGAAGAGTTTAAAAGCCGAGCGACTCCGCGCGCCGCCGGATTTCCATAATAAATAAAACGCGCCGCGTCGACTATTGCGTCGCAAGGATCTACGTCAGCGGTTAAACTAATAAATTAACTTTCGCGCGGTATTAATTGTGGCCGAATCGGGCCGCGAATTTGCCAAATAACTTAAAAGAACTTATTCAATCGGTGCGGCGGTGCGCCTGACATTTTTCCGTGCTAGTTAAATTCAAATCAGGGGCTCATACTTTTTGCAACTAACGAGAATGGCAATTAATTGCCGATGCAAATAGAAAATTGAAAGAGCAATAAAAGTCCGAGGAAAAAGCGCGCAACCCAACGCGATTAGAAAAAGGAAAAATTACACAGTCAGCCCGCATCCATTTGCATTTATTTGCAGCGATTTGCGCATTTGCATTTCCTACTCGGTTTGTCTCAGACAAGAAAGGTTCCGCTTCTTATTTGTAACTAGTCGAGCAGTAATAGCTTTTAATATTTCTTTTCACGTTCACGTCCGCGTTTGCAAAAGCTTCGATTCTTGCCGCTTTGAAGTTTTTTTTCTATTGCGAAAATTTTTGAATTTGAAAGTTTTAGTTTATGTCGAAATGCTGGATGCGGGCACCTGCAAACATCACTCGCAGTTTGTTGCTGCGTGCTGCGCTCATCCCTGCCGGGTCCTGGTTCTTTTGTCCGCCGCTGCAAAGACGCGCAGGTTGCAATCGGGCGGGCATAACCCGGAGACGGCAGCGGCCCTCGGCGGATGGGAAATCGTCGTGACAGGAATACAAACATCTAATTACCAAACAAACCAGTCGAGGCGACACGCGCGCGCCGCCCGCGACGTCGCCAGCCTCATACCGCCGTTTTATTCTATTGCATTCGCCTCCGGACGCCGCTGCTAATGCCGCCGCCCGCGTGTGTATTCCCTTATCCTTTCATTATCGTGCGCCTCGGTGCGGTATGCAAGCGATGCCGCTAACCTTTTCCCGACCCTTCGAACCACCGACTCTCTTAGCGCTCGTTTTAATGCAATTAGCATTAGTGCAAATAGATAGAAGCTATTTGTCTCCAGTGTTTCTTTTGCGCACTCACGAGCGCGCTTTTTTTACGATTTTTACGCGAACGCGCGCGCGCGCGCTATCAAGCGATGTTTGCATTTATTTTTGTCGTCTTCTTATTGCCGGCGCGTCGCACGCTTTATTGCATGCTACATTACATTACGTACTTTACGCTTTAGGCTGACATTTGTCCTGTTATCTTTTTGTTGCTCTGGCAACACCGTGCTAATTAGAAAGTACACTGTTTCGAGTCGTGCAGCGCTTAAAAACGGACTTCGGGCTAGCTCCACTAAAATATATACAACGAGTTCAAGTGCTCAAATAATACCACAGTTTATTTTATTTGTAACTTTTTCAGAAAAAAATTATTTTAATTATTTAACGTTTTGCAAAACTTTTACCGGAATTTAATAAAAATTGATTGTAATATCTCAATTAATCTGTGCAACTCGTATGTTTTTACCAAAAAGTGTCAAATGTTTGCTAATTTGTTTCGCTGTAATGCTTGCTGAAAAAAATCAAATTGGTCACGTTTTTTGGCCGGGTGTTATTCAAATCAAACTTTAAAATTCGCATGGCGACTGAATATTAATGGCTTCCTGAGCATCCCGCTAAAAATTATTAACGAATACAGCGCGTGCATTATAAGAAGTGAATGCCAAACGTTAAAATGTTAAACGTCTGAACGTCGCGCGCGGCTAATGTCGGTTTCGGTTTTTCTGCTCGGTTTAATTCCGAAGAGGGGCGCGTTTCACATTTTCCAAAGCGCTCGCCCGTGCCGGCCGCGCGCACGCTGCCTCCGCCGCCCGACGCTCGACGCTCGCCCGTCACGGCGACAAACGACGAAAATGTTGTCCGTGCAAACATCATTAGCCCGAAAGCAATAAATTTGCTTTCTCCTCATCCGTCATCGTTTTTTCGCATACAATTTTTTCGCTGCTGCTCGTGCCATTCTTCTTTTTGCGCCAACATCTACATTTGCGCCCGCCGCCGCTGGTACACCACCAATACCATGCTGCTAATCTACCGCACGCGCACACGCGCCCACGGACATCTCACACGCATAAGGTATTTATAAGATTCGCTATCTGCGTTTTGGGCTTTTTGTCATTTTTCTTGCGTCTCGCGCGCGATTTTTTTGCAACTTTTTATATTTTCCATGCATTTTACATTCCTGCCAGTCGCTAAGATTGTGTGGCTGCGCATCGTTGCGGCTCCGATTTCAGATTTCCAGATTGCGGTTGCGTTACTCCGTCGTTTTTGTGCGGAATTTTGATTTCGTTTATATTTCTCGCAATCCGAAGGTATTGTGCGCTTTTTACGTCGAGTTCTTCTAGCGTCTGGCGTGAGATTACAAGACGACGCAAATTTGTTTGACCATTACGCGGTCCATTTGGAATTTTTTTGCGCCGAGGCTTTTAATTCAAGTTTCTTGCTCCAATTGCTTTTACATTTCGGGGAAATTCGTTCGTTGCGAAGCGTACATTGTCCGCTAAGCGCTGTTTAACGCGAATATAAATGAACTGTCGCGTCGATACAGGCGCAACTTAGTCAAAAGGTGGTTTCCGCTCGCCGGCAATTCAAAAGTCGGCCAGCGTGCAAACCAGGCCATCGCATGCCGCCTCCGAAGTCGAGCTCGAGCGCGCACTGCAGTTGCGGTCGCCATTGGACGATTGAGAGATTGGGACACTTTGCCGGATAAACTGAATCTAAAGATAAAGTCAAAGATAACGATACCGATAAATGAGAGCGAACGGAGCAGGAGGGCCATGGGGCTGGCGGGAGGCGGCCGTGTGGTTTGGGCGAGAGTGGCTACAATTCAAGCCGGCGTCGGACGTATATCTGCGCCGGGGCCGAGTGAACGCCGAGTCGGAAAAACGAGCCATCCGAAAGCGGCCGGCGGCGGAAGAGCGCGATGGAGATACGACGGCGGCGGACTCCTTGACTCATTTACATTGCGGTTAATGACGCTTGAAACTACATTCATATATACTGCCGACTGCGCCCGGCCGAGCCGAGGCAGCGACTTATGCCGCTCTCTCGGCCGCCCCCCCGCTGCCGCACACATGTGCGCCACCTCCGAAACTCCAGCGGCGACGACTGCGGGACTTTAGAGGTTGCCGAAATCAACTACAGACCGCAGACATCCAGACATCAACTGGCTGCGGAGTGGTGTTTGCGCCAGTGGAAGGCAAAGCACTACATCTTTCGCTCGTTATCTTCTTATTTGCGTCATCCAAGTTATTTGCGCTTTCGTACGCTTTCATCCGCATTCATATTCCACATTCGGTGCTCGCCGAGCGTTATTTATTCACGGCGCAATGCGATTCTTCGAAATACCGCTTCTTTGTGTTGTGCTGCTGCAGCAATGCGTTCAGATTTCACAAAAATTAATTTACGATTTGAGCGATTTACTCAACAAACGATACACCAATCTATTTCCAGGTACGCATTGTAAAAATCCGTTTTGTGCGCTTTTAGCTGCGCGCATCTCAATTGAAATATGTCTAACTTACTTGAGTTGCCAATTGGAAATGGCGTGCTCATTGTAAAGAGGTCCTTTTCATGTCGCGCGCATACACACACCAGCAGCGTGTTGTGAGTTCTATTCGGTGCGTTTCAACTAAATTTACCTATTAGTTTGCTTGCAGTTGCAAGAGGAAGGCGCTTTGACTCCACGTTGGCAGAACTCTCTGCTAAAAGGCGGATTTGCGGTGCAATTTGCTTGCTTGCGCAAATAGATTTTGGTAAAAATCGGGCAACATTTACTCTTTACTGGAAGAGCGCTGCAAGGTGCAGGCCACGATTGCACTCGCCCTTTGCCGCCGCCACCCCCTGGAAGCGTTGTTTTTGATATGCGCCTGTTTGTTCGTGCGCTTTTTCACATTTATCTCCGTGCACAATTGTAAATTTCTTCATAAAGAATTCCGCTTGCCGCGAGGAAGAATGGCGAGCGGCGCGAGAACGTCTTTATGCTATCCGCCGCCGCCGCCGCCGTACCTGCACCGTCGCGCCCATATCTCTCTCCGCCTGCCTATTTAAATATTTACAAATGTAAGTGCTCTCTCTACTCTTGCAAGTAAATAAAATACCTCAGATACGATCTTATAGACAAGTCTAGTTGCCTTTGGGCGCAGCTACATACACACCCACCCACACACACACACATCAGCAGACATAAGGAGCTTCCACGCGTTGGTAAACGTTGGGTTTTTCGCTGTGTATGCCGTACTGAGTGGTTTTGTTTTTGCGCGGTGGATCCGCTGTGTGCGTGCGGGTATAAGTTGGAAAATAGGAAAAAGCGAGGAACGTCGTAAAGAATTTAATTTCGCCGCCAGGAGGACAACCACTACCGAGGACGCACCTTTCCGCCGGTGTCGAACCTAATCCGGGTGGCCATCTCAAAGCATTCACAACACCTAGCGGCACGTTAAACGCGCTTCTGGCACCCGCCGCTTTCAACATACATAAGTAACACCTTCGCGGTGGTCCTGAGGAAAATATTCGGTCATTACGTCGGATCCCGTCGATTGCTTAACATTTTCTGCAATGCTGCACCTTATTTCGCTTTCTTTTGCAGGGCGTACATGCGTTGTCCTCGCTACGGTTTTTACGTGATTATCTCGGCGTCGTGTTAAGCCCGCGTTCGTGTTTTAAGTTCATTCGAGTTCGTTATATTGCTTTTCATAATTTTCCGCAAGATATTTCAGAAGATATACAACGTTGAAAAAATGGGTTTTCACCAAAAATATAATTATGAAAAAATTTCTACAACGGAACAAAGAAACATCAAAATATTTGTAATTATTTATTTTTGTCGCACTTCAATTCACATCCGTGTTATTTGCTTTCATATTTTATAAGAAACACGTTGCAGGTAAGAAAAGTCAAGTCGGGCGCAGCGAAAATAATAAACCGGCGGAACTAATAAGAGCACACAATGCACTCGCCGGTGAAAAATTCAGCGCAATGCTGCCCGCCAGCTACCGAAACGGAGATGGATAGAAAAACGTCTATATCAGCCTCAGGACGCGAGGCGCGCGTCGCTGAATAAAATATGAAAAGCGAGAACATGCGTCGCACAGCCGTGCGCCGCCCTGATGGCGGCGGGCACAGTCCTCCCGAAAAGTCATAAAACATTTTGTAAAAATTTCGCACTTTTGTGTTGCTGCGTGCCGAAAATTTACTTAGATATTTCGCGCGTGTTTGCATCGCGTTCGGCCGGCTTGCCTTCTCTCTGTCGGTCCGTCGGCCGCGCCGAGACTCGTAAGTCAGCAAAGACGTGCTGTAGTCGTAAATCACTTATTAAATAAATTAAATAAGAACAACACGTCTTCGCATCGCGCGACTGTAATAACAACCGACTGCATGTAGGGACACTGGGGGATGCCAAGCTACGCGCCTCTGCATTTCGAGTGTTATATTGTCAAAATAATAATTTATTTCGCAACAAAAATGACCAGTTATTTTTTTACACATTTATAATGAAAAAGGAAACTGAATGTAAAACCTCAAGAAAACATTTTTAGCTTCTCAGGATGACTTTTTCAAAATTTTCTTAATTGAGGTTAAATTTTCACTAAAATTTTCAACCAAAAATTTTGAGCAGGTCCTCGGGTTCAATAAAATTTATTTTTGTCAAATAACAAAATCGAATTTACTTTATAATAGAGTATTAAGTATCTAGGTGCTGCGCATGAGATTTATTATGGTTTTGTGCTGCATTGTAAGCAAATGCGCAGGCGCAAGCTCCGCCCCGTGACTAAAGTACTTAAATAAACATACAAACAATTTTAACCCTCGATTTACAACATACAAGTATATAATTCCAGTAAGTGGGTGAGAATCGAATGTGTTGATGTTGTGTTTTGGTTTTATATTTGCTGTAGCTTGTAAAAGCGTGTATCCAATTGAAGAAGGTGCTAGAAGAGGCTACGGTTACAATCAAACACAGGTTACAACGATTCGCATTAGGTTTTGGGTTTTTCACATTCCGGGCGCGGTGTTGTTCATCTCTTTCGGCTCACGTCTGCTCCCATCGCGCGCTCGCCCGCCGTTTCATTTTGATAATTCCGCACGCGTGCCACGTACAACGCTTTATAACGTTTTCCTTGGAGCTGGATAGGATCTGGACATGATCTGTGCTTTTTCTCAATTTTTTTCCAATCGTGTTTTGTTTTGTCTAGCGCCTTCGTTGGCTCGTTTTACACTGGCGATTCATTTGGGGGATGCGGGTGCTTTGGCTTGTTGTCGTTGATTTCTATCGCCGCCACCTCGGCTCGTTTGCGATCGCGCCCGCACGAACACCCGCCGCGATACATAATTTATTTGCCGTTTGCGCACATTTTTGGGGCGGTGCACGCGCGCGCTCGGCTCATTTGCCAACTACTTTTATTATCCCATTGCGAGGCTTTAAGAAGTTCGTTTCATTATGTTACTTCATTTATGCTTTCGCACTCCGGCATTCGGGGGCTTCCCACCTCGTTTCGGAAACTTTTAACTACGCTGCGAACGCGAACAATGCGACGACGCCTCGCCACGGCCGCCGGAAGCCGCCGACCGCCGCCCCCCGTCCGCCTTCCGTCTTCCGTTCGCAATTTTAAATCTTCTTATTTTATCTGGTCGGTTGTTTTGCTGGCGTTTTTTTTGCGCATTCTTTCGCCGCCGGCTTCCTGACTCCTGTCGTTTACGTCTGGTAACTTTCAATTTGATATTTGGCATTGCTCGCCGCGATTCGGGCTCGGTTTCGGTCTTGGGCTGGAAACGTTTTTCCCTTGCTGTTTCCCCATTTCCGCCAGCGTCGTCTTTGCTTCCCGGCCGCCTCTCTCGCGACAGGAGTGCGGGCGAGAGTTTTTAAAGTGGCGTGATTTCGACGCTCGCCGGCTTTAAAAGTTTCCGGTTTGGACGTTCCCGTCTCGATAATAAAGGTGGAAGTTGAAATATACATTAATGAAGTAAAAAAAAAACCTTTTGCTTTCTCACGCGCCCCATGGACGTCCCGATCCGCACTTTTGCAATTCTTTACTTCATTACTTTCGTCCGCCTCGCGCGCTGAGACAATCTTTGCTGTTTGTGGCGACCGCGACTTCATCCATTTACATGTCCGCCCTTGGTTAGCAATCTTGCGTTCTGCTGCGTGTGCAATCTGCCGTGCATACCCGTTTGCCTCGTGGGAATACGTCTACGTCAAACTTTGCCCCCCACGACACGCAGCGATACACGTCGAAAAGTTTCGCCCCTCGTCGAAGGACGTTCGGGTCCCGCAGGGCGCGACTCGCGAACAAACGCAAACGAACGCAATAACGCACGCAGCTCATCTCGATATCATTCAATTTGTTTTGCCGCATCGTGAACTGTCAGCAAAGTCGACTCATGCATATATATGTAATCGGCGAGCTCACCGCCCAAGGCCGCGCTGTATCCATATAGACACAGATGGAGCGAAACACGGAACCTGTAAACCTGAGAACCTCTTTTTCACCGCCACCGCCGCGGCCGCCCGTTTGCCCCCAGTCGTTCTTTCACATTTCAAAATAGCAGGTCTCCGACGTCGTAAATATTAATTAATATACTCGGCTACTAAATTATTTTACGATCCGCTGGGATGTCGGAATGCCGAGCGGCGGAACGGCGGGCAAGGGATGAAGGACGCAATGTACTCGCATGTTCATGTTACACCCGAGTCGAGAGCAACATTAGCGCGAAGCCAACATTTGGGCGGGCTGGGAGCAAACGCCGGTGGGTTTCTGTTTAACGGCGGAGGTCCTTTGCGTTGGAGGAGCGAGCGGACACGCCGAACGAGGTAAATGTACGATGGGACAAATTAAAAAGTTTGCTCGTTCGCTCGCGCCGCTCGCCATCGTTACGCCGGCGCGCCAAGGGAGCGGCGAGATTTTTTTTTGCTTGTTTACTTATTTACTTTGCGGGCGGCATCGACGCCTACAGGACCGCACTTGGCGCAATTTCCAGCACAAAGTCGTGCGGAAGCGCGCGGAAAAACCGTCAAGTGTTTACTTTTCACCAGCCAGCACTGCGTGTTGGTACTTTTCAACGCCAAACCGCAACTGCCCTTCGTTTAATGTTGTTTGGCCGCCGATTTGCTGCCCCCGCATGTTGTCCTTTTGCCCTCGAACGGCACTCGCCGTTTGCTGTTGCTTCGGATTTAACTTTTTAACATACAAATTTAAATGTCAATTTAAAGTTTTCGTTCAAAATAACATCAAATTCGTTGCAACTTTTTCCAGTCCCCGAATGTAACTTTCTGGTCGAAAATATACGAGTGCCAGAGCATAATCCTACGCTCGCAAAATATACTACAATTAATTAAGCAAATAAATGATGGCCGGGTGGATTTAAAAGTTGATGAAGTCGGTCGGCAACTGAATTAATGCGCGGAAATGGACAATGCCCGGCTGTGGGCAACTCGTCGCAAAATCAAAAGCGGCTCCTTCATGCACTTACACGTGACGCCCCGCGGATGGGCAAGAAAAGTAAAAGCCGAAACGACAACAAAACATGTCAAAACAGCGGCGGATGCGAAAAAGCAAGCCGAAGGGTTTTGTGCGGACGCGGTGAGCGTGTAATACAACTGACGGCACCTCGTCCTGTTGTCCTGCAGATACAAACGGAATAAATGCGAACAACTTTCTGCGTCTGCCGTCGTCGTCGGGGCACACTTTTAATGCCTAATTAAGTAACGCTTAATATTTCATTACTAGTTGACTTTTTCCCGCTTTGTGTTTTTAGCATTTTTATACTCGGCCACGCACAGGAAGTTGCTTTTAATTATGCACGCACCACCACGGAATGCATACAAAGTTGGGAGTGACTCACGGCGTGCATACAAATGAACGCCAAAGGATTGAATAACAACCACACGCCGAAACAGCACGAGAGACGAATAAAAACTCCTCGGCAAGCGGAAACAATCGGAAGAAATCAGAAACAATAAAAACGAAACTATTAAAGTTAAATCTAAACCTGAAACAAAGTTTGCAGTTCATTCACTTTCCTCGCGCTGTCTCTGCGCGCCGTGTTTTTGTCGCATGTTTGCGTCTTTTTATTGTTGCCGACTTGGTTTCTTTCGCCGATCCGCGCACGGGCTTTGTTCGCCTCGTCTTTGTTGCTGTTTTGTTTTTGTTTTGCAATGGGTTATATCAATTCCGGGAAAGTTCGGCCAATCTCTCTATAGTCTTTCGCTTTATTCCGGTTCGGTTTGTTCTTCTTGTCGTCGCTCCTGTGGGACATTAAACACGCTACGCTCTCGATTATTCATTTTCTTTTGTTTCGACCCTGCCAGCCGCAGCAGCAAAGGGATGAAACAGTTTGATAAGTGGTGTGCACACACTGCGTATGTGCAGTATGCATTTGCAAGGTTTCATTTCAAAGAAATCTTGTTTTTTTTAATTGCTGCATTTGTCTCTTGACTTTTCTGAAAGTATAGGTCAATGTATTACTTTCGGTAAAAAAATATTTTAAAACAGACAAATATTTTGATTTTTAGACACAAAATGTTGTACTATATGCCTTGGCCTACGGCCGTGATTAAAGTATTTTTGTCACGGGCTTTAGGCACGGGGTGGAACTTGAGATACACCAAAATTCTCAAGTATTGTACGTGGGTCCCTTTTTATAACTTTTTTTTAATAATTGGGGTAATACAACATTAACTCCTTGAAGTAGTACTTGAATGTTGTTTGAAGTTAACCCTCTTTTGGTAATTAAAGCGGCGTGCATTGGGCTGATATCAACATAACTTTTCAATGCACAAAATTTCCGGCTGCATTTTTTTCGGTAATTGAAAAGCAAGTGTTGGTACGCCGCGCACAAATAGTCAACTTTGTTGATATGAAGTTGTGTACTGTGTCAACTTTCTCATTTACTACCCGCCGCTTCTCGCACCGCTTCAAAACCTAATTAGCCCGCCAAATATTTATTTAATTATCTATAAGGTATTCCATATAAATTAGTTCATTAGCGTGTATCTTGCGCTGCCAACACAGTGGAAGCTTTTTTTTCTGCTGTAGCAGCAATGTTTAATTTGATTTTTGATCCGGCGCAAGTGGTCTTTTTAAAGCTATCTTCTGGCGGTGAAGTTTCGTGACGTACGAAATCAATTAGCTTCGGAATCACGTCCGCGCGCGCGGGCGCTCCGCTTTAGTTTTCGATCTCAAGCGTTAGTTTCGCGTTTCGGCTATTAAGCTTCAATCAACTTGCCAGCGGTGCCGGCCCCGCGCGGCGTTGTTTCGAGACCCGCTACCCCTCGGCGGCAGTGGTGGTGCCGGCGCCGCGTTACTTACACTTAGCTGACGAGAGCATACCAGCAGCATTTCCTTGCCGGTGGCGGGTGATATCACCACGCGCAGCAAGATCGTGTTCGCCGCCCCCCTGCA
Organism: Dalotia coriaria; assembly: GCF_025399875.1. Lineage (NCBI taxonomy): Eukaryota > Metazoa > Arthropoda > Insecta > Coleoptera > Staphylinidae > Dalotia > Dalotia coriaria. Next base: position 5,088,414 of record NW_027045443.1, on the reverse strand, counting down.
TCTTGCTTTCTGTTGTTGCCACACAAGCAAGTTGTTGTGGGCCACTCGCGCGCTGCGGGCCGTTTGCGGCGCTCCCGCTAACCGTGTTACTAACAATGCTAATGCACACAACTAGCTATTAGTAACTACTGCCACTGCCGCCACCGACAACGAAGACGAAGACGACTCCGCGTATCAGCGGCTGCGGCGGCCGACCGAACAACAAAATCGCGTTACCAGCGCCGCCGATGTTACCGGCGTTGTCGGCTGTGTTGGCTGGGCGGACGAACTTTAATTAAATAGAAAATCACTGAACAAGACGACAAGACGCGCGCACAAAACCCCTCCGACACGACGCCGCCGCCGAAGGAATTAGGCGGGCCGGGGCCGCAAAAGTAATACCCGGACGCCCGGCCCCGGCCCAACTCGCAAGACATTGACTAAGCGGCGGCGGGCATCGCTCACGCGATCTTCATGCTCGCCCTGACATTCCGGATAATTTGCATCTAATCGCTTCTGACTTAGTGGCCTTACTGTGTTCTTACTGTACTTCAGTGTCTTAACGTCGCCGAAAAATTGCCGAATTAAACTTGGCGCAAGTACAATTTCCGAATTTGGAAAGTTGGACGCATTACCGCCGATCAGAAGTCAACGATTCAGTCGTGGCCGCAAACTGCAACAACACAATTTTGCGTAATTACGAGAGAGTGACGACGTAAGTCGGCAAATCGCCGCGAGCTCTTTCTGATTACTTGACCAACTCGACTCGTCTAATTCGCTCCGCCAACTTCGCGCCACGCCGCCGCTGTAATCAAGTGCTAAAACGTTACGGCGCTCCCGAGATGCAAAATTGATTCGAAATTTGCGAGTGGAATTTAAACAATTATCGCGAAATTGCTGCAACCAAATTGCATAATATCGCCGAATGCCGACCAACATTAAACGTGCATAACGCCGCAAAGTTATTGCTCCATTTGTGGAAGCAACTCGATTAGTTAACGCGCGGTCAAGCGGCGGCTCGTCCACCAGATTTCGGCCTTCTTCTCAGGACGCGGCCAACCGGCTAATTGATTACGGGGGCGTGCCGCGATGCAAAGTTGTTTAATTTCCTCCTCCCGCATCCCTCTCGCGGCGTGTGCGCGCGAAATCCATTTCGGGCCACTTCGTTTCCAGCATCTTCCCATCTTTGATATGGCCGGGCGGGTTGGCGCTGAGCTGAAGTGTGGATGTGGATGCGGGAGCGGCATGAAATGATTAAATTACCCGCTCGCGGATTTACCGATTTCGAGCGTAGGTAGTAATAGCTCGTATTCGATCGGCTGCGCTGCGGCGGGCGCTCGCGTTGCTTTCATCAGAGAGTAGGTACACACACTCCCGGCTGAACGTCGACGGCGGCGCCAATTTTCGAGCGCTGCTGACGACCTCTTCGCCATGCATGCACACAGCGAAGTCGGGCGAGCGAGCGGGGAATATTTCGTCGATTTCGCATTAAACTTTCGGTTTGCTTAACAGCGATCGACCGAAAATTGCATGATTTACATCGCCGGCTTAAAGTGCACTTTGATTAGGCGCATTTTGCGCATCGTATTCATTCAATTTATATTATAATGAGTTCGTGAGTACATAAAACAAATTAATCACTCCATGCACTTAATCGTTGTCTTCTGTTCAGTTCTTCTTGGGTACAACGGCGAGAATCCTGCATGGAGCGCCGGTTCCTTCCAATATCTTCATTGGCATGGCATAAATTACGAATCTGTCGTTGTATGTAGCCAAGTCAGCTGGTATGTGGACGTTTTCGATACCGAAAATGTTTGCTTTCGATAAAATTCGATGTGCGTCGAAAGTCTTCGACTTGCCTGGATCTAGACTGGCAGTGTCCACGCCAACGCCGGCAATTTTTCGTTCAACGAGCAGCTTGGCCGCCTCCAGGCTCAGTCCCGGAAAGGACAAACTCAACTCGCTCTCGTTGTCGGTTTTCTGCACGTTGTAATATTCAGCAGTGCCGTAATGTCGGCCCCAATTAAATCGAATTAGCAATATCGAATCGGCCGGTAAGCGTCCGCCCTCCCCAAAAAGTTTCTTCTCAAACTGTTGAATGTGTCGAGGTTGAAGCATTGTGTCGGCCGTCGTTGCGCCGTCCCCGAGCACCTCAACGTCAAGGACGTAGCCCTTGTTGATTAGTTTCGAAACGGGTACGTCGGCGACTTTCCAACCGTCGCGGTTGAAATGATACGGAGCGTCGAAATGTGTCCCACCGTGTTCACCCATGCAAAAATCATTGGATGCATACCTTAAAGCGAAGCAATTTTTTAATTAAATACATATACAAGCAAAAATTCTAAAATTTACAAACCAGTTGGCTGATTCGTCGGATTGTGCGATAATTTTAATGAATTTAAAAGCCAAAGCATTTGGCCAGTGGGGTGTAGAGTTGTCATAATGAAAACTTAAGTCAAACACAGCTTCATTGAAGCTTTGATAGTCTCCCAAAGCTGCGCAAATTACACTCAACAAAACACTAACTTCGCGTAACATTTTCCAAACCGCAGATGATCCGCATGCAACTAACTTTGTTCGGTGTTGCTGGATGCAGGTTCCTACATTGCGGCCGCTACGATAATCGCTCATTATCGCGTGTGGAAAGGTCAAATAAAGTGTTGCGAGTGGTTCGAGGTTATAAATAACTCCATTTCAACACTGGCGTCGACGTGCAATGTGCGTACACAATTCTAAAAATTTTATTAGGTCCGCCCTCTGTTGGCATCCGCGTATGTATGTGTGTGTGGAATTTTTTGTTTTTATTCGCGGCCTTATTGCGAGAGCCCAAGCGCGCGCTGGAATGGGCTGAATTTTATGCGTTTTACATAGCTCATTCACGCCGCGGTCTATTATTCACCGTACACATAATTCGGTGCCAAAAATTTCGCACACACAAAAATGCCCCTGTAGCCGCCGGCACTAAACTAGACCAATAACAAGCCCTAAATTTGGGCGCGCTCGAAAGTCGCGTGCACTGTGTGCATGCGGCGTCGTCGGCGGTCTGCTGCGGCGGCGGTCGGCGGCGCGCTGGTGCGGCCGGAGAGTTTAAAATGTATGCGGACATTAAATATTTAATACAGATGCATGGCCCTTGCATGAATATATTGCCGGTTTGGTTCGTTGCTTCGCTCGCCCTTTTCTCCGCGTTTTGGCGTGGACTCGGCCAGAATCGGACTTTGAGAGGCACATCGAACAGATCTCCAGAGTCTTAAATACATGCCCCACAATATTACACAATTCTTGTAAGAAATGGCGTTTTTTCAAATAGATTTTCACTTTTATTTTGCGGCTGATTTTGGGCAAGTACGATTCTGTGCAGTCGTCGCTTGGTGGCTACCAGTGGTGTACGCGCTGTAGTTTGGATAACTGGAAATATTTCTTTCTTTGCCGCCGGTCGGCGGCGGCGGGCGCTCGTCGTTTCGCCTTTTTTTAACCGGTAACTCGTTCGGCTTCTCCGCGCCGCTTTTCCAGTTCCGAAAATCCGACCGGCTCGTTGCGTGCCCCGATTCGGGGCGGCATGCGGGCATTCAAAAGGGTGGCAAGTTTCCAAAATCGCGTAAAATTTCGTTCGGATTCACGACGCCGCGAACACGCGCACACATCCGCGGGGCATATTTCACACACCGACACACGCCGGGCCCGACACCCCGCTATATACGTTCATAAGATCTTCTCGAAAGCCCCGCGCGCCCGCACCATAAGAATACTATATTTATATTCGTATAAGATCCGAATGGCAAACTCGGATTCTTCGCACAAACGCCGGCGATGAACGCAAACGATGAAAGGAACGTTCGAAAAGTTTTCAACAATTTTTTTTTCTCCTGCGTCGCCTTTCCGCGGTTAGTTATAATAGTTCTTAGATGTGGCGATGAAGTAACAATATGAGCGGAAATAAGAAAAAGATAAAAATAGAAAAAAAAGCGATTCGGCTCGAGAAGAAAAGGACTCAAACTGTGGCGCAAACAAATTTTCAACTATTTATTCACAACTTGTTGTCAGCATCGTTTTATCTTCCTCTGTGTATTTTTGTCTTTGGCGATAGAAAATTTTCGGTTTTGTGCGCCGCTGATTTCTTTATAATTGCCCGTCTCATAGTCGGCGGCGATGTTTGCCGACGCACGCGTCATAATAGGCTGATGTCGAACAAACCGGCGAACAAACATGAGGAAACGCCGACAGCTTGAAGTTTGAGGAACGAGCGCCGGAAGAAGTTGATGTTTGAAGACTTTTCAAGAGTTTTCAAAAGACTTCGCCGAAGAGAAAAAATGAGCGCCAAGCGGAATGAAACGTTGCGAACGCTTGCCGCCGCGTGACAGACGCGAAAACATTGTTACACACAGCGACGGCGGCAAACGGCGCAAAAAAAAACCAAAGAAGAAGAAGAGGAAAAAAAGATTGTTACGAGATCTTTAGCGATGTTTGTCGTTTGAATTATAAACGCGTTGTTAGTTCCTTCTTATTTTCTTAGCGTGCTTAAGGTGCTGCCGCTAACAACGCATTGTTAAGCACGACAAATACGCGACAACCATTTATTATCGATGCCGGCGCGGCGCTTCGGCGTTATCGCGCGAGCTCGCCTCCCTCGGGACGCCCGCCGAGACAACACGCTGGCATGATCTCAGCGCAAATATTTTAAGTCGTTGCGAACGATTTTATTGCTGCACGTCGTGCGCGTGTGTCACGCGACTTAATCAGAAATATATCCCGATAATAAATCGATGGCGCTGATAAGACGACGGGCGCGATAAATGTCCTCGCATGCATCTCTTTCGGCCGCTGCCGGAAATTTTTGGCTTCGAGCCTATGTGCCATCGTAACTTATCTTTTGTTGTCGCGCGATGTTGTTCTTTTTACTTTTTGCCCCCGCCGGCCCCGGCGTTTTGTCGGCGGGCGACGTCGTCGTAAACTATCTTCGGCCGCCGCCGCCGCCTCCCGTCCCGACTGCTTCAGATAAACTACGCTAAACGAAACGTAAGATAAAGCCAGGGAAGATCTTTAGTTATCGTAATTGATAGCAGCGGTTGGTGGGATGCGATGCCCGAAAACCCAACCCAACCAGACCATACCCAGCGTCATGGCCGATGGCAAGTTATCGTCCTTTTATTCTTCTATTCTTCATTGCCGATCAAACACACTTTCGGCTAACAAAACTACCAATTCCGGCAGACGACTTGTATGTCGCCGCCAGAGTAAGATGCCGACGGGTTTTTTTTTCTCTCCGCTCTACTATGCGAGAGCGAATGTGTAGCTCTGAAGTAGGTCAAATCTAAAAAATTCAGGCAAAAAGTCCGGACTCGCTCAGTACGGTCGGGTTTAATTTTCATCCGTTATTAATGCAGGCACGAATTTTCCGCGAGCCATCATTCTGCATCGCGCGGGTCCCTCGTATCATCATAATAAAATAATTTTGCAATTTTTCAATTTTTATTGTGCTGCATTCGCAGCCGGCTGGCAAGACGATAGAGAATGATGGAATGATATTCCGGGAATATTGTTGGACATTGTAGCGAATTGGTTTTCCTTGGGACGGCGTGTAGATACGCCGACGAAAACGCTCATTGCACAAGGACAAATTTAGTATAAAAGGGGCGAAATTTAGAGATGAAAAAACGTTTCCTCTTTGTGTCCCTGTATTTCTGCTATTTGTGTTCGTTATATTCGTATTGCCGGCTGGATTTTTGGCAGGAAATAAGCGATAAACTATTTTCCGTTTTCTATTCATCAATAATTTCGTCGTTTTTTTTTTTCTTCTTCTCTTTATTCGTTGCCGTTTTTTCGATTTGCTTTTTTCATTTTCTGAGGTCGCCAACATTTTTATATCGTTTACGTTCTTTCCGCTTGAACAGAGAAGCAAGCTCCAACCACAAAACCACAAAACAATTATTGAATGAAACAGTTAAACAAAAATTGCAAGCTCTTGTTAAATTATACAATTAACGCAGCCAAATTAGGTTGTGAACGCGAAGTGAGAAAACAAGATTCTTTTGAGAATAAATTTCAACATAAATTTAAAACAACACGTGTCGCTTTAATAAAGACACCATCGTCGGTGAACGGCGGCGGGCTACAAAGCACGCAAATATTGTCGCTGGAATCGCTTTGGGCAATCGTCATCCGAGTGCGCCTTGCGCGTCAAGTGAATTCGAACACATCGCCCCATTGAATTTGCGCCTTCTTCGTTTTGCGCCGTAAAGACATAAGCAGTAACAACGTAATGCGAACCGCCGAATAAAAACCAACACCACCTTGTCGAAAACGAAGACGAGAAAAAAAAAACAACAAAGCCGCAAAACACGCAACACGCAACGCCCGCGGAGCGCAAAGAACAAAAAAAATCAAATAGAACACACCAGCCACGAGAGGATATGATTGATTGTTGTCTCTTTGCTTTTGCGCCGTTTTGAAGCTCAGGGTCGTTGTGCTTTGTCTATTTTTTTATTCACGTTAGTGCGCCCTGCGACCGACACAAAAAAAAATAAATAAGAACTGAGCGCACCTAAGAAGATACACCCAGCGCGCAGTGTTCTTTTGATCCGTGAATTACTTATGTATTTGCCTTTTGTGCCGCGCGCGCAGCCGTCCTTATTATCCGCGCTTGCCTGCGTCTTCGGCGATTATTTATTACAATAGCAGACAAAATCCTCATATCACGGTACACGCGAGCGCCCGATGCGAACGCAGTGCCGGCTGTGGTGGAGGCGCCGGGCAACGCAGCGGTGTGCGAGAAAACACATGCGAACTCGAAAAGAAAGCGAGTGTTGCTCCCAAATTAGTCGTTTATATTCATTATTTATGCGACGGCATTATTTATTTATGTAACGATAATGTATCGTATAGGTGGTGCTCATATTTATGTTGGAGCGCTGACATGTTTTTGCTTTTTGTTTGTCTTGCTTTTTGTTCGTCTGCAAGTCTCGTTTGTTTTTTTTTTCTTCGTTGTTTTCGTTTTGATTTTTGCGTCCGCTATAGGAATGTACCAGGCAGGCAGGTAGGTTGGTGACATCTCCAACTTTTACGAGTTTTGCCAATGCTGTGCATGCCGTCCTGCGATCATCCATCTGCATCGTTTCCATTATTCATTGACTAATGTTTAGAACATTTGTTGATTCGTGTATTTTGTGTATGTATTAATTATACGGGTGTCTTTTATCGTGCATCAGGGAATACAATACAACATCACACGGAATGAAATTCGACTTTTTGATTCTTTTCCGGGAAAAGCGTTGTTTTTATTTAAAAAAAAACACATGTTTTGTATTGCAATGGTGCAGTTTTAGTATAATAATTGTTTTTATACTCGTTTCAAATATTTTTCTACTTCCACCTTTAAATCGTCAGTTTTTCACGATTCTGTGACACAAAAAGTGGTACTTTATACACGGATTGTCAAGGCCGTGAGTAAAATAATTTAGTCACGGGTTTCAGTCACGGAATGGAAAAAAATTTATACAAAAGTTTAAATACAAAAACCTCAACATAAATATAGCAAAAAATAGCTTAAGCATCACGTGGCTAAACGTTGTTAAACACTCGATTGATTAAATACTCGCTACGCTTGCTCTTAATCACACTAGCGACAAAAACTTCCGTTTAGCCACTTAATACTTAATATACTATTATACTCGTTTCAGATATTTATTATTTATTAAAAAAATATAAACGCAAAAGTCTAAAAACCTTGTATTTTGACCTTTCCCAGGTATGTTATTAACTTTTTGCAAGTATATTCCATGGAGCCTATAGTTTTTAGCCCTCGCCAGTAATAGTTTACTTTTTGCGAGTTGTTCGGCCAGTTCCTTATTAGTTTTTCCGAGTGCATGAAAATAGCAATCGGCGCGCGCGGTAATCACCAAAAGATAGCGCACAACCGCAACGGCAGTAGCCCTCCGGCACTTTGTAACACCACCGTTGCCGCCGCTGCCACCGCCGCCGCCGCTCGCGTCGGGGTAATCGGCCGCGCTAAGCCGGCGGCATCCACAAATTGCCAATCGGCAATCAATCATTCGTCCCGGCATTTCTTTCCGTCGTGTTGAAATTTTTCGCCTTTTTGCGCACCGCGCCCGCTCGTATTTGAATCGCGGGCGACTCATCACCGCGCGGTGCTGCTCGACGCAAATCCCGTCGCTCTCATCGCCTTGCGCTGCAATTTCACGATTGCCCGACTTCATCACGCCACACAACTAATAACAATTAATGGAGTGGAGTGCGCGCTCGCGTTTGACTCACGCTCGCTTGCTTTGAGCGTCGCGCCGGATTCATTTGTGTAATGTTCCTTCGCGATGCGGCGCGGACATCGCGCTGATTAACAGCAGCGACGCCACAAAGGATTAACACGATTATTATTAATTGCACGGGAATAATTTCGTTGCCGAAATGAGTACGCGAGTGTTTTAGAATTCCGTTGGGGAGTTGCATCGCTCGTCGCGCATAGAAATCCGACGAGTTGCTGTTTCGCAAATAAATACTACTAACAAGTGTAACTCGTCGGACTGGAGACGGAAAGTTGTTGCGCGCCGTGCGCATCGGCAAGTGCCGCCGTCGACTAATTCAACTTTGGCGTGTTTCGCAACTCCGAGGTGCAAATCTGATAATCCATAACGGTTAGCATCTACATATATAAACATGCACAACACATCAACAACGTTTTGTTGGCCCTTGGGCCAAAATTCTTTAGAAAACAAAAGTTAGGTTTCTCAAAAAAATCATCAAAACATTTATGAATTCATTCGGTAGAAAATTAGTTCGTGCGGTTTATTATAACATGCATTAATTTACATTAAGGATACAAAAACAGCTTTGTAATTTCGTAATAAATTGTAATGCAGGGCGTAAAATTAAACTAAATTTACTTAAATTGCGCACTGCTTCTCATAATAAGCCAATTTGTAATGAAATTAGGATTTAATGCTATTCTTTGCGGTTGTGGAGGTTTTCATACCCGCGGCGGTCGGTTTAATATTAATATATGAATAGGTATATTCGAATCGCGCTCCGCCATGAGGTCTCCATCAATTTGAGTTCGCCTGCGTCGCGGAGTGGTTGCTTTTTTCGTCGTAGATTACAATTGTAAAGCAGTACACTGGATGTTTTTTCTTAAACGCGCGTTTGATACACGCGCTGGCTTTGTTTGCATGTGTCACGCACTCGAATACGAATTGTGCTTATTCCGCCCTCGAGCGCGCAAAAAGATACCAACCGCGGCATCATCGAGCCGCAGTAAACAGTGAGGTATGGATTTTATGCCAAAACAATACGCGCATCGCGTAAAAAAATAATTTCAAACTTTCGCGTGCGGCAGAGGTGTGCGCGTACGCAGATGGCGCGTTAATCCGGCCCTGCGCGCCGTGCAAAAAAAAACACAAGCGCGTTTCGAAATCGCGCGATTCCAATCGTCGCGAAACGAGACGGAGTGAAGCTTTAAAGCTCTTTCGGTTCGGCGAGTCGGCCGACGGCGGAGGCGTCCAAAGGGCCCACCATCGGATGCAGCGCGCTGCAGCTTTGGCTAAACGTGGCGGGGAACACGGGCGCGTTGCTGTAATCCGGATAATCCACGTATTCCGTTCCATTCTCTCCCGTCGCGCGCGGATTTTCGCATCGACCTGCGGCGTGCAGCGCTGTACATGCATATAAATACTGTTTGAATGCCGAACGCATCCGAGCGCGTCGGCATGTAGGTACTATCGATGATAAATGCCGATGCATACATGTTCTGTCTTCCTGCTGCTGCATAATACAAGCCAGCCGGGAGAGACTGGGTAAACCAATAACAGCTTAATCTGCGTCGTATGTGTGCGAGGGCTTTTGGGTCCAAGTCTGTATCTAAGAACTTCAAGAGTGTGCTCTCGCACTCGCAATCTTTAGCCTTCCACCTCAAAAGCATCTTAACACTGATCCTCCGTATAAGATCTCTTTGACTGCGTGCAAAAACCGAAAGCAGCTCTGACTGCGAGCAAAAACTAGCACTCGAATTCATTTTGTTGCTTTTGGCTCTTGATATTATTTATTTTGTTCACCAAAAAAATTTTCATGAGCAAATTTTTTTAATGCAACACCAATAATGATTTGATATAGAAAGCGATTAAAAACGTGTACAATACATACTCCGCCGCTGCGCTCGTGTTTCTCCAACGATAAATAAACTTAAAATTGCAAAAGTTCCAGTTACATCAAGTACATGCACTCTAGTTACATCCACTTTAAGCACCCCGATTGCTGCCGGCTATGACCTACCTAAGCGCACCCACCTACTGCACGAATTTTCCAGTGCGGATTGAAAAAGGTGGAAAAAAAAAGTGCGCGCGACGTGGAAAAAGCCGTCGCTCGGCGAAGCAACATCGGTATTTACTACTTGAAGAACATTATTATGGAAAGCACGTAGCCATGAAGATGATAATATTTCGGGTGGGTGTAACCGTAGTAACCTTCCATCAACGCCGGCACCCGCCGCCTAACGAACGCGATAGCGTCGGCTAACAGTTTTTAATATTGCGGGCGGCTGTGGCGGTTGGCGCACATCCGAACTTAATACACCGGCTAAATGCATATGAGGTTTTGCGCCCGCACCACGGGCGCTTATTTCGTTGCCACCGCTACACAGCCCGCCGCGCTAACCCACCTGCCATCCTCAGTCCCCGGCGCGCCTGCCAAGCAAACGTCGTTGATGCGTATTTGTGTTTACATTCGACCCGGTCGAACGTGTGAGGTTGCCGCTTGCAGCCGCTGAGCGTAAACTTCGAGGGCGACAAAGACGAAGGCGATGAGCGCCTGACAGCGGCGCTGGAATCTTGGCCCGTGTATGAAAAGTGCAAAAGTGAGGGAATGAGAGCATAATAACGCAAATACGAGGTCGAGGGCGAAACAGGAAGGGCGCGAAAAATTGCCGTCGCGCAGATACCGGCCCGGTGGCAGCGGTGGCAAACCGGGGCCAAAATCTTAATAACATCCCCCGCGTTTTGCGTGCGCGTTTGCGTTCATGTGGCGGCGGGCGATGAGCGTCGGATGACGTCCTCTTTGTTAAGTCACTCCCCTCCTACAAGGGTGGCAGTACACGCAGGAGGAACACGTGTTAGTTTTTCTTACGCCTGGCGCCGAATTTTTTCTCCCTGGCGATATTAGATTTTCCTTTTGGATTTCTCACACACTCGAAGAGCATCAAGTTTCGCGAATGTTTGCCAACGAAATTGTTTCGCTTCTCCGAAATCCTCAGCTTTCTATAGACTTGCCCCGGCAAAAAATACGAAGCTAGTGTGGAAAAACTACGAACTTCAAGTAAATGATAAGAAAATGAAACGCTTGGGTAAATACACCAGGATTAAAAGGGAAATTTCGAGTTTTACGTCGGTTTGCCTCCCAGCCCGAACGCCGGAAAGTGATCATTAGGCAATATTCGAACATCGGCCGCACTTGCTCGTGCCACTCGTGTCTGCAGCCAAAACGATCTGACGCAAATGTAGCATGAGTAATTTATGAAAAGGACACGTCCAACTATTTCGGCATTCCGTCCGCACACGATATTCATTTAGCCACGCGAACTAAGTATTTTGACATACAGCCAAATTTCCTGCGAGCGCCACGATTATTAAGTTCACTTTTGACGTTGCGCTGAAAAATGTTTGTAGTTTATTGATATTTCGTTCGACAATCGTTTTAATAATCTATCCTGTTTGTCGATGTTTCCGGTTCAAAATCGTATTCATAATCAATTAAGCCGATGAAACATTCACGCGACACTCGAACAGCACTCATCAATTATGAAACGCAGGCCGATTTTACTAAATATTTAATTGGGCGTTATCACGAGCGAATAGCGTGTGTATAAAATCGGCTTTTGATGCGCGTCGCCACGCGCAACAATGAATAATCGTCTATTAGCGAAATCCTAATAATAATCGCCGATTCCGAGACGGTGCACAATGAATGCGAGAATGGAAAGGCGCCGGGGGGAAGGTAGCGCGCCGAGCACGACATTGTGTAACGACGAATGAGCAATGAGGGAAATAGATAAACTACTTTGCGATAAGATATTAGGGTGGCTGCGAGATAGTAGGGAGATAATAGTAATAGTAATGCAAATAGGTGTAAGCATAAAGATAGGTGGCACGGTGAAAGGATTTAACATACTACATCCCGGCGTCCCCGACAGATCCTAACGGCAGTCGGCAGGCGTGAGAATGGATGCTGGATTCAACCGTCTGGAGGCTGGAAGCGTGGAATATACTGCGCATTCGAGGCGCGAGTGCACAATTCATCCGCAATCAGCGTCGAGGGATCTGCGTGGGCGCGCCACGGTGTGTTCGGGATGGAAAGTGGACGGATTCAGAAGTAACGCCGAAGAGAGCTCGCAATGAGCGCGGAATGTTATACTCGTATCGCATTGTGGAGGCGGCACAATGCGCGCCGCGCGCTGTCGCAAGGTTGCCGCTTGATGCTGCGGAACGAATGAATTAGTAGACAAATTTGCGGTTCAACATAACAAGAACGAGTGCCGAATGAATGCTTGAATGAGCGAATGAAATCCGAAATTAGGAATTAGATATCATTGTCGGGCGTCGTGTGCGCGCGAGACAATGCCGCGCCGCGCGTCTTGGAGGAAATAGTTTCGCGCGGCGCGGAGACTGCGCCTCGAGGCAAATTGAAGATGACAAACGCACTTTACACGCACGAACGCATAAATTCGTGCGTACAAAGCCGTGAAAACATGCTTGGAACGCCGTTTAAGAGCAGCGGACTATCTAAGGTAAAACACAGTGCATTTATTTTGAATTCAACCATTTATCTCTTATTTTTCGGTTTTAAAATTTAGTTTTAACAATAAAAACTAGTCTATATCTTTCTCCTAAGTTTAATACTCATTTTAACCAAAATTCACCAAAATTGGTTAAGTGGTATAGGCGTGAAACTAATACAAACATACAAAAACACTGGTAAAATGTTAAAAACGTATGTTAAATCAATTTTATACATTTTATGATGTCAATATGTGGCAATTTTTTAATTTGCTACAAAATGGAATTTCCAGCGGAATAATCTATACGTATTATAATATCACATGACGCTGCGGCGAGCATGCACGTCGTTTGATGATATATGGAATATGACGACACAATAAGGGATGAAAACGTTCCCCAGTATTATCTATTTTCCTTCAGTGTGCTCCTCCGCCCAGTTACACCCAGCCACTACACGGGTCTCCAACTTCCCGCCGACACATAAACACCCACACACTCACTCTGTACCAATATACAGTGTGCCCCATACCCCCACGCTTCTTATTAGCAGGTGTACACTGTGATTGTGTTTATTATCGTTGGCGGAGATAATGAAAAAGACATTGTGTGCACGTGCGTCGCCTCGAGACTAAACTGGGGGCGTGGGTGGCGGATGGCGGGTCTCGGACAAACTGTACGGTGGAGTGCAAGAGCTAAGAGTTGTCGGTCTTAACACATACAACGCATTGAGCGCAACGCCAGCTTTAAAACAAACTTCCGGTTTTGCCATAAAGCATGCACGCGTGGGGGCGGCGGTACTCCCAAAAGTCGGGCGACCGCGCGCTTCCTACTTGACTCTCGCGCTCGCCGGCGTCGTGTGTCGTGTGTCGAGTGGCGGCGGCGGATACCGCGCCCGAAAACGTATTCGAATATGCGAAAATTGCGAAAACCCGGGCGCATAAATGGCGCGTGGGTACGTATGTGTTTGAAAATGTGGAAAATGACTTTCAGCGGCGCAGAGGTGGACCTGGGCCCCGGGGGGCGGCACACGTACGCGCCATATACACGCCATCCGCTGCCGCACGTCGCGCGCGGATGAGCGTACCACCTATCTATATAGATCAGCGGCGAGCGAACGTTTTCCGGGGGGGGCGGCGGCGGCCGAAACGCTCGACGCATTAATATAAAATATTGATAATGAATTATAAGCTACCGGCCACGCCCAGCTCATTTTTATGCCGGCGGGCGCCATTGTCGGGCGTCTAACAACCCGCCGCCCCGAATGTGCTATTTCATTCCGAAGTTGTGGATGTCGGCGGCGGCGGCGTGCGAATGAATATGGGTGTCGTGCGGCGCGGCACAACATTTTGGCCGATGTTTTCGCTGTTTTCCCTATTTTCCCCGCTGTGTGTCTATTATATTGCCAGCCAGGCCTTTTCCGCATCTAATTGAGATTTATTAACTGCACAGTCACCAGCATACCCGCGCGCGCGCCAAACCAACACTATGCGTACAAAAATTACCATAAGTTTTGAGCGCGCTTTTTGTAGCGGCACCACCGCCACATGCGTTTCTGCAAGTCGCCGCGACGCCGAGGTGTGATATCGGTTGGATCTGCCGGGAAAATCCTTTCCACGCTGAATGCTTCCTCGAGAACGACACCATTACAGCCGGATCTGCCGGCTTACCGAAAATGAAGTAACTTTATGCTCGAAGAAGACGAAAAAAAAACGCGCCGGCAAATTTACTCCTGATTTATGCAAACGCAGAGTTCGTAAATACTTTGGCCGGATGTGTATGGCGCGAGCCGGCGCTTTAAACAAACTGCCTTTCGGCCCACACGCGTCCGAACAATGCCCCCGCAACGCAACAAAACGCAAACTAATATTATTATTTATTTATCGTAATGGCTCCCCACTTTTACATCGCAATTGTGCGGTTTCATTGTGCGCGGCTTTTTTTCTCGCATTTATTTTATTTCGATTTCCCTTCGGCCTTTTTTTTTATCGCCGTTATTTACCGTGTCAATTCTAGAATAATATTAATTGTTGATGTGATGTTTGGTGCGCGCGGATTTCAATTGACTTTGTCAACTAAACGCGTCATCGATACGCCGAAAGTCGGGCGCGAATGTTGCGCATGATAAATTCGACTTTTTGTGCGCGGCGTTTTTGTTTGCGGCGAATTGAGTAAAATAAAGTAAGAACTCTATCTTTATTATGGAGTTAGTTGGAACGCGTGTATGAATTATTGCGCTGCCACCAACACTCCCGCACGCAACTTTCCGGCGTCTTCGGTCGGAATTTCAGTGCCTGCCGCGCATTCCATCGTCTTTTTCGGCCCGGGCGCGTCCGAAAAAAACCAAAAGCAATAACGCGCTGTCCGTCCGAGAGCCGAAACCGAAGATGGGAAAACAAGCGCGCGCGCAAAAATATAAGTAAGGCAAGCGCACGAGCATGCCAAGGACAAGGGTTAATCTTTCCACTCATCTAGAAACGTCCGACCGTTCCGTTCGTTCAGTTTTTCTGCACGGGTTGCGCGCTCACCTCTTTCGGCACCGTGGTGCGCGCGGCGCTCGCTCAGGTTCGTCGTCGTCTTCGGTTTTTGCTTTTTTCGCGCCCTTTTTTCTCATTTCGCCCTATCTCATCTCGCCCTCATCTTTTTCCCTTGTCTACTCATCTATTGCGCTGCTCTCGAGACGGTTATGAGGTTGTTGATGCTCTTAGCAGCACGTATTACATCAACATCATCCTCTTGTGCGATTTTCCAACGTCTAACATTTCTAACACTCCGGCGGCGCGGGCTCTCGCCCGCCCACCGCCGCCGCCGTCGCTCGTTTTCTACGATTCCCAAAGACTTTCAACATTTGCCAACTTACATTACCGACAACGTGCTTTAACGTTCTTTAACATTGAACATCTCAGCCCCGCCAGCGATGGAGAGATGAGAGAACCAACGAGTGGTGGGGGTACGAGTGGCACGGAGAGCCTGAAGAGTTATTATTCGACGAAAAATTACTTTCCACTCATATTTCTTTCTTTTTACACACGCCTGCCTGATATACTCGTACATCAACTCCGCGAACGCCGAAGGTAGATCTCAGTCATTTCAGTCTTCTTAGCCGGTCTTAGCCGCGTTCGAATCGGCGTCTTTGTAGTCTCGTTGCGCGCGGACCACCGCCACCAGCTAGTGTAGCAGTTTAGTTTGAGCAGATAGGTTTTTGTATTCCGCACGCGACGTCTACCACATTTATCCTTGAGGCTTTTTCGCTTATTTTCCACATTTTCCACGTCTCACGCCACCTTCTTCCGGTTTTGAGTGCGAGTGCGGGAATGTGAATGAGACATCGCTGAATTTCCACCCGCCCCACCAGCAACCCCCATCCTCGTTCCTATTCCAATTCCCATTCGTACTCACTTAACACGTTGATACTACTTAAAAACTTCTTGTTGCGCTGTAGTTTCCCACTCCAGATCAACCGGGCCACTCCGGGGTACTCCAGGCCAGTGTTATCGACGTTTTTCTCCCAACTTGCTTGCTTACGAGATACACGATTTCGACAAATTGCGCCCCGCCGAAATCTGCTCGATGAGTTCAACCCTGGTTTGTACTCACTGTTACGCTTCTTTTACTCGTAACGTCTTACGCTGTGCCATTTTGACTTCGCATTTGCTCCAAGATGCCGCGCCGCCCTCGGTTGCGGTGTGTTGTTTTTCGAAAGCGCTCACCGCACGCGCGATTATGTCCTCGCTTATTCCCTTTGATGCGTCTGCGTTCATAACGCGCGTTTATTTTGAGTGCGAAGACGACGAACGCTGCGCTCTGTCTCTACATCCGGTTTTTATTCCAGCGCCGTTTCCAGGTTATTTTCGCTTATTTCCCATGGAGATAATTTAAGATATTACTCGCGCACTCGACGGCCAGCGTGTCCTCGGCGTGGAGCTCGTCAGCTCATAATCATCATTGTCGCCCGCCGCCCCCATAGCCCCTTGACGCTGAAAGCTGATTTTAACAAATGTCGCTATATTTATGCTCCTGTGCCAGCCTTGCTCGAATGCAGCAATGTAGCGCCACATTCGCTTTCTCGTTCGGCGCGCCCTCGAAAAATTACTTATTCAACAATTTCGCGCCGGGTTTTTGAGTAATTGCAATTAAAATTATGATAATTTGTCATGATATCGTCAGACGAGGGTGCGGGCGCTTGTCTCGTCTGCATCGCGACTCCATCTTCGAGTCCCCACATTTTTGCTTCATTTCACTTTATGGCGCGCGCGCGCTCGCCTGCTCATTTCGGTATTAAACGCATTCGTTCGTTTACTTATGAGAAGCTGGCATTTGTATGTATAAAACGTCGCGAAGCGTCGGAGCCAACGAAAACGAGAAATAAATTGCTAACATAAATTTTAAGGTTTTATCAATACGAAACCCGGACTAATTGGTCTTAATTAATCATTCTTAAAATTAAGAACTTTATTTGCCATTAGAATCGCGCCGTGGAAGAATGCACGAAAATTAATTTTATTAATGGCGAGTGGAACACAAGTAATGCCGCATTCGAATGCAAATGCAAAACATCGCTCACGTTCGTAAAATCGCAACAAACGAGCGTATTTATCCGTCGCGTGAAGACGAAGGCCGGAGGAAAAATAGCGTTCATATTTCACTTCGACTCCTCGGCGCACACGCAAAGTTTGTTGCATGAAGTTTGCGGATTTGGCGAAAAATATAATTTATATTTACGCCATTGCAGCGCAACAGTTTGACACTAGTTTGATTGTTTACGCCCAACTTCTTTGCAAAACGTTTCGCGGTGCTAAAGGGACGTTGATATGACGACACCGAACACGATAGTGAAACTCCACCGGCAACATCAACTGTGAACGGAGCATAAAAGTTTAAAAATTGATCCGAATACATGCGAATCATATCCATTATACATCATCGGAAGTTTTCTTGTTCAACAACAAGCTGAGGAATGTTTATGCAGAGGATAATAGGGTGAAACGGGCTATTATCCGACTTTCTGTTCAATTTTTTTTTTCTGAAAAAATATTAGAGATATAAAAAAATCAGCATCTATCAGCTCTATGTTCGATAATTGTCTCGCAACTCAATTCATAGGAGTATTATAGAAAAAGACAAGTTTGTAGGCAACACACTCAACAACTGTGGCACAAAGATATTATCTGCGACTTAAATAAATTTAGTAACTTGAAAAAAGCGTACACACTTAACATGATGACCTACATCACCTCGAAAATGAATAATTCTCATTTGCGAAATTAATTGCTTAGTTAAAATGCGAGCTTGCGGGATGCACGCGGCGTTAAAATTTTAACTTTTACTTTAAAGTACATCGTTTGTTAGATAAACTCGAGCGCGCGCGCGGGCAATAACGGTCGAAGTGCGGCTCGTATGTGCGTTTATGTATAATAAACATTTTGCATAAATTTTGATACGCGAGCGCCGAAAGGCGCGCGCGCTGCGGAGAGCAAAAAGCAGCCAGAGCACTTGTGTATTTACGTCGTGCTGAAGCCGCGCTGCGCTCGGTTCGATTTTAATTTTAATGGCCGGCCGAAGTTTTAAAAGCAAGGCAAGCGTGCAGCAAGCTTAAGTTCAAGCACAAGAAGTCGCGGCTTAATGGTTCGGACGCAGGCGTCTCGACGCCCTGACATTAGACGTGGATGTATGCGCGCACGTCCTGTTGACCTTTCTGCACTTCGCCTTCGGGCGCGGTTGTATGATGTTGTATCGCTGGCTCGTTAGAAACTAGACGAGTGCACCAATTTTCTGAGTTAACTTGACGCTGCCCCCGGGGCAGCTTGTGCAAATTCGCATTTCTTATTCGTCTGCGTGCGCTTCGTGCTTTTTTCTTCGAGCGCGCTGCCGGTTTTATAATATTTACTCGCAAAGTTGGAATATTTACTCGTCAGATCATTTTTCGCCGCCGCCGCCGCCGCCGCCACGCGATGATGATGAATTTTATGAATTATAAAGAGGCCTTCAGAGGGCATTTAACGATCACTTAGGGGCCAGCGCGTTGAATTATTTAGAATTTCACAATTTTCACAAACAGTGTGCGTTAAAAATTCAACGCAAATTGCTTTTAAAACTTTAAATGATTTTTAATTGACGCTTCTTTAATGCGCAGACATTTTAAGTAAAAAAATGGTGCGCGCGCGGGCTTTCATTTACTTTGCCCCGCCGCTACAAATTTTAACAACATCAGAAGGAATAAAACGCGCAATAAAACAACTTGCAAGCAGAACTGACACGCGAAGTTTTCCTTCTTCGCCGGCAATGAAATGTTTATTATTTTTATCATACTTGTTATGTCATGTCCGGATTCGTGCTGCTCGCCGCTGCGCTCAATATTTAACGCGCGCGCTTCTGTTCAATGTCAATCTCTAATTCGAAGATGCCCATTGTAGCGGCCGCCAGCCGCCCCCACGCATTGTTGTATTCTTTTATAGTTGCGCCAATGATTCTAAGTTGTTCTTAAGTGGCGCGCGCCTCGCCGCTCCTTGCTATTTATTGCACTCGTAAATTATCACTTTATTTTCCTGCTTATTGTCGCGCCCGCCCCTCGCGTGCGCTCGCCATTATCTCGGCGCGCTGCCGCCGCACGGCGATATCTTCATTTCCTCGTCGCGCGCGCCGAGTGCACGCGTTTCCGCCGAATTCGCCCGCCGCTATTCAATTGCGCAATGTATTTGTATTTATGTTGGCGTTTTATGCGCCCGGCCTTTTATCGCTTTGAATATCGCGTGGCGGGACAATGGGCGCGGGCGGCTCCACAATTAGTCCATTTCCGGGAGATGCGAGTTGCTTCCTGGCTGGACACGTACGATTTTTAGTGATATGTATCTGCAACACAAGGAGAATCAGGAGAATGTGGACACTTAAGATGTTTTTAGTGCAGAGATTTTATTTGTTTAAGATTTAGGTCAATTGTGGTAATTCCGTGCGTACAAAATTGAATAAATCTTGGAATTGTGAGAGTGTGGACTATAGGAAGGAATATTAATCACATTTTGTTGATAAAATAAAGATATTAAGGGATTAAACTTACTATTTTAACTTTTATCTTTTAAACTGTTTTTTTCGCGGTTTTTAGACACAAAGAGTACTATTTTAAACACAGAGAACCAAAACCGTGAGTAAAGTACTTTAGTCATGGGTTTTAGCCACGGGGTGAAGCATGCGCATGCGCATTTGCAAATTTCAAAGATTTATAATACAAAAATTCAAATACAAAAACCTAAACGTAGAAATCGAGTGGAAATTGAAAAAATATCGTAAGTATCACGTGGCTAAACGTTGTTAAATAATCATTATGCTAGCACTTAATCAATCTCGTGACTAAAACCCCCGTTTAGCCACTTGGTACTAAATATAATAAGATTGAATGCCTTATAATAATTCTCTGATTTTGACCCGAATAAAACCCCTAGAAATGTATATAATAAAGATTATGAAACATATCAGAACTTTTAATGTTGTTTAAGCTACAACCTGAATAATATTATGTGTTGTCGAAATTATTCAGTTGCTAATTATTGCGGTCGAAATCAGAACTTGCTCCCATCCTGCACCCGAGCGCAAATGTAAACACCGTGCTCGCGCCGCGCGCCGCTTACATGTGCCAATTATGTATTTGAATAACAAATGTGCGCAATGTTTAGCGCGCGCGTTTAAAAATAAAATAAACACACGCAAAAAGCGCGCCGCCGCCGACTGTGCCAAACGGCGCATTAAAAGAGTTGCGCGTGTATTATTTACTTAATAAACTGTTACAATTTACGCGCGCGCGTCGAAATATTATGAGTCAATTATGAGTTTATATGCACGGTGCGCCCGCCGCCCCTCATTTAAAAGCCCATTTATTAATACGCGAAATTGACTCGAGCACATGCCGCACAAATAAATTCACCGCCACACTGTCCGAACTAATGTGGTGTCGCTAAGCCCGCACGCAAGGGTTAAGTCCTGCGCGCCCTAACTAATTATTAAAAACATACGCGCATTAAACGTGCGCGCGGCGCGGAATAATGCAATTACGTGAACTTTGCATACGCGCGCCGGCATGTTCATCCCTGCGGGTGAAAAATTGATGTAACTGGTTTACATGGAATTCCAAGATTCGTCTCCGTGCTGACGCGAAGTGCGTTGTCGGCGTTGTTGTCCTGATGTTGATGTTGTTGTTGTTGTTGTTGTTGTTGTTGTTTGCGTCTGTACTTTGCAACGTCTTGGTTTCTCTCAGCCGCTAAGACCGTTAGCATATTGCTTTTTGTCGCAATTTCTTGTTTGTGACGAGTTTCGGCGTGATGGGCTCAGAAGCCGCCACTGACGCTATCGCCGCCGCCGCCGCCGCCTCCGCTGAAATAAAGGTAATATACATAAAGTAAAAGTTGTTAATGACATAAAACGATAATGGAATATAATAATATAAATATAGGATAGAAGGGAAACATTTAACGAGCTTACCGGCGGCTTGCGGTTGCGCGCCGCCGGCGAAGGCGCCGTTACGACGCGATACACGTCATAATGCGAACATATGAGCGCATTACGCGCTTATTAATTTTATACGAGAACAAAAGGCGCCTGCGTGAGTTTACGTAACCGAAAACGACGCGCGGCAGGTAGATGCGTGTCCGATTTTGTCGGCGGACGACGGAAATCTTTACAGACTTGAAAAACATGAACAGAAACACGATCGCACATAGAACAAGTGAAAAAGCAGTAACAAATTTTGGGGTTTAGAAGCAGCACCTACATGGGGGTGGCGGCTGACAGCACGCGCGCGCGCGACGAGGAGCGATAGTGAAAGACGCGAGCGTTTGATGATGATAATGTGATAAAAGCTTTTATGTCGCTTCGTGCAGCCAACGCTAACACCGCCGCCGTCGCTCGCACGAGCCGCCGCCAACCGCCGCCCCGTCGAACATCCACACCGACACGCTGTCCTCTCACCCGCGGCGCACCACCATACCACCCTGCCACTCGCCGCTGAATTACCGTCGCTGCCGCACGGCACGACGACGACGACGGTGTCGTGGGCCTTGTCGGCAGTCTCTTTGCGCCGTGCGCTTTCAACGCGCGCTCACGATGTGTGCGTGCGGTTTCGATTCGTCGATTTGGCGGCGGCGGCGGCTGTGGTGGTATTGGGCTGGTTCGCCTCACCCTTGGTCGCCACCGCGGTGTTCGTGGCGAACACGAGCCGAAACACTCATTCGTAATCATTTTCATTATCAGCGTCGTTTTATCTCCATTGACACCGGAAGCTTTTTATCGCAACGCGATTGCGAAAAAAAAAAATTTACACGAGAGCGAGAAAAAACACACGCGCGCACGCTGTGACAAAAAGCTCGCGCGCCGCGCGATTAATTAATAAACTGTCACTCGTAATTAACAATCGCCTCTAATCGGGATTGATTGGGCGGCTGCGGCGGGCCGAAAGTTATTTCGGTTTTTGTTTAAACTGCGCCCGATTCTGATTCAATTTCGACTCGTGTTCGCGTGTTCGAATGAATGGGAGCGAATGCGAGTGGCAGCTCCTCGCCGGCGGCGGCGGCGGCGGGTCAGGATACGCCGCTACGAACAAGCGTGTGCCTTCTCGCCGACGATGCCGGTCCGAGCGGCAAACAGGATTGTATTGGTCGATATAGATAGACGCGCTGGTAATTAATCGGCGATTTACTATTTAAAGCGATTAATTAATTAAGCAATTAATTCGATCGATCGATATTGGCCGCAGGCCGATCGGCGCGACATGGTAAGCCTCACCTAATGACCAAATCCGATCAATCCGAATTGTTCCTCCTGACTTCCATACTTATTCTAATTCCAGTTCAAATATTTTACCAGCGGGCGGGCGCCCGGAGCGGGAAGATGGATTCGATCGCCGGACACGCTTTGGGCGGACAATGTTATTATAATAAGGAGAGTGTTCATTCTCAAGGGCGTGTGCGATCGATTCTGCTGACGCGAAATATCCGAAAACTTTCCCAGCACTAAATTTTTTCTTCCTTTCCCCCGGACAACAGCGAAGATGTTTTTGTAGATTTCGTCCCGAAACGTAATCCATCCAGCTAATTATTCAGACAGACAAGAGATTTTTTGCATGGCTCAGGAGGATGCCAGGGACAAGGAAGCAATCCTTGCGTTAAACCTAATAACCAAATAGGATTAATCTTAACTCCTCTAAATGTCCCCCTATTTATTACTTTACTTTAGCAACACTTGGACTAGAACTAAGATTAGGACTATAACTCGCCCGGGAGTGAAGCGCACCAAGGTTGTCCACGGAGAGGGCGGTGGCGGCGGCGGCGGCAGTCGCATGAGAACACGACGTCGCCGCGCCGCTCGCCACTCGCGTCGTCCGAGTTAAGACGGCAACTTCGGGCGTATCCAACCTTTTCATGCTTGAGCTCGCTATAAGCGATGCGAAACATCGCAAAACTTACGGTTTAAGCTTTCATATAAGCTTTTCGCGTGAGCTTACGCGCCCGACAAAGCCCTCGCGCAAAGCCGCCGCCGCCGAGGTCCCGGCAATGTTTGCCAATGCACATTCCGCGTCCGAGGGGCATTGTGCGCCGCCCGAATCATTGTATCGTCGGCGATGTTGACATTTCACCGCGCGCGCACGCTGGCCCCCCCGAACAGGACATTGTGTCCTGTGTGCCCCCCGTGTTTGTGCGGCTTTCGGCGGCGTACAATGCCACAACACATGTCGGCTAATTTCCTTATCTTTTCAAGTCTCTAACAGTGGTCGGCGACAACAATCCGCAAGCGGGCGAATTTTTTTTCGAAAACGTAATTGCACTTTACGTCGTGGTTTGCCGCCCCCCGTGCCATTTCGCTGCCGCGCTCGGATCGCTCGCATAGAAAGATAAACAATTTCCGACGCCGATATTGCTCTTGCTTGACTTGTTCCAACAAATAAGTTAATATCAAATTCCTCTTATCCGTTGCAATTGTATCGAGCATTGTATGCGAAGATCCGGCCCGCGCGCTATTGAATGCGTCTTGTCTTAAACTTCGATTAGCCTCGGTCGTGTTTGTTGTTTGGCGTCCGGTTATTTGTCGTGCTTGCGATCACTTTATCCACCAGCAGCAGCAAGCAGTCCGTTAACGATCGAAAAATTCATTATCTTGATAGGGAAATTCCGGGCGACGCCGAACAAAATTCCGCGCCTTTGAGTGGAAAGTTGGTCGGAAAGTTGAGCGCGGAAATCCGGCTTTTGTCCGAGAGATTGGCGTTAAATCGGTTGCGTCGTCCGGCGGCGGCTGCTGCGTGTATCGGACGTCGCCGTGGTGCTCGTCAGCGGCGTCGACACTCGCCGCGATTGCTCTCCGGAGAAATAAACCGGAATAGTAACGGCATAAACTAGTAATGCCCCAGCCGCCCTTCGCTCGCGCACAAAACTTCGCCAACTTCAAACGCGCGCGTTTGTTCTTGCTTCTTGCCTACTTACACCGCGGTGCACGATGCCGCGGTGCGTGGCGACCGTTTGCGGCGGCGGCGCGCAAAAACTGAAGACTCTTAGGAGAGCCATCATAAAACGGCCGCGTTTATGCCCATAGCCCAGCCGCCCCAAAACCACCCGCAACATCCCAGCGACCTTTTCTCTGCTGTCTTCGACCTGCGGGTCCGTTTTGCGTTTTTTACAATTTGCGCTTTTCCGTCGGCGTTGTTTCTTCATGCTCCCGGCGCGCAAACCAACTATCCCACTTACAACTTGCGTTTTTCCACGGTTACGACTTACTACTCACCACATGCCATTTGCCGTTTCGGCGGCACTCGCCCATTCGTAGATTACGTTCCTTCCAGAGGGTGGAGTACCGCTTTGTTTTCGTCGGCGGCGTGTCTCGTTTCACTCCGTTTGCCATTGTCTGTTCGGTCGTGCTGCGTCGAGTTACATTGTATTGTTGTACCAGCACCAGAACAGAACCGAGGCTAAAGTTTTATTTGTTTCATCTGTTTCATTGCTTGCTTCATTTTCTTTCTGCCTTCAATTACGTTTTCACCTTCTACTTCATTTTCCCCACCTCCACGCCGCCGCCGCCACGCGTTTTTTCCGTGCATCTGCGTCGCTTTATGCGAATTTATTCATCGCATTATCAGCGATCGTTTTCTTCCGAAAGCCTTAATCTTTCCGTAGATTTATCCCATTGTTGTGCGCCGTGTGCAAATCCTACTCTGGCGCAGGTTGCAAGTTGATTTCCACGACCAATTTAAGCCGGATATTATTCTCGCATTTCTATCGCGACTAAGATTACATATTACATATTATTGTTTTGCTCGCAGCGCGAATTCTAGCGCCCTAATTTCAAACACGCGTAATTACAATCGTAATAGTAGCTGGTAACAACGCGCATCGCCCACGCCGGGAGTTGGTCCCTTGGATGCTTGGCATTGCGCCGCGCCGCCGCCGCCACCAACCCTAGATTGCGTTGCGCACATGCCGCGCGTATCATGACTCGTGCGTAATGCGAGTGAATTATCATCGGGATGATTGATGTTCATCTATTTGTTAACATTTATAACGACCTGAAGTGCTCTCGCGCGCCGCTCCCATTCCATCCTTCACGGCTCTCCACAGACCTGGAATGTACTCCATTCATATGCACACTGCATATTCTAAAACTACGCAGTAATAATTAAATCACACACCAAAATATTAATATTCTTGTTTTTTAGTAAAACTAATTCAAAAATAAATAAATATTATTTTAAAAACTCTATTGGGTTAATTTTACTAGTAAAAATTTAATGTTATGTATCACCCTGTATGTTTTCACTTGAGTGCGCCGGTAAGCATTGTACTACGGCCGAGGAGTGTAGTGGTTGTTGATGTTGATGTTGTTGCTGCTCCTGTTGTCGGACCAGTGCAACGCACAGAACACACACCAATCTACTATCGCACAATCCCTCCGACTGGATTAAATAAAGCCTATGGCCCCGCCACCCGGCGCCTCCACGCGCGCACTCGTGAGTGAGTGCTCATCGTATCTCACGAGGACGGCGCGCAATTCAAACATTTTTTTAGAATATATTTTCTAACACGGCGCAACACCATAAATCCATTGAGCGCGCGCGTTTTGCGCCCAAATCGCACACGCTGCGCCGATTTCGGCCGCTTTTTACGCTCGCGCGCGAACCGCAAAATTTTTAGCGCAAAGTCCGACATGCATTCGGGATTTTTTTCCGATCACGTTTCATCGGTATGCTTTAACCATGATGTCGGTTTGTGGTAGTTTTTTTTTTGATAAATAAACATGGATAAACATTGGAAATTTTGTTAATTTTAGATATGGTCATATCAATTTTTAGATAGTGCTTTTTGAACTTTGAAAATGGAAAAGTGTGGGCCGTGTATTTTGAAGTTGATTTTTACAAAATTTTATTTTTTGGTTGATTCGTAAAGAAATGTAATATTATTTGATGCCGGAGGGTTTGTAAAAATGTATTGTGTCAACATACATGTTTTCCCAAACACAATTTATTTATGCTACATTTTGTAATAATATTTGAAAGTATAGTCTTCTAAACTTTATAAGTGCCCTGGGGAGCATCAAACTTTCTTAAGCAAATATTCCCCATTTCACAGATCAGCAAACTTAAATAATATAATTTACTGGTTCTCATTATACAATAGTATATTGAGTATCAAGTGGCTAAACGGGAGTTTTAGTCACGAGATTGGTTAAAAGCGAGCGTTTAATCGATTGAGTGTTTAACAACGTTTAGTCATGTGATGTTTTTGTTATTTTTTCTTCTTTCATTCTATTTTCACAATTAGGTTTTTGTATTTAAACTTTTGTATTGTAAATCTTCGTAATTCGTTTTCACACTATTGTGAAATGAAAAACTTATTTGCAAATGCGCATGTGCAAGCTCCACCCCGTGACTAAAGTACTTTAGTCACGGGTTTGGCCTTTCGTGTCTAAAGTACCACATTTTGTGTCTAAAAACTGTAGAAAAACTGGCGCTTTAAAGATGGAAATAGAAAAACATAATTAATCAATATTGATTGTTGATTTATTTAAAATAACTGCACAGTCATGAAAAGAATCCTCATACTTATTCCAGCCGTGATTGCATTAATTCATAAATAAAACAATAAATGTAAAACAGGCCGTTTGCGCTGCCCCCGCCGCGCGCCAAACGCGAGCCAAAAAAAAAAGGAAATGTAGAACATAAAAGAATCCAAATTGCGCATTCGCTCATTATATCCATCTAAATCGCTCCACTAAAACTCTCTTCATTCTACTCTCCGCGATTATATTAACCGTACACAGATTTCGTGATTAATTATCGCGCGTATTAATGATGATTAATTTTTTCCTTTTGTCTACATTTGCGCTTTTGCTAAAACACAAAAAAGGACGCAGATAATTGAGCTATAGGCTTAGGCTCCGCGCCGCTTTTTCTCGTCTCGCGCACGCCCGCCCCCACTGCATTACTACGCTGACTAGGATTTATTAACTAACCGTAACATCATCGACAACAAAGCCCGCAGCGCGCCTTGCACACAACAACCGAACGGCTGCTAATAACACAATAACCGAATTAGGAAATTCCTCTGGACGGCGGCGGCGGCGGCGGCGGAATATGAATTAGTAACGAATTAACGAAGTCTAGAAGGTTCAAGGCATAGACGAGCAGTAATAATGTGCGAATAAAGCGTGCATAAAGCGTGGAACGAATTAAAGCCGATGGAATAAAGTGCGCGCCGCGTGCCGACGGTGGGTTGTGGTGGCGGCGGTGACGGCGTGCCATCCACTACTCAAGGACGCCGCGGCGAGCATCCCAGCCACCGCGCACCGCTAATTAGTTTTTAATGTACTTTGGATGTTCATTTTTGTTCATCCATACCCATCTTCGCTTTTACTCGAGCGCACGACGAGCATTCTTTACTGTTTTCGCCGCCTCCACCGCGCCACCCCCAAGCCGCACCTACAGCACAAAGTATAGCGGCGCCGCAAGGTCGCGCACGCTTCGAATTCCGCGCGATTCCGGCCGTTAAACGGAGATAAGTTAAATTTTGATTCGATTTTCTTCGATTAGCATTCCAATAAAACGATAGAATTTACTCAAGTCAATAATTCCCCTCGGTTGATATCTTTGAAAGTTTCAAACGTGAAGGCAGAGCAAATTCATAAAAGATTATCAAACGATTATGCGAGCCACGAACGTCTTCTATCATTCCGCTGCGCCCCGTTTACCAGTGTCGGCTTTGCCGCCGCTGAGCCGGACTGATCCGATGAGACTCAGGTCGCGAACGTGACGCAACGATTTTCCGACCTGCGAACGCCAGCGCGCACACACAGTCCAGCACTACTAACGCGATCAGGATCAGCTTGGCGCGCGTGCGCCTCCACCCAGCGCCGCCCGGCGCCTCCACCACATATTCGCGCTTGGTGTGCGTGTAGTTATTATGGTAATAAATTCGCATTGTTTTCATTTTTCTCGCATTGTTGTTGTCGGCGCCTTATTATTTTGCCAGCGCACGGACGGGCTTCTGCCTTCCCCTGGTCTAACCGTTCGAATAATGCAAATCATGCAAATTGCCGTGAAATTTATTCGCTTCCCACTTCGTAACCAACCGATGTACCTACCTTTGCCGGCTACTTAGCGTTGCATTAATTTAACCGCAAAACGCGCAAAGAAAAATAGTTACGCTGCTGGTAAACACAAAAAAATATGATCATAAATTTTGTTATCACATGCAGGATGGAAATTACACATACTCACCTGTGCGCTTTCCCGGCCGGACTGCAATAGAACAATGTTTGGTTTTGGTAATTGCGCGCAAATGTAAAAGTCAATACTGGAATGTTTAATAATTCATTTATTTATTCATACTTTAATAATAGTTCCATTTGTAGTGCATTTCCATAATGGTTTTGAAATTCCTCGCTTGCAAAATGAAGTCAACCAAACCAATCACAATTCTTACATAGTACAATTTACCATAGTACAGTTAATGTGGACATAGATTTCGTACGCAGTCGTTTTCAATCAAAATCACTCAAAATCTCATTAACCATTGTAATTTATGTATATCTATATAATTTCTGGATTAATTTATTTCGTCCTCTGCTATAGTTTTGTTTATTTGATTTTTCATTTCATTCGCCTAGTTAGTGTTTTTTTTAGGGAAACTTATTGCTTATACAGTTTTCTTGAATAATCATCTGTTCGCTCAGTTTTAATTTAATTGAGTCTTGCGTTCACACTTCCGCTTCCTTTGTCATTCGTCCAGCATTTATTTTTGGATAAATTACAACTATCATTAGGTTTACATATCGTATCATAGTTTCGTGCTCATAATACTTACGCCTGTCATCTTATTGGTAAAATATTTTCATTCTTATGTACAATTTGAAACTAAAACGCTTTAAATTAACAAGTACATCTCGATGGTGAGTGCTTTTATCGGTCGCGCGCGATTTCAGTTTCGTGTGCGGAAATTTATTTCGACGACCGAATAAAATCGAGCGCGCGATCGTACAACCGCTTCATCGAAGTAAAGAGGACGATAAACATTCTTTGAGTACTCCTCGAGCGTCTTATAGCTTATAAATAATCAAAAATCTTTCAATATTAAACGTTTAAAATTCTCATAAAACTTTTGGCATGATATTTTTTCTCTTCTCCATTTTGCCTGCTTGCTTCAAGTTTGGTAATAATCGGTGTCTCCGGCGGGCGTTTTGATATCTAGCGCTAATGGATATCGCGTTCGCTTTGATTTTCGGCGATTCCTCTTCTCTCTTGTCGTTGCCGCCACCGCCGTTTCCGTCAGCTCTGCTAATTAGTTTGCCTCGCTTTTTAAATACCTTGATATGAGTGAGCTTTAGATCATATTTTATTTGGCCATTTAGTAACATATAGTATATATATATTTATTTGTTTATATATATATATATATATATGAATAATATACTAACTAACACTCATTAATTAGTGTTTTTGTAACGTTATCGAATTATCATGAAAAGTGCTTTTATATGTTTTCGCTTGTGGGGCGTGAGGTGTACTCTGCGCGAATGGTGGTTGGGGGCGGCACAGGATGACAAAATAGTTCAATTATATTCTTGTTTGGGGCTAATTTCATGAAAAATTCACCGCTTCGCCCCGCGCAGCAAGCGTAACAGTATACAATTCGAAGATAATTGTTTAATTAATACATAGTGGACGTAGTGCATTCAATTGCGCATGCGCAGGAATAAAATTAACCAGTGCCGGCGAAGGAAATAAAGAGGACAGTTGAGTATCGTCACATAATGATTAGAAAGCCGGTCCGGGTAGAGAGCGAGTAGAAAAGGTGCAATAGGAACCGAAGCGACCGCCGGCCGCCCGTGGGGCAGCAGCACAACGTGCCTCGCTTGCGTGAGTCCCCTCTTACAACACGACAAGACAAGGCTAATGCGGGCGGATGAAGCATGTTACCGTGTTTGGCCGGCCGGACGGCCTCGGCCTAGACGTGGGTGGACACGTGCGAGGTTGTGCAAAGATGTGCAAATCGTACGAAATCGACAAATGGGACACGCAAACCACCCGCTCGCTCGCTGCCAGCCAAAGCAGGTTTTTGGTCTTCAGGGGACCTTTTTTTCTCTTCTCTACGCTGGATTCTCCCTGCGTTTTTCTACCTTTCATTGGCCATTTTTTTTCCATGGCGCGGAACGGACTCTTTTACTACGGTCCTTAGTTCCTAGTGCTTTCGGGTCCTCGCGCGTGGCGCGTGTCTTCGCGAACCCACCACCCGCCCGAATTCCTTTCAACTACATCGTCCCTTTTGCTTTCTTTTATCGCGCGCGCATGCCGACCCACGCCGGCACATGTTGGTTTGGTGATTTATCTATTTGGTTTCCAAACCGGCCCGGCACCGCGCGAGATGTTATGCAGACAAGCCGCAAGCATTGCGCGCGTTCAAATTCTCACTTTCACTCGCGGTTCACCACCGACTCCCCTACACACTTATAACTAGTACTTTAACTTACTTTATACCTTTAAATCACAACACATTTTCATCTTAATTCGACGTATCGTCCCGGTTGCACAATAATTACACTCTGCACGCCGCTTATCGATTCGTACGGAGTACTACCACTCCTAATGCGGTAATGACCAGCAGGATATCAGTGCGCACTGTTGTCGTTGAGCTGTACCAATAGGTGAAGCTCGGATTGCTGTGCTGCTGGATCTGCGTCTCATGGTCGAAGAGCGCCACCGTTTTGCTCGCGGTGCGCGCTGATTCCGGCACCCCGTCGAACGACGCCACGCAGCTGAGGTCGATGTGCTTGCCGTACTTCTGCGTCTCGACGACCAGCCGGATGATCAGCGAGGACGACGCCAGCCCGTTCTCGTCCGGCTTGCTGCGCTTGATGTCGCGGACGTACTTGCCGGCCGCCTGCGGGCAGAACAAGCAAACAATCACGCAATCAAACGCTGCGCCGGAGCTAATTTCGCACGCCTCGCACGATTCGGCCGGAAGAAAGCCAAGAAATCAGATGGATTTCAGATCAAATTCAATTTGATCATCGCGAGCAAACTTCAATAACTCACTGCGACTGCACTGCGCAAACAAACTCGACTTACCAGCTCCTTATTGATATACCAAGTAATCAACTGCGGTGGATCCGACGGTGCTGATAGACACTTCGCCGTGAGGATATCCCCCTCGGCGTAGTGCGCTTCCAAGTCTTCAATCCAAGGTCCTTCGGCTGGTAACGCCGCAACTGTTACATTCCGTGTTTCGGAGATGAGGCGGAATGCTGGGGCTTCTGTTGAGACTTCACAACGGTAAGCACCACCGCTGCGTTGCCTCACCAGATGATCCAGAGTCAACTGACATCTACGTGTGCCACAATCAATGGTTTCGTTGGCTAAGCGGACGCCATGAACAGGGAACAATAATTGATGTGGTTGTTGGTGTGGTTGGTAGCGGAAGAATTCATGGTCATCTTTGTACCACTTCACGGCGTACAACAGCTCACCACCCATGTCAAACTGGCATTCGAGATGCAGCGTGGAGCGGTAATCAACTACTCCAGGGGCGGACATTTTTGTCAGGCGTAAACACTCGACTGCAAACAAGAAAATAATTGATTACTGATCGTTGGCTGCTAAAATTTGATGTTTTGCACTGCTGGGAAGTCTTTAAAAGGTTAGATACCTGGATTCTTTGGACGGTTTGCAAGGATGTTTAAAAAAGCGCTCGGGCAGCGAGTTTTTTGCATTGTTTTGTTTTATTTTAATGATTTCAACCACAATACAAAGGAATAATTCATTTTAATTTATTTTATTGTTGATGATTGATGAACTTCCCAAAACCTATAATAAACAAAGGAAAATTTAAGCGATTGAACTTGCAATTATATCACGATTGTTTTGTTATTATGCTGGTACTTACGTATGGCAGATTATTTTGTGCATAATTTTTGAAAAATGACTTTTGAAATGACTATGAAAAAAACTATTGGACGCGCTAAAATACTAAGCGTACTGCGCAAATGCATGCATGACCCATCATTAATCCAGCACACAATGAACTCAAATCGCTTCCGTTCTCCTTTCGCGTCGTTCGTCGATATTTCTTCCGGAAATCTTGTTTCATTCAATTTTCCACGCAAAGTTTCTTCGTGCGGCAGGCGGGCCTTATTAATTCGCACGCCGCTCGCCGCTCTCGGCGTGCGCTCATCGTTCATCGCCCATCGCCCATTCTTTTTCTAAACAATGAAAAGAAACTTCATTTGTATTACCCAATAAGCGGCCGCTCCTCTGCCGGGCTCACATGCGAGGAAATAATATTGAAAATCGAGCCCGCTCGACTGTCCATCGATTGCGCCCTAATGCGGCCGGGCGGCGGCGACGGGCGACTCGGATGGTATTTGCACAAAAGTGGGCTATATTAAATTCGGGGCAGTGCGCACCCCGCCAGGCTTTATATTCCGGCGACTTTGGCGCCAACTTTTTCCTCGGTTTTAATTTAACGTAAAATCTCATTGATTTTTTTCTGCTGCTCTTTTGCAAACCTTCGCCTCCACTCGCCGCCCTCTGGCGCTTGATTAATATCCGTGTTAATTTTCTATTAATTACTTTAATTTTCAATTTGGAAATTATTGATTATCAATTAGACAATTAATTATATTTTTTAAGAGTTTTACGATTCATCGTGAGAATAATGAAATTAAATTAAAAAATACAAAGTTTAAGAGAATAAATGTGATGTTTTAAGGAGTTAGAAGTAGATTAAGAAGAAGATGTTAATTTTGGGCTTTATACCTATCTTAAGATGCTTCATATGATCGAGTCATTTTGTTAATTTCACGCGAATTGGAAATTTAACGCCGTTTTAATTCGCGGCAAGAGAAAGGAAGCGCGAGACAAGCGCGCACAATGCGCCGCCGGCGCACGGGAACACCGATTGTGTAGGCATTGTTCCGGCCGCCCAATTGTCATTGTTCTGCCCCCGGTCGACTCTCGCGTGAACTCGGTTTTGTTTAGTTTATTCGCCCGATCGCGGGAGGCAAAGGCCGCGCGCGCCTAAAACAAACGCAAACCGGGATTAAATTAAACCGGAAAAGCTTGAGCCACCACCCCCCAAAAAGCCACCCGACCAAAACGCGGAGGTAGTCGCCCACGTTCCACGTTCAGAGAGAAAACACAAAACGTGTAACCTACGAAGGGGGCGGTGCGCTAGTCAAATCGTTCGTCGCTCGACGATTAACAATTAACGATCGACAATCAAGCGCGCCGCGTCGTGCATCTCCCGCGCGCGTGATCAACAACGACAAATTGCTTTTAATTCATTCATTACGCCCCGCGTACCTGCGAGGACAACAAAACGCACGGCGGCATCGAATTAAACAAACGAAACAGCGTCGTTTATAAACAGCCGACCCTTTTACCCTGCATTGAACAATGATTAAACAAGCAAGAAACGAGCTACAAGCAGTAGGTGCCCAGTGAAGCGATTGAAGCTGGGAGGGGGGGGGGGGAGATGAATTTCGCACGCGTTCTTTGTTCGCGCCACCCCCAGCAATAGATTGTTTCCGTGTTTGTACGCACAATTTAGTTTACAGTGATCATTTCGCCGGTTTTTTGTGTGTTTTGCTGGACAAAAACACGCGAAAAATGATTCATAATTACCTCGACTGCTGGTGAGCGCCAGGAGGGCGAGAGCTTGCGAAAGTATCCACCACATCTTGTCCGTGCGAGTTGAGTGCGCGTTTGTCAACTTTAATTTGATCGCACTTTTCCGCTGGCACTTATTTTCCGGCGCGTCGCTTGAATTCCGCAGTTTTTCGTATGAATCACTCGACTTTTTGTCGAAAACACTGAACAACATCTTCGTCCTGACTGTGGTAAGCTTGAAATTACTCCTTGTGGTGTTGTGGAGTTGAGAAGTTTTTTTTTCTTTTTTCTTTTTGGTTTTAAGAAGTAGCGCCCAAATTAAACTTGCGTTCCGCGCAACTAATTTAATCGCCGACGATTTTCCATCTAATTGTTCGTCACGATTAACGCGAAATTAATGCGACACTCATTAATATTTATTAACGTCGGACGTGGTGCGTGGTGTATCATGCGGCCGTGCGTCGCCAGCGAGAAAAAGCGGCGGCCGGCGGCGGCGGTGCGTTGCGCTGCGGCGTTGGAATGCGAATGCCGTCAAGGCTGGAGCAATACTGGCGGCGGGCGGCGAGCGCGTCTACTCCGAGCGTATTAGTGGGCGTTGCCCGATGCCGCACGGCACAGCATACTGACGGCGCGACGTACGAGGATGCACTGTGGCGGCGGCGGCGGCAGCGCGCGACCTCATCTACCGACGCGCACGCTGACGCAAGCTCATCCCTCTCTCGCTGTTCCCAAGCTGCACATCCGCATCACCAGCATCTGAACTATCGTGCTACGTACATTTTCAAACACATCATCTGTCGAAGAAAATCAAATTTGTTTCAGATTTTTTGATTTTTATTTGTTACACCTGAGATTCCATCAGTTCATACTTCTCTATCTCTCATTTTACTCCAAAAGAAACAAAAACTCGCCTTTGGTCCGTTACGTTTCGCACGTAATACTTTCTTAACATTAATTAGACTTTAATTAATTTCGCCGCTTTATAAATACAACGAAAAACACGTTACGAAGGTTTTTCT